>NC_135803.1:69229650-69829650 GCF_964213995.1 Mustelus asterias | reverse complement strand
ACTCAGTAGGCCTGTGTCACAATTATGAACGTTTACAAGCAAACTGGTGCTGAATATTTTTTCAGTTTAATACAATCCATAGCCACAAACTGTGATCTAATTATTTCAGGCATGTGGAAATATGCTGAGAGACAAATGGACTGACAAGTGATACTGAGGTAATCTTGGTATTGATTACAAACTGAATCGGACATGGGTAGGGAATATCATCTGCTGACATTCTGACATTTGACATGTATGTCGAACCTGCAGTTTGACTGGCTGAAGTAACATTAAAAATTGAAAGCATAAATCTAATGTACCAGTGAATTTGACACATTCTAATTGCATGATTATACTTTAAGTCATATCAAGGAATCATTAAAGAACAACATGTACTAAATTACTCTTTTATTGGAACAAAGGAAAAAAAATTAAATATCCTTGATCACGTCAGAACCTACACATTTATTCAGGAATGAAAGAAAATGGGAAAACTGAATCAGAATGGACAAAACTGAAGTTTATTGCAAGAACAAGGGATGGAGGAAGATATTTTAAAATACAAAGACTTATTCGGTATGAATGGCAGGATCTGTGAAATGGAGTTTAATTTAAAAGTTGTATCACACCAATCTGCATCATATCGAGATATCTATAAATTGAAGCAATTCATTGACACTTTTTGAAAATACCCATGCATTTATTCAATAGATGTGCAATATTTAGAGCATGATGGATCTTCACATATAATTGCTGTCTGGTTATCCTGCTGTGGGATTAATTTTCAACTCCTCCTGGACAATAACCTGTCAGTGTATGTCGTCCATCCAATATGGAGCCCATCCTCAAATGATCCAAAACAGGTGGGTTCAGCAAAGGTTGGCTGGTCTGGGCTGTCAGGTTAGTCTTCTCACAAAGTGTCAGTCAGCTTTTGAATGAGAACATGTGTGTTGGTGTTGTTATTGATTTTGGCCGGTGCTCTTTATTTAGCTGCAGCTTCCATTCTGGAATGTGGTCAGATGCTCCAGACAGGCTGGTGGGTATTGTGAAGCAGCATTGGGCACGCTGGCTACAAGTGAGTTGTTTGAAGATGGTGAGCAGAATTTAAAAAAACTAGCTTCACAAACACTGTTAAATCCATTCAAAGAAAATACTAGAAATGTACAGCAGGCCAATCAGCACCTGTAAGAGGAAAGAGGAGTGAAACATTTGGGTATGAGTAAATTTTGGCCATCCCATAAATATCACAATAAAACATTAGTCACCTTTTCCTTGAGGTAAATTGTTGTTTTGATCGATCAACATTTTTGCTGAGGCAACTACTTGATTTGCTTTATTGCTAATTTGTTCATCATTTTGCACAATTTAACTTGTGGTCACATGTTGGCAGTTGATTGACAGCTTCTTAGCTAATCTGTAGTAAAATTCGCAGTGCAGAAATTTGTAAGTGGAAATGGATTTTTGGATTCGAGACATGTCAAAGCACAAAAGAAGCACTCAAATGTGCAATTTTATAAAACCTGCAGTTGGTGCTTGGAGAATTGGGTAATTGGTTTGTTTGGAGGTTTGCGCACTCTCTCCAATGCTTCAACTGTCTCTGCATGTTCCCAACAAAGTCTCTTGATGTGCTCAATGCTTTCCGAAGTAAACCTTTTCCCTTTTGGTCAGTTACAAGTCAGGGTCTCCCATCAGTTGATGGGTATATTCAACTTCTTCAGGGATGCTTGAAGGACATCTCGGAAGCATTTCTGCTGTCCTCCTGGGAGTCTCTTGTCATGCCGAAGTTACGAGAGCTGGTATTGTGTGATTAGCTCCTTGATGCTGGTTAAGTTAGCTTGGGAGATGCTATTGCTGTTGGACCACCTTTCTTGCCAGCCGATTTGGAGGACTTTGTTAAGACACTGATGGTGATACTTTCCCAATGTTTTGAATGTCCCTATTTACTTGAAAAGAGGAAATAAGTGGCCTTGATTCTTTTTACTCCTTTACCTGTATGTTATCTATTTTTATTTGTGTATGTCAGCTGCGTCTCAGATTTCCTTGTGTGCCCTATTGTAGAATTCTGTTAATTTTTCTGTGAAGTGTATTCAGAGGCTTTAATATGTTAAAGGCACTATGTTGTTCTCATTTTTCTTGATAAGCCAATTGTTTACTCTGATAATGAGATCATTGACAGTTGGTGGCTCACGCAGACTTTACTTTAGAGTCATGGTAAAGCATCACTGAAGATGCAACGATGCTGTTCAGTTGATGGATTTGCATCTATCGTTTCTGTTGCGCGATCAACATGAGAACTGAGGGAAGAGGTAACTATGCCATCAGGCAATTTAATTTGCATTCAAATTATGTCAGCAGCTCTTTGAACTGGCCCAGGGGATTGCTGTCAATGGTAACAGGCAACTCTAAATATAGTATTGATTTTTACTCAGGATTTAGCATTCAGGGAGACTGGGATGTTGAGAAAACCATGTTCAATTTTTGCTGCAATCACTTACTACCACATTCATTTTTAAATCCATTGTAGAAACTAGACCATTTTTTCCATTGTGAGAAATGGTTAATATTTAAAACTTATTTTCTCCTCGTATTTCACTTTCATGCATTTTTACCCATCTTCATCACAATTGATCCCTCTCTTAAAATCTTCTTTCTGTATTATTTAAATGCTTTATTTCTATTTCCCTGTCATTTTTCTGCCCTCATCTCCCCCTTCCCATCCACCCATCCATATTCTACTCATTGATTTCTCAACCGGTGTTAAGTCTTCTTACATTTTTGATCTGTTCTTATCTACAGTCTCTTGGTCCCTTCATTTCCCTCACTGCCTTTCTCTAACTTCCGTATTTGTCTGAATGTTTTGCAGAAGCTTTACGTTGTCTCCCAACATTCATATTAAAATTGCTGTTTGCATTTACTAACGATAACCATATAAACATTTGGTAGCACAGAACTTGAATTTTGCTGAAAAAAGACATTTTGTCTAAGTTTTTTGTATTGCATCCATTAGGACAATCACACATTTCTTAAATAATTCTCAGTGTGCTACAAAATTACACTGACAACTAATTTAAGGTTGTCAGTCAGAATCAGTGTGGCATATTTGCAAGTGCTGGAAGCTACATATATTAATACACAGGGCACTGTTCTTTGCAGACAGAAAGAACACGCACACACATTGTGCCTGTTTCAGCTGAACAAATAAGTGATAGACATTTGCTGCTTCTTCCCTCAGGGCAATGCCTTGACCAATCAAAGTCAAGCTGCCTGGTTTAATTTCAAACAATTCTTGGCAGTTAACTGTCAGTCACCATTAACTGGTCCATTCTCCATGGCAATTCTCTACCAATCAGAGCCCACTTGCCAGCCTATCCACACTCTCTTCTCGTGCACTATAAAGTTGTTGTTTTGCCTGACAAGGATGGGAGGTTTAAGGGGGATTTGAGGAAAACCTTTTTTACCCAGAGGGTGGTAATGGTCTGGAATGCACTGTCTGGGAGGGTGATGGAGGCGGGTTGACTCATATCCTTTAAAAAGTACCTGGATGAGTACTTGGCACGCCATAGCATTCTTGCAATTGTCCTGATGAGTGCAAGATGAAAAGCTTTGACAAATTGTCTTTTTACAGCAACACTAAAGATAGCCATATTATTAAAGAAGAAATTTGTTTTGCCAGTGTTTGTATAAATATAGTTGTGTGGCATGCTATGCAGCCACATAAATTTTAAACAGTTCAACAGCTAATAAACTAAAGGGTCATAACAGGGACAAATGATCTGACTACAGAAACACATTAATCAGACTTATTCTCAACTGAATAAGTGATCTTAAGAGAGTGAGTGACATTTGATCTTCAACAACCCTCTGTGTTGTTTTAGCTCATCTTCACACACACACTGTTTCCCTTTGGGGGAATCATGGGGAAGCGGTGATAGGAATTGAGATGATTATCAGCCTGCTGAACCATGTTATGAGCATTCCTTCCACGGCCATCGAGTCCTGACATTGGACTGAACCTGGAGCTTCTGGCCCAGAGGTAGGGATGCTACCACTGTGCTATAAGATCTCCTATAACAACTCTGTGTGAAAGGATGTCTTTGAACCTCTCTCTTCCTCCTCTCAATGGCAACTTTAAATTGCTGACCCTTATCCATTGACTCGCCAAACAGAGGAAATATTCTTTCTTTAGCCAATTTCTTAAAACTGCACATAGTTTTAAAACCCCTTGTTAACTTTTTTCTTTGCCTCCTTCCCTTATAAGGGTTGCAAGGCAATGCTTGATCGTGGAGAGCTGATTGTCCCATCTGTACTTTCCCAGCATTCAACTTTAACTATTGGAGGCGGGTTGACTCATATCCTTTAAAAAGTACCTGGATGAGTACTTGGCACGCCATAGCATTCTTGCAATTGTCCTGATGAGTGCAAGATGAAAAGCTTTGACAAATTGTCTTTTTACAGCAACACTAAAGATAGCCATATTATTAAAGAAGAAATTTGTTTTGCCAGTGTTTGTATAAATATAGTTGTGTGGCATGCTATGCAGCCACATAAATTTTAAACAGTTCAACAGCTAATAAACTAAAGGGTCATAACAGGGACAAATGATCTGACTACAGAAACACATTAATCAGACTTATTCTCAACTGAATAAGTGATCTTAAGAGAGTGAGTGACATTTGATCTTCAACAACCCTCTGTGTTGTTTTAGCTCATCTTCACACACACACTGTTTCCCTTTGGGGGAATCATGGGGAAGCGGTGATAGGAATTGAGATGATTATCAGCCTGCTGAACCATGTTATGAGCATTGGACTGAACCTGGAGCTTCTGGCCCAGAGGTAGGGATGCTACCACTGTGCTATAAGATCTCCTATTGCCAAAAGTAGAGTGTTACAAAGAACATTACAGCACAGGAACAGGCCATTCAGCCGTCCAAGCCTGCACCGACCATGCTGCCTGACTGAACTAAAACCCCTTACCCTTCCTGGGACCATATCCCTCCATTCCCATCCTATTCATATATTTGTCAAGATGCCCCTTAAAAGTTACGTATGCATGCAAGCAGAAGGCATTGTTTTCCTCAGCCAGAGAGCATTGTGGAGCTTGCAGTATAAGCAGTTCTGTTAGTCTGGCATTGTTCAAATAAGTATCCTTGGTATAATTGTGTCCCAAATCTCCGACCAATTTGTGCAATTGAAGTGCAGTGCTACACAGCTCCAAATGGATGCCAGCAGCTGTGGACAAAACCTCGGGCTGTTTTGGTCAAGGACTTGAAGAATGAAGCCTTTCTTTAGCAATTGGGGTGGGAACCAGATCAGCATATTTAAATAAGTATTTAAAAATATGCAGATTCCTTTTGAGGCCTGATCTTCCATGCTTCCAGGATTTTTTGACCCTCAGGCACAGGAAGAACCAGGCAAGAATCACTTTGGGGCGGCACAGTGGTTAGCACTGCTACCTCACACCATCAGCATGCGGGTTCGATTCCTGTCTGTATGGAGTCTGCATGTTCTCCCCGTGTCTGCATGGGTTTCCTTCTGGTGCTCCGGTTTCCTCCCACAGTCTGAAAGACGTGCTGGTTAGGTGCATTGGCCATCCTAAATTCTCCCTCAGTGTACCCGAACAGGCGCTGGAGTGCGGCAACTATGGGATTTTCACAGTAACATCATTACAGTGTTAATGTAAGCCTACTTGTGACACTAATAAATAAACTTAAACTAACTGGTCTCCACAATTGGCCACTCTGGGGAGTGTTTGAAGGCCATTGAAGCCCCTGGTGGTCAGGAACATAGCTGGGCATTGCCCATCTGGCAGTGCCAAAGTGGCATTCAGGTGGCACCCTGGCACTGCCAGGTGGGCACTACCAGGGTGCCGGGGGGGCTCGAGCATGAGGCGATGGAGCTTGACGGGGGATGGAGCCTGAGGAAACTTGGGCATGAGTTGGGGTCCTGAAGGGGGACATGATGTGGGGCATGGAGGGGGGGTCACGGAGGGGAGGGGAGGTTCCAGAATTGGGAGGTCATGAAGGGAGTCATGAAAGGGGACCCATTAGTTGGGCCTCCGATGCCAGCGATCTTTGTTGGGGAGGGGGGTAGGTAAACATCCTTTCGGTGAGGGGAGGATCTCAATGTCCGTGGGGGGAGGGAGGGGGGTGGTTCTCAATTTCAATTTGAGATCTCTGTGAAGCCGGGTTTACTGGTGTGTTTAGACTGTGCCCCTCTCAGAACCAATGCAAAACTCACTCCTCTCCCAAAAATGATGGAGTATGGCATGTCCAGTGTGGATTACAGCGGGTTTCTCACCCGAAATGATGGGAAACTTCAATCCAATATCTCTCTGCACCGCAGCAAAATGAATGACTCCATGGTCTTCACTGGAACTGGAACTCTCTCACCAAACTTTATCACATTTCCACTTCACCATTAGAAATTTCAAAGAACTTCTAATTGGCCACTACTCCTAATCTCTCTTTATGACTTGATATCCATTCCCAAATCTATTCATCCTGCCTGTTTGTAAATGACGTTGGAATGGTGTCTAGAAAGTTACACAAGTTGACTAAACTTTGTTGGATATTGGCTATCAATTTGAGGTGCTTTTTGCTTCCATCCCATTCCTTATTTGCAAGACCAAAAGACATTGCATTTGCCATTTTCACTGTTCAGCTACCCCATAATCATTATATCACTGAAATGTGGCAAAAATGTTGTCATTCCTTTGTTATAATTGAGGTTAATGGAAGTTTAACAACTTTACAAACAGAGACCTTTGAGTAAATGCATGATGGGCTCAGCCTCCAGTAGCTAAAGCTAAGATGCGCTCAGTACCAACCTAACTCAGCTCTGACAAAGAGTCATCAAGACTCGAAACGTTGGCTGTATTCTCTCTCATGATGTGGAGATGCCGGCGTTGGACTGGGGTAAACACAGTAAGAAGTTTAACAACACCAGGTTAAAGTCCAACAGGTTTATTTGGTAGCAAAAGCCACACAAGCTTTCGAAGCTCACTCACCTGAAGAAGGGGCTTAGAGCTTCGAAAGCTTGTGTGGCTTTTGCTACCAAATAAACCTGTTGGACTTTAACCTGGTGTTGTTAAACTTCTTACTGTATTCTCTCTCCACAGATGCTGTCAGACCTATTGAGTTTTTCCAGCATTTTCTGTATTTGCAACTATTGATTCTTTGTCTTGTCTCATTGCATTCAAAGCTAGTACTTACCAGAAGCACCCTCAGTGCACCATTCTCATATGTGGTAATTGGCACTGAATGCTTCGTCAAACATCATTGTTTATTTTCCCCTGAGCCCATGGGCCTGATTTTACCATTTTGAGTCCAAGTGCCGAATCTGGGCGTCAAATAAATCTGAGCCTGGAATCCTCTTTCCAGCGTGCCCATACGCGTTTTGCTGGCTCCAGTCTGAACCGCGCAGTGGGCAGGGCTTAGCGCTGCTGGACCGATCGGAGCTCTGAACTGCGCATGTGCAATTCGAAAAAAATCTGAAGCAGCGCGGCCGGGCGCAAAAGAAAAATCAGCAGAGAGAGCAGAGAGGGGGGGAGGATGGACTTGGGAGAATCTTGCAAACTGCAAATAATGTAGCATCCTCTTTGTGCTGTCTAATTATCTATGGGAAAGGTAATTAAACTACAGTGTCCTAGTGAGCAATTAGTGACCTGTATAATACATTTGTGATCTGTAACTGGATTGTTGATGCTCAAATGTTCAGAGTCCAGTGGTGAACTTGGCAGAATTGTCCCCGTGTGGAACTTGGTTGGAAATAAGGTTCAAGGAGATTACTACATCTTGTTTTCATCTGAACATTGCACAGAATTAGAGGAATCCTCTTTGGAAGATAATGTCAAAATTATAATCGCAGGAAGTAAAAACCTGACAGTCAAAAATTTGGGGAAATATTTCAAAATATGGATGGGGGGATATATATTTTGAAATATTTTCCCAAATTTTTGACTGTCAGGTTTTTAGTTCCTGCGATTATAATTTTGACATTATCTTCCAAAGGGAATTCCTCTAATTCTGTGCAATGTTCAGATGAAAACAAGATTTAGTAATCTCCTTGAATCTTATTTCCAACCAAGTTCCACCATGGAGACAATTGTTCCAAGTTCACCACATGACTCTGAACATTTGAGCATCAACAATCCAGTTACAGATCACAAATGTATTATACAGGTCACTAATTGCTCACTAGGACACTGTAGTTTGATTACCTTTCTCATAGATAATTAGGCAGCACAAAGACGATGCTACATTATTTGCAGTTTGCAAGATTCTCCCAAGTCCATCCTCCCCCCACCAACCAGAGATCCATCTGAGCCCACCCCCCCCCGCCCCCCCCTCCGGCGGACGCCAGCGGAAGGCCAGGAAGGTGCTGCAGGCTCTCGAAGGACTGCAGGTCGGAAGGATGGTGGAGGGAGACCAGCGATCGAGGTAGGTTGGGGGTGTGCTCTGCCGAGGGGGGCCTGCCTCCCAGGGGGTCCGATCCCGGGGGGGTTCTGCCGGGGGGACTGCCTCCAAAGGGTGTTCGATCCCGAGGTTTGGGGGGCTCTGCCAGGGTGGTTAGCGGGGAGGGGAGGGGGGGGTGGGGGGAGGTCCATGAAGGATGGTCGGGGAGGATGGACTTTGGAGATTCCCCTGAAGAATAGAAATCCGCTTCGGACTTTTATTCTGCAGGTCGCTAAAAACGCGGATCCGGATTGGGCCGCGCGGTGGTAAAGTGGGATTTGGTGGTAGAGTTGGGCGTGCGGTTCATTAAGTCGATTTAAATGCAAATGCATTTAAATCGTCGGGCCACCCGATTCAGGCGCAGGCCGGACCCGCGCCCGAATCGGGTGTCGGTAAAGCTGTGATCTGCTCGGATTCAGGGGCAGATCGCGTTAAAGGCCCGACGCCCGACTTTACTGTGATTTCGCACCCGAAAACGGGCGCGTATTTTTGGTAAAATCGGGTCCATTGTAAGGTTTCAGGGTTGTACTGGAGTGGTTCCAGATTGAACTTTTTTTCTACATAGTAAGAATTTTTGCCCTTTGTAAGTTTATGCTTTGTATATTTGTTGTGCACAAATGAGAATGGAGGGAGGCAAGAATGTAAATAATTACAATGTTAAAATCCTTCAATCCTATCATAAAATACAGGGCAAAATGTGTTTTGCATTAAAAGATAACATTCCCCATATAACATTTAACTCTCCCGGTGTTTCTATTTTGTCTTCCTATTTTCCTTCCCCTTCTTGTTGTATACAAATTCAGACTGTTATTACTTCAGCTAAACCAATTCATTAAGGACTTCCAAAACATATGCAGTGCAGCCATGTAAAAATATTCTGAACATTCTCTGGGTTCACAGGGAGGTTTTGCTTGTTTTCTCGAACTGGCAGTTGTTAACTCATTTGTTTTTCTAGGCATTCATTCTCTTTTTCCCAACATGGTGGAGTGTGAACTTTCTTCATTTCTCTTTTTATCACCTCTCTCTCTCCCTGCTAGTGATTGGATCAGTTTTGCCTTTTCTCTTTGACCTGAGTTTACTATTCCCCACAATCACCAACACTTTCGTATACGGCCCCCTCACCCTAACAAACATACACTTTTGCCTACAATGCTGCAGATGGAATGATATAGTCAATGAGATGGAGATTTCACTGAGAGAAAAGGCTGTGGACACTCTGTTATCGAGGGTTTGTCTTACGAACTGTTTGTTTCTTGTTCAAGAAGAGATTTGGCTGGAGGCAATGGTCTATGTTCAAAGAACATTTACAAAGGTTGAATAAGACTAACATATAGTGAGAACTGCCCATTCAGATGCTACTCAGACATCCTGTCTCATGTGAGTAACATCATCCTGACATAGCTTCTTTGCACTTGTTCAGTATGCTCTTATTAGAGTTAATCCTTTACGCACACTCTCTTAGATTAGCAGGCTTGCTGTTTGCTCACCCTTATTTCAGAAATGGCAGCATTTTGGTGATATGTTGAACACTAATGTTGCCTGCATGTAGGTATAATGACTGTCAGAGATTTGAGCACATGACTGTTGGGGCAAATGTTAATACACATTTGGAAGGGAAGCTATGGCAGCAACATCTCGATTTGAGAAACTCAGCCCCCAGCAGATGCAGCAGTTCCACATTAGTGGACCTTTGTCCTTCAGTAATTTTCCAAGTACAGATGGTATTGAGATTCAGCATCGCAAAATTTCATCTCGATGATTTAGCAATAGAAAAAATTAACAATTTGGGTAAAATAAGCAATTACTATGGATGTTGGAATCTGAAACAGAAACTGAAAATACTGGAAAATCTCTGCAGGTCTGACAGCATCTGTGGAGAGAGGACACAGCTAATGTTTCAAGTCTGGATGACTCTTTGTCAGAGATTTGAGTAGTCTGGTGAAACAGCAATACATTGACCCTTGATGAGGGTTCAATTTTCTCAAAACAAATCACTCAAACTACTGAAAGTGCAGTTTTGACAACATTCTGAGATGGCATTGTGAGGAGGTGACAAAGTAGCAGCGAATGAAGACACCTTGAAGAGACAATCAACAGCTGGAATTGTAGTTACCACAGCCTTCCTTCTACTATCAGAGAGTTGAGTGACAACACAGACCCAACTCTGTTACGAGTGAACCCTGACAAGCCAAAATATCTTATTTGCCTGAAGGTAGACGGTCGGAAGCCCTCTTATAATTATTTAATTATAAAATAACTAAATGTGACATAGTCACAAATGATCATGGATGATCGTATATCATTCAACCTCTCTTAATTTATCCATGTGGAGAGATCCTAATTGTCACTCAACTGATCCCATGATATTTGCATGTATCTGGAAGTCTATTCCACATGTTGATCTCACTTTTTGTGAAGACAGATTTTTGAATAGCTGCACTGAAAATATTCTTCTCCTTGTTTGAGCCTGTGTGGTTTTGTTTGATTCTTGAAGCTTAATTTACAGTATTTTTTCTACATCCTTAACAACCTATATTCTTTGATGAGATCTCAGTTTCACTCCTCCAGTCTGAAAATTCCAAGTGCCTCCAGTCTTTCCACATAACTCATTAGGGACTAGATTTGCAGGCCTTCTCTGCACTGTCTCCAGCATATGAATGCCTCCCTTTTGTCTTGGTGAGCAAAACAAAATGCAATATTTTATAGGATTCGGGTGTTTGGGACTGTAAGGGTCAATGTGGGACTGGGGAAACAGTGCCACCCACATTATTTAATAATAGTCTCATGGGAGTTTAGTAGTGAGTCTGGTAGAGGTTTCCATGAAGATAGCACCTAGTCAGGACTGTATCTATGTATGTATTGTAACACTGCGCAGGGAGTTGTGTTGTGCTGGGATCTTGTAGGTGGGGAGTTTAAGCACACTTTAACACGAGACTGTATATTTATTGTTGCAAAGTCTGTTTTATATAAGCAAGGCCCTTCAAAATAATGAGGAAATAAAATAAAACAAAAAAAGCCTAGCTCTTTGTTGATTGCTTTCTTTACATTGATTATTTTCCCTATATATTTAATCACTACAGTCAAACCAAAACACGCTAAACAAAGTCCAAAGTCAGGTAGTCAAAATGTGACCATATCACATTTAGTTATTTTATAATTAAATAATTATAAGAGGGCTTCCAACCTCTATCTTCAGACAAATAAGATCTTTTGGCTTGTCAGGGTTCACTCGTAACAGAGTTGGGTCTGTGTTGTCACTCAACTCTCTGATAGTGGAAGAAAGGCTGTGGTAACCACAATCTCAGATGTCTCTTCAAGGCCTCACAATCTCTTCAAGGCCTCTCAGGTTTCTCACCAGCTACCCTCCACATCAATTTACCTCTGCAGGTGCTCAGACAGATGACTCTCTTCAAGTCTTCTCTTTTTTATGCCCACCCCTGCTCACGTGTATTTGTTTCCGTTTCAGTGTGATGCCTTCTGGGAAATGTAGTGCACATGACCTGCTTTGTTGTTCTGGATGAGAGGAAATGAAACATATGTGCAGGGAAGTACTGCCCTTCCAAACTCTGCCCAATGCAGTATTAAAACATATAGGGTGGGATTTTCTGGCCTCGCTCGCTCCCAAACTGGAAAATCCCACCCCAGGTCAACAGACCTTTCTATAGTCTGCCCCATGCCTGCTCCAATTCCCGTGGCGGGCGAGACAGTAAAATTCTCTCCGTAGTTATGTGTTATTGAAAAACAATTATTGTTCAACCATATAAATCTCTAGGATTCTTCATGAGACAAACTGGTGAATGCAGCTTGAAGAATGCTGCAGTCCAGATCCAGAATCGATGCCATAACACATGGCAACCTCATGGAAACAGAGAAAAATTAAAGAGAAATCAGAACAAAAAATTAACTTCAATTTGATTCTCCAAGTTTAGGAAAGCAACTAGCTGGCCAAAACAATTCATTCAAAACATTTTCCGTAGAAAAACTGAAGTTTAAAACAGCTCCATAACTGCAACGAGGGCCTGCCAAATCTTGAGAAGTGCAGGAAGAAGAAGAAAAATAAATGATTACTGCAGCGCCATCTAAAAAAAAATAAAGCTTATTCCTCTGTGCTGAAAACAGCCATGGATGTTGAATTGCACTGCCAGAGTTAAGGCAGATTAAAGGCCCAGGGCAGGGGCAAAATTGGGTGTTATGGAGAAGAGGATTTTGAAGATATATGATAGCATCAGGTTTGAATAAGCAACAGAGGCTGAACAAGTGAATATACAATTATATTCAGTCGGTCCAAGAGCCGCCAATGGGGAATAAATTAATCTTCCAATAATTTTGAAGGGATCATAAAGTCCTTTGATGCCGAAGTAATAATAACATAAGAAGCAATAACATTTGGAGTGAGCAAAATTTAACAAAAGCGTCCAAAAGCCCGGGGAACCCATAGACTCTTTCATAAATGAGTTATACAGATTGGCTGAAGGCTGTGACTATGGTGACCTTAACCTGAGCTCATAAAAGACTAAATCGTACTGGGAGTGGCCGATGATACGATTTAGGATGTACTCCAATTTGAAGAAGATCTGACATTTGGAAAAAGCCATCCCAATTGTCTATCAGAAGTCCACCAGCAAAAACCATCCATTTTGCATAGGGAAATTAAACCATGGTACAGAAGAACCCCCGCAGCCCAGCTCATAAAGCAACAAGAGGGTAAGGAGACTCTATGACAAGGAAAGCAATACTCAAATGAAACGTAAGATGATGGATGATGTCAGCACTATGGCACCAAACAACCTCACAGAGGCAGGCATTGTCCAGCAATCACTGTGCAGCACTTTCACTGCAACAACCAAGATGAGTCATTAAAAAATCTTGAGACTTGCAGAGAATCCCAAAGGAGTCCATAAGATAGATGAGCTACACCAAAAGGAAATCTAACTATTAAGAATCCTAGATTCACATTTTGGACTGTTGGTGTATCTGTAAATGGTCGCCTCAAAAATTTCAAGTTAGACACAGGAGCTAGTGTGACGGTCCTTTCAGATCATAAATGCAACTTAAAAACCTCTGACTCCTACTATCCCAGAGGAATTCAACTACCAGTCATGGGCACGAATCAAGAGCTTCTTTGGTATGGCAACAAATAAATAATCAAAATTTAGTATGTCATCCGCAATCAATCCTTTCCTGACTAGAGATGCCTGTGTTGCCTTCAATCTCCTTAGATGTCAAAACAACCACTGCAGTCAACTACATTGAATTGGAGCCTCCCAAGAAGTCCACCAGTGCTAATGATCTTGACTGGGACTTTAGTTTGGAATTGCCCTTGCTATTTTCAGAATCAGTTATTCCAGCTCCTTTGCAGACAGCAGAAAATACTCTTCTTTGGTCAGACCAACCAAACCTCCAGATGAGCACCAACATACTTAAACCAGTAGATACAGAAAGGAGCAGCAGCAGAAAGTGGAGCCCGAACTTCAGAGTCAAGCAGTTGCTGTCACAGAATCAGGAAAAATGACAGCAACAAAGTTGGAGCTTCAAGCTCACACACACAACATAAAGTCGATCTTGGAGCAGGAGAGAAGCAACCACCAACTCACCAAGACAAAACTCAGAGAGGCACAAGTACACATGAAAGAACAGCGTGCAGCATTGGAAGCTGCACCACAGGCTCAGGATGAGGAACATAGAAACATAACGGAGGTAAACATTCAACTTCCAGGAAGAACATGGTGTCCCCCCCTCCCTGCAAAAAACCTGAGTTCTACGAATGAACGGAGTGAACATTCCCTCTGGAAGGAGAGAGATAAGCTCAAGGTAACCGACAAAGGAAGAAAGGTCATTGACAAAAAAAACACAACATTAAGGAGCGCAAAAAACAAATGAAATGTTGACATGAGTGTTTGAAACACCACGTACTACAATTTTAACTCCAGAAACAACAAACCCAGCCCAAAGCAGATGAGTCTACCACTCCTCCAAATTTTAAAAGAATGAGATTTGCATTGCTGTGGATCTGGGTTCACATGTAGGCCAGACCAGATAAGGATGGCAGATTTCCTTCCCTAAAGGACATCATTGAACCAGATGGAGTTTATTTAAAATGACAAAACAATAGTATCATGAGCATTGTTACTTAGACCAGTATTTAATTCCATATTTATTAGTTCATTGAATTTAAATTCCCCCAGCTATGAATGATGGGATTTAAATTCATTTCTCCAGAATATTAGTTGGCTTACTAGACTGGTAACATTACTAAATTGCTACTAGGTCATTGATGTAAGTTCAAAATAATACATATCCCAGCACTCAGATCCAAGACACCTGACTCAGTCGGAACTTCTCTCCACTCTGACAGAACTCCCTGATGGATACTCATTTGTAGAACTCAGGTTTTTTGCAGGGAGGGGGGACACCATGTTCTTCCTGGAAGTTGAATGTTTACCTCCGTTATGTTTCTATGTTCCTCATCCTGAGCCTGTGGTTCAGCTTCCAATGCTGCACGCTGTTCTTTCATGTGTACTTGTGCCTCTCTGAGTTTTGTCTTGGTGAGTTGGTGGTTGCTTCTCTCCTGCTCCAAGATCGACTTTATGTTGTGTGTGTGAGCTTGAAGCTCCAACTTTGTTGCTGTCATTTTTCCTGATTCTGTGACAATTACATTGTTTCCTTCCATGTAATGAGTTTCTTATACATTCTTTAGTCATCAAGACTTTATTTAATCGTGCTTTGTGCAGAATTAGATAAACCTTTTGAAATTTTATTCCTTGAGGAGAATTTCACTCAGTTTTCAATTAGGAACAGACTCCTGTTCTCTGTGTTGTGAACCGTCTGCTGTAGGTTCTGCTGGAGTCTCATTGTTCAGCTACATTTCTATCACCAGGAGGCGCTGTTGCTTCTCTTCAATATAATGCATCATGGGAGGGCTGACATCAGTGTGATTGGCTTGTGTTGTTACACCATAAAATCCACAGATCTGTAGGATAAAACAAACCCTCTTGAGAAAGAAACGCAAGTATCTGTCTTGTTCAGCAGCCAAGATTCTCTGGAAAGTTTTACAGCACACTACACAACACAAGTCAGCTACAATAATAAAACCATTTCCTGGATCTTTAAGATGGAGGAAAAAGAATGATGGCTTTCTTCCCTCTTCCTCCCTATTCTCTCCCCCGCTCCCCAGTTTTACCGGTGTATTGTTACAATCTGCATTTCTAGCCAGCACAGCAACATGTGGTTTAAAACAAATAGCAGAAGGTTTTAAAAGTAAATTATTTAAACTTAGATTTCTTTCTCCTCAGCAAAAGGCAGATGCTACCTTATAAGAAATCCCTGTTAAGCTCGAAAGCCACTTGACATCATGGCTGGGATTCTCCCAAAAACGTTCCAAGTGCCGAATTCACGTAAAAACTGGAGTAACTCCTGCTGGTTATTTTAGCAGGATTTTCAAAATGAATCTCCCACACTCTGTGCATTGCAGAGTGCCTCAGGGAGATTCACACTGAAAATAAGGGGGTGGGGCTTGTACCCATCCAAAAGGCCAGCAGCATAGTGCTGAGTGGGCCACTGCGCATGCGCTGATTTGTCAGAGCGGAAATCGGCACATGTGCAGTAGCCCCGCACTGCTGGCCTCCCGATCTCTGGCCAGCCAGAACCCCGCACCCCCCAATCGCTTACCAGCCCAAACCTCCCACCCCCAGATCGCTGGTCTCTCGGATGTCTCTGGGCCAACCCCAACACCTGCCCACCTCCTGTCAGCCGCCATCTCCCTGAAGCCCCCCGCCCCCCCCTGCAGTCCCAATCTCCCCATCCCCCTTCTCCACCTCCCCCCTGCCGTCCCAATCTCCCTGACATTCCCTCCCGCCCCGGCCATCTCCCTGGCAGCTCCGACCACCCCCTCCCCCACCTGCCCCGCCCACCCTGATGGCCAGCCCCGATCATCTCCTTCCCTCTGCCACTGATCCCAACTGCAGAGTGGCAGCGTGTGGAGGCCGTGGCACCCAGCAGGGAGCCCGCTAAACAACCTCCAGTGATGTCTCCTGCTAATCGCCCCCCCATATTTCTGCCAATGAGTGGCCAAGAAATGGAACCGAGTGTTGTTCAGGAGATAAAGTAGTTCAAAAGCAGGGAAACAAGTTGCAATCTGTGGCACTCTTAAACACTCAGCTGAATGCACGACTGGTTTGTTATAACACCAATTCATTTGAGAGGTTGTGTCTACTAACAGAAAATCCCAAGCAAAGAAACTTGGCTACAACCTGAAAACAGAACACTGCGGATTCTGGAAATCTGGAATAATAACAGAAAGTTCAGGAAACAGTCAGCAGGTTATGGCAGCATCCGTGGATGAGTTAAGAGATTTTGCAATCAGTTGTTTTCACTTCACCAGAATGTAAATAAACTCCACTGTTACCTCAGGAATGCTGTGGAAGAGCTAAGCACAATTACCAAAGTACATTTGATTTTTTATAGGGCAAGAATTTGTACATTCTTGTATGAGACTCTCCCCTTAGCGGATGTGTGGCTACTTTCCAACTCAACCAAGTGTTTTTTTTAAGGAGGTAATTCTGGGATTGCAATTATAATCAATGCACACAGAGGACTAGCCTAATTGTTATTAATTGACATTATGAGGGATTGTTGATATAACCTTTGAGATGGGCATTGTGGGAGATTGGTTGATTTAACTTTTGGGGCTGGCATGGAGACCATTGACAAAATTCTTTTTCAGGATATTAAATGGAAAGATTGGATATGACCTGTGAAAGGAACAGGCCTTGAGGGGCTGAGTGTTCTTCATAGTTTTTTATAGTGCACAAACCAGGAGGTCATGGAGGGAGTGTTGCACTATCAGAGGTGCTGACTTTCAGAGGACATATGAAATAAAGGCCCTGTCTCTCAGATATACTTTATGAATCCCATTGCAATATTCCAAGAGGAGTTCTCCCAGTGTCCTGGGTAATATTTACCATCAAGCAAAATCAGAATATCTGGTTGGTTATCCCATCTCTGTTTGTAAGACCGGGTAAAAATTGCCAGTAATGTTTCTCTGCTTAACTACAGTGAATATACTTCATTCAAAGATGTACCTGATTGGCTGTTAACTGATTTGGGAGATTCCAAGGCTGTAAAATGCATAGAAATATACAAGTTGAACTTTCTTTTGCTGAATGATCTTCTCCAGGTCAGAGTCAAAATGTGATGTGAACCAAGGTTACTTATTTCCGCAAGAACACAAGAAATAGGAGCAGGAGTATGCCATAGGACCCATTGAGTTAATATGATCATGGCTGATCTTCGGTTTCAACTCTGTTTTCCTGTCTGCTCCCACATCCCTGAATTCCCTGAGACACCAAAAATCTATCTATCCCAGCCTTAAATGTATTCAAGGATTGAACATCTACCACCCACTAGGGTAGAGAAACTTCCAAACATTCGCAACCCTTTGAGTGAAGTTATTTCTCCTTATCTCAGTCCTGAATGATAGACAACTTATCTTGGGATAGAGCATCCGTGTTTTAGATTCCTCAGCCAGCAGAAACACCCCCCAACACCCATCCTATCAAGCCACTTCAGGATTTTCTAGATTGCAGTGAAATTGCCTCTTCTTCTAAATTCCACAGAATTATAAGCCCAATTTACTCAGCTTCTCATTATAATAGCCTTTCATCAATATTTTTCCCATCGCAACATCACCCACTTTAACTTATGTTGCATTGTCATTTGGAACGCCAAAAGCAATCCTACATGATGCATGCACATTTTAAAAATTCTTTCACAGGATATGGATGTCGTTGGCTGGGCCAGCATGTATTGCCTGTCCCATATTGACCTCGAGAAGGTGGTGGTGAGATGCCTCTTGAATCTTTGCAGTCCATGTGGTGTAGGTACGCACACACACTGCTGTTAGGGAGAGAGTTCCAAGATTTTGACTCAGTGAAGGAACACTGATATAGTTCCAGGAAAGCTGCCCTGGTCCTTCTAGGTAGGTTTAGAAGGTTCTGTCAAAGGAGTTTTTGTGAGTTGCTGCTGTGCAGCTTGTAGATGGTACACACTGCTGTCACTATGCATCGGTGGTGGAGAGAATGAATGTTGTAGGTGATGGATGGCGTGCCAATCAAGTGGGCCGCTTTGTCCTGGATGATGTTGAGCTTCTTCAGTTTGTCAGAGCTCCGATCCCCTGAGCAAATGCTGAGTATTCCATCACACTCTTTACTTGTGCCATGTAGATGGTGGACAGACTTTGGGGAGTCAGCAAGTGAGAATTCCCGACTTCTGGTCTGCTCTTGTAGCCACAAGATTTAGATGGCTGGTTCAGTTCAATTTCAGTTAACCCCAGAATGTTGATAGTGGGGGGCTTTAGTGATGTTAATGCCATTGAATGCAAAGGGGCGATGGTTAGCTTTGCACTTGTTGGAGATAGTTATTGCCTGGCAATGGTGTGGTGAGAATATTACTTGTCACTTATTAGATCAAGCCTGAATGTGTCCAGGTCTTGTTACATATAGACATGGCTACCTCTGTATCTGAGGAGTCACAAATGGTTCTGAACACTGTGCAATTATCAGCGAACCTCCCCACTTCCAACCTTTAATCATGTACAGTTGAGTCCATTTCTTTATACATAAGCTGGGATCTGGGTTGGCCATTGGCTGCTATTCATTCTTCTGCCTTAAAAACCCCTGACAGTCACAGCTCTGCTTGCAGAAAAGAAATGATGTCAAACGGCAGGTAGGAAATCATCTTCAGACTAGTTTTCTCTGTTTCTATGAACTTACCAGGCTGGAACTGCTGGAGAATGTAAAAGGAGAGGAACCTTGGTGAAACTGGAGATCTCCCAGAAACTCAGAACTGGTACCATTCCTTTCCTATTATTATTTCACTCACTCATCTGCTCACCCACTCACAATTTTTCTTAATCCTATTACTGTGGGATTACCTGGAAGGAATCTTATTATATAACTGCACAGATCGATGCTGCTTGGCCCATCACACCAGTTCATTGAGAGAGCAATTCAAAGTTAATCCAAAGATAAAAACAAATCACTACGGATGCTGGAATCCGAAACAAAAACAGAAAATGCTGGAAAATCTGACAGCATCTGTGGAGAGAGAATAGAGCCAACATTTTGAGTCTGGGTGACCCTTCATCAGAGCTTCAAAGTTAACCCTGCTGCCCCACTCTTTCCCCGTGGTCCTTTATCTTCATCTGCTTTAAATATGTACCTAATTTTCCCTTAAAAATACACCAGTGTTTGCTACACGCACTCTCCAATTATTCCACAATGTGACTAGCCTCTATGTGAAGAAATTCCTACTAATCACTCTCTTTATTTTCAGTGACTATGTTTAGTTGCTTAATGCCCTCATCTCTGACACCCAGAAAAAAGCCCCGATTGCCCCCCAAAAAATTCTAAGTGCCGAGTTTGCGTAAAAACTGGAGTAAATCCCGCTGGTTGTTTGAGCGGAATTTTCAAAACGGGTCTCCCACACTCGTGCATCACAGAGTGCCTCAGCGTGAATCACATAACAATCAGGGGGCGGGGCTTATTCCCACTGGAGAGGCTGGCAGCCTAGCGCTGAACGGGCCACTGCGCATGCGCCGATCTGTCAGAGCGGATATTGGTGCATGCACAGTAGCCCCGCACTGCCAGCAATCAAGAGGCTGGCCTCTTGATTGCTGGCCAGCCTCACGACCCTGCAACACAGTCCCTCTAACCATCCCCCCCAACCCCAATCGCTTGCCTTCTGGACGTGTCTGGCTTTGACCCCTTTCTCCTCCCCCCTCGGCCCGCCTTGATCTTCCCCCACCTCAGCAGTCCCGACCTTTTTTAAAGTTTCTTTACTAGTGTCACAAGTAGGCTTACATTAACACTGCAATTAAATTACTGTGAAAATCCCCTAGTCACCACACTCCAGCGCCTGCTCAGGTACACTGAGGGAGAATTTAGCATGGCCAATGCACCTAACCAGCACGTCTTTCGGACTGTGGGAGGAACCTGGAGCACTCGAAGGAAACCTACGCAGACATGGGGAGAATGTGCAAACTCCACACAGACAGTGACCCAAACTGGGAATTGAACCCGGGTCCCTGGCACTGAGAGGCAGCAGTGCTAACCACTGTGCCACTGACCTCCCGACCCCTGCGCAGCAGGCTGGGAGAATCGCCCCTATAGTCTTTTTTTAATCACACAGTCAGCACCATTCAGAAATTTAAAGTCTCCATTAAATCTCTTCTTCACCTCCGTTAATCCAATGGCATTAATTTCAGCATCTCAAGCCTCTATTCATGTACAGATTCTCATCACTGGTTTCGGTGGGCAGCATGGTGGCATAGTGGTTAGCACTGTTACCTCACAGCGCCAGCGACCCGGTTTCAATTCCAGCTTCGGATAACTGTCTGTGTGCAGTTTGCACATTCACCCCATGTCAGTGTGGGTTTCTTCTAGGAGCTCCGGCTTCCTCCCACAAGTTAGGTTGATTGGCCATGGTAAATTTTCCCTTAGTATCAGGGGGATTAGTAAAGTAATACATGGGGTTACGCGGATAGTGTCTGGGTGGGATTGTTGTTGGTGCAGACTCGATGGGCCGAATGGCCTTCTGCACTGGAGGGATTCTATGATTCATTGTGGTGACTTCTTGCTGCGCAATTACTATGGCTTTGATTTCCTTTCTTTAATGGGGTGCTCACACGGCAGCCAGTCCTCTGATTGCCGGCAGAACATTACCTCATTGTTGTTCTTTATGTTAATATTGAGAAAACAACACATCCTATTGATTGTATCTATGGCTTTATATACCTGCACTCACATTTCCAAGCAATTAAGTATTTGCACCCTTGGAGCTTTGTCTTTCCACAACATTCAGCATTTTTCCATTGACTGATACTTCATATACCTTCCTCCAAAAGTGCATTCCTTTGAATTTTTTGGCTATAACTTGTATCTGTGTGCCCATTCTGCTCACTAGTCCATATCTTTTTGATATTTTTTTCCAATCTTTCCTTTGTTTGCTGAATGCCCTATTTTGGCGTTGTCACCTCTATATATTCAGAACAGCAGTCATAGTGCAGGCCTGGATCAGAAACTGTTGAATTCCATCGTAAGATTATCAATGGATCTGAAAACGTGGGAGTTCACAGCTTCATTGGATTTCCATCAGTTGACCTGTGTGGTGAAGGTCATTTTTAACAACGTAAGAGTTTTAACAACACCAGGTTAAAGTCCAACAGGTTTATTTGGTAGCAAATGCCATTAGCTTTCAGAGCGCTGCTCCTTCCTCAGATGGAGTGGATATCTGCTCTCAAACAGGGCATACAGAGATGCTCAGACATACAGAGTTGTCTCTGTATGTCCTGTTTGAGAGCAGATATCCACTCCATCTGAGGAAGGAGCAGCGCTCCAAAAGCTAATGGCATTTGCTACCAAATAAACCTGTTGGACTTTAACCTGGTGTTGTTAAAACTCTTACTGTGTTTATCCCAGTCCAACGCCGGCATCTCCACATCATTTTTAACAACACAGGTCTCATGTAGTGATGAATGTAGTGCATGTGCACAGCTGATGTGGCACCACTTAAGACTCATAGAATCAAGGAACCTTTACAGTGCAGAAGGCGGTCATTCAGCCCATTGAGCCTGCACCGACAACAATCCCAGCCAGGTCCTATTCCAGTAACCCCACGTATTTATCCTGCGAACACCCTGACGTTAAGGGTCAATTTTGTATGGCCAATCCACCTAACCTGCACATTTTTGGAATGTGGGAGGAAACTGGAGCACCCAGAGGAAACCCACACAGACACGGGAAGAATGTGCAAACTCCAATTAGACAGTAACCTGAGACCAGAATTGAACCTGGGTCCCTGGAGCTGTGAGGCAGCAGTGCTAATCACTGTGCCACAACGCTGAGAAATTAAATGCTTTAACCGATTAGCCCTGTGGCTACGAAATGATTATTTGATAATAGCTCAGCCGAGTTTCTTCAGTGTATATCCAAGGATAGGACAGGATTAAGCTGCCTGCTAAGCACTCAATATTATAAAGATCTTTGTTAATAAATAGGAAACTACTGTAAATAAACACTCATTAATAAAATGGTAATTACTGCACAATATCTGCTTGGAAAAAATGTAAATCAATTTTAATGAGGTATGCAGTTAATTTTTACTGCAATGTGAGGTCTGTGATCAAAAGAAATTCCTGCAGCACATTTGTTGGCAGATCAAATCTATTATGGAAAGTGGCATTCTGAAGGAATTTGGAGGCTTTAATAGTCTCCAGATGTCTCCGGAGATTCCTTTGAAATTCACATGTTTTTGAGATAACGTTTCCTTTCCAGGAATCCTCCTTGCATTATGGGCTTATGAAAATATTATACAACAAAGCCAAGCTGGCGGTGATTTTCAGTAACTGACACTTTGCAGCAATTACAAAGAAAAATCATTAAAATATCAAAACCATTGACGCTTCATAACATAGGAGGTAAATTGCTTGGGATGCAAATTCTGAAGTCATTATTGGTTACAATTGTGACAATAAAAGCTTTCCAGAATTGAACAGCATTTTAACACCAAGTTAAGTTGTTATAAGGCTTTATATTATGGTTGAGCCAAGTAGTAGGTGTATTCAGAAATGTTTCTTTGGTAACACCTATTGCTTGCTGTGTCCATCCCCACACTCCTACTCCTTACCCACAGCACTGCAAATATTTCCCTTCCCTCTGAAACTTACTATTGAACATACTTCCATCACCCTTTCAGATGGTACATTACTGATTGTAAGAAAACATTGATTAAACAGTCCTTCTCATTTTCACCCTGAATTTTTTGCAGTTTTCACCAATTCATTCATAAATAGCTATCTCCAAAGCCATTGGCCAAAATTCTCTGGCCATTCGCTGGTGGCGGGATTCTCTGGTCCTGACAGCAGCACACTCCCCTCGCCCATGGATTTCTCGGCAGCGTGGGTTGTCTTTAATGGGAAATCCCATTGACAGCAGCAGGACCGGAGAATCCCACTGCCAGAAAACGGCACGCCACCGCCAAGTTGGTGCATGGCGGTGTTCTTATACACGCTCAAGAACTGGTTTAATCTTCACATCACTGACCCCTCCCCCCGTGAATCCTCCAAAGCATGTTTAACACACTGTACAAAATGTTCCGCTAGCCCATTTGTTGCTAGGTGGTATGGTGCAGAATTTACATGACGAACGCTGTGTAGCTCCATGTACTCTTCAAAGTCTGCCGATATGAACTGTGGTCTATTGTCACTTACAATTTGGTTGGGTAATCAAACTTAGCAAACATGTCATTGAGCTTGTCCAAAATAGCTTCTGTGGTCATCGATTTAATGCAAATCACTTCCAGCCACTTCAAGTGTGCGTAGACAACCACTAGCAGCATCTGACCTTCTACTGGCCCTGCAAAATTTATGTGGACCTACTCACAAGGCCCCTTCGGCCCTTCCCATGGGTGCAATGGCGATGCAGGTGGTGCATTTCTAATGTTGGCACACGAGTCGCATGAGCCTGCTTTCTCCTCAATGCAGGCGTCTATCTTCGGCCACCACACATAGCTGCAGGCTATTTCATTCATATGCATCACCCCTAGGTGCCCTTGGTGCAATTGCTCCAATACTTTCTGTTTCAAAGACTAGGGAATGACGACCTGTATATCCCACAACAAACAACTGTCTTACACTAACAATTCCCACTGTCGACTTACATATGGGCTCAGTTCTGGATCCTTCACTCGGCTTGTCCTCCTTTTATGGACCAGGTCAACTACTTGGCTCAGTATCTTGACTCTGATCTTTTCTTGTGACTTCTTTCACCTTAGCAGCTGTCAATGGTACATTCTCCTCTTGTGAGGAGTAGATGAACTGGATAACCTCGTCTGGCGCCTCTCGTTGACATGGTAGCGGTAGAATGGATAACATATCTGCATTTGCATCTGTTCCGACTGTCAATAGCAGTTTTCATACAAGTGGCCGGACAATATTCCCCTCACAACCCCCACCTCGCAACCAGACTGCGGCCACAGATCCCCGAATGAGGTCCCAGAATCTTAGTCAGCGATTCATGGTCTGTCAGCAAAACAAACTTCTTGCCATACAGGTAGTGGTGAAACTTAGACACGCTGAAAATGATACCCAATGCTTCCTTTTCTTTCTATGCATAGTTCTATTCCGCTGTCGAGAGGGTCCTTCTAAGTGCAATGGGCCTATCTTCTCCGTTCGGCATCACATGGGATATCACCCCACTCCTACTCCATATGGCGACGCATCACAGGCCGGCTGCAAAGGTAGTTTGGGGTTTAAATGGACGAAGACCCCAGACTCCTTCAATGCCTTCTTCGCTGCTTGGTAAGCCTTCTCGCACTCTGGCACCCACTACCGTACCTGCCCCTTCACCAACAACCAATTCAGAGGTTTCAATACTGTCACCAAGTCAGGCAAAGATTTGTCAGAATAATTATGAGTCCCAGGAAAGACCTCAACTGGGACATGTTTTCCAGTGTTGATGCCTTCATTATGGCTCCCACCTTCTTCGGTGGTTTATACAGACACCAACATTCATAGAAATCATAGAAACCCTACAGTACAGAAAGAGGCCATTTGGCCCATCGAGTCTGCACCGACCACAATCCCACCCAGGCCCTAGCCCCATATCCCTACATAGTTACCCACTAATCCCTCTAATCTACACATCACAGGACACTAAGGGCAATTTAGAATGGCCAATCAACCTAACCCGCACATCTTTGGACTGTGGGAGGAAACCGGAGCACCCAGAGGAAACCCACGCAGACACGAGGAGAATGTGCAAACTCCACACAGACAGTGACCCAAGCCGGGAATCGAACCCAGGTCCCTGGAGCTGTGAAGCAGCAGTGCTAACCACTGTGCTACCGTGCCACAATCGATAATTATTCAATAGAGTCCTTGAAAAACTCACACTTGTCTTTCTTAATCTGCAGCCCATGTTCCTGCAATCTCTTCAATGTCTCTCCTAATTTCCACAAATGTTCCTCACCTGTGGAACCTGGCACCAGGATCATAGAAATCATAGAAATCATAGAAACCCTACAGTACAGAAAGAGGCCATTCGGCCCATCGAGTCTGCACCGACCACAGTCCCACCCAGGCCCTACCCCCATATCCCTACATATTTTACCCGCTAATCCCTCTAATCTACACATCCCAGGACACTAAGGGGCAATTTTAGCATGGCCAATCAACCTAACCCGCACATCTTTGGACTGTGGGAGGAAAGCGGAGCACCCGGAGGAAACCCACGCAGACATGAGGAGAATGTGCAAACTCCACACAGACAGTGACCCAAGCCGGGAATCGAACCCAGGTCCCTGGAGCTGTGAAGCAGCAGTGCTAACCACTGTGCTACCGTGCCGCCCACGGATGTTATCCAAGTGACATTGAACCCCTGGGAGACCACTCAAAATCTGGTCCATTACTCTGTGAAAATTGGCTGGGGCCAACGTGATCCCAGAAGGCAGGCGTTTATAACGAAACAACCACTTGTGAGTAATAATCGTTAATGGTGGCTGAGTCTTCAGCCGCCCCCACCTGCAAAAACGTCTTACCACCAGCAAGGCCACTAAACAGGTCTTCAATCAAAGCCAATGGATATTGATCCGCACATATGTCAGGGTTCAAAGTGACTTTAAAGTCTCCAAATAGTTTCACTGAACCAGTGGTCTTCATCACAGGGACGATGAGTGTGGCCCACTCACTTGTGACCACTGGTTCAAGTACCCCAAACCAAACCCCAAACTTGAGTTCAGCCTCCACCTTGGGTCTAATTGCATACAGCACAAGATGTGCCTTCATGCTCTTTGGGCATAGAATCATAGAATCTACAATGTAGAAGGAAACCATTTGGTCCATTGAGACTGCACTGACAACAATCCCCACCCAGATCGTATCCCCATTATCCCATATATTTACTCTCCTAATCCCCCTGACACTAAGGGGCAGTTTATCATGGCCGATCAACCTAACCTGCACATCTTTGGACTGTGGGAGGAAACTGGAGCACCCGGAGGAAACCCATGCAGACACGTGGAGAATGTGCAAATGTACCTGGTTTCATTCATAAAGTCACTTTAACTCCATTCATCTCTCTCAGGGTTTAATTAAACACCATCTTATATTTTTCCAAGATGTAATTCAAACTTGAATGAGCCTCAATTAGTCAATTCACCACCTGCCTGTTTAAGTTTATTTTTTTAGCCATGCGAGACCGAACAATGCAGGGCAATCACCGTTCCCCACATAGAGTCAGCTGCGCACACTGGTCTCTCAGCTGCATCTTGGCCAAGACATAACCTTTCAGGGGAACTCACTGCTTTGTATCTGTTCTCAGAATAGTGTTTGCAGGTTTCAAGAGAAGATGCTTCAAATTTGCTTTGTATATTAACTCTGGAATCAATGACACAGCTGCCCCATGTCAACCTCTATCTTGACTAATTTGCCTTCAACTTTGGGCATCGCCCAGAACCTGTCCACTTCACCTCATACCGACAGGATATTGTGTCTTCTCAGTCTGCTCTGTTCCATCTGCAGAACCCATGCACTCTTTGTCCTCATCTACATCGCCACTTGCCACTTCCTTTGGTGTTTGCCCCCGGACTGTTTCAGCTTCCCACTTTCCTGGAATGTCGGTATTCTGCAGTTTTGGGTAATGTCTTCTGGTAGTTCCAGCACTGACCTCCTTTTGTCTAACAACTGGATTCCGTGTGACCCGCTCGGCCACAAAGGCGACATTCCTTGTTCCCTGTTTGGCTCCTCAGTTCCTCTGCTACCTTATGCACCCTCACACTCCCGCCTAAATGTGTTACTTCCCTATCAGCCTGGAGACTGTGACCTCCAACACCTTCTTAAAATCCAACCACTGTTCCATCAACAGTCTCTGCTGGATTATTCCCTGTTGGAGGCCACCCACAAGCTGGCCCCATAACACATCCTGCAAGAAAGCCCCAAAGTCACAATGCTCCACTAGGCTCTTCAAGGATACCACAAATTTGGCAATGATCTTGCCCTCCATCTGGTCCCGCTTGTAAAACCTGAACCACTCCACAATCAGCAGTGGTTTTGGTGTGAAGTTCCCCACCAGTACCATGCATAACTATTGAAAGATTATCTCTGTTGGTTTTTCTGGCTGCAGCAAGCTTCACAAAACATCGACCGTTTTACTTCCCATTATTCTCAAAAGGACCGGCACCATGTGGCAGTCTGCCACCTTATCTGCGGTGACAAAACTGAACCATTTGATGTAGGCCATCCGTGACTCAGCCTCTTCACAATCGACCTGAACTTTCCTGCCATTTCTCTGTATCGGCTGCCTGGGTTTTCCTGTCCCTGGACTAGGCCTGAAGCCTGTTTTTCTGCGCTGGCTGCTGTGCTTGTTTCCCCCTGGCACTCGGTATCGCCACACCAGCCGACCAAGGCCCTTCGATTGCCCTCAACCTGATGCCAGTGACAGTCATGGAAACCAACTTTAAACCTTTGATGGCTCCTGAGTCCATCCATTAACTGCCTCCAACGATGCCCTCCAACCCTCATGGCCCTACCCGTCCTCTGACGGTTTCCTTCTTTACTGTGCACTGCGGATTTCCAGATGGTCCTTGTTGAAGATTCCTGTCCTTCACTTTATAGTTGAAACACGCCACTTTTAACATCAGTGTTAAATCCTGTTGTAATGAAGCTTCTCCTCAATAACTGCTCCACAGTCAGGGAACACAATTCTTTATTAGGTCTATTCGCTCCACACTCCAAACATAGACTGCCCACTCTGGGCGGAACCCAACAACTCACGCTACACTGAGGTCACATGACCGTTTCCTTAAAAGGGGCTATGCCCCAACATGCATACCACTTGAGACTTCTTCATTAAAAGTGCTTCATAAATTCAAGTTGTTGTTGCTGTCTCAATTGCAGAAGCATTGTAGTGTTAAACCTCAAAGAATCACAAATCTGCAGTTCTGACCAAAGGCATTCATGTTATTTTTAAAAACAACACTAAAATGAAACTGGGGTTGGGACCACACCACACGAGATAAGCATGTGAGTTCAAATGTTGTTGGTAAACTTTTGGCAGTGCTTGCCTTGGCGATTGACACAGTGTACGTGTTTACAATCGGCCTGTAGCCTAGTGACTTAATGTTTTCCAAATGCAAACTGTAAAGCTTTCAGTTCAGCTTCTGGGGGTGAATTTTCCAGGAGGATCATTCCTGGCAGTGAGATTCAAATGTGCAGGGGTGATGACATTTGGCAGTGCACAAATCTGACTGGAATCAGATTTGATTCATCAGTGTGCATAATTTTCCACTTGGGCACATTGTCGGTGTAGATTTTGAATGAGAACTATAGTTTATTATACAATGGGCAAAACACATGCAAATCAGAATGCATGTGATTTCCGACATTTAGAGTGAAGTATCTTGATTAAGTAAATCCACCCATCTGCCACACATGTAAAGCAAAGTCTTTTGTGGAAGGGAGTTCTGAAAAGGGTAACAGCATTTGTAATTAATTTCCTTTTTCTTCTTTCCCTTATTTTTCTGCTCACTTGGCTGCATTTTATTTTGTTTTGCTTTGCTTTTCATCAATAGAGCCAGATTAAAATGTTTCTGGGGAAACAAAACATTGCTGAACCTCGAGAAAGCCCTCTGTAGTTGCAGCATTTATGAGGATTTAGCACAAAAGAAAATGTGTTGAAGAGCAGACATGCTAATAACTTTGATTCAATGGGCAGGTTTCCTGTGGGCTTCGAGACCCCAGCAGCATGACCAAATGTGCATCTTGAACCCACAGTTTCCAACAGCTAGACTGGTGGAGCTATTTTCCTGGAGTAGCTTCCTAATCCCACTAAGGACAGTGTGTGGGCTCCTGAGTCTGGAATGCCAACAGGAGACCATCCAGCACTTAAAGATTGGTCGCCCAACTGCCAGAGTTAGTTACCATTGAAGTATGCAGTGGGGTGTGACAGTACCTCCATTCCCAGTCGCTGGCCACAAATGAAGGATGTAAGAAGAGACAGAAGGACCAGTTGTTGGGAGGAGATAAGGTTTTCCTCACTGATTGGCATTGCGGTTGTTTAGTAGCATGAAATCATCCTCACCTGAATGGCGGCTTGGACACTGGTGGCCTCCAGACTGCCACAGGGTGACTGCCTCCACTGACCAGATCAACTCTACATGCCTGCAAACTTGAAAAATTGCCCCTAACTGGGGACTTTATGGTTAGCTGCCTCCCCTCCATGGAGCAGGCTGGCAGTCCAGTCCCTATTTAGTATTGGGAATACGTTGGGGAGCCATTCCCAATCTGGCAGTCCTCTATTTGCCCACACCTGACCCTTCCTGCAAGTGCGGCTGGGAAAATTGCCCCAACGAGTGGGAAACCATCAAATACATGTTACTGATTGAGGTTGCAGAACATATTAAAAATGAATGAATGATGGGCTGCTTTGAAATTAATCCAAATTGCACTATTTCATGGTCGAAATGGTACAAGTTCAAATAAGACATGCCATGCATCCTACAAAACCCCAGTGCCGAACTATCCTTCATCCACCATTATGCTCCCATATGTATCTGTAGCTCGTACCAAATCTAACAGCAACAGGCAAAAGCCAACTGTCTCTCCAAGCTCTGTGTCAGTCAATTGTTCAGCTATATCATCAGTGAAAAAATACCTTCATGGGGATAATACTGTCTTCTCCCGTTCTTATTTAAGGATTTGTGCACACAGCAGCAACTCACAAAAGACACCTTTAGCTGCAGCTTCTAAACCTGCAATCTCTATCACCTTGAAGGACAAGGGCAGCAGATGCATGGATACACCACCAGCCTAATATTCCCCTCCAAGCCACACACCATCCTCACTTGGAACTATATTGCCGTTCCTTCACTGTCGCTGGGTTAAAACCCTGGAACTCCTTTCCCAACAGCACTGTAGCTGTTCAGGCTCTCTACTCTGAGCCGTGTCACATCAATCATTTATTTTTTGGTGCCTTAATAGTGTAATAGTTTTGCCAAGACTAGTCTTCCGTGAGCAAAAACCCTTTAACGACAATACAAGAAAGAGCTTCACCTGTGACTTACAGCATGCAAGTCAATACCCGGGGACCTACAGGATACCGGTCTGGGTTGAAGCAACAGGTTTTACCCCTCCACTGCTCACTTCCCATTGGGCGAACTTCCACTCACTCTATAAGGGTGTTTGTACTCTACAAAGTCCATCGTGAGATCTGTTGACAATCCCCTGTGCCCTTCGTGGGCATCATAACAATGTGAATCTTTGAGGGCCATTTTGTTTTTACCATCTAAGTTCTGTCACAGGTGTTTGGCTGTTTATCAACAGTAAGGCATTCAAGATTCTTATGAGTTCTCATGCATCCATATAGTGTTTTCACTGGCTTCTTGGTACTAATCCAAATACCACATAGTGTACTTTATTTTCTCAACTTCCATTGATTAAATTAGCACCTTAATTTCTTCATTAAATAGCTCACTTCCTCACACCCAGCCCCTTCATTTCGTTGCCCACTGCATAATATAGGAGCTTAATACAGCTGACCAAGGCCACACTTTTTTAAAAGGCCTAACTTCAGGAAAGGGGATGATTTTAAATAGATCAATTAGAAACTGGTAATCAAGAACATTTCAGCTTGGAAGACAATGGAATAAATACCATTAAGTGCATACTGGATAAATAGAGAAACTGAATTCTAAATAGGTTAACAAGATAACAGTAGAAAGCCAAAGTAGAAAAAAAACACTTGAGCCAAACTACTGGGAAAAATACACATCCTCTAAAAATATTAAAAAAAGAGGAAAGTAGAAAAATTAGAATAAGCATATACATGATATTAAGAAATTCAGCATTAACAGCATTTTGAAAGATCATTGCGATCTCTTCAATAGAATTGAAATTGCGAATAAAACAAAATAATTAACATACTAGATAATTTTTTCTGGAAACATTTGTTTCAGAGGATGGGTTTCCAATCACTCCTGTAGTTCAAGTGGTATCTTGCTGAACATGCAAAGAATTATTTTGCTTCCACAAATATTAATGTATAATAGTCACCTTCTGCCCCATTTCATCTTTCTAAAAGCTGAATATATAATCCCACCACATTCTTAATAGATAAAGCCACCCCCGTTAGATTTTACGTTGCAGGCAAATTGTTTCCAACCTCCTTTGAGAAGTTCAAGGTGTAATTCAAGACCTTATTTTTAGTAGGTAAGTAGAGATAACCATTAAAGATCAATTGAGATCTTTTGTAATATCCTTATAATTATTGTAGAGAACCCTGATGTTGGAGTGGCATTGGATCGAATGGTAAGATACACTCTTATGAAGACCCAGAGTTCTGGAGGAGTTTATTCATACAAATGAAACGTGGCAGTGACCACTTCCTGTTATGGACATTAAAGTGGCATATTTATAAACGTTTTAACCCTTAGACTGCCAGTTGGTTCAGGGAAACATCATATCCTGGAGCAGCAGATTTTGCTTGTTTTCTACTCATGCAATGATAGCTGAGAAAACATAACTCATGGAGCAGGAGAAAATTTTTGTCACCATAATGAACTCTCCAAATTTTATACAAAATCCAAAACAAAACCTACAGATTTGTCCTGTGATTTTGTGTTCTTTTTTCCTATTCTCCTTTTTTTTTCATTTTCAAGGAACAATTAAAGCTTTAAGACATAATTGAGTTTGATGACTGCCTGGCCTTTAGGCAGGAAACAAGCGAGTGTCTGCCAGATTTGCTGTGTTTTTGTTATGACAGTACAAATATAAGAACTATATGGTAAATTAGACAATTTTTTCTGACCATTTAACATTTTTTTCAGTGCTGGAGGCTAAATAATGAATAACTTATTCACTTCACTGCTTCCTCAACAACGATCTGATCTGCCCGAACATAGAACATTCTGTACAATGAAGTGGCTAATACATCCACTTGACATCAGATGACATTAAATCTACAAGGATTCTTACCATAAAGTCAACATTAAGTTTGGTCGGGGGTCGGTTAGCTCAGTTGGCTGGATAGCTGTCTTGCGATGCAGAATGACGCCAACAGAGCGAGTTCAATTTCCGTACCGGCTGGGGCTATCCAAGAAAGTCTCGCCTCCTCAACCTTGTGCCTCGCCTGAGGTTTGGTGACCCTCAGCTTAAATCACCACCAGTCAGTTCTCTTTCAAAATAAAGGAGGAGAGTGCCCTATTGGACTTTGGTGATTTCTCTAAATTAATTCACAAAATTACAGCAAGGTGGACAATTATCATAATTTCAATGTTTCATTCAGAATAGTTAAACACATCAATCTATATACTCCTATTTGGATGGATTCATAACAGTTCCTGTTTCAGCTCCCAAGCTCCAATGTGGATCAGTTTCCAACAGCTTGGGCGGAATTTTCTCCAAAAAATTCTAAGTGTAGAACGGGCGAGAAAGCGGGAGCTTTTTTCAGTGAACTGAGTTACGTGAATTTACAGCAGGGAATACAAAGGCTATACAAAGGCTGTCAGGTGATTCACGCCAGGGAAGCCGGCTAAAGACTGCTCGGTACACCATTGCGCAGTTGCCCCGATTTCCTAGTATACTGTGTACACAGTATACTGCAGATCTGTCGCCCTCCCCAATCCCCCCTAATCTCGATCGCCACCCCGGCTGATTGCTCCCATGATTGGTGCCCCCACCCATGACTGCTGTCCCCACTGATCCATTCTGCCCCCACCCCCTCTGCAGAGTTGCCCCTTCCCACTTCTCCTGCCCCCCCCCTCCCCAAATCAGGCTCCACCTTGGTCAAGCTCTACCCCCTCAGGCCCCACCCCATGGGCACTGCCCAGCCTTGCCCTTGACAACCCGGGGGACTTCAGTGACCTCCGTTTCCACCAGCGAGGCCATCATGTCTGGTCCTCATTGGTGAGGATCATCTATGATCCACTCTGGTGAGGTCATCGACCAGACTAAGTGAGCCTGGACAATTGCGTCCCGTGCTTGTTAATGACATGTAAAAAATGTTATTAATACTTAAAATCAGTCTCACACCCTTCCTGGGTCAGCAGAAACGTGTGAGGCAAGAAACCAAGCACAAACCCGATTTTTCACCTCTCGCACCATTTAACCATCTCGCCACACTGAGCGACCGGTATGGTGAGCCGGTAAGATCGTGTCCAAGGGTTTCAATTGCCAAATCACAATGTTGGTGGACTCTCAGTCATTGATGTTTCAGCTGCCAATCTCCAAAATGGATAGACATCCACCAGCTAGTGTTTCGGCTCCCAAAAGCCAACATGGGTGCATTGTTTCAATTCCTAACCTCCAAATGTTTGTGATCCCAGCAATTTTTGGTCTTACCAAGTATTGCATTTGCTCCTATTCCTGACTAACTCCCAGCAGTTGGTCATTGCTTCAAGCTCTCCTAAGTTTGTAAATTGCCATCAATCATGTTAATTTAAGGAGGGACAATACATTGGTATCATAGTTCTTTCTATACTTTTTGAACAGATTTACCAACCTGTTTCTGTTTTTTTTCTGCCCCCGTGATTAGACATCTAACTGACCCTTCAAATTTCCTGCACGACCACTTTTCTGAACTCCCGTTGAATCATTCTGATCTCCCATTGACCTTTCCAATCTCTCCACGGATCTTCCAATCTTCTCCCTTCACTCTTCCAATCTCCACTTGGACTCTCCGATTTCCCCAGCTTGATCCTTCTGTTTTCTGCCGAGGCTTTTCCAATCTCTCCGCAACATTGATTCCTCCAATTTCCCCTACAACCTCTGATTTCAGCCCCAAAACCTCATTTTCTTAAAAGCTACCAATATCTCCCGCTGAGGCTCTTCTAATCTCTCCATGACACTTTGGATCTCCTTCCCACCCTTCCTATCTCCTTGCGATCCACGTCCACATTTCTGATCACCCTGGCATTGATATTTCCAATCTCCCCTTCCATTTTCTTCAAATGACCAACCCTTCTGTCCGCACACCTCCCCCCCCGCCCCCCACTCTCCCCCGCCCCACCACACTACCATTTCCCCACCACCAAGGCTGTTTTGAAATCTCCCTGACATTGTCATTTCTGATCCCTACTCGATGGTCCTTCTAATCCCTTCCCCAAACATTTCTATCTCCTTCAGCAGCAACTCTTCTGAGCCCCCCACCATCCTTCTTATTCTGTTATTTTAGATTTGTCTTGGAATGCCTTGGTTTATTACTCTGGAAGAGATCTCACAGAAAGCAATGATCTTTCACTCAAAATGCTTTTATTTACATCAATAGCTATTTACAAAATTATAGAACACCAGGACATAGCAACAGCTCCTCTCTGAGATGCTTCTCTCTCGGTGAGTGACATCACTGTGATATAACTCTTTATGCTCAGTAGCTATTAGAGTTAACCCTTTACTATACTTTGATTCTCTCTCTCAAGGCCTCTGACCCCCACATCTCACACACCTCCAAAGCCTCTGCTTCCTCCTGCGGCCTCCAATCTCCTCTTGAAGCCTCCCCACAGCCCCCAACTAAAATCCTGATGGTTTAGGGGAGGTGGATCCAAAGGATTTCCAAGTTGTCATAGAGTGCATGGAAACAGGCCCTTCGGTCCAACTTGTCCATGCCGCCCTTTCTTTTTTAAAACCCCTAAGCTAACCCCAATTGCTCGCATTTGGCCCATATCCCTCTATACCCATCATACCCATGTAACTATCGAAATGCTTTTTAAAAGACACAGTTGTACCCGCCTCTACTACTACCTCTAGCAGCTTGTTCCAGACACTCACCACTTGGTGTCTGAAAAAATTGCCCCTCTGGACACTCTTGTATCTCTCCCTTCTCACCTTAAACCTATGCCCTTGAGTTTTAGACTCCCTTACCTTTGGGAAAAGATATTGACTATCCAGCTGATTTGTGCCCCTCATTATTTTATAGACCTCTATAAGATCACCCTTCAGCCTCCTACGCTCCAGAGAAAAAAGTCCCAGTCTATCCAGCCTCTCCTTATAACTCAATCCATTAAGTCCTGGTAGCATCCTAGTAAATCTTTTTTGCACTCTTTCTAGTTTAATAATATCCTTTCTAGAACAGGGTGACCAGAATTGCACATAGTATTCCAAGTGTGGCCTTACCAATGTCTTGTACAACTTCAACAAGATGTTCCAACTCCTGTATTCAATGTTCTGACCGATGAAACCAAGCATGCTGAATGCCTTCTTCACCACTCTGTCCACCCGTGACTCCATTTTCAAGGAGCTATGAACATGTATCCCCAGACCTTTTTGTTCTGTAACTCTCCCCAACTCTCCCCAACTGAGTAAGTCCTGCCCTGGTTCAATCTACCAAAATGCATCACCTCGCATTTGTCTAAATTAAACTCCATCTGCCATTCGTCAGCCCACTGGCCCAATTGATCAAGATCTCGTTGCAATTGGAGATAACTTTGTTCACTGTCCACTATGCCACCAATATTTGTGTCATCTGCAAATTTATTAACCATGCCTCCTATATTCTCATCCAAATCATTAATATAAATGACAAATAACAGTGGACCCAGCACTGATCTCTGAGGCATACCACTGGTTACAAGCCTCCAGTTGAAAACCACCCTCTGGCTTCTGTCAAGAAAGTAGTAAGAGTTTTAACAACACCAGGTTAAAGTCCAACAGGTTTATTTGGTAGCAAATACCATTAGCTTTCGGAGAGCTGCTCCTTCGTCAGATGGAGTGGAAAGATTTCCACTCCATCTGACGAAGGAGCAGCGCTCCGAAAGCTAATGGTATTTGCTACCAAATAAACCTGTTGGACTTTAACCTGGTGTTGTTAAAACTCTTACTGTGTTCACCCAGTCCAACGCCGGCATCTCCACATTCTGTCAAGAAGCCAATTTTGTATCCATTTAGATACCTCACAATATCTTGTGAAAGATATTGAGAGATAACAAGCTAAAGGTAGTTTCCACTTGTTATTCATTTTACAACATGAACTGTAAGACTTCTGTAAGAGGAATTTTTGGAGATGTCCCACTGGGGTGTCCTGTATTTAGTTGATCTCACTCAACCAATACATAGACTACGGAAGACAGTGTATAGTTAAAGAATGAAAAGGAATTTATTTTCTACTGTATACATCAGGAGAAAGACACAGTCATGAGGGTTGACTGTTTTCTGAGCTAATCTCGCAATTGTAAAATTGTTATATTATTTTGAACATTTCAGTATCCTGCCCAGCCTCGTCAATCAGACTGGTGGGTTCAATTATAATATTACACATTATTACCTTAACCAATAACGTTCCATCTGTCAACAGGAATAGGAGATCATTAGCTCATTGCCCTGTAGCTTCCTCCCCTGTTACCTAGGAAACCTAACCCATGTCAATTCCAGTAACCAAGGCCATAGCTAATATCTGTGAATTTTAATTGGCGAAAGGAGCCATTCTCTGCCCAAATCTGGCCTCTTCTTATCAGCTTGAGAGACTTCGCCAGCTTCGCTACCCATGAACGCATCCACTCCCTTACATACCTGGCCTATTAAATTTGTTTTTGCATTTCCAAAAATAGACAAGAGAAACTGCATTTCTGTGCTCCATTGTGTTAAAAAAATTTGGTCTGTCTACCACTGTTTCCCATCATGCTGTATTCGGAACAAAGTTGGCCAAGGCACACAAAACATATATTGAAAATACAGTTTAAGCTTACAATACTTGGTTAGAACATAAGAACAAGGAGCAGGAGTAGGCCATCTGGGTCCTTGAGCCTGCTCCACCATTCAATAAGATTGTGGCTGATTTTTTCATGGACTCAGCTCTGCTTACCCGCCCGCTCACCATAACCCTTAATTCCTTTACTGTTCAAAAATTTATCTATCCTTGTCTTAAAAACATTCAATGAGGTAGCCTCAACTGCTTCACTGGGCAGGGAATTCCACAGATTCACAACCCTTTGGGTGAAGAAGTTCCTCCTCAACTCAGTTCTAAATCAGCTGCCCCTTATTTTGAGGCCATGTCCCCTAGTTCTAGTTTCACCTAGCAGCGGAAACAACCTCCCTGCTTCTTTATGTATTCCCTCCATAATCTTATATGTTTCTATAAGATCTCCCCTCATTCTTCTGAATTCCAATGAGTATAGCCCCAGTCTACTCAGTCTCTCCTCATAAGCCAACCCTCTTAACTCCGGAATCAACCTAGTGAATCTCCTCTGCATCTCCTCCAGTGCCAGCATATCCTGTCTCAAGTGAGGAGACCAAAACTGTACACAGTACACCAGGTGTGGCCTCACCAGCACCTTATACAGCTGCAACATAACCTCGTTGTTTTTAAACTCCATCCCTTGAGCAATGAAGGACAAAATTTCATTTGCCTTCTTAATTATCTGGTGCACCTGCAAACCAATTTTTTGCAATTCATGCACAAGGACACCCAGGTTCCTCTGCACAGCAGCATGCTGCAATTTTTTACCAATTAAATAACAGTACATTTTGCGGTTATTCCTACCAAAATGGATGACCTCACATCTGCCAAAATTGAACTCCATCTGCCAGACTCTTGCTCACTCACTTAGACTATCTATATCCCTTTGCAGACTTTCAGCATCTTCTGCAGACTTTCAGCATCTTCTGCACACTTTGCTCTGCCACTCATCTTAGTGTCATCTGCAAATGTTGACACACTACACTTGGTCCCCAACTCCAAACCATCAATGTAAATTGCAAACAATTGCGGTCCCAACACTGATCCCTGAGGCACACTACTAGTCACTGATCACCAACCAGAAAAACACCCATTTATCCACATTCTTTGCTTTCTGTTAGTTAACCAATCCTCTATCCATGCTAATACATTACCCATAACACTGTGCACCTTTATTTTATGCAGCAGCCTTTGGTGCGACACCTTGTCAAATGCCTTCTGGAAATCTAGATACGCCACACCCACAGATTCCCCATTGTCCACTGAACATGTAATGTTCTCAAAGAATTCCACCAAATTAGTCAAACTTGACCTGTCCTTCATGAACTCATGCTGCGCCTTCCCAATGGGATAATTTCTATCCAGATGTCTTGCTATTTCTTCCTTGAAGATAAATTCAAGCATTTTCCCTACTACAGAAGTTAGCTAACTGGCCTATAGTTACCCGCCTTTTGTCTACCTCCTTTTTTTAAACAGTAGCGTTGCATTTGCTGTTTTCCAATCTGCGGGAACCACCCCAGACTCCAGCGAATTTTGGTAAATTAGCCCTCGTGCATTTGCTGTTCCCCCCGCCATGTCTTTTAGTACCCTGGGATGCATTCCATCAGGGCCAAGAGACTTGTCTACCTTTAGCCCCATTAGCTTGCCCAACACTACCTCTTTGGTGATAATTATAGTTTCTAGGTCCTCACCTGCCATAGCCTTCTTGTCATCAATTTTTGGCATGTTATTTGTGTCTTCCACTGTGAAGACTGACACAAAATACCTGTTCAGTGCCTTGGCCATTTCCTCATTTTCAGCTATTACATCCCCCTTCTCATCCTCGAAAGGACCAATGTTTACTTTAGCCACTCTTTTTCGTTTTATATATTTGTAGAAACTTTTGCTATCTGATTTTATATTCTGAGCCAGTTTACTCTCATAATCCACCTTTCTTTTCTTTATAGCTTTTTTTGTGGCTTTCTGTTGACTTTAAAGATTCCTCAATCCTCTAGTTTCCCACTAATCTTTGCCATTTTGTATGCATTTTCTTTCAATTGGATACTCTCTTTTATTTCTTTGGGTGTCCATGGCTCGTTATCTCTTTTTCTACAGTTCTTCCTTATTACTGATATCTACTTTTGCCGAGCACTGAAAAATCATTTTGAAAGTCCTCCACTGTTCCTCAATTGTCCCTCTATAAAGTTTTTGCTCCCAGTCTATCTTGGCCAACTCCTCCTTTATCCCATTGCAGTCTCATTTGTTTAAGCACAAGACACTAATATTGGATTTTACCTTCTCACGCTCCATCTGTATTTTAAATTCAACCGTACTGTGATCGCTTCTTCCGAGAGGGTCTCTAACTCTAAGATCATTAATTATTCCTGTTTCATTACACAGGACCAGATCTAGGATAGCTTGCTCCCCATATAGGTTCCATTACTTACTGTTCAAGGAAACTATCGTAGATAGATTCTATGAATTTATTAATTTGTGGTTATACAGTTTATAATACCTTTGCATATTTTGTTCCAGGTACATTGTGAATTCTCACTATATATAAGGCATTTTATAATTACCTTAACCTAGTTTACTTATTATAGTAAAACTAAAATGAAGGGCCTCATACTAAGAATTCTATACTATCCCCCATCAACTTCATTAATCACTGAAATAATGAAGCGGGAATTTAGGAAATTGTTTTCTTATATAGAGGGTTTATTAAGGTGATTAGTCACAATTGGTTATCGAAACAGAACTAATAAGTTCATGGAAAGTGAATCAGATGGTGATTTAAAAAGGAGAAATAGAAAAGGACATGGAAAAAAGCAGAGTACAGTTGATACTAGCAGCTCAAGAGCTGGCACAGGACCGAAGGGCTGAAAAGCCTCCTTCTGTGCTGGAATTACAATGTTTTCATAAGAGGATAATGAACAAAATAGCAGAAACATCAGTGGCAGTAACATCAACACTATAGGACATGACACACAAGAAAAAGCAAGAACAGCAGTAATGGCGGGAAGAGCACCATCTGTGGGAACAGGTCACAGCTGAGCATAAAACGTTGGCCAGAATTTTCCGATGTCATTTGCCCCACTGGGGCTGCCAGCAAGAACGGAGAATTTTGCATTTAGTCAAATTTCCATTCACTACACCGGGACCGGAGTATCCCAGGCACGGACGAGGTTGGAGAATTCCTGCCCACATCTAGTTCTTATTACTGGCAGGTAGTAAAACCCACTGTGTAATGCAAAGCTGTTTTTATTTTGTATTTTTATTTATATGCCACAAATCGACTAAATTAATAAGATTTTCTTTTAAATGAACCATGATCAGTGGTAGAGAAGACATGAACTGTATCGTGGTCTCAACGCCTGGTCCAGAAGACAAACACTAACAAAATGCAAACATCAACAAGTAAATAATACATCATGAAACATGAATCTTCCAGCCCCACCTGAGGACCGGATCTTCCGGTCCTGCCATGTCAATGGACTTTTGGCTGCCTCACTATGGAGGACTCAAAGGCTGGGACTTTCCAGCCCCGTTGCGGTGGGACCCACTGCAGGAGGCCCAGCCAAAAGCCCATTGACTTCTGGTGAGACTGGACAATCTTGGTAGAGGGCGGGACCAAAGAATCCCACCTATTGGGCAGCAATATTCATCAGTAAGTTTCATTTGTAACTGTTTAATGCTCAGGCTTTTATTATACTCCTGTCTGTGCTATTTTGGTGCTAACTTGTGAACATTAACTGGAGTTAATGCTCAAGTGGATATGTTACGCACAAGAATGCAGTATAAGTGCTTTAATTATTTCAATGTCAATTTTACTCATCTGTAATTCTAAGCTCTTGTCTTCAATGTACAAGTTACACATTTTTATACCTTTTAAATATAATCATTTCATATGTACCTTAGTTTGCTATGAAAGCCCTTTCTTCTATTATTGTGTACTTGGTTCCAATTTAATGTCCAATACATAAGGCTCCCACTACTTTCACAATTTGCAGGTTATAATTAGAAATGGTAGGGACCTGAATGTGTTACTTAACCTGTTCATTTTTAACTGCCCACTCGGCAGATAGGGATTAAAATAGGCCCCAGGTTATCTAATTGGCTATTTTCAGGTAATAGCCCTTTACTAAATTTACTCAAACAGGGAGAACTATACACAAAATCAGTGTTAAAATAATTGGGTAGCCTAAAATGATTCTTCTTTGGCTTAATATGAAATTTATGACCACATGAGGAGGGCTAAAAATTGACTCCCCTAATTTATCACACTAGGCCTGGCTGGATCATGGTTTTTTGTGAATATAGCAAAGACTTGCTTTGGCAATACTGCCTTAGTCCCACTGTGTATGGTTTCAGATTGTAAAGAATAAATCAGTCAGTTTTTCCGGGTTTAAATCAAAGAACAAAATAAGTTTATTGACCCTACTTCCTGAATTCAAATAAAACCAAGTAAACTGTAACCCTCATTCATATGTCACACACATTTTCTACCTCCACCACTGCCCCCCCCCCCCCCGACCCCGCCCCTCCGACACACACACACAGATGGTAGAATATGTGGATAGGCTTAAAGAAATGTTTACAGTTTGCAAAGAAAATATATGGTTAACTGTCCTTTGGCTGGTCTCGAGGCAGTAATTCCAAGTTGCAGCCAATTTTTTTTAGTTGTCTTCCTGGGCATAGTTGTATGGTGCAGACATCCATGTTTTGTCCTCATCAGATTTGTTTTGCAGTAGATTTTCTCTTCTTGAATGGTTACTTTACAATACCCATGCAAAATACTTCCGAGAGAAGCAAAAAGAGAAAGATTGTAGCCTCTCATTATCCTTCTGATCTCTGCTCTGATGGCATCTCTCTGGTTTGTTAAACCAATTTTAAAGTCCAGCTGGCTGTATATTCCAGAGGAATTTGATTGCTGTAGTCTTTATTTTGAAGAACAGGTAATAGCATCCTGATGTTTCACCTCAGAAGATTTTGATCAGCTTCAAGCTAGTGTGAATGCCAACAGAAAGATGTGGTCTTTCACAATGCCCAGGGGAGTTCAAGTGTCTGTTCCCTTTATGTCCCTCTTGGGTGGAATGCCAGTTGTGTATTATATCTGGTTAACAGTCCCCGATTGTTTTATTCAAATTCCAATTTAATCCAGCCGGGAAAAAAGGACACTAGGAATTGTAACTTATTCTTTAAAGAAAACAAACATTCTCGTAACAAGTTAGGAAACGATCAATGGTAGCAAATCACAATGCTATAGCACCTGCTCTGCCACTTGATTAGCTGTTAATTGTTAAGATGTAGAAATGCCAGACATTACTTAAATATAAGTTGGGGCAGTACGGTAGCACAGTGGTTAGCATAGAACATAGAACAGTACAGCACAGAACAGGCCCTTCGGCCCACGATGTTGTGCCGAGCTTTATCTGAAACCAAGATCAAGCTATCCCACTCCCTATCATCCTGGTGTGCTCCATGTGCCTATCCAATAACCGCTTAAATGTTCCTAAAATGTCTGACTCCACTATCACTGCAGGCAGTCCATTCCACATCCCAACCACTCTCTGAGTAAGCACACTGAGTCTTCACAGCATCAGGGATCCAGGTTTGATTCCCAGCTTGGGTCACTGTCTGTGTGGAGTTTGCACATTCTCCCCGTGTCTGTGTGGGTTTCCTCCGGGTGCTCCGGTTTCCTCCCACAGTCTAAAGATGTGCGGGTTAGGTTGATTGGCCATGCTAAATTGACCCTTACTGTCAGGGGGATTAGCAGGGTAAATATGTGCAGTTATAGGAATAGAGCCCGGGTGTGATTGTAGTCGGTGTGGACTTGATGGGCCGAATGGCCTCCTTCTGCACTGTAGAGATTATATTCGATGAATAATCTACATAAACAACTTTTGTTTGCTCAATTTCCTACAGTTGCCTACTCTTCACAGCTAAGTTTTCAGCCCCGACTGTTGGAAGATCAGCTAAGTGGCTGTTTAAACATCTGAAAGTGCTGCATTTGCATTATGAATGTGAATGATAATTGGGCAGATTTCTGGTGCTGAAGATAATAAAATCCTTGTTACGGACTTGAGTTTAAAATGAAAAAAGCTGTGGTGATTAATGCGCCTGTTTCTAAAAACCGAAAACAGTCCCTCATGTTGGCTCCCACAATCATCAAACTCTGAAGGTTGTCAGTCAACATTGTATTAAGGAGGACTAAAGCTTTTACCTAATATGGATACTGAATTTCAATTCTAGAGTTTGAAGGATTGCCTTTTAATGGGATGGTGACTCACATCCTCTCACCCACTTTACTTAATACTAGCCCCATTATACTGCTTCTCCCAATATCTTAATGTTGTTGACGTATGCATTGCATTATTTAGCCTGTTCTGTTTAAATACTTTCTGCAGGACAAAAGTATGAACTAATGGCTGGGTATATGAGTACATTAGATTGTTAAAAGTAAGGAGAGGGTGAATATTTGAAGTAATAATCTCCAATTACAATGCAATTCAAAAGCAGCAACAAAAAATGTTTGGAACTGAATTACTGTAAATTTGATTTGATTTATTATTGTCACATGTACTAACATACAATGAAAAGTATTGTTTCTTGCAGACAAAGCATACCGTTCATAGAGAAGGAAATGAGAGAGTGCAGAATGTAGTGTTACATTCATAGCTAGGGTGTAGAGAAAGATCAACTTAATGCAAGATAAGTACATTCAAAAGTCTGACAGCAGTAGGGAAGAAGCTGTTCTTGATTTGGTTGGCACATGACCTTAGACTTTTGTATCTTTTTCCTGACGGAAGAAGGTAGAAGAGAGAATGTCCGGGGTGCGTGGTGTCCTTAATTATGCTGGCTGCTTTGTCGAGGCAGTGGGAAGTGTAGACAGAGTCAATGGATGGGAGGCTGGTTTGCATGATGGATTGGGCTACATTCACGACCTTTTGTAAATATTGACTGTGAATGAGTACGAACACACACCTGTTGCTGCCAGTACATGAGGAAGAGTGAAATGACACCCTATTCTCTAGGTCTGACTGTAACAGTTTTTTTAAATGAACTTAAAAGGTATTAATTCAATGTCGGTGCTTAACCATTTATGTGGTGATTGCAAAGAAACCAATCCAACAGACTTTGAGTTTAAACAAAAGGGATTGCACCATTTTTGAGCTAAAAACCCACTCAGGTAAAGATATAAAAATGTTTGTCCCAACTTCATAACACACACACATGCACACAAGCATGCAGAACAACACGTTATACAGTAGGAGGTTAGCCGAATTAAGATTCAATGATGAAAGGCAAAAAGTAGAGAGTTCACTGTTTATGAGTCCTTTCAATGTTTTGTTTCTATTTGTGCTTACCTGGAGAAAGTCAGTGTGGTGAACCATCGTTGGTTCCCACCAGGTAGTACTGAGCCAGGGTCTGGCCAGTACTATGAGTCTGTATATATGTTACTGTTGGGGTTAGGGTTGGGCTGTTCTACATGTTACTGTTGGGGTTAGGGTTGGGTTGTTCTACCTGTAATATAGTTATTATGGTACATCCCAGTCGGGCTCCGCTTCCTGGGAGAGGTATAAAGGTCACTGCTCTGTCTGGGACCCCTCAGTCTGGGATCGTGTATTATATATGGTAGCTCTATTGTAGTAGTCAATAAAAGCCTTTATTTCCTCGAGCATCTCTAGCCTCGTGAGTTATATCGCGCATCAATTTTATTGACTACTAATTGAACTCTCGTCGTTGAAAAAAAAAGAAAACGATACAGAGAGCATGGAGCAAATGCTTAAACCCGAACGTCTTACGCTGGACCCACGTGCGGCGGGCGCCTCCAACACCTTCGACCACTGGTTGAAATGTTTTCAGGATTACCTCGAAGCCTCCGCAGCGGTCACCACAGATGACGACAGACTCCGTGTCCTCCACGCGAGGGTAAGTGACGCTGTATATTTAGCGATCCGTGCGGTCACCGACTACAAAGGGGCCCTTGAGCTTCTTAAGAAGCGCTACATTAAACCGCCAAACGAGATGCATGCTCGATATCTCTTAGCCACTCGGCGATGGCAGCCCGGCGAAACGACGGAACAGTCCGCGTGCGAGCTCCTACAGCTAGCCAGGGGCTGTAACTGCAAAGCAGTGTCGGCAGACCAGAACATGAACGACCTCGCTCGAGATGCGTTTGTGGCGGGAATCGGATCGTCTTATATCCGACTTCGACTGTTGGAGCAAGGTAATCTCGATTTCACTAAGTCTATAGAGCTAGCGGATACGCTAGAAATGGCCTCCAAAAGCCTGGCGATGTATCCCGAAGACCACGTGGAGACAGCGTGGCAGGAGCAGTCACAGACCCCACTTCGTCCAGCGGGTCCGAAAAGCTGCGTGATGGCGTGCCCACCCTCGGGCCTGACGACGGCAGCAGCTCCAGGCGGCCCGCGGTGTTACTTCTGTGGGGGAGTGAAGCACACTCGGCAGCGATGTCCCGCTAAAGCGGTGTTGTGCTCCGCCTGCGGCAAGAAGGGGCATTATTCGAAGGTATGTCGATCCAGACTTACATCCAGGAACAGCAGTGCGGCGTGTGACTCCCCGGAGCCGGGTTCCTCGTCGTTGGCATCGTCAAGGGTTTCTTCCATGTGCGAGGCCAGGACGTCGCCATTCCTGGTGACGGAGTCGCAAGAGACGCGCGACCACCAGGGGTCGCTGATTTTGGCGCCATCGCCCACGTGCGACCTATGGGAGCAGCCATTTTGGTCGGCACCAACCGCGAATGACCAGCAGGGGTCGCCAACGTCCATCTCAGCTGCCTGCAGTGGCGCTCACGAACCAACGGTGGCGTCGATCATCCTGGACCAGGCAAAGCCTCACAGACCCGACAAGTCCATGATGGACATACAGGTACGGTTTACGAGAGCTTCAAGCTCCTGGTGTTACCGCACCTTTGCGCGCCAATACTCCTCGGACTAAATTTCATGGTCCACTTGAAGAGTGTAACCCTACAGTACGGTGGGCCACTCCCTCCGCTTTCAGTGGGAGAACAGCAGCCTCCAAATTGCCCAACACGCGCCACCTGTAGCCTCTCGACGCTTAAGATTACCACACCCTCCTTATTCCAGAATCTCGTGCCAAGCTGCAAGCCCATCGTGACTAAGAGTAGGCGTTACAGCGCTGAGGATCGGATCTTCATTCGATCTGAGGTTCAGCGGCTCCTCAAGGAAGGGATCATACAACCTAGCGCTAGTCCTTGGAGAGCGCAGGTCGTGGTGGTCAAGAGTGGGAACAAACCCCGGATGGTCATTGACTATAGTCAGACCATTAACAGATACACGCAGCTGGATGCGTATCCCCTCGTGCGCATTTCTGACATGGTCAACCAGATTGCGCAGTACCGGGTGTTCTCCACCATCGACCTAAAGTCTGCCTACCACCAGCTCCCCATTCGCCCAGAGGACCGACAATACACGGCTTTTGAGGCGGATGGTCGCTTGTACCACTTTCTCAGGGTTCCTTTTGGTGTCACCAATGGGGTCTCGGTCTTCCAGCGTGCTATGGACCGAATGGTGGACCATAACGGACTGCGGGCTACCTTCCCGTACCTGGATAACGTCACCATCTGCGGCCATGACCAGCAAGACCACGATACCAACCTTCTTAGATTCCTACGCACTGCATCTCGCCTGAATCTGACCTACAACAGGGAGAAGTGTGTATTTCGCACGCGCCGCCTAGCTATCCTCAGATACGAGGTGGAAAACGGGGTCATTGGCCCTGATCCAGACCGTATGCGTCCCCTCCTCGAACTTCCCCTGCCGACTAGCGTAAAAGCACTGAGAAGATGCTTAGGCTTCTTCTCTTACTACGCACAGTGGGTTCCCAATTACGCGGACAAAGCCCGTCCGCTCATCAAGTCTACCTCTTTTCCCCTAGCACCAGAGGCCCGTTTGGCCTTTGAAAAACTAAAAGCCAACATCGCGAAAGCCATGATGCACGCTTTCGATGAGTCCATCTCCTTTCAGGTGGAGAGCGATGCATCTGATTTCGCCCTGGCCGCCACACTTGACCAGGCGGGCAGGCCCATCGCCTTTTTCTCTCGCACCCTCCAAGGCCCCGAAATTTGACATTCAGCGGTGGAAAAGGAGGCCCAGGCCATTGTGGAGGCCGTCCGGCATTGGCGCCATTACTTGGCGGGAAAACGGTTCACCCTGCTCACGGACCAGTGGTCCGTGGCGTTCATGTTTAATAACACGCTGCGGGGCAAGATCAAGAACGATAAAATCTTGAGGTGGAGAATCGAACTCTCCACCTATAATTACGACATCATGTATCGTCCAGGGAAACTCAACGAGCCCTCGGATGCCCTGTCGCGTGGAACATGCGCCAGTATGCAGGAGAATCGTTTGCAGGCTCTCCACAATGACCTCTGCCATCCAGGGGTCACTCGGCTCTACCACTTCATAAAAGCCCGGAATCTACCCTACTCGGTGGAGGATGTCAGATCCATAACTAGAAGCTGCCGGGTATGCGCGGAATGCAAACCGCACTTTTACCGACCTGACAGGGCACAACTCGTTAAGGCCACTCGTCCCTTCGAAAGACTGAGTGTGGACTTTAAGGGCCCCCTTCCCTCGACAGATCGGAATGTGTACTTCCTCAATATCATTGATGAGTACTCACGATTCCCTTTTGTCATTCCCTGTTCTGATACGACCGCTGCCACGGTTATCAAGGCATTTCGTGACCTCTTCACCCTGTTCGGTTACCCCTGTTACATCCACAGCGATAGGGGCTTGTCGTTCATGAGCGATGACTTGAGGCAATACCTGCTCTCATACGGGATTGCCTCTAGTAGAACCACGAGCTACAACCCTAGGGGTAACAGACAGGTGGAACATGAGAATGCTACAGTCTGGAAGGCTGTCTTACTGGCGTTGAAGTCAAAAAGCCTTCCAGTCTCCCGTTGGCAAGAGGTGCTCCCTGATGCGCTCCACTCCATACGCTCACTCCTGTGTATGGCAACCAACGCTACTCCCCATGAGAGACTGTTTTCATTCCCTCGGAAGTCTTCCTCTAGGACCTCATTACCGTCTTGGTTGACGTACTCAGGACCTGTCCTCCTGCGGCGACATGTTAGGACCCGCAAGTCCGACCCTTTGGTTGAACAGGTCCATCTCCTCCACGCCAACCCTCAGTATGCCTATGTGGCATACCCTGATGGGCGAGAGGACACGGTCTCGATTCGAGACCTGGCGCCAGCAGGGGGCTTGGAAACCCCTGTCGCTCCCATACCTCCTGTTAGAGACCCCCCAACTATTGTTTCCCCTCCGGACACGGGGCGGGCAGCATCGGGACCATCACTTAACCCTTTTACTCCCGTGTACAGCTTGCCTGAGTCCAGGAGATGGTCGCCACTTCAAGGCGTGTCCGAGTTCAACGGATTGTCACCACCTTGGGGTCAACCGGCCCGTGAGACATTGGAGGAGCCGTTGGACACCGCCTTGGGGAGAACGCCACCGCGAGTGCCTACTCCGGTGTCATCGCCGGTGTTGAGGAGGTCACAACGACGGTGCGGTCCCCCTGACCGTCTGAACTTATAGACTGATGACCAATTGTTCTGTGTTTTATTTGTACCCCGCCGGCCTTTGTCTTCAAAGGAGGGGTGAATGTGGTGAACCATCGTTGGTTCCCACCAGGTAGTACTGAGCCAAGGTCTGGCCAGTACTATGAGTCTGTATATATGTTACTGTTGGGGTTAGGGTTGGGCTGTTCTACATGTTACTGTTGGGGTTAGGGTTGGGTTGTTCTACATGTTACTGTTGGGGTTAGGGTTGGGCTGTTCTACCTGTATTATAGTTATTATGGTACATCCCAGTCGGGCTCCGCCTCCTGGGAGAGGTATAAAGGTCACTGCTCTGTCTGGGACCCTTCAGTCTGGGATCGTGTATTATATATGGTAGCTCTATTGTAGTAGTCAATAAAAGCCTTTATTTCCTCGAGCATATCTAGCCTCGTGAGTTATATCGCGCATCAGTCAGGAAACCGTCTGCTCATTCCATGATGTGGTACAAATGGACGCCGCCTTGAATTAATGCCTTGAATAAACCGGTTGGACTTTAACCTGGTGTTGTGAGACTTCTTACTGTGCCCACCAACACCGGCATCTCCACATCACTGAATTAATGCTGCAGAGCTGTGCAAGTGACGATATTACCAGTAATTAATCAGGACCAAGTTGCATCTATTGGTCTACTGTTGTTTTGCCAACCACTAAATTTTAATCTATCTTTCCCTGAGATTACATGAGCAAGAAACATGTTTAGTTGTCCAATAATCAGGAAATAGCATCACTAACACAACTGGTAAATGGTGTTATGTGTGCTTGTCACTGTGATCCCTTAAATGCTAAAAAAAACGCAAATGTTCTTGTCAACTGATATTTTCTTCTGACATAGTCCGCATGTGATCAACATGTACAAGGACACTCTTAGGCTGAAAATGCATCAACATCAAACCTACACTTGCTATTGATGATGATATAACGCAAGTATCAACAGACTGAAAGATATAAACAATTGAGTCCTTTGCCCACTGTGTACCCTCGCACTGATAGAATATTCAAACTGCCTAACATTTTTTTGTGTTTCCATGGCAACTGACTCACACTTCCCCAAAATCATTATGCAGGAAACCAGATTGTTGAAGTTAAATGGTGATTTAACTTCATTGTTTAAGGATGTTGTTCAGAAATGTGATGCCCTATGGTTTTTTTCACGTTTCTTCATAAGCTGATAGGGAATTCATTTCAATTATTACAAATGCATGACATTCATACCGAGCTTTAGTATCTGTGCACATGGTGGGAGGAAAGGAATGCTTTCTATATTTACATGGTCTAATGATTTCTAGATAATGTTTCCCATATTATAATAATGGCTAATCTACTACTCCTGCCCTTTAATCCAAGGTATTGAATAAAGAGGATCAAATTCAACTAAATCTACTGAGATAAGGAGAATTTCTCATTTAACCTTTAGAACATTATTCAAATAAATTTCTTTTTTTCCCCTGGAGGATTCAATTTTAATCAATGCAGTAAGAAATGAGATGAATGCTCCCTTTGTACAGGGGTGAGAATGGCAAACAGTTGACAAGGAGAATAAGTTCATCATTTCAAACTGCCCCACGTTTAACTCCATTCCATTTTAGAAAGAAGCAAGACTGTAAGTACAAAGAATGGAATTAGCACATTGCAGGAGGAGTGCCTCAGGATTTGACTTGGATAGATTGGAATCAAAGATTGCCAGTAAAATTGTAAAAGAACAATGGGCTGCCTTTAACGAGGAGGTAGTTCGAGTCAAAGTACATTTGAGGGCAAAAACTAGGGTAAACAAATCCAGAGCTGCGTGGATAATGAAATAAATAGCGAGCAAGATGAAGCAGAAAAAGAGTATGTATGACAGATGTCAGGTGGTGAACACAATTGAGAACCAGACTCAATACAGAATGTTTGGAGTGAATAAGAGAAGCAAAGAAAGAATAAAGGAGACCTTCAGCTAACTTAAAAGGGAATCCCAAAGTCTTCCTTAGGCATATCAGCAGTAAAAGGGTGTTAAAAGGAAGAGTGGCGCTGGTTAGGTACTTTAAAGGGAATTTACACATGGAGGCACTAATTTACTAATTGTATTAGCGATGCTATTTCCTGGTTATTGGACAACTAAAGGTGTTTCTTGCTCATGTTATCTCAGGTAAAGATACAATTGGTACCTTGTTTCTGTCTTAACCAAGGTAAATAAGGCTGCACAAACAATTGTGAGAAAGGAGGTATTTGAGACACTGAATGGGCTAAAAATTGGTAAAGATGAAGAATTGGATAGGTTGGCTACACTTGAAGTTGATAAGTCACCAAGACTGGAAGAGGTGGATCCAAGCATACTGAGGGGTCGAAATTGCAGAGGCACTGGCAGTGGATTTTAAAGCTCCTGAGATAGAGGGGTGGTTTCCAGAGGGCTGGAGAGTTGCAAATATTCCTGTTCAAAGAAGGACATGGACAGGCTAGTAGGATGGGCAAAAAGATGCAGACGAAATTTAACGCAGAGAAATGCAAAGGATTTCATTTTTGTAAGACGAATGAGGAAACACAATATAAAATGTGCACAATTCGAGAGAGAGTGCAAGGAAGCAATGAACGGCTTAGATAGGATGGACGTAGGGAAGTTGTTTCCATTAACAGGGGAGACTAGGACGCGGGGGCACAGCCTTAGAATAAAAGGGAGTCACTTTAGAACAGAGATGAGGAGAAATTTCTTCAGCCAGAGAGTGGTGGGTCTGTGGAATTCATTGCCACAGAGGGCTGTGGAGGCCGAGACGTTGAGCGTCTTCAAGACAGAAATTGATAAATTCTTGATTTCTCGAGGAATTAAGGGCTATGGGGAGAGAGCGGGTAAATGGAGTTGAAATCAACCATGATTGAATGGTGGAGTGGACTCGATGGGCCGAATGGCCTTACTTCCGCTCCTATGTCTTATGGTCTTATGGTCTAATCTATGTGTACAAAACATTGAAGCTGGCAGGTCAGGTTGAGAAAGTGGTTAATAAAGCTTTATAAGTAAGGGAATGGAATACAAAAGCAAGAAAGTTAAGATAAACATATATAAAACATTGTTTCCTCATCAAGTGTGGGCAACACACTTCAGGAAAGATGCAAAGGCATCAGAGAGGGTAAGTTCAGTTTCACAAGAATAGTTCCAGGGATGAGGAACATCAGTTATGTGGACAGATTGGAGAATCTGGAACTGTTCTCCTCGGAGAACAGAAGTTTAAGAACAGATTTGATAAAGGTGTTCAAAATAAGAGAAAATGTTTCCATTGGTAGAAGAATCGAGCACCAGAAGACACTGATTTAAGGTGATTGGCAACATGAGGAAAACCGTTTATACATTGAGTGGTTAGGATCTGGAAAGCACTAGTTGGAAGTATGATGGAGGCAAATTCAATCAAGGCATTCAAAAGAACATTAGATAACTATCTGAAGAGAAAGAAATTGCAACATTGCGGGGAAAGGACAGGGGAATAGGATTAGCTGAGTTGCTCTTGCTGAGACCCGGCATGAACAAGACTGGCCTTTTTCTAATTATGATTCTTTCACGGGATGTGGGCTTCGCTGGCAAGGCCAACATTTAATGGCCATTACTAATTGCCCTTGAGAAAGTGGTGATGATCCACCTTCTTGAACCACTGCAGTCCATGTTGTGTAGATACACCCGTAGTGCAGTTAGGAAGGGAGTTGCAGGGCTTTGACTAGGAAGGAACAGTGATATATTTCCAAATCAGGATAGTGGGTAGCTTGGAGTGAACTGGCAGGTGATGGTGTTGCCATGCACCTGCTGTCCTTGTCCTTCTTGGAGGTAGATTATGGGCGGGATTTTACGGCCCTCCGTTCCAAAACCATAAAATCCCACCATGGTCTGCCCCTCGCCTGCTCTGATTCCTGTGGCAGGTGGAGCGGTAAAATTCTGGCCCAGGGGTTTGGAAGCTGCGATCGAAGGAACCTTGGTGAGTTGTCGCAGTTCATCTTGTAGATGGTGCACACTGATGCCAGTGTGTTGGTGGTGGAGTGAATGTTGAAGGTGGTAGAAGAGGTGCCAATCAAGCAGGCTACTTTCTCCTTGATGGAGTTGAACGTCTTGAGCTGCATTCATCCAGGCAAATGGAGAGTATTCCGTCACACACCTGACTGGTGTCTTGTAGATGATGGACAGGCTTTGGGAAGTCAGGAGGGGAGTTACTCGCTGTAGAATTCCCAGCCTCTGGCCTACTCTTGTAGATACAATATTTATGTGGCTATTCCATTTCAGTTTCTGGTCTATTGTAAGCACCCCCCGCCCCGGACTTTGATAGTGAGGGATTCAATGATGACAATGCCGTTGAATGTCAACTGGCAAGGATTGGATTCTATCTTGCTTGAGATAGTCATTGCCTGTGTCCTTGATGGTGGAGAAAAAACCCCAAATTGAACTTTAAAATAGGACGTCTGTTTTTAAAAATGGACATACTAGCCAAAGATGGCTGACTGAATTTACATTTTCAGAATTTACATCCTCACTATCTGAATTGCTCCTGTGTGGGTGATACTAAGAGACAATGTAATATCATACCCTGTCTCAGACAGATATTTGAAAGGAAAATATACGCAAATGTGAATGACCATCCCCTGTGGGGATAATGGAAGCAGATTATCATCTCGGCAGGAATTATATCCTCCAAACTATGTCCCAGACCGGATTGTGGATTTTCACCTTCCAGGAATATACAAGGGACTGGGTTAAAAAGCCAGCTGCAACACATGGTTAATGTGGACTCGTACTGTGTGTGAGTGTCTGACACAGAAACAAAAAGGCAACAGAACCCCCCCTGCTCTGGCAGGTAAAAATACAAGTCTCATTTTCTCTCTGGTTGATGATTTGGTTTGCCTCAGCAAAGCCAAGGCTGAAAATGAAGCAGGGTGACATCTCAGCTAAATTGCAGGACCCTGGAATCTCAATCAACTACCCAACTGCTGAAGCCAGTGCTATTGGATTCACAAATCTCAAACTACCGCAATGTTTCACCATCTACTCCTGACGGACAAGTCAAAGACTGATTTATGTATTCTTTTTTCTACTTATTTTTAGACTCACTTCTCACAATTCTGTGGAACTTCTTGTTTGTTTTAGAACTTGCACCTTTGAAATGTTCATTATAAAATGGAACTGATTATAATTGAACAGTGGAGTTGTTAGAATGACAACAACTTTATATAGCATATTTCAGATTGAAAAAAAGCACTTCAGTATAATGAGATACAAAATCACCTAGACAAGGAAATTGAAGGGGTGCCAATCGAAGCTTGGTTAAAGAGGTCAGAAGGATCTTAAAGCAGTGGACAGAGATGGAGTTTCGCAAAGACTTAGTGAAGGCATGGCCACCAATTAGTAGAGTGCGCATTTACAAGATGTCAAGTGAGAGGACAGGAGCTTTCAGTAAGCTGTCGGAAGTTATAAAGATAGGGAAGGCTGCAGGCTATGAAGGAAGTGATGAGGATTTTGAATATGAAACATTGGGGACCATGAGCCAAGGGAAGCCAATGGGAAAGTGAAGTAAATACCAATTTAAAGAATTTAAAGTTTCCAGGAACTCTGACTAGATTGTGATCAAGGCCTCAGTGCACAAAGCAGTACTAATCCATGTGATTTGGGTTGGACCTACTTCACAATGCCCCCATCCCTTCCATCCCAATCCGTGTTCCATTCATTTTGGCAAGACTTCCACTAACAGTTGTCAAATATGATTTCCCTTTTCATAAATGCATGTTGATTCTGCCGAACCAGACCATAATTTTTAAGGTGTCCAGTTATCACATGCTTTACTGTAGATTCTAGTATTTATCCTACTATTGATATCCGACCAACAGGTCTGTTATTCCTTGTTTTCTCTTTCCTTCCTTTCTTAAATAGAGAGATTACATTTGGAACTTCCCAATCCATAGGCGCTGTTCCAGAATCTATAGAGTTTTGAAAGATGACAACCAATGCATCGATTATCTCTATATTGACCTCCTTCAACACTCTGGGATGTGGATTATTGGGTCCTGGGGATTTATCATTAATTTCTCCAATACCACTTTTTACTCATGTTAATTTCCTTCAGTTCCTTATTCTGACTAGTCCCTTGGTTCACTATTATTTCTGGGAGATTTCTTGTATCTTCTTCCCTGGCGGTAGACACAAAATAATTATTTGATTCCTCTGACATTCCCTCATGTTCCATTATAAATTTTCCTGTCTCTGCCTGTAATGAACCCACATTTGTCCTGGCTAATCCACCCTTTTTACATACCTAGAGAATTTTTTACAGTCTGTTTTATGCTTCTCACTAGTTTACACTCTTATTTTATTCTCCCTTTAACAGTTTCTTGGTCCTCCTTTGCTGAATTCTAAAATACTCCCAATCCTCAGGCTTACTACTTTTTTGGCAAATTTATCAACCTCTTCCTTTGATTGATAATTATTACATTCTATACTAGAGTTCTTTTCTCAGTTGAATCCTAATATTTATCAAATTTGACAAAATTACATATACATGTGCCAGGATTTCCATGAAATATGGATAAAATAGATAATGTAGAATTTAATACTACAGTCTGTTTAAATATCCATTCTTAATCAGCATAAAGATGTTTAGTTTTTGTATTTATTGTCACAAGTAGGCCTACATTAACACTGTAATGAAGTTACAGTGAAAATCCCCTAGTTGCCACACTCCAGCGCCTGTTCAGGTACACAGAGAGCATTTAGCACGGCCAATGCATCTAACCAGCAAGTCTTTTGGACTGTGGGAGGAAAAATTGGAGCACCTGGAAGAAACCGACACAGACATGGGGAGAATGTGCAAACTCCACACTAACAGTGACCCAAGCCGCGAATCGAACCAGTGTCCCTAGCGCTGTGAGGCAGCAGTGCAAACCACTATGCCCCCGTGCCATCTATTCATAAAAATGTGACCGGAATTCTTATATGTAGTGATCGTGCTAACTGCAGTTTGCCACAGGATTGGTTGCAATTATTTAAATTAGATAATTGGGGAACATTTTGTAATTGGATTTAATTTTTAAATTATGCTTAAATTAAGAATGATGTATAATAGCAAATGGTTGAACACCAGAATTCTGGGCTTGGCTCAAATACATTTTTATCTGTAACCAATTTCTCTCTGTCTTAACTTTGCAATTAAACTGGACGGTTTCAGAATTTATTTTTATGTTTATTGTTGCTTTTTTTTTAGTTATCAGAGGTCCAATCAGTGCAGTCTCAACTGCCCTTTCATCATAACAGCCCAAACACATGAAGGAAGCAGCCACAACAAATCTGCAGACAGGATCCCTACTCATTCTCTAATTCTAGCAGAGATCAATAACAAACTGCCTGGATCCCTCAGTCTGTATTGCTCCCAGCACAAACAACACCGACTTGCATTTCTACGTGTTCCTCATGTGCAGAAGGACATCTCAAAGAATTTTCAAAATACTGAGCAGGAGGAAAAAAAACAGTGTTAGGGAGCAAAGATCAAAGACATGGTAAATAAAAATGTTTCTGAGGAAGATTTGGAAAGATGATGAGAGTGGTAAGGCATTAGTCCAAATGTTGCACAGGGGAGGAGCTTGTTAATACATGGCCAAAATGAAACCCGATGCTACAAGCTGCCTGGATCCAAAGATGTGCAGGTTAGGTTGATTGGCTGTGCTAAATTGACCCTTAGTGTCAGGGGATTAGCAGGGTAAATATGTGGGGTTACGGGAATAGGGCGCGGGTGGGACTGTGGTCGGTACAGACTTGATGGGCTGAATGGCCTCCTTCTGCACTGTAGGAATTCTAAGTTCAAAGAGTGGGTGGGGTCAGGCAAAAGATTTGAGCATAAGGAAGAGAATTTTGAAGTCAACTTGGAGAATCACTTGATAAAGACTGGGGTGATGGGAAAATGGGGCTGTGTGTGGGGAAGGGCATGAGTTATTTGGTGGAGTTAAAACATAAAGAAATCTTACATTTTTATTAGTTATTCTCAGCAATGGGACAATGCTAGCAAGGCTGGATATATTATGCTTCCCTAGTTGCCTTGAGAAGGTGCCAATGGCTATTGATAACAATGGATTGTTTATGCAACTGTTGTCCTGAGAAGATTGCGATGGACCTTCTAGCAATTGCATGTACCACTGAGTGGCTTGCTCAGCTGAATCAAAAGGCTATGGGGCAGATTTTCAGCTCACATCCGTCGTCACAGAGAACGACAATGCAGGCTGAAAATTCAGAGAGAATCGGAAAACATGATGCTGGCATTGATCATGGGGCGGGGGGGGGGGTTATTTCTTGGTCTTTCAAAATGGTGCTCCGATCTCAGTACAGCCAGCTTTGCTAGCATGTTTTGGCCCCGTCCCTCATAATGACAGCATGAAACACCTGAATTTGGTGCCCCCTTGTTTTTCTTTGACAAAGTGCAATAAGATCTGGAGAGAAAACCTGCCTGTTTCCCTTGAGAGAAACGTGCCGATTTTCAGTCAGACCCTGGCACTTCGCCATTTTGTGTAAGATTCCACGCTATGCATTAACCTCAGTGTGGACAGGGGTCACGTGCAGACTGGAAGAGCACCAGAGAATACCTCCCATAGCCTAAAATCTACAATAGTTTAAAAAATATATAAATTGTGATTGTATATTCTTGAGAACACAATACCAGAAATTCTGTATTAATGACTGAGGAAATATGAAAATTATGAGACCAATAGGTATTTTCATGAGCAGAGGTTAAAGCTACAGTATTATAACACATTTCTAGCCTGAGAAGTTACTTCTTTCCAGAATAAGCTGTTTGTATAATGAATGGATGATTCAATAATATTATATTAATTGGACATAAAGTGGCTGATTGGGGGACATGAGGCACCAAGTGTTTTTGGTTTGTCATTGCAGGTCCGACTGCTCTAAATTGAAGCTTACACAAGAACATTCCAAGTTTCTACTTTAACGACTGGTATTTTAAACTGATCTCCCCACCCCTCTATCTTCACTCCAACACCAAATGTGAGGAGCTCATGGGCTTTTCTGTCACAAAGATTGAGACCAGCTATCTGAACTGTGCCCTCACCACAAAAATCAAACCTCAGCTCCCCTACCTCTTTCTTTAGTTTCCCTTATTTTTTGTCATGGGCAAGAACAACATTTCTTGTCATGTGATGTAGGTACACCCAAAGCACTGTTAGGGAGTTCCAGGACTCTAATCTACTGGAAGTGAAGGAACAGCGATATAGTTCCAAGTCGGGATGGTGTGTGACTTGGAAGGGACTTATTCCTCAATAAAGAAAATTAACGAGTAAAATTTTGCTTTAATACAATTGGCATTTAACAGTTGATGTTAGGACCAACTTTGTGGTTTTATGGAAACAGTAGCATGATATTGATTATGAGTTTCACTGATTATTTGTTTTCAGTTGCACAAACATGTTGAATAAAAAGTGGCACAGCCTACTTTGAAAGCTTCAGTACTCCTTTAACTTGTCATTTGGTGAAATCAAATTAGTTATGTTGGCTTGAAATGTTAGCAACACTTTAAATATTCTTTAAGCTTGAATAACCATTCCTTCATGCAGATAACAACCTAAGTTCTCCGATTAAAACCTGCAAGATTCAAAAGGGGCTCAATAGAGTGGATGTTTCCACCGGTCAGGGAATCTAAAAACAAGGGGACATAGTCTCAGGATAAGGGGCCAATCATTTAGGACTGAGATGAAGAGAATCTTTAAAAGTCTCCATCTCAGAGGGTTGCGGATGTTCCATCGTTAGGTATATCAAAGACTGGGATAGACAGGTTCTTTGTCTCTCAGGGAATTAAGGGAAATGGGGAGCAGGTGGATAAATAGACTTGAAGCCCAAGATCAGCCCTGATCATATTGAATAACAGAGCAGGCTTGATGGGCCATGAACTCTTGCTCCTATTTCTTCTGTTCTTGTGCTCTTGCAAGTTGATTCACAGAAAACGTTACACCACATAGAAGCATAAAAACTAGAAGCAAGAGTAGGCCATGTGGCCCTTCGATCCTGCTCCACCATTCATTTTGATCATGGCTGATAATCAATTTCAATATCCTGATCCCCCTTTCCCCCCATATCTCTTGATCCCTTTAGCCCCAAGAGCTATGTCTAATTTCTTCTTGAAATCAGACAATGTTTTGGCCTCAACTACTTTCTGTGGTAGTGAATTCCACACATTCACCATTCTCTGGGTCAAGAAATTTCTCCTCACCTCAGTTCTAAAAGGTTTACCCCTGATCCTCAAACTATGACCCCTAGTTCTGGACTCCCCCCACCATTGGGAACATTCTTTCTGAATCTACCCTGTCTAACCCTGTTAGAATTTTATAAGTTTCTGTGAGATCCCCTCTCACTCTTCTAAATTCCAGTGAATATAACCCTAACCGACTTAGTCTCTCCTCATATGACAGACCTGCCATCCCAGGAATCAACCTAGTAAAACTTTGCTGTACTCCCCCTATAGCAAGGACGTCCTTCCTCAGATAAGGATACTGAAACTGCACACAATACTCCAGGTATGGCCTCACCAACACCCTATACAATTGCAGCAAAACATCCCTATTCCTATACTCAAATCCTCTCGCTATGAAGGCCAACATATCATTTGCCTTCTTTACTGCCTGCTGTACCTGCTTGCTTACTTTCAGCGACTGATGCATGAGGACACCAAGGTCTCGCTGAGTATCCATCTCTCTCAATTTTCACCCATTCAAGTAATAGTCTGTCTTCCTATTATTGTTACCAAAGTAGTTGACCACACATTTATCCATTTTATACAGCATCTGTCATGCCGATGCCCACACACTCAGTCTGTCCAAATCACACTGAAGGATCTCTGCATCTTCCTCACAGCTCACCCTCCTACCCAATTTTGTATCATCCGCAAATTTGGAGATAATACATTTAGTTCTCTTGTCCAAATCATTAATATATAATGTGAACAGTTGGGGTCCTAGCACAGACCCCTGCGGAACCCCACTAGTCACTGACTGCAATCAGAAAAAGACCCATTTATGCCAACTCTTTGCTTTCTATCTGTCGCAAGACATTACCTGCAATCCCATGAGCTTTAACTTTACATAGCAGTCTGTTACGTGAGACCTTGTCAAAAGCTTTCTGAAAGTCTAAGTAAACAACATCCACTAGTTCTCAGTCAACTCTACTAATTACATCATCAAAGAATTCCAATAGATTCATCAAGCATGATTTCCCCTTTGTAAATCCATGCTGACTTTATTCAATTGTTTGGCAAAAGTCACATCTAGACTAGAACTGGGCACTCATTGCTTGCAAATAATTTTAAAAGGTATATTTTGATTGGCAGGCATCTGCCAGAAAGTAGGGCAGAACATCTCTGGAAGGGATTATGCTGCCTTCACTGAAAGTGCACCATGTTATAAATTGTAAAGAACAAGGCAAATAATGAACAATTGCTCTCAAAGCTCTGTTGGTAGAGCCTGTGAACTGAGGACCAGTTCAAAATATATATATGCCGCAAACTTTTTTGCGATGAGTCTTTGAGTGAATTTCTCCAATCTTTGTTGTGGCATGATGTGAAATACTTCATAAAAGTTCTGTGAAAAGCCATTGAACCATTACGGGAGACATGGGTTCTATTTAAATTTAGAAAAGACAAAAAATGATATCTGAAGATGGGACCTGAATAAAAACTGCTCTCAGATGACCTCAGGTCAGGGGTGTAGTGTTGCCCAAGTTCACTGGAGTGACGCTCCAGCACCTATTTAAAACAAGCTTGTCTTACTCAATGTGACTCGCCAAACTTGTTGATCATTCAACTGAGTTATATTTGAAAAATACTATAAAGCTGCTTATCCAATACAGGCTGATTTCTCTCTACATTTGCTGCTGATTGGTTCCTTCCAGTGCTTGAGCTTGTCTGTGATTGGGCAAACAGCAAAGAGCGGGAAGGTATGTGGGCTAGGAGCGTGATGCAGCCAGAGTGGTGGGTCTTAGGCAGACTGGGGTGGAGCACAAGGCAGTTCGGGTGGGGCCCAGGTGAGCCTGAGCAGAGCGCAAGGCAGCTATAGCTGGGCTCATGTTAACCTGAGTGGGGTATGGGGCAGCCCGAGCTGGGCCAAGTCAAGTCCAAGCAGAGCAAGAGCAGGTCCAAGTGGCAACTGAGTAAGTGAGTGACTGGAGACTGTGTGAGAGAGAGAGAATGTGAGGAGGTGGGGTAGTGGAGAGAGTGTGCGGGAGGAGACCGTGAGTGAATGTGAGGGGCTGGGGGCATGTGAGTGTGAGAGTGTGCTTGGGGGGAAGAGAGAGAGGGAGAGAGAGAGAGAGAGAGAGTGTGTAAGGAGTTGGAGGAACAGTGTGTTGGGGGGGGGGGGGGGGGGGGGGCGGCGGCGCGGGGAAGACAGAGTGACTCACATTAATTCCTTAGCTGAGATGGCCTGAGTATGTGAAACATGGTATAGTGCTTTTATTCCCTGCTGACAGATTTACGTGGATTGCAGCACAGAAACAGGCCGTTTGTCCCATCCCAACTATGTGTTTATGTTCCACATAAGCCTTTTTCAAAACTTATTTAAGGGATGTGGGCCCCACTGACTCGACCAGCATTTATTGCCCACCCCTAATTGCGCTTGAGAAGGTGGTGGTGAGCTGTCTTCTTGTACCTCTGCGGATCCTGAGGGGTAGGTACATCCATGGTGCTGTTAGGGAGCAAGTTTCAGGACTTCACCCAGCAACAGTGAAGGAACGATGATATATTTCCATTTCAGGATGGTGAGTGACTTGGGGGACAATCTCCAGGTGGTCCTGGTTCCGAAGGAAACTTGGTGAGTTCCTGCAGGGCATCTTGTAGCTGGTAGATATGGTTACCACTGTTCATCAGTGGTGGAGGGATTGAATATTTGTGGAACGGTAGCAATCAAATGGGATGCTTTGTCCTGGATGGTGTTGAGCCCCTTGAGTGTTGTTGGAGCTGCACTCATCCAGGCAATGGAGAGTATTCCATTGCACTCCTGACTTGTATCTTGTAGATGATAGACAGGCTTTGGGGAGTCAGCAGGTGAGTTATTCACCATAGAATTCCTAACCTCTCACCTGCTTTGGTAGTCACATGGCTAGTCCAGTACCGTTTCTGACCCTCAGGATGGTGGTAGTGGGGGATTCAGTGATGGTAATGCCATCGAATGTCAAGGGACGATGGTTAGATCCTCTCTTGTTGGAAATAGTCATTGTGCCTGGTGGGCAGTGCCAGGATGCCTTGTGGGTAGTGCCAGGATGCCAGGCAGGGACTGCCCAGCCCTTCCCCTGACTATCCTTGGGGCTTCAATGGCCTCCATTCCCACTGGCGAGGCCTTCATGCCTGGTCCCTGTTGGTGGGGATCATGCGCAATCCTCATAAGGGAGGACCTCGACTGGCGGGCAGGTAAGGGCAAGTGAACCCAGACAATAGTAGCTGTGACTCCTAATGACATGCTAAGAATGTCATGAATATTGAAGTCGGCTTTGTGCCCTTTCTGGGTGAGAAGCCAATTTTGCTGGCAAATGAAGGCCAGTAAGATCACAAGAGGTGAAAAACCAGGCATAATCCTGATCTTTCGCCTCTCGCCCGATCTCATCGGTTCATCCTGTTGATTGACCAACAGGACGAGCCAGTAAGACCACCCCCATGTCTGTCAGTTCATTGCAATAGCAACTCAGCCAGTCCTACTCTTCATAGAATCCACTTCATATAGAGTCCCTACACTGCAGAAGGGGGCCATTCAGCCCATCAAGTCTGCACCGACTCTCTGAAAAAGCATCTTACTCAGGTCCACCACCCGCCCTATCCCCATGGCTAATCCATTTAACCTGCACATCTTTGGACTGTGGGAGGAAACCCATGCAGGCAGACAAACCCACTCCTCCACCTTTTCCATGTAACTCTGTAAAATCTTCTCTTCAGATAATTATCCAGTTCCCTTTTGTAAACCACAATTCTCAGGCAGTGCATTCCAGATCCAAACCACTTCTTGCATAAACAAGTTTTTCATCATGTTGCCTCTGGTTCCTTTGTTAATCACCTGAGGGGCATCGGCCTGCTGCCAATGGGACAGTTTCTCCCCACTTATTCAATCCAGACTCATGATTTTGAATCATAAACATCCTCTCAACCATCTCTTCTCCAAGGAGAACAGCCCCAGCTTTGCTAATCTATTCACATAATTGAAGTCATCCTCGGAACCATTCTCAAATCTTTTCTGCACCCTTTCTAAAATCTTCATATCCTTCCTGCTGAGGTTGAACCAGTATTTTATGAAGGATCATAGCTTACGTGCATTTGTACCCTATGCCCTGTTAAAAGGCTCGGGATTCAGTTTAATCTATTAACTGCTTTACCGACCTGCCCTGCCACCTTCAGCGATTGCACATGTACACCCAGGTCCCTCTGCTCCTGCATTTCCTTTAGAATTGTGCTCTTCATTTTCTGTCATCTCTCCTTGGTCTTGTGACCAAAAAGTGTACCACTTCACACTTGGCTGCATTAAATTTCAGCTGCCAGTTCCACCAGCCTTTATCACTGCCCTCCTCACAGTTCACAATAATTTCAGGTCTTGCATAATCTACAATGTTTGAAATTGTGCCCTGTCCTCCCAAATCAGAAAACAGTATTGCTTCCATGTACTATCCTTCAGCCAGAAGTAAAGCTTTCTGTAATTCATGTTTTTAATAGGCTTGTAGAATAAATTCTAGCTATGCTAAAGACTAATGATTCAAATTACCTCTTAGTTTGAAATAAAATGACTGCTGGCACTCATATTTTTCACTTAAAAAGCACAGTTTTACTGATGTTTGGGGATTCAAGTGATTAATATATAGGAAAACAACATAATAGTAAATTTAGAAATGATATGACCAACACATTTTCTTAGAACTCCTGCACATCATAATTTACCATTGCACTGCTGCCTCAGGTATCTGTTGGTGGAATTGCGTGCGGAGCAGGAGGTTCAGTGTTCAACTCTGTTGTATAATCTTACCTGTAGCGACCAACAAGTGCAACAATGTAAGTCTATGAATCTGAGCTTAACCAAACTGAAATGGGCTGACTCAATATAATCTCATGGAACTGAGAGTGACTGAGCATTGTAAGGCAGGAATTTAAAAACCTGATCCAATTAAAATCATTAAAAAAGACTCTGGAAACTTAAGAACAGCAAAATGCACAAGTGGGAACTGTCAACCTAAATATGTAACCAGCTGTTTGATCATATCGGTCGATACCATTTATATCCTCCAGTGAAATGCTGGGAAGACGGAAGCCAAAAGAGCAGCATGGTGGCACAATGGTTAGCACTGCTGCCTCACAGCGTCAGGGACCTGGGTTCGATTCCCGGCTTGGTCACCACCTGTGCAGAGTCTGCACATTCTCCCCATGTCTGCGTGGGTTTCCTCCGGGTGCTCCGGTTTCCTCCCACAGTCCGAAAGACATGCTGGTCTTTCGGACTGTGGGAGGAAACCGGAGAACCCCCATGGCCATGCTAAAATTCTCCCTCAGTGTACCCAAACAGGCACCAAGTGTGGCGACTAAGGGCTTTTCACAGTAACTTCATTGCAGTGTTAATGTAAGGCTACTTGTGACACTAATAAATAAACTTTAAACCATTGTTTTCAGTTCCTGCTCCAAACTCTCTCTTGCTACCAACACCATTCCTCTCCCTGGTACGAGTCTGCTTACAATCTTGGTGTCACATTCACTCCAGAGATGAGCTTTCAGCCTCAGGTTCTTGTCATCACTAAGACAAACTATTCCCACAACTGTAACATTGCTCAACTTCATCTGTTTCAGCTCATTCTACTGCTGAACCTTGAGGTCATCCACACCTCTGCTGGCCATGTCTCACTCGTAGCAAGTCCCGTTCCCTTATCACAACCCTTGTGCTTGCTGACTTATATTGGCTCCTGGTCAAGCAATATCTTGATTTTAAATTTTCATAATTGTTTTCAAATCCTCCAATGACATAGAACATAGAACATAGAACAGTACAGCACAGAACAGGCCCTTCGGCCCACGATGTTGTGCCGAGCTTTATCTGAAACCAAGATCAAGCTATCCCTCACCCCTCTCTATGCCTGTAATCTCCTCCAACCCCACAACACTGCGAGATATCAGCACTCCTCAAATTCTGGCCTCTTGTGCATTCCCAATTATAATCGCTTGACCATTGGTGTCTGTGCCTTTGGCTGTCTAGGATCCAATTTCTGGAATTCACTCCCAACATTTCTCTGCCTCTATTCCTCACGTTCCTCCTTTAAGACACTCCTTAAAAACAACTTTTTTGACCAAGGTCTTGGCCATCTAATCCAAGTGGCTTCGTGTCATACTTTATTTTATAATGCTTCACGATTATGGGCAGGATACTCTGGCCTTTCAGTCACGTATTTCTTGGTAATGGGAGGAGGTATGCCGTTCGCAGGTGGTAGGATTCTCTGGTCCCACCACTGTCAATGGGATTTCCCATTGAAACCACCCCACACTGCCAAGAAACCTGCGGGCGGGGGTGGACAGTTGGTGGGACGAGAGAATCCCGCCCTATATAAATTGTTGTAATTTTTATTTGCATGTATAAAATATTCATTCTTTGCTTTCGTTATTGCTATGCACATGGCTTGGCTAGATTCAAGTGGGGTTGTACTATTGAGGCGAAAATGAAATGTAGTGAAATAGGCAATAACATCTGAAGGCCCATGACTGGTGATGTTGTATTATAGATGTAATCAACTCTGCATTATTAAGTAAACTCAATAGTTTATGGAAGAACTTTTGCAGCAGCAAGGTACCAATGCACTTAAGGGGCACCCAAGCCATGAATTTGCACTAACTCAATACAGTCTGGACAAATTGATTAATATTCTGAAAGCTTCAGTCTTAGAAGCATGCAAGTTTATATACGTTACTTAATTCAATCAGCTTCAGCTGCCCAATACAACTGAGAACTGGTGAAGAAATTGAATGTGGTAAACCACTGTTAAGCTTATTGCCTGTGTGTGTGTGTGACATGCCTGGTCATGACCCTGCTGGCTCTGCCCGGGACTCCTCCCCCCCTGGTCCAGGTATAAAGGTGACTGCTCCCAACCCCCCGGCCTCAGTCGCCGGACCAGTTCATCAGCATGGGTGTGCTCCAAGTCTTTTGCGAATAAAAGCCTATTTGTTCTTGCATACAAACTAGTCTTTGATTGATTGATAGTGCATCATTGAATAGTTCCAACATTTCCTCTTCAAAATGCTGACGGGCCCATTCACAATTCATATGACCGGGGTGAATTTATTCAGTTAATGGGAGAGGAGGAAGAGGCAATTTGAGATGGACGCCAAGATTTAGAGCAGATTTGGGTTTCACCACTTTTAAAATAATGATTCCAGCACTTTATGTATTTGTTTTAAAAACGATTTTGTTTAAACGGGACTGTAAAATGCCGCAGGAGTGCGAAATTTGCACAAGGGTGTCTCCAAGAGGGAGGAAACAATTTGGGAGATCGACTCACTGTAAACTCCCAAAAAATACAGAGGTAACACTGAAGGGCAGAGATCGAGGAGCAGGAGGGATTAACTTTGACAGGATTTATCAAACAGAAAGACCGGGAGATGTTAAAAGGTAGAGGCCAAAAAAGAAGAAAATTATACAAAAAGCAGAGAGATTAGAATAGGCGGGACAATGGATTATTTGAGAAAGTCAGTTCAACACTGAGCAGCAAAATCTATTTGCAAATGAAAATAGCGAAAGCAAAAATCAATCATTTTCAGTAGTTTGCATGGAATGAGAAAAATAAAAGGGCATTCTGTATCAATGCTGATAATGTTAACAATCAAAGATATTCCCAGAGTTTTACCTGATGATGTAATGAAGTGCTGCCTTTATACTGTTCCTCTCATTCCTAATCCAATTGGAGCAGGGAAGCTTGGGAGCAATCCTTGGATGATTGGTCAAGTTACCTTGCAGAGAAAAGAATGTGAAATCTGTTGGGGTTACCAAAGAATTTATAGGGAAAAAGAACACAAAACGCATGAGGGAAAGAGATAAAAAGAGATCGCTTGCCAAAGAGATGGAATGAGAGACCAGTTTAATCATCAGGCAAGCATTGTACAGAAATTAAAGTAGAAATTAGAGAGCTAGTCTGGGCACCTCAGCTGTGTCTGGTCCTGTCCTTACTGTAATAAGGAAGGTTACAGAATGGATATGTGAATCTGTGAGGTACATGTAGCACTGACACCAGACAGTTATGTGCTAGATGCTCAAGGCAGTAGACAAGTAGCTTGATCGCTGTCCCCATTCACCCCCCCTAATGCCACCCCCCCCCAATTAATCAGCACTTTGACAATCCCCATTTCAGAGTGCGCAGCTCCCCACGCACTGCCTCCCCTTAGGTCCTGCTCGGTGTCTGGTGGGCAGTGCCAGGGCACCCGGTAGGCAGTACCAGGGTGCCACGTGAAAGGCTGATTACTCCGGCAGTTCAGGGCCAGTAAGATCGCATGATACAAGAAATCGGGTGCGAACCCGGTTGTTTGCCTCTCTCGTGATCTTACCAGCTCGCCATACCGGTCAATCAGTGTGACGAGCCGTAAGATCGCCCCCATAGTTTCGTACTCTTGTTCGAGGATAAGATACAGCACTGACAGACAGTCATATGTGCAAGGTACTCTAGGCAGCAGACAGGTCATTCAGAGAGAAGATGTGCCTTCACTGTAACCCACCATGTACATACCGTGAATTGTATAAATATTCTCACTTTAAGTAAATACCCTGACATAATTACAGCTTTTTCTTACTAGAATCCTGCCCTAGCACATTTTACAACACCCACCTATTGTGTATATATGTGTACTGCCAATAAGTGTCTCTGGATAACAGTTAATGGTTTGAATCTTCATTTGTTTTCACCTCCTTCTCCTGCTTTCATCAAAGCCATCTGGAATGATCCCATTGTTGTGCTGGAGCGGTTCAGCAAACTCAGTACAGGTAAAGGATCAGACCTGGAGCATTCCTGGTTGCATGGCTTAGCCACTTACTGGGGAAACTGGATGATCCTTCAGAGAAGGAGAAAAAGTGAGTTGAGTATCAAGACTAAGTGGCTTTGTCAGAATTTGTTTGGTAAAAGCAGATTCAATCATAATCTTTCAAAAACGAATTGGGCAAGTACATGAAGTGGAACAATTTTCAGGACTGTTAGGAAAAAGCAGAGTGTGGGTTTAAGCAAGTATCTGTTACCCCTCATTTTTCTCCTTTGGGAATCAAAGTGCGGCTTCTGGTGGCTGAATAATTTAAATGATATATTAAATTTGACCCCTGGAGTTAGAGGTACCTGCTGAAGGTAATGGCATTAATTAGTACTGGAACTCTGGGAAATGAAAGGATTGCTGTTGAATGTAGACAACATTACAAAAAAATCTTGTATTACACTTCACCATTTAATGGTGGTTGTGGATGAAATTACATATATCAGTATTATGGTAATATATCCTGCAGGAACACATGTTTAGGAAAGAATGCATGTGAACAGGTTGTGATTACTTCATCGCATTGATAATTGAGGCAACATTGTGAAAAGGAAAGATCAAACTTGAAAATTGTGAGAGAAGATTTGTTGTTGCTGTTGTCCCTGCTCTTGCTACTAAGCAAGGAACAAAGATAATTCGTGAATGTGACTCTTGTATCTTGTTAAACAGTAAGGTCTACCGAATTTATTAATTGACCTGAAATGTTAACTCTGCCTTTCGGTCTCCATAGATGCTGCCTGACCTGCTGAGTATTTCTAATATTTTCTCTTTTCATTACAGTACAAGCATTCTGTCCCTCCACATTAGTTATGGGAGTGGTATCAATTACGAACGCTGGGTGAATTAATGAATTCCTGGTAACAACAAATTTCTGATATACTTCAGATGTCCTTTTGGAAAATTGAGCTCAAAGGGAGCCAACTGCATTTTAATGGGAATTCCTTTCAATACAGGATGTCAATATCTTTACAACAAGTAGTTCACTCACTTTACAGAGTGAATAATGTAGTGTCACATTACATTCAAAACTCAAATGCTCAGCTCTGCATCTTGATACTATTGAGTCACAGATGTAGAGGCTGCTCAGTGGCTTAATCCAATTACCACGTTTAACTTTTTAAAAATGTTTAATGCTGCTTCTATGAATAACCCACTTCGCTGGAAAGATTGGGTCCTTCTTCCAAGCAACACATCAGGACTATTACTGGAAAGGTTCTCTTGCTGCTATTCACAACAGCTGGTGTTGAGGTTTCTTCACGTTCCTGTTGTCACCAAATTCCTGGTACCACTATTCTTGGTACGGATTCACGTAGTTACTGCAGTCAATCTTGCTGACACTGTCAAACAGTTCACACAAAGCAACGGAAAATCATTTACTCGCTGCCAATCTGACAGCGTTCGGACATATCTGGTTACCTGCCTGAACAGGGCAGCATGTTGCTGATCCACATTCCTATTTCTGCATGATAAACGTCACTGGTGAAGAAGTAAATAACGATCTATCGACAAACGATTCAGTTATTTTTATTGTACGCAGAAAGAAAATATAGATTTTCATTCGTATCACATTTTGCAAAACTTCCAGACATCCCAAACACTTCACAGGTGATGAAGCACTTTTAAAGCATAATCACTCTTCTAATGTAGGAACTGCAGCAGCCAATTTATTTGCAGCAAGCTCCCACAAACAACAATATGATAACCACTACATACTGGGGGCGATTCTCCCGGCCCAGGGACTTAAGTGGAAGCTGTGTAGCGGGCTTCCCGCTGGGCACCATGACCTCCGCACATCTCTGGCCGGCAGATCTCTGGTGTCGTCAGCTCCGCACCAGAAATGCAGAGTGTGGGAGACTCATTTTGAAAGTCTCGTTAAAAAAACAGCGGGATTTACTCCAGTTCTTACGCGAATTCAGCATTTAGAATTCTTTTGGGAGAATACCTATTTTTGTGATGTTGGTTGAGGGATAAATATTGTCCAGGACACCAGAGATAATTTCCTGCTCTTCTTCAACTTAGTGTCATAGGATCTTTTATGTCTACCTAAGAATGCACGGGGGGTTCTCAGTTTAATGTATCAGCCAAAAGATGGTACTTCCAACACTCCACTAGAGTCCCAGCCTTGATTGTTGAGCTTAAATCCTAGAGTGAGACTTGAACTCATAACCTTTGGAACTCAGAGATTTGACTGCCACCAACTGAGCCATAGTTGACACTGACAGCTTTAGTGAAGAGAAATCAAACAAGGGCTGCTTATAAGGAAGTAACACAAGACAGACATAGGTTCAGACCATTCAGCTCCTCGACTCTGTCCACCATTCAGTTAGATCATGAAAGATCTATATCTGAATTCCACTCACCTGCCTTTGTTCCTTAGCCCCAAACTCTCTTGCCTAACAAATGTCTATCAACCAAAAGAAAAAATGCTGGAAAATCTCAGCAGGTCTGGCAGCATCTGTAAGGAGAGAAAAGAGCTGACATTGAGTCCAGATGACCCTTTGTCAAAGCTAAAAGACACAGAAAGTGGGAGATATTTATACTGTAGGGTGAGGGAATGAAAGATGAGTCATAGCCACAAAAACAAGGGGAAAGACAGCTCATGGCTGTCCATAGAGTGAATGGAAAGTGTGAATGGCCAACCAGCAGAGAAGCTGAAATCAGAGGGACAGATGGAGATGTGGGGGTGGGAGAGAGATAAAATGGGGGAAAGGGGAAGCAAAGAGGAGAAAAGATAAGGAAGGGGAGATAAAATAGGGGGAAAGAATTGGGGGGAAGAAAAATAAAGAAAGATAATAAAGAAGTGAAAGGGAGGGAACAGTTAAAAACTAAATAAAAGTAAAATGAAAACAAAGGGGTTGAGATGGGGTAGAGCTAATCATCTGAAGTTGTTGAATTCGATGTTGAGACCGGAATGCTATAAAGTGCCTAGCTGGAAGATGAGGTGCTGTTCCTCCAGTTTGCGTTGAGCTTCACTGAAACATTGCAACAGACCAAGGACAGACATGTGGGCGTGGGAGCAGGATTGTGTGTTAAAATGGCAAGCAACGGGAAGGTCAGTGTCCTAATTGCACGCAGACCGGAGGTGCTCAGCAAAGTGATCATCCAGTCTACGGTTGGTCTCTCTGATATAGAGGAAACCACATTGGGAGCAGCGAATGCTGAAAATCTATTAACGTCCGTTTTAAAATTTTCAGTCGCTCAACAGCCTGAATGGTTTAGTTCCAGATTTCCATGACCTTTCGTGTATAGAAATACTTCCTGACATCACCTCTGAATGGCCTAGTTTAAATTTTAAAGATGCTGGTCCCTTGTTCTGGTTAACCCCCATCAGAGGAAATAGTTTCTATTCATCTACACTAGCAACTCTTCTCATCATCTTGAACACTTCAGTTAGAACAACCTCAACCTTCTATACCAACCTTGACTTTGCAACAATGTCTTTATAATTTAAGTAAGAAGTCTCACAACACCAGGTTAAAGTCCAACAGGTCTATTTGGTAGCAAAACCCACTAGCTTTCAAAGCGCTGCTCCTTCATCAGGTGAGTGGGATTTCAGTCCACAAACAGGGCATATAAAGACACAAACTCAATTTACAAAATAATGGTTGGAATGCGACTCTTTACAAGTAATCAAGTCTTAAAGGTACAGACAATGTGAGTGAAGAGAGGATTAAGCACAGGTTAAAGAGATGTGTGTTGTCTCCAGACAGGACAGTCAGTGAGATTTTGCAAGCCCAGGCAAGTCGTGGGGGTTACAGATAGTGTGACATGAACCCAAGATCCCGGTTGAAGCCTTCCTCATGTGTGCGGAACTTGGCTATCAGTCTCTGCTCAGCACTCTGTGCTGTCGTGTATCGTGAAGGCTGCCTTGGAGAACGCTTACCCGAATATCAGAAGCCGAATGCCCGTGACCGCTGAAGTGTTCCCCAACAGGAAGAGAACACTCTTGCCTGGTTATTGTCGAGCAGTGTTCATTCATCCATTGTCATAGTGTCTGCATGGCCTCCCCACTGTACCATGCCTTGGGACATCCTTTCCTGCAGCGTATCAGGTAGACAACGTTGGCCGAGTTGCAAGTGTATGTACCATGTACCTGGTGGATGGTGTTCTCACGTGAGATGATGGCATCCGTGTCGATGATCCAGCACGTCTTGCAGAGGTTGCTGTGGCAGGGTTGTGTGGTGTCGTGGTCACTGTTCTCCTGAAGGCTGGGTAGTTTGCTGCGGACAATGGGCAACAGGCCCTTCAACCGACGCTATACACCAGATACATCGATGACATTTTCTTCCTTTGGACTCATGGTGAACAATCACTGAAACAACTATATGATGACGTCAACAAGTTCCATCCCACCATCAGACTCACCATGGACTCCTCTCCGGAATCGGTTGCATTCTTGGACACACGCATCTCCATCAAGGATGGTCACCTCAGCTCTTCACTGTACCGCAAGCCCACGGATAACCTCACAATGCTCCACTTCTCCAGCTTCCACCCTAAACACGTTAAAGAAGCCATCCCCTACGGACAAACTCTCCGTATACACAGGATCTGCTCAGATGAGGAGGATCGCAACAGACACCTCCAGACGCTGAAAGATGCCCTCATAAGAACAGGATATGGCGCTTGACTCATCGATCGACAGTTCCGACGTGCCACAGCGAAAAACCGCACTGACCTCCTCAGAAGACAAACACAGGACACGACGGACAGAGTACCCTTCGTCGTCCAGTACATCCCCGGAGCGGAGAAGCTACGACATCTTCTCCAGAGCCTTCAAAATGTCATTGATGAAGACGAACATCTCGTCAAGGCCATCCCCACATTCCCACTTCTTGCCTTCAAACAACCACACAACCTCAAACAGACCATTGTCTGCACGACACACGACAGCGCAGAGTCGCTGAGCAGAGACTGATAGCCAAGTTCCGCACAGATGAGGAAGGCTTCAACTGGGATCTTAGGTTTATGTCACACTATCTGTAACCCCCATGACTTGCCTGGGCTTGCAAAATCTCACTAACTGTCCCGGCTGGAGACAATACACATCTCTTTAACCTGTGCTTAACCCTCTCTCCACTCACATTGTCTATACCTTTCAGACTTGATTACCTGTAAAGACTCGCATTCCAATCATTATTTTGTAAATTGAGTTTGTGTCTTTATATGCCCTGTTTGTGAACTGAAATCCCACTCCCCTGATGAAGGAGCAGCGCTTCGAAAGCTAATGACTTTTGCTACCAAATAAACCTGTTGGACTTTAACCTGGTGTTGTGAGACCTCTTACTGTATTTACCCCAGTCCAACGCCGGTATCTCCACATCATTTATAATTTAACCCATTAGGCAGGATCATTTCCTTAAAGACACAGAAAAATATAATTTGTTCATGTTCCATTGTGTTTTGCTCGGAGCTTTGGCTGCATAGGGCAAATATTGCAAGGGTATGCTACCTTTGCCTTGCTTTGTGAGTGTGCTTTTTGGAGATAAGGTTAACAATGGAACCATGATTCTGCCTCCTTCCTCACATTTCGCAAGCGTATACCTTGACAACAGAGTCTTGAAATTTATGTTCTATGACTGTAGCAGCATAAGTGTTCTTATTTCACAGCTACAATTTACTTTGGTCTTCTAACTTGATACTTAATGGCTTTTCTTGTGCTCAAAGTGTGAAACATCATCATCGGGTGTAATATGGGGAGGAATGGAGTAAAACATCGTTATCCGAGTTATCAGCCTTGGCTTAACACTCTAGTATCATTCTGATCTCTATCCCAGAAAGTCACAAGTTCAAATCTGTGTGTGTGCTGTCGAAGGTGTTTTGATGAGTCGCTGCAGTGCATCTTGTAGATGGTACACACTTTTGCTGCTACTGCACTTCAGTAGTGAGGAAGTGGATGTTGAAGGTGGTGGAGGGAGTGTCAATCAAATGGGCTGTTTTGTCCTGGATGGTGTCGAACTTTTTGACTGTTGTTGGAGCTACACTCATCCAGGCAAGTGGAGAGTATTCCATCACACTCATGTCTTCTGCCTTACTGATGGTGGACAGGTTTTGGGGAGTTTGGAGGTGAGTTACTCCCTGTAAAATTCCCAGCCTCTAACCTGTTATTATAGCCACAGTAACTGGATAAGTGCCGTGAAATTTATGTTCTGAAAGCTCCCAAATTAGATAAGCAAAATAAATGAATTTATATTAATGTTTTACCAACCATAAATACAAATACAGAATATGCGGCAAACACATATTGTATCTAATTAGATAATTATGGATGAGAAAGGCAATTTAGTCACCCTGATTGACCCCAAAGCCCCCAGTTCAGTATCCAGTTGCTTGTTAAATGATTCCAAGATTTTTATCTCCACCACTGTGTTTGAGGTCTGAATTTTCACACAGCTGGAGAGGCTTTCCATCTTAACAAAAATGGCTGTGGAGACATAGATCTGGAAACCCCAGTCTTGCTTCTGGCTCCTACCATTTTTCTAGAGGGCAAGTTCTTAATACCACATCCATGGTTCACAGAGGCAACTGCACATGTTAAAATGCAACTGCCTCAGTCAGATCTGATTTTTGCTAATGGGATGTCTAAAATGCATTTTGTGCACCTTAGACCTGGCAGGAGAAGGTCTAAACTTACTGGAGTTCTTTGCGCTTTGGGCATGGTGCTGGAACACCTTTGGGAGATCTCAGGTGCCCTGTGTGTAATTGGTGTGTGATCATAGAGCAGGTGAATGCCTGGTAGCTGTTATGATGCCTTTATTCTGTGACAGTTCTCAGTAACATCAACATTTGTACCAGCATCTGAAACCAGAGATTGACTGCTGGGTGACAAGGGTTATCCATTGATTACCTAGGGCATGGCTCCGGTGTGCAACCCAACCACAGTAGGGTAATAGAGTCAGGCTGACAAAAGCAGCATCCTCTGAAGGAGCCCTGAAGTACTCGCAAGAGAGTGTGTCCCGTTACATTGTGCTCTGTTGTATCCTGCACAACCTCACAGTCATGATGGCACACCCTTGCTACTAGGGATATGATGGACAACAGAGGAGGATGAGGAAGGAGGAGTAGAAGGAAGGGAAACCAATATATCCCCTTTCTGGGTAGGCTTTCCACATCTGTTTCATCCAGTTAACATAACCCAATTCTCCATTCTATAGATGCCCCATACCTTATCTTCATTTTGTCACTAACCGTCACAGCACGTGCTTAGCCACAACATTGAATAAAGATCACCACAAAACAACCATTTCACATCAGCTTTGCCAAATAAATCATTCAATCGTGCCTACAAAAGTCCACTAATCAACCTTGTGCATTCTCTTGGTGTTCATCTCCACCAATGACCATCCCCCACCCCATAGTCCCAGGACTGCAGCATAGCTACAGACTTTCAATGGGGGTGACTGCAGGTGACCTTGGGGGATGATCTTTCACAGCTCTGACTCAAGAGGCGCTGTTTGGGATTGCACCATCTTGGCACGAGTAACAACAGTCTAGGCTAGGTTAGCTGACAGGCAACAGCAGGGACACCACTAGAGTAGCAGTGGTCAGAGGATTGTTCTGACCCCAGCTTAGTTAGAGACATGGATGAACAGAGTCACAGGACATTAACATTTAACAAAACAACAAAACATTTATTAAACAAGAAAAGATTAAACTCTCATACATTACTGCTTCACCCCAGTTATACGTTTACAGATAAGGATAACACAAGTTATGAAATCTATCTTACACTCTAATATTCTCAGTAAATACACAATCTATGCAAACCAATAGGCAAAATATGGTCAGACCTTCCACACTCTGAAACCAAGTGGCAGATGCCATCCAATATAACTTCTGTGGACACACACAGACACACACACACAGACAGTAAGGTGTCAACAACCTTAGGACTGCCCCAGATGTCTGGCATCTCTTTAGTTGATGTCTCCAGGTCTGCACGGTGCAGCTCTGCCTTTAACTGAGAGCCTCTCTGTGCCAGTTTCTTTAAACTTCAGTGAACAGTACCTTGTTCAGATTCCTGTTCTTTGTCCCTTTGCACAAACCTGAGCCCCCTGACGAGCAGTGTAGTCACTCAGCAGCACATTCAGCACTGGGTTATATACTATGACCATTTAAATTAGCAGGCAGTGTGAAGGTTACATGCTGTTAGCATCGCAATGAACAGGTGAGGGCTTTGCACACCAAGTTGCCTGTAGCTGTTTTCAGACTTTACCAATTTCCCCCTCAATATGTTTCAAAGTCTCATGAGTTGGCAAAATAAAATTGCTGACTATCTTTTCAAAAAAGCAGCATCCCTCTAATAATGCAAGCCTGTGTGTTGTGCTTTAAAATTGTCAAACAGCCACTGTCTGTGAAGCAATGAAAGCAGCTTTGAAACTCAATCAAGTTTAAACTGCAGGTTGATTTGAGTCCAAAGAGGAGAGAATAACGTAATTCTTAACTAATCAAGACCCTTCTTTCTGACTTCCTGAAATCCAATGGAGATTTGCTTCAAAGCCCAATTGGTTTGGAGTCCAACATACAGGATGAACGGCTGGATTGATTTCACACAATATTGATCCAAATAGCTTTAGGCACAATTAGATTTTTGTCAGCACGCATTAAAGATTGCATTTGTGTCCACAGGTAATGTATTTTTTCGATATCAGCAATCTATTTTATCCATAAAATTGTTTAGCAGTAGGATAAGTATTGGTATATTTTTATATTAGTAATTAAAGACAAGATTTATTGGTTTGGAAGAAATCATCCAACAACAGGAGCATTCTTCCACACAGCACTAAAGCTTGGCCTCTAATCCTATTCACTGAACTTTAATAATGGACTCCTCTATGTAATTTGTTCACTGTTAGTGCTTTGCGTTCAGGACAACAAACATTAGAAGTTACTTAAATTCAATCATATGACAGGAACGGGACAAGTGAAGGAGTGAACAGAATAAAAATATTCAGCTCATCTGCGGAGGTGGTGGGGGAGGGGGGGGGACAAATAATTTACGTTCATATCTAGGAATTAGATAGCACTGATCATTTTCCCAATATAATTGTGTTTTTCTGACCAAATTGGATCTTGTCACTGTACTCGAAATGGTTGCAGGCTACATTTGTTATTGTGGTGAGCATTGAAGAGAGGGAGGCTGTAAATTATTCAACAGCTTTGGAAGAAAATTCACTTCACTCATAAATTATTCAGATAACTCCGAGCCTTTATTATTTAAATGAGATCAAGATCGTGGCAGAAAACCTCTGAAGGCTTGCTCAAGGTTCACAAATTGTACCACCATGATGACTATGGTGGAGGAAGGTGGGTGGGGAGTTAAAGGTCAGATGTACTGTTTGACAAACCCTGGACATACATTTGTTTCAAGCAGAGACCACTCAAAAAACTGAAATCTTTGACAGCTGATTATGTCAGGTCAACATGTTTCTTCTCTGGTAACATCAAGATCCCCCATCTTTATAAATCTTTATGGATGGCTAGTTAGGTAAATGTATTTGTCATTTCCAATTCCATTTGAGGCAATATACAATTCTTCTTCTCTTAAAAAAAAGAACAATTCCAATGGGGAAGCCCAGTGTGCACCAGCTGTTTGCAAAGATGGCAATCACTCAAAAGCTGCCACCAAGATTTCCAGGTGATAGAATTGCAGAATTACGTGGGAGGATTACTTCGTGTGGGATGTATTCATGAATCAAGTGAAGAAATAGTTCTCGGGTAAGGTGTCAGAGAAGAAAATGAGTATGATATAATGGAGATTTCACACCAAGATTCGAAGTACTTTAAGACAGTGTGAAAGTTCAGTGCTATTCACACTATAGAGGAATTACTAGAGGGCACTGGTAGGCTCTCTCTTCCATTCTTGACCTGATAAATGTTGTGATATTGTGTGCATGCCAGTGTGATGTAAAAGTGCTTGGCAGAGCAGAAGTTAACGTGGGACTGGAGAACAGTACCACCAATGGTATGATGCTTAGAGTCACATGGTAAGAGACTAAGAGAACACTCTGTAACCAGCCTACATGGAGAAGCAGCTCCATGCATGACAACAGCACTACCTGGAATCTGTTCATAGCTACTCACTCACTATGCACTATGTACAATTCAAAGCAGTCAAGCAATAACTATGGAATTACCCCTTAACAATCTAAGATCTGCATTCAAACTCACTATTATTGCTACTCGACCAAAAAACCCCAAGTGAAATTAAAATTGTAATCCTTTAAGTGCCCATTAAGATTGTAAACAAGCAAGAAACCACATTTAAAACATATTCTGTTGTTATAAGCTCATAAAAGTTTCAATAATTCTTGGATCAATAAGGCCACCTGAAGCTTTTGAAATCTAGCCAAGCATTTATAAAAGAAAACTATTATAACAAAGGGTTCAAGCTCCACTGACAAAACAGATATCTATTTCCATTTTAAAACAGAGTACCTGTTGATCAATAGAAGGTGAGTCGGTGCAGACCCTTTTCCCCACCTTCAGAAGCAAGGTTTGTTTTTCAATAGCCAGAGCTGCCAGTCCAATTAAATCAGAGCACAAAACCTGACAGTGGAGGGCATTTTAAAAATACATTATGGTATTTTCTCCATTAAATGATTACTATACTGCATGTTAGCAGTTACACAATGCTGACCAATGTAGCCATGATGTGGAAATGCCGGCATTGGACTGGGGTGCGCACAGTAAGAAGTCTCACAACACCAGGTTAAAGTCCAACAGGTTTATTTGGCAGCATGAGCTTTCAGAGCGCTGCTCCACTCACCTGATGAAGGAGCAGTGCTCCGAAAGCTCGTGCTGCCAAATAAGCCTGTTGGACTTTAACCTGGTTGTGAGACTTATTACTGTGACCAATGTAAGGGACAACTACCTTGTAAGCACAGATTCCCGTGATGAATCACTGCATTAAAAACACATCTACTTTCAATGCAGCAACTAATAGTGATACGTGAAGGTATCAAAACATTTGCACTTACTTTTCAGAATGCTCCCAACTCATCAGCAGGCTTTCCATTTTCTTCATTATCTAGCATGCTTTTATGAGCTTCCAAAACCCCGCAGCACCAGATAAAAATTATGAGTGTAAAGAAATCAATTTTCATTCAAATTTATAATGGGGAATCTGACCAAGGCAGGGAGAACGTTTCCATATTAGGGGCTGGATTTTCTGGCCGCGCTTACCTGGAAAATCCTGCCCGAGGTCAACAGACATGATCTGTTATGATTCCCGTGGTGAGCGGGATGGGAAAATTCCACTCTAGGCATTCCCGAAGTGGAAAAAAAGAGCAAAATGACATGGGGTAGGGAATGTGGAGGAAAATTTGCTTCAAAGAAAAAAACCAACATGTGGCCATTTGAGCATTAAAATGCATCTCTGCACTCAGAGGAAAATCGGCCCATAGACTGCAGTAAAACCTCAATGATCATCATTGTGTGCAATAAGCACCCAGTTTTGTTAAATGGCTTTGGAATATTAGGAAGAAAAGGAGGAAGGAAACAAAAATGTGCTTGAGGTTGCCGACATGACCATATGGCAAAACATTCCACCAAGGAACCAAGGCTATCAAAATGTAATTCACAACTGTGTTTCTTACCTTTGACACAATGATTCCCATGTTGGCTATCAGACAGCCTGATCTCAAAATCAAGTGTAAAGACATTGGGATGTTGAAGGTATAACTATTGACCATGATAAAATTATTCTTTAAAGGAATTGCCGAGGCTTCATGTGAAAGTGAACACGAAAGTATCAACATTCCAATCCTATGAACAAAAATTGTCCAATCATTGCTGCACCCATATCCTGGAAAAACCCTGACCCACAGTTCCAGGCCTTTGGAAAGAACTGCTTAGATACACCTTTGCCTTGCCGAGTGAATCTACAGGCCATGGGGAATATTCCTACAGAATGCTCATCGAGAGCTATGATGGCCTGCAGTAACATGATTTCCCAAGTGAAAAAATAATGTTGAGAGATTTGTGGGAAAAAGCCTTTTAACAGCCAGAATGGGTAATCGAAGAGTGAAGATTTATATTGGGGATTTCCATTATAAATATTGACAAAATAATTTTGGAATTGCAGTTCATTTGAACAATGTTGATTGCAGGCTCATTCTACAGTCTAACGGCTGGAGTTCGGACTTTGAAGCAAAGGGTTCTTTCTGAGAAAATGGAAAATGTTTGTTCATTGCAATCAAAACCAGATTGTGTAAATTGATTGCCGAGTTGTATAGCTAACACATCCCTATTCCACAGTGTGACCCTTTCTCCATATTGTTGGAAGCAATTTAGATGGTTAATTCACTCGTTCAGTGTGGGTTATCAGGTGGGTGATGTAGCCTAATGTTTCCATTACTACTCTACTCGTTCTTTCATGGGCAACGACGCATTGAGAAGGATATTATCTACAGTGGAGAATTCCTGGTAAAATACGTTGTTCTTAACTATAGGGAATGGGGCCTTCCCTAGACCAAACAGGAAGAAGAATGTTTTCATTAAAAAGCCTTGAAACAAAAGAGAATGCTCAAATTAAAGAGGGCATGGTACACAAGTCAGGCGGTAGGCTTCCTTTACATAGGTTGGCAGGTACGAGCAGCACATTGAAAGCTGACTGCAACTTTGGTTGAAACACTGATGAAACAGTTGGTTGAAACACTGATGAAACACTCTCATCAAAAACCAATGATCCAGACTAAATAGAGGCTTCTTGCAATTTCCTTACTGTTATTATGCTTTCTGGTTCAACCATTCACATTGAAGACAGCGATAAGTTTTTAAAATTCCCTTTCCTAGGTCTGAGTCACTTTTGTCCTTCACCATCAGTTCTACAGTCCTTAATAAAGCAATCACTTCATACCACTTAAAAATGTGCGGTGGCTAAAATGCCAAGACAGAACCAGCATTACTTCTGGATTAGTGCCTCCTAAGTTCTTGCAGCGTGCACATATGGCTAACTAAGTCACCATCGTCCAAAGGCACTTCTATAATCATACTCAGAAAAGCTTCTATTTTGTGTGGTGGCATTTTACTTCACATCACACAGAATTCAAAAAGATCACAACTCCTGGATGCTGATATTGTGACAATCATGCGTTATCTTCGATTCCAATAGCAGGATTTCCATTCCTGTATGTTCTCTTCTTCGGGATCTTTTATGATTGTTAACATGAAGAACAAGTGAAACAAACAGTTTAATGGTTTTGGTGGGATCTGAATCAGTGCTCTTTACTTCCAATTTCCTATTATTCAATTCTATTTTATAACAAATCAAAATAGGGGCAATTCTTCCATCCCGCTGCACTAATTTTTAAGCACAGTGGGCCAGGAGAATTGTGCGTTGGCCGATTGGCGGGATTCCTGTGAGCGTTCGTGCCGCGCTTGCATCTCCCAGGCCCGAATTTCTGGCGCATCTGCACTATGCCGAAAATAGGCTGGGAGGCGGGCTAGTATTTAAATAGTATTTAACATACTATTTAAATGCTTTTAGCGGGCCCAGGACTGAATTCTCCAGGTCCGCGAGCATCTCCCACCCCGCCAGGAGTATTTCACTCCAGCGGGGTTCAGACTAGCTCCCCACTTTCAGGGAACTAGTGGGACGACCCTGCTGGAGTGAAGGGGGGGGGCAATCAGCCCCCCTCAGGGTGTCGGGGGAGTGGTGCCCCTGGGCATGGGCATCCTGGCATTGCCAGCCTGTGCCCCCAGCACTGACCAAGGGGCAAAGTGCCCATGCCTAAGAGGCATCTTGACACTGCCCATCAGGCATGGGGCAGTGCCAAGGGGGCAAGGCCTGTGGGGGTCGAGATCCGTCTGCCTCTCTGCATTGGGATCTGGTCAGGGCAGGAGGGAGGCCAGCAATCGGGGTGGGCGGGGGGGGTGGGGGGGGGGGAGGGGGGAGGGTGGGGGGTGCAGGTTGGCCAGCAAAGGGAGGGACTGATAGTTCAGGGCTTCTGCCCATGGCAGGGAACAGGCCCGCCCCCTGAAATCTAATGATACTCATGCTGGTGGCCTCTGCGTGGGAGATTCTAGTGTGAACTCCCACTAAAAAAAACATGATTTATTCCAATTTCCCTGCAAATTCAACACTTAGAACTTTTTTGGGAGAATCTCGGCCATAGTTTCCAAGGCTGGTAAAGACATTTAGTTTTGTTCATTCAGTTTCATTTAGCATTTCAATCTCATTAGCGGGCTTGGGACTAAAATCTCCGGGCCCGCTAACCGGGACTAAAGTCTCTGAGCCCACTGGCCTCTTCCACACACCTCCCCCCGCCCCCGATTGTAATGCTAAATGAAACTTCAGCAATCCATCAAATCTTGTGCGCGTGTGTGTGCGTGTGTGCATGTGGGGAGGTGGGGAGGTGGGGGGAGGAGTCCATGTACTTTATGGGGTGTGTAGTTCTTTTTTTAAAAATTGGCCCTTTTTACTCAGGATCCCCAGTATCACAGACTGTTTCCAACCCCGGCCTGCCAGAGTGATGGCGTGGGTCATGCCTGCAAATATTTTTTGCACCAAGTGCTGGATTATCTGGCAAGCAAAGCCGACTGTAGCCGGTGAGCTGCTCACCTCAGCCAGCACTAAATGGGAAAATTCCGCCCATAAAAATTAACCCCCATTAAAAGGAGGATCATTTGTTCCTTTCTTTGCACAAAAGCCCTTGCTGCAGTATATTCAACAATAAAAATTTTAAATATATATTTTTTAGCAAATAACTTGACTGAATTTTGAGTGCAAGAAGCACTCTGAAATAATTTCATAAACTTTGGTGGACCGCCATTGAGAGCTAAGTCTGCCTTGGATGAAATGAATGTGAAATGGGAGAGCATCTTTTTATATTTTGGTTTTTAGCAAAAGCAGTTTATTCATTAAGGCAGATTGAGATAAAAATCTTTTGCAAATAAACCAAATGTTTCTGCCAAGTCAACTGTCTGTATCACTCCACCATCCACCCTGCGCATCCCTGCCCTGGGAGGTCCAGGGCACCAGAAGGGGTGACCTAGGAGTAGGCAAGAGAGAGCTGAGAATGAAGCACAGGTAGCAGGAAGGCTCAAGTTATGCCAGCTTTGGTGTAAATGCTTGTACGCTCTTCATGTTACTTTCAAGAAAGATTTTAACCTCTCAGTCAAAATAATTGCGGTGAAATGAAAGTTGAAAGGTTTAACATTTCCCTTCTGCAAAGTAAAGTAAAATGCAAGATGGTGGCAGAATAGACTGAGGAAGTTCTGAACTGTGTTGTACAATCCAAGAGTGCTTCTTGAGGCACTATGTAGATAGCCCCTTTCCGAGTTGGACTATCTTAGACCTGGTTCTGGAAAATGTGCCCAGACAGATAATTGATGTCTCAGTGGAGGTCAATTTTGGGAACAGTGATAACAATTCTGTAAGTTTCAGGATACATGTAGAAAAGGATAGACTTAATCCCAGAGTGAAAGTACTAAACTGGGGGAAGGCCAACCATGACATTATTAGGCAGGAACTAGGGAATGTAGACTGGGGGCAGCTGTTTGAGGGTAAATCCACATCCGAGATGTGGGAGTCTTTTAAAAGTCAGCTGTTAACAACTCAGGACATGTAAAAATAAAGGATAAAGATGGCAAGATTTGGGAACCCTGGATGACAAGAGTGATTGTAAGCTTAGTGAAAACGATGAAGGAGGCATACATAAATTTCAGGAAATTGAAAAAGGATAAGGCTCTTGAGGAATACAAAGAAATCAGGAACGAACTTAAGCAGGGACTTAGGAGGGCAAAAAGGGGACATGAAATGTCCTTGGCAGGCAGGATTAAGGAGAATTCCAAGGCTTTTTAATGCATTTTTGAGGAGGAAGAGGGTAGCTAAGGAAAGGAAAGAAGGGAATTTGTGTGTGGAGCCAAAGTAGGTGGATGAAGTCCTTAGAGTATGTTGCATCAGTATTCACAAAGGAGAAGGATGTGGTGGATGGTGAGTGTAGAAAGGAGAATGTTAACATTCTAGGGCATGTTGAGATAAAAAGGGAGTAGGTATTGGTGGTTTTGAAAAACATTAAGGTGGGCAAGTCCCCAGGGCCAGATAGGGTCTGTACCAGAAGAGCGGAGAGGAAAGAAATTGCTGAGGCCTTGGCCAAAATCTTTGTATCCTCTTTAGCCATGGACGAGGTACCAGAGGATTGGAGAGTAGCTAACATTGTTCCTCTGTTTAAGAAGGGCAGAAGAGACAATCCGGGAAATTACAGGCCTGTGAGCCTTACATCAATGATGAGGAAAATATTGGAGAAGATTCTTAGGGACAGGATGTACTCACACCTGGATTATTAGCGATAGGCAGCATGGTTTTGTGAAAGGGAGGCTGTGTCTCACAAACTTGATTGAGTTTTTTGAGGAAGTGACAAGAAAAATTGACCAGGGCAGAGCACTGGGTATTGTATACATGGACTTCAGTAAAACCTTCGATAAGGTTCCTCTTGGCAGGCTGATATGGAAGGTGAAGTCATATAGGATCCAAGGTGAGCAGGTGAGATGGATACAAAACTGGCTTGGACAGAGAACACAGTAAGAAGTTTCACAACACCAGGTTAAAGTCCAACAGGTTTATTTGGTAGCAAATACCATAAGCTTTCAAAGCGCTGCTCCTTCGTCAGTTGGAGTGGAAATGTGCTCTCAAACAGTTTGAGAGCACATTTCCACTCCATCTGACGAAGGAGCAGCGCTCCGAAAGCTTATGGTATTTGCTACCAAATAAACCTGTTGGACTTTAACCTGGTGCTGTGAGACTTCTTACTGTGTTCACCCCAGTCCAACGCCAGCATCTCCACATCTTGGACAGAGAAAGCAGAGAGTAGCAGTGGAAGGGTACTTTTCTAACTGGAGGTCTGTGACAAGCGGTGTTCCACAATGATCAGTGCTGGGGTATAAATAAATAAATGATTTGGAGGAAAATGTAGGTGGTCTGATTAGTAAATTTGCAGATGACAAAAATTGGGGGAGTAGTGGATAGTGATGAGGATTGTCAGAGGTTTCAGCAGGATGTAAGTCGGCTGGAGACTTGGGCCTAAAGACAGGAGATGGAATTTAACCTGGACGAATGTGAGGTGATGTGATTTGGAAGGTCTACTGCAGAAGGAAAGTATACAGTAAATGGCAGAGACCTTAGAAAATTAGCATACAGAGGGATCTAGGTGTGCAGATCCACAGTTCCCTGAAGGTGGCAACTCAGGAGGGCAAGGTGGTCAAGAAGGCGTATGGTATGCTGGCCTTCATCGGTCAGGGCGTTGAATATAGGAATTAGAAAATCATGTTGCAGCTGTATAAGACTTTGGTGAGGCTGGATTTGGAGTATTGTGTACAATTCTGGTTGCCACACTACTGGGAGGATGTTGATGCAACAGAAAGGGTGAAGAAGAAATTTACCAGGATGTTGTCTGGTTTGGAGGATATTGACTAAGTAGAAAGGCTGAACAAACTTGGATTGTTTCCATTGGAGCGTCGGAGGATGAAGGGGATCTGATAGAGGTTTACAAGATGACAACAGGCTTGGATAGAGTGGATAGTCAGAGTCTTTTCCCATGGTTGAAGGGTCAATTACTCAGGGGCGTATATTGAAAGTGAGAGCGGGAAGTTGTAAAGAGATTCAAGGGGCAAGTATTTCACACAAAAAGGTGGTGAATGCCTGGAACCAGCCGGAGGTGGTGGTGGAAGCAGATTCTATAACAACATTCAAGAGACATCTGGATGGATACATGAATAGGCAGGGAATAGAGGATATGGACCACGTAGGGGCAAGAAAATATATTAGAGAGGCATCTGTGTCGGCACAGACCTGGTGCACCAAAGGGCCTATTCCTGTGCTGTACTGTTCTTTGTTCTGTGAGATTACAGTGCCCAGTAGGTTGTCTTCCATTATAAATGTGGGTATAGGATTTTATAAAGGAATAAGCTCACATATGTGTGCGACAAACAAAAGGCTAACAAGAAAATACTTTTATTTTTTAGACAGAAGATTTTGGGATACAGTTGAATTACTGTAGGATATTTCATGAAGTTACTGTCAAAAGGAATAATGTTAAAAGATTGGGGAGATTTAGGCCAGAATTCTTTCGCTGTCTTGCTAATGGAGAGGATTTGATGCCTGTAATATTGCAGACAATCTGCTTTGGCCTCACATAGTTGCCAGGGAGACGGATGAAGTTCTTAGCTAAAGGAATTTGTAGCAGGAGATGAAGACAATAACTCTGGTCTACCCAAGGTTTAATTGGAGGAAATTTGTGCTAATCTAGCACTGGATTACAGAGAAGTGGAATGAGAAATCAGGCACAGTAGAGGGGTCAAGAGGGTTGATGATGAGGTAGAGCTAGGTGCCATTAGAGTACCTGTGCATCTGACCCAGTTCCAGGTGATGCATGCAGATGCAAAACGGGTTGGAGGCCCGATATTGGATCCTTGGTGACTCCAGAAGCAACAGTGTAAGAACAGGAAAATAAACTATTAGTATTCCTTGAAGATCCTCCACAAAACTTACCTCTCCTTCCTTGGCTGCCTGCCCATTTTCTGTAACTATCCTGCAGGTATTTCTTTGTGTTAGGCACTGGATAAATGCAAGTGTTGAAGTAATCCTTCAGTAATTATAGTTGCGGATACACATGCGATTGCTGCATCATACAAAGGTGGTGCTTTAACACATGTTCATATGATTTATACTCCACACGTGGCAGGGCTGTCAACACAGAAAATGGTTAAGTGAGATTTGTGACCACTAAAACACTTGAATAAACCACAGCTGTGACATTTTTTAAAGGAGTGGTATGCATCGTATTTTTAATCCAAAATGGTTGACACTTTTTTTTAATGAATGGCACTTAACAGGATTTTGTCTGCTTATTAAAGGGGCGCCATTTCTGTTTTTTAAATCCTATTACCTCTCCTCATTGTGATAGGCTTCAGAGTGGAAATTAAGTAATAAATCTAAGCAGCAGGCGATCCCACTACATTCAAATTAACCTATCGTCAAAGTAACCTCCTGGGAAAAAGTGAATCAATAAGCAGATGAGTGACCTGGCCTTTGTTCCGTTTCCTTGGCGACACACCTCTCATTGAGGGTCTGATCCCTTTTATGTTCCTTTAGTAACAGTAGGTCAGCCTCGTATTGGATTCTCTTCTTATTCAGGAGCACACACGTTGTGAACTGGGTCATTTTCCGCCGAGGAAAAAAGGCTTCAATATGCTTATATTCCAGCTGAAATTTGCCATACATAAATTGTTGTTAAATACTCAATTTGCGTTCTGCCAGGAAAATGCTGTGCTAAGTGCAAAGAAGTCGACTTGCTCCATTTCCTAAAATCCTTACAGCTAATGGATTTTTCTCTACCTGACATGGTCCTAGTGCCTCTGTACAGTGAACTGGCCACTGGGTCATGACTCCCTGGATATCCAAGTCCATTATGAGGACATCAAGTGAGATATGGAGCATGTTAACACTGACAACAGAGAGACAGTTGCCGATGGCCGTGATCTCTGAAGGCTGACTGCTTGGAAGGACATTAGAGGAAGCAAACAGAAACACAAAGCCGCAAAGAGGGCATGCAGCAAAAAAAAAAGTCATGATGTGGAGATGCCGGCGTTGGACTGGGGTAAACACAGTAAGAAGTTTAACAACACCAGGTTAAAGTCCAACAGGTTTATTTGGTAGCAAAAGCCACACAAGCTTTCGGAGCTCTTAGCCCCTTCTTCAGGTGAGTGGGAATTCTGTTCACAAACAGAGCTTATAAAGACACAGACTCAATTTACATGAATAATGGTTGGAATGCGAATACTTACAACTAATCAAGTCTTTAAGAAACGAAACAATGTGAGTGGAGAGAGCATCAAGACAGGCTAAAAAGATGTGTATTGTCTCCAGACAAGACAGCCAGTGAAACTCTGCAGGTCCACGCAACTGTGGGAAAACGAAACAATGTGAGTGGAGAGAGCATCAAGACAGGCTAAAAAGATGTGTATTGTCTCCAGACAAGACAGCCAGTGAAACTCTGCAGGTCCACGCAACTGTGGCCAGTTGCGTGGACCTGCAGAGTTTCATTGGCTGTCTTGTCTGGAGACAATACACATCTTTTTAGCCTGTCTTGATGCTCTCTCCACTCACATTGTTTCGTTTCTTAAAGACTTGATTAGTTGTAAGTATTCGCATTCCAACCATTATTCATGTAAATTGAGTCTGTGTCTTTATAAGCTCTGTTTGTGAACAGAATTCCCACTCACCTGAAGAGGGGCTAAGAGCTCCGAAAGCTTGTGTGGCTTTTGCTACCAAATAAACCTGTTGGACTTTAACCTGGTGTTGTTAAACTTCTTACTGCAAAAAAAAAAGCCAGAGGATTGAGCATCTTCTCAGCTCTCTATATTCCCTCCACAGCTAAAGTGACCACACCAGTTGATGCTTGACACAAGATGACGCCATGGTGGGCATCTCTATGAGATGGAAGGCTGCTGACTAAATAGCCTCCAATAACCCAGCTGATGGTCTGGCATTCAGATTGGTTCACTTAGTGCAAGCATGTGGGTATCAACTAAACCAAAACAGATTTGCCCAGCACTAAATTCCTGAACTATTTGTTCACATGGTAGAAGGTTGACTCATACAGGAAAAAAGGGTGTTCAGCTTGTATTCATAAGGAAGAATTCTTTATATGGATTCCTATGAGGTCAATAGAGTTTCCAGAAATTGCTTGCTGCATGGCACATGTGAACATGTTCAGGATGCTTATTTAAGAGATTCCTTAGCACAATTTGAAGTCCATAAACAATGCAAACCTCTATTCACTGTGACTCAGTTTGGAAGTATTTTTACAGGAACAAAATCCTGTGGATGCCAGGAATCTGAAATAAAAACAGAAACTGCTGGAAATACTACACAGGTGTAGCAGCATCTGTGGAAAGAAAAAGAGAGTTAATATGCATCAATTCTGTGAATCAAAACTCTAAAACGGTCACTGACCTAAAGCGTGAACTTAGTTTCACTCTGCACAGACGCCGCCCGACCTCGAGTATTTCCACCATTTTCTGTTTTTATTTCAGAAGCACTTGCGTTTGGTTTTGATATTGTAGTTCATACAATTTGAGTTGATCCGTGCGGTCTTCTCTCTTGATGCTCTAACAATTGCTTTCATAACATTGTTCCCAAATTTTGCCACCGTAGAGATGCATATCTGAGTGACAAAGTTACTCCACCAGTAATCTGTTTACTAGTTATAATTTCCTGCTTTTGTCTTGGTGACCAGAACTGGACACAGAATTCGAGGAATGGTCTGAATACAGCACTACACACATTGATCCAGATGTTCGATACAATGTGGAGGTACTCCATTGTGGCGAAAATCCCAGAAATGGCTAAAATTTCTATGTCTGCCACCGAGTCCTGCATTTCCCATTGTTGCAGGAATGGGACTGGAGTTGGGCTGGGGTTTGAGCCTGCAAGAATTGTGGAGGCAGCTGGGAATTTAAGTCACCAGCTGCTTCCACTGTCTTCCAATTTATTGAAGGCGAGAGTGCACAGATTTGATCATGTAAGAGGAAGTCTGGACTTGGTGGATTTTTTGCAGGCGGGATACCTCTTTGGATAGGGTCCTGAAATAGCTTGGGAAAGGTAAGAGATTGTTAGAATTAAACATGATAATGCACATTTTATGCACAAATGCATTGGAACAGTGAAGTTCTCAAGGAACTGCCGAGGAATTGTCAAAGCTGTCCAGGAAGTGTCCAAGGGCATTCGGTTACTTAACCGAGGGGGGAGGCGATGGCCTACTGGTTTTATTGCTCGACTATTAATCCAGAAACCCAGATAATGTTATGGGGACCTGGGTTCGAAACCCACCACGGCAGATGGTGGAATTTGAATTTAATAAAAAAAATTGGACTTAAGAGTCTACTGATGACCATGAAACCATTGCCAATTGTTGGAAAAACCCATCTGGTTCACGAATGTCCTTTAGGTAAGGAAATCTGCCGTCCTTACCTGGTCTAGCCTACATGTGACTCCAGAGCCTCGGCAATGTGGTTGACTCTCAACTGCCCTCTGAAATGGCCTAACAAGTCACTCAGTTGTAACAATTGCTACAAAGTCTCAACAAAGAAATGAAACCAGATGGATCACCTTGCATCGACCTAGGCACTGGAAAAGACAACGGCAAAAAAAACCAAACAGCCCTGTCGACCCTGCAATGTCCTCCTTACTAACATTTGGGGGCTTGTGCCAAAATTGGGAGAGCTGTCTCACAGACTAGTCAAGCAACAACCGGACATAGGGCCCGATTTTACCAAAACTTCGCGCCCGTTTTCGGGTTGGGCGTCAGGCCTATACCGCGATCTGCACCTGATTCCGAGCAGATCGTGGCTTTACCAACACCCGATTTGGGCATGGGTCCGGCCCGCTCCCTAACGAACCGCGCGCCCAACCCTACCGCCAAATCCCACTTTACCGTCTTCTGGCCCGTTCCGAATCCGCGCTTTTAGTGACCTGCAGAATAAAAGTCCGAAGCGGATTTCTATTCTGCAGGGGAACCTCCGAAGCCCTCTCTGCCAGTCATCTCAGCTCCACGACATCTCTGCAGGAGGGTGATCTGGGTCAGAGAGCTGCTCTCTCTGCTTTTTTCTCCCCGCCCGGGCGCGCTGCTTTGGATTTTTTTTCGAACTGCGCATGCGCAGTTCAGAGCTCCGATCGTTCTGGCAGCACTAAGTCCCGCCCACAGCGTGAATCGGACCAGAGCCGGCAAAACGCGTATAGGTGTGCTGGAAAGAGGATTCCAGGCTCGGATCTATTTGACGCCCAGATTCAGCACTTAGACTCAAAATGGTAAAATCAGGCCCATAGTCATTTTCATGGAATCATACCTTACAGACAACACCCCAGACACCACCATTACCAGCCCTGGATATGTCCTGTCCCACCGGCAGGACAGACCCAGCAGAGGTGGCAGCACAGTGGCATACAGTCAGGAGGGAGTTTCCCTGGGAGTCCTTAACATCAACCCCAGACCCCATGAAGTCTCATGGCTTCAGGTTAAACATGGGCAAGGAAACATCCTACTGGTTACCACGTATCGTCCTCCTTTGGCTGATGAATCAGTATTCCTCCATGTTGAAGAACACTTGGAGGAAGCACTGAGGGTGGCAAGAGCGCAAAATGTACTCTGGATGGGAGATTTCAATGTCCACCACCAAGAGTGGCTCGGCAGCAGCACTACTGATCGAGCTGGTCGGGTCCTAAAGGATATAACTGCTAGACTTGGGTCTGCAGCAGGTGGTGAAGGAACCAACAACTGCTGGCTGCAGATGCATCTTCCATGATAGTATCGGTAAGAGTGACCACCACACAGTCCTTGTGGAGACGAAGTTCCGCCTTCATATTGAGAAGAACATCCATTGTGTTGTGTGGCACTATCACCGTGCTAAATGGGAGACTTCAAACCAATCTAGCAACTCAAGACTGGGCATCCATGAGGTGCTGTGAGCCATCAACAGCAATGGGATTGTACTCCAGCACATTCTGCAACCTCATAGCCCAGCACATCCTGCACTCAACCATTACCATCAAACCAGGGGATTAATCCTGGTTCAATGGAGATTGCAGGAGGGCATGCCAGGAGCAGCACCAGGCATACCTAAAAATGAGGCGTCAACCTGATGAAGCTACCAAACAGGACTACATGCATGCCAAACGGCAAAAAACAGCAAGTGATAGACAGAGCTAAGCAATCCCACAACCAACAGATCAGATCTAAGCTCTGCAGTCCTTCCACATCCAGTCGTGAATGGTGGACAATTAAACAACTCACTGGAGGAGGAGGCTGCACAAATATCCCTATCCTCAATGATGGAGGAGCCTAGCACATCAGTGCAAAAGATAAGGCTGAAGCATTTGCAGCTATCTTCAGCCAGAAGTGCTGAATGGATGATCCATCTCGGCCTCATCCAGTGGTCCCCAGCATCTCAGAGGCCAGTCTCCAGCCAATTCGATACGTGATATCAAGAAACGGTTGGAGGAACTGGATACTGCAAAGGCAATGGGCCCTGATAACATTCTGGCAATAGTACTGAAGACTTGTGCTCCAGAACTTGCCGCTCCCCTGGCCAAGCACTTCCAGATGTGGAGATGCCGGCGTTGGACTGGGGTAAACACAGTAAGAAGTTTAACAACACCAGGTTAAAGTCCAACAGGTTTATTTGATAGCAAAAGCCACACAAGCTTTCGGAGCCTTAAACCCCTTCTTCAGGTGAGTGGGAATTCTGTTCACAAACAGGGCATATAAAGACACAAACTCAATTTACATGAATAATGGTTGGAATGCGAATACTTACAGCTAATCAAGTCTTTAAGATACAAACAATGTGAGTGGAGAGAGCATCAAGACAGGCTAAAGAGATGTGTATTGTCTCCAGACAGGACAGCCAGTGAGACTCTGCAGGTCCTGGCAAGCTGTGGGGATTACAAATAGTGTGACAAGAACCCAATATCCCGGTTGAGGCCGTCCTCATGTGTGCAGAACTTGGCTATCAGTTTCTGCTCAGCGACTCTGCGCCGTCGTGTGTCGTGAAGGCCGCCTTGGAGAACGCTTACCCGAATATCAGAGGCCGAATGCCCGTGGTCGCTGAAGGTCTTCCAGTTCAAGCTCTTCCAGTACAGTTACAGTTATGCATCTATCCAATAATGTGGAAAATTGCCCAGGTATGTCCTGTACACAAAAAGCAAGACAAATCCAACCTGGCCAATTACTGCCCAATCAGTCTACTCTTGATCATCTGTAAAATGATGGAAGGGGTCATCAACAGTGCTATCAAGCAGCACCTGCTCAGCGACACCCAGTTTGTTTTGCCAGGGTCACTCAGCTCCTGACTTCATTACAGCCTTGGTTCAAACATGGACAAAAGAGCTGAATTCCAGAGGTGAGGTGAGAGTGACAGCCCTCGACATAAAGGCCGCACTCGACCAAGTGTGGCATCAAGGAGCCCGAGCGAAACTGGAATCATTGGGTATCAGGGGGCAAACTCTCCACTAGTTGGAGCCATACCTGGTACATGAGAAGATGGTTGTGGTTGTGGAGGGTCAGTCATCTCAGCTCTGTGACATCTCTGCAGGAGTCCGGCAGGGTAGTGTCCTAAGCCCAATAATCTTCAGCTGTTTCATCAATGTCCTTCCCTCCATCATAAGGTCAGAAGTGGGGATGTTCACCGATGATTGCACAATGTTCAGCACCATTCGCAACTCCTCAGATACTGAAACAGTCCATGTTCAATTGCAACAAGATCTGGACAATATCCAGGCTTGGGCTGACAAGTGGCAAGTAACATTCGCACCACACAAATGCCAGGCAATGACCATCACCAATAAGAGACATCCTAACCACCGTCCTTTGACATTCAATGGTGTAACCATTACTGAATCCCCCACTGTCAACATCCTTGGGGTTACCATACACCAGAAACTCAACTGGAATCACCACATAAACACAGTGGCCACAAGAGCAGGTCAGAGGCTAGGAATTTTGTAGCGAGTAACTCACCTTCTGACTTCCCAAAGCTTATCACCATCTACAAGGCACAAGTCAGGAGTGTGATGGAATACTCCCCACTTGCCTGGATGGGTGCAGCCCCAACAACACTCAAGAAGCTTGACACCATCTAGGACAAAGCAGCCCGCTTGATTGGCACCACATCTACAAACATTCAATCCCTCCACCACTGACGCTCAGTAGCAGCAGTGTGTACTATCTACAAGATGCACTGCAGCAATTCACCAAAGATCCTTAGACAGCACCTTCCAAACCCATGAAGACTTCCATCTAGAAGGACAAGGGCAGCAGATAAATGGGAACACCACCACCTGCAAGTTCCCCTCCAAGCCACTCACCATCCTGACTCGGAAATATATCTCTGTTCCCTCACAGTCACTGGATCACAATTCTGGAATTCCCTCCCTAACAGCATTGTGGGTCAACCCACAGAACATGAACTGCAGCGATTCAAGAAGGTAGCTCACCATCACCTTCTCAAGGGTAACTAGGGATGGGCACTAAATGGTGGCTAGCCAGCGACGCCCATGTCCCACGAATGAATTAAAAAAAAACACAAACTTGGCATGGGGGTAGGTTGAGAGTCATGCATTGACATGGATGGGGCATGGGGAGGGGGTGATGGGTGGAGGAATGTTTTTTGTTTTATTATTTTTGGTTTATGTCATCACAGCGCTGGAGTACAGTGACATGTCTTGCATTCAGCCCACTTGCACACCCAGCAGCCTCGTTCTGGATCACCTGTCCAGACTCTGATTTCAGTCCTCTTCCCTCCCATCTAACTGGAAAAACATTTTTAAAAGGTCAGGTTCACCAAGCTGGGAAATCTCCCAACTCTGCAGCTGGGGGATGAAAATCTGGGCCTTAGTGTCAAGTTGCTCCAGACTTCCAAGTCTCTTCAAACTTCATCCTTAGCTATTTTGACATTATTCATGGACTATGTGTGTTCTCCATTTTTCCTTCCTGTGTTTAGTTTCACACTTGCTCATATTAAATTTCATCTGCCATTGTTCTACCACTTACATATTTTGTGCAGTTCAGTTGGTGATTTATCAGTTGCCTCCTCTGATCCCAATGTCTCTCCAGCATGATTAGTATTACCTACATGTTTGATGAATTTGTAAAGTTTCTGAATTGAAGGCCAGGATTTTCTGGACGTGCCCTGGTGGGACCCACCATGGGGGATGCTGTGGATCAGCCAAATGTCCACTGGCTTTCAGCAGTACTGAAGATTCCAGTGGTGGACAGGGCTGGAAAATCCCCAAAAGTCACAAATTAGGAATGGAAATATTAACGTCTCCACCTTACCTACAAGTCACATATTGACATTTGGAAAGACCAAACCCATTCTTCTACATTATCAGGACCATTAAGACTCCTGGTTTCCATACTGAAAATTAACAAAAAGACCCAGACAAAAACAGAAAATGCTGGAAAATCTCAGCAGTCAGGGAATAAGGTGGAAAATGACTTTTCCCTGCCATTTACACATTCAGATCTTTTAATGGATGCTCTTAGCACCATTCTCAGCCTTTATCACCACCATATACATTCCCTATGTATTTTTGTCTATGCCATTCCTATCAATTACAGTCCCCCTCCATTCTCACAGTATAAATCTTGTCCAATTTTCCTCATCTTCAGCTCTGAAGAAGGGTCCTCAAAACGTTGGCTCCATTCTCTCTCCACAGATGATGTCTGACCTGCTGACATTTTCCAGCATTTTCTGTTTTCGATTCCGGCATCCAAAGTATTTTGCTTTAGACTATTTCCCTCAGTTTAAAAAATTGTGTAACCATATACTCTTGTCTTCAATCTGAACTCTCAGTAGCAAGACTACCAAACATGTTTTGGTTAAGTAGCAGGGCTGCTGGGATTCATTTGAATACCATCTCTGGAACTCAAGTATTATCGTTGCCATAGGCTACCGCATTCAGAACAGCTGTTAGAAAAAATTGATTTCAACAGCTGGTGGACAGATTTTGGCTCAAGAGGTAACGTACGGCTGCATTGTAGTTCCAGTTACTTTGCTCTTTCAAATATGAGAGATTACTTCTAAATAATACAATGAAAGTGGCACGTCTTCAATGCAAAATTACCATGAGCTAAAGATATTTTTGTGGGTTATTGGCCGAGAACCTCCATGGGCAGAAACTGATGGCCCAAACTTAAAAGTGCGTTTAATAATTACTTGGAATCTACAGCATCAAAAGACTTGACTGGTCTAAACCAGAGTTTACACTCTGCATAAAGTTCCTCTCACTCTAATGACCTCTTCCCACCTTGGCACTACACCCAAAACCTCCCTTTTCACTCCACTCTCTAAATATGCTTCAAGGCTCCCTTTAAATAAATTAATACTATTTGCTTCAATCACTTATGGCACCGAGATCTACATTCTTACCACATTACCTATATCTACACACACACAAAATATATCCTGGTTGTTTCAGACTTTACTCTTCCTTCTGAGTGATTATCCATTTTTCGATCTTTTCCAATTCTTTCCAATTTCTCTTCTCTCCCTTTCATCGTCCAGTTTGCTTATATTCCTTTGAAAACTGCAGCAAAAGAACAAAATTGCTTTGGTGGTCATCTCGTCCATTGGAAGAAGCAATGAAAATGCCAACATAGATTTACTGACAAGTTAGCTGTGGATGAGGAAGGGTGTTAGGTTTAACACAAGTCATCCGTCCACAAAAACCTATGGGTTTCTCTTTTTCTCAGCCCACAATTGCTTTCTCTTAAAGATTTTTGATTTCATGGTTTTCTCCAGAATCCCATTCCAACTGTGGCTCATTCCGTAGAATGAGTAAGCAGATATTAATTTCCCTTTCATTAGTCAAATCTACACTCAGGATTTCCCATGAAGTTTGATGCTTTCTTGATCCTAATTAGTGTGATATACATTTCTATGTCGTTTCCCCATCCCCATTGCTTCCTTTTCAGGGGGAAGGATTCAAGCTTTTCAAATCTCACTCCAATAGAACTCAGTGATGTCATTTCTCAGTCACCTCCTTTCAAGATACTTTCTTACAACTCAGTCCTTTGGTGCTAGGCATCAATGACATGGCTTGGCTCGGAATTGTTTCCACAGCCAGAATGTTCACTTGGGATGTCAGTGACAGGTAGCAGCCTGTTCTGAAGCGACGCTGACTGTTGATTACCCGGCTAACACTGTAATCTTTAAATCTTAATTTGGTCCAGCCAATGTTTCGCTCTACAAAGGACAAAGAAATAATTAAAAAATACATTGATACGATGCTTTATCTGATCGGATGTGGAGATACCGGCATTGGACTGGGGTAAACAAAGTCAGAAGTCTCACAACACCAGGTTAAAGCCCAACAAGTTTATTTGGTAGCACAAGCCACTAGCTTTCAGAGCGCTGCTCCTTTGTCAGGTGAGTGGGATTTCAGTTCACAAACAGGGCATATAAAGACATAAACTCAATTTACAAAATAATGGTTGGAATGCGAGTCTTTACAGGTAATCAAGTCTTAAAGGTACAGACAATGTGAGTGGAGAGAGGGTTAAGCACAGGTTCAAAAGATGTGTATTGTCTCCAGCCAGGACAGTTAGTGAGATTTTGCAAGCCGAGGCAAGTCTTGTGGGTTACAGATAATCTGACATGAACCCAAGATCCCGGTTGAGGCCGTCCTCATGTTGGCTATCAGTCTCTGCTCAGCAACTCTGCGCTGTCATGTGTCATGAAGGCTGCCTTGGAGAACGCTTACCCGAAGATCAGATGAACATCTCGCCAAGGCCATTCCCACACCTCCACCTTTTGCCTTCAAACAACCACACAACTTCAAACAAACCATTGTCCACAGCAAACTACCCAGCCTTCGGGAGAACAGTGACCATGACACCACACAACCCTGCCACAGCAACCTCTGCAAGACATGCCGGATCATCGACACGGATGCCATCATCTCACATGAGAACACCATCCACCAGGTACACGGTACATACTCTTGCAACTCGGCCAACGTTGTCTACCTGATACGCTGCAGGAAAGGATGTCCCAAGGCATGGTACATTGGGGAGACCATGCAGACGCTACGACAACGGATGAATGAACACCGCTCGACAATCACCAGGGAACACTTCAGCGGTCACGGGCTTTCGGCCTCTGATCTTCGGGTAAGCGTTCTCCGAGGCGGCCTTCACAACACACGGCAATGCAGAGTCGCTGAGCAGAGACTGATAGCCATGTTCTGCACACATGAGGACGGCCTCGACCGGGATCTTGGGTTCATGTCACACTATCTGTAACTCCCACGACTTGCCTGGGCTTGCAAAATCTCACTAACTGTCCCAGCTGGAGACAATACACATCTCTTTAACCTGTGCTTAACCCTCTCTCCACTCACTTTGTCTGTACCTTTAAGACTTGATTACCTGTAAAGACTCGTGTTCCAACCATTATTTTGTAAATTGAGTTTGTGTCTTTATATGCCCTGTTTGTGAACTGAAATCCCACTCACCTGATGAAGGGGCAGTGCTCTGTGATGCGCGACAATCAAGCACGAGGTACAAGGCTTCAGCGATTGAAGGCTTTTATTGACAAACAATGGAACTATCTAAACACGAGTACACCATTCCAGACTGGAGGGGTCCCGCCTGAGCAGAGGGTCTTATACCTCTCCCCAGGAGGCGGGGCCCGACCGGGATGTGCCATAACAGCATCCACCACAGGTATATTAATCCCACAGTGTAAACACCCTAACCCGAAAAACAACATTATAACAACCCCACAGTGTCAACACCCTAACCCAACAGTAACATTGGAATAACCCCACAGTGGTAACCAACGATGGTTCACCACATTCACCCCTCCTTTGAAAACAAAGGCCGGCGGGGTGCGAAAACAGTTTACATACATACAAAAAAAAATCTACAAGTCCAGACGGTCTGGAGGACCGCACCGTCGCTGTGATCTCCTCAACACCGGTTGCGACACCGGAGCAGGTGCTTGCGGTGGCGTTCTCTCCAAAACAGCGTCCGGCTGTCCCCTCGAGGACCCCCGGGCCGGTTGACCCTGGTGAAGCGGTGGTGCAGGGGATCCCGGTACCTTCTGTGGTGGCGCCGATCTCCGAGTCTCAGGCAAGCTGTACATGGGAGTATAACTGTTATGCACTGGTCCCGGTGCTGACCGCGCCACGTCCGGGGAAGAAAGAAGTGATAGGGGATTCGTGACAGTGGGTATAGGAGCGACAGGAGTTGCTACGTCCCCTGCGGGCGCCAGGTCTCGAATCGAGACCGTGTCCTCTCGCCCGTCAGGATATGCCACATAGGCATACTGAGGGTTGGCGTGGAGGAGTTGGACCGGTTCGACCAAGGGGTCAGACTTGCGGGCCCTCACATGTCGCCGCAGAAGGACGGGTCCTGGGTACGTCAACCAGGCTGGTAAGGAGATCCCCGAGGATGACTTCCGAGGGAATGAGAACATCCTCTCGTGGGGAGTAGCATTGGTTGCCGTACACAGGAGGGAGCGAATGGAATGAAGCGCATTTGGAAGGACCTCCTGCCAACGGGAGACTGGAAGGCCCCTGGACTTCAGCGCCAATAGGACAGCCTTCCAGACTGTAGCATTCTCTCTCTCCACCTGTCCGTTACCCCTAGGGTTGTAGCTCGTGGTTCTACTAGAGGCAATCCCGTATGAGAGCAGGAATTGCCTCAAGTCGTTACTCATGAACGACGAGCCCCTGTCGCTATGTATGTAGCAGGGGTACCCGAACAGGGTAAAAAGATCACTGAATGCCTTAATCACTGTGGCAGTCGACGTGTCCGCACAGGGAACAACAAACGGGAACCGGGAGTATTCATCTATGATATTGAGAAAATACACATTCCGGTCCGTTGAGGGAAGGGGACCCTTAAAATCCACACTCAGCCTCTCGAAGGGGCGAGTGGCCTTGACCAATTGTGCCCGGTCAGGTCGATAAAAGTGCGGTTTGCATTCCGCGCAAATCCGACAGCTTCTCGTTACAGACCTGACATCCTCCACCGAGTAGGGCAGGTTACGGGCTTTTATGAAGTGGTAGAGCCGAGTGACCCCAGGATGGCACAGGTCATTATGGAGGGCGTTCAAGCGGTCCTCCTGCATGATAGCGCATGTTCCGCACGAGAGGGCATCCGAGGGCTCATTGAGTTTCCCTGGACGATACATAATATCGTAATTATAGGTGGAGAGCTCAATTCTCCACCGCAAGATCTTATCATTCTTGATCTTGCCCCTCTGCGTATTACTGAACATAAACGCCACGGATCGTTGATCCGTGATCAGGGTGAACCGCTTCCCCGCCAAGTAATGGCGCCAGTGTCTGATGGCCTCCACAATAGCCTGAGCCTCCTTCTCCACCGCTGAATGCCGAATTTCGGGACCTTGAAGGGTGCGGGAAAAAAACGCGATGGGCCTGCCTGCCTGGTTCAGTGTGGCGGCCAGGGCGAAATCCGATGCATCACTTTCCACTTGAAAAGGGATGGATTCATCCACCGCGTGCATCGTGGCTTTCGCAATGTCACTTTTCAAAGCCTTGAAGGCCAATTGGGCCTCCGGCGTGAGTGGGAAAGTCGTGGACTTGATGAGCGGACGGGCTTTGTCCGTGTAGTTGGGGACCCACTGCGCATAATAAGAAAAAAAGCCGAGGCATCTCCTCAGTGCTTTTGCGCTAGCGGGCAAGGGAAGTTCAGTAAGGGGGCGCATACGGTCTGGATCAGGGCCGATGACCCCATTTTCCACCACGTATCCCAGGATAGCTAACCTGCGCGTACGGAATACACACTTCTCCCTGTTATAGGTCAGATTCAGGCGAGAAGCAGTGCGCAGAAAGTTCTGGAGGTTTGTGTCATGGTCCTGCTGGTCATGGCCGCAGATGGTGACGTTATCCAGGTACGGGAAGGTAGCCCGCAACCCGTTCTGGTCCACCATTCGGTCCATAGCACGCTGGAAGACCGAGACCCCATTGGTGACACCAAATGGAACCCTAAGAAACTGATACAGACGACCATCCGCCTCAAAAGCCGTATATTGTCGGTCCTCTGGGCGGATGGGGAGTTGGTGGTAGGCGGACTTAAGGTCTATGGTGGAGAACACCCGGTACTGCGCAATCTGATTGACCATATCAGATATGCGCGGGAGGGGATACGCATCCAGCTGCGTATAACGGTTAATGGTCTGACTGTAGTCGATGACCATCCGGGGTTTGTTCCCGCTTTTAACCACCACGACCTGCGCTCTCCACGGACTAGCACTGGGCTGTATGATCCCTTCTTTGAGGAGCCGCTGAACCTCAGATCTAATGAAGATCCGGTCTTCAGCGCTGTAATGCCTACTTTTAGTAGCGATGGGCTTGCAGCCTGGTACCAGATTCTTAAATAAAGAGGGTGTGGTGATCTTTAGTGTGGAAAGATTGCATGCGGGGCGCTTTGGACAATTTGGAGGCTGCGGCTGATTCCCTACTGCCAGCAAAGGGAGTGGCCCACCGTACTGTAGGATCACACTCTTCATGTGGACCATAAAGTTTAGTCCGAGGAGAATTGGCGCGCAAAGATGTGGCAACACAAGGAGCCTGTATCGCTCGTAGATTGTGCCCTGCACCTCCAGAGTTACCACACATCGTCCTTGGATCGGTACAGACCGGGACCGTGATGCCATGGAAATTGTCTGTTTGGCAGGTAGAACCCGGAGTCCACACCTCTTTGCAGTGTCAGGGTGAATAAAACTCTCGGTGCTCCCACTGTCAAACAGACAATACACAGTACGACCATTTACCTTGATGTTCATCATCGAACAGTCAAGCCTGTGATGCTTTGTCTGGTCCAGAGAGATCGACGCCACCGTTGGCCCTTGGACGTCACTGCAGGCAGCCGAGGTTGATATTGAGGACCCCTGCTGGTCGCTCCTGGTCGTCGTCGACCACGATGGCCGCCCCCATGAGTCGCACGTGGGTGAGGGCGCCAAGCGTAGCGACTCCTGGTGGTCATCCTCCTCCTCCGCCAGCCACGATGGCGTCGTCCTGGATTCGCACGTGGTCGGACCTCGTGGGTACTGCGACGCCGAAGGAGATTGTCTCCGCACGGGAGGGTCACAGGCTGCACTGCCGTTCTTGGGCTTCGATCTGCAGACTTTCGCGTAGTGCCCCTTTTTACCGCACTGACTGCAGATCACCGTTTTAGCTGGACACTGTTGCCGTGGATGCTTGGCTCCTCCGCAAAAATAGCACCGCTGGCCGCCTGGAGCTGCCGCCGTCGTCGGGTCGATATGGGAGCGCGAGCCCGTGGGGCGAGGAGGGATTTGTGCTTGCTCCTGCCACGTTGTCTCCACGTGGTCTTCGGGGTACAGAGCCAAGCTTTTCGACGCTGCCTCCAGCATCTCAGCCATCTCCATCGCTTGGGTCAGGTTGAGGTTCCCTTTCTCCAATAGCTTAAGCCGGATGTACGAGGACCCTACCCCTGCTACAAACGCATCTCGGGCGAGGTCGTACATGTACTGCTCAGCCGACACAGCTTTGCAGTCGCAGCCCCTGGCAAGCTGCAAGAGCTCATTGGCGTAGTCCTCCATGGTTTCGCCCGACTGCCGACGTCGTGTAGCGAGGAGGAAACGAGCGTGAATCTCGTTGGGTGGTCTCGTGTATCGTTTTTTCAAGAGCTCGATGGCCCTCGGGTAAGTGGTGGCCGCACGAATCGCGAGATAGACCGTGTCGCTTACCCTCGCGTGGAGGACCTGGAGTCTGTCGTTGTCCGTAGTAACTGCTGCAGAGGCCGCCAGGTAGTCCTCGAAACACTTCAGCCAGTGGTCGAAGGTGTTAGAGGCACCGACCGCACGTGGGTCCAGCGTCAGATGCTCTGGTTTCAGCATTTGCTCCATACTCTCTTTACTGTCGAGAGTTTTGTGTTTGTCAATAAAATTGATGCGCGACAATCAAGCACGAGGTACAAGGCTTCAGCGATTGAAGGCTTTTATTGACAAACAATGAAACTATCTAAACATGAGTACACCATTCCAGACTGGAGGGGTCCCGCCTGAGCAGAGGGTCTTATACCTCTCCCCAGGAGGCGGGGCCCGACCGGGATGTGCCATAACAGCATCCACCACAGGTATATTAATCCCACAGTGTAAACACCCTAACCCAATAACAACATTATAACAACCCCACAGTGTCAACACCCTAACCCAACAGTAACATTGGAATAACCCCACAGTGGTAACCAACGATGGTTCACCACACTCTGAAAGCCAGTGGCTTGTGCGACCAAATAAACCTGTTGGACTTTAACCTGGTGTTGCGAGACTTCTTATCTGATCTGCCAGACATCCTTCAGCACTGTCAAACAAATGGATTGCCCTTGAAGTGCAGTTATTGTTATGCAGGGAAATGCAGCAGCCAAGCTGTGCAATAAGCCACAAACAACAAATCAGTTAATAATCAGTTCATCTGCTTTTGATGATGTTGATTAAGAGAGGAATGCTGATTCAGGCACCAGGAAAACACTACCCGTCATCAAGAAGTGTCTGGCATTTGTGTCATCCATGTGGGCTGGCAGTCAAATTCTATTTTCATTCCCCTCTCAAAATAGCAGTTAGACTTTGGTTGAGAAACAAGGGGCAGTCATAAACCCAACATGTTCTGGTTAAATCTCACAATTATAATGGTTGTAATGAGGTTGGTGTAGCTCAGAACAGAAGTGGAGTTCAGTGTCATCGAATGGCAAGAATTGGTCAGCAGGTAGCCGGCCTTCAGAGGTGGAATTTCCCTTAACCAAAATATGATCAAGACTGGTGGAATTTTATTTGCTGCTCCACTGGCTGAGTTTTTTTAAATTGCTCACCTCTTAACCACTTTGCAGACCTTGAAGAGGTTAAGAATGAAGTTTTGGAATGGTCAATGCAAGGAGAGTTGGGAAGTTGATGTCCAGTACTGGAACATGTTTGCCTAGATCTTCTGTATAATTGATCTACAATCTGATCCAAGAGTCTGATCTTCAGGAAAATTTCTTAGAATCACAGAATTCCTACAGTGCAGTGCAGAATTAGTGCAGCCCATCGAGTCTGCACTAATTCATCAACAGAGCATCCTACCGAGGCCCTATCCCTGTAATCCCACGTATTTATCCGCTAATCCCCCGAACCCACACATCCTGGGACACCAAGGGTCAATTTAGCATGGCCAATCCATCTAACTTGCACATCTTTGGACTGTGGGAGGAAACCAGAGCACCCAGAGGAAACCCACGCAGACACAGGGAGAACATGCAAACTCCACACAGTCACCCAAGGCTGGAATTGAATCCAGATCCCTGGCGCTGTGAGGCAGCAGTGCTAACCACTGTGCCACCCACAAAATTTGATGACATTGTTACTTTGTGAGATAATTGCTGCTAAGTTCTAAAACAGAATATTCAGAAATCAATAATAATAGGAAATAATATTGTTCTTTGTTATGTAAATTCTCTTTGGAATAATGTCTCTATAACTAAACACATGAAGTACCATCTCCATTTATACTCAGTGTTGCCACTGCAAATCAAAGATTGGGATGCAGTTTGATCTAAATAAATTCAACAGGACTTACAAGTCAGCCTGAGGGATCTTGGTGATCTGCCTCCGCTTCGCAGTAGCCATCAAGAGATTTGTAAGACCCTAGATGCAATCCAAGAGGTGGGGCAGGGGCATACAATAATGGCTCCTTGCTGCAGTCTTGCCACTGGGGCATTTTCCCAGCAGGGAGCTATGATGGATGATTTGCCTGTGTAAAGGCCTAATAGGGCCACCAGAACAATGGAGGTAGCCACTCTGAGACTGCCAAGGAGTTCATTAGAACCAGAGGCATAAGGAGAGCAAGGAAGGCTGTATGTGGTTAGGGGTCATGGACAGTGAAGGAAGCATGGCCTCCACCATCTCCCCAGAGGAGTTTCTCCTCTAGCCCTCGGCCGCCTGAATTTTTAAGTTTGTTTAACTTACCTGTCCAAGTTTCTGAGGTCATCGGCCTGCCTCAGCAGTGACCACCTGCCCCTGTGTGCTGTGCTGGAGTTTCAGACTTTCCAGCCCTTGGATTGCACCTGCAGCATCAGGAGCCCTTAACTAGGGTGGGGGCCTGATCTGTAAAGGGGGCCAGCGATGAATACGCAAACCATCACTAATCACCTCCCCTCCCCCAACCTCTCCCACCTGAGGCCCTAGCAGGGTCCCTGAACTTTGCCTCAATTAGGACAAGATTGGGCAACTGCGCTAGGCGTTGCCTGCAGCCCTCATAAAATTACAAGCAGTGGTTGAGCAGTGCTGGAAGGACACTTGGGGAATTTTCCTAAACTCTGTGCCTGAAAAACCTGTCAGCAAGGTCTGTAAAATTCTCCCTATGGTTTTCACGTGGGTTGGATTGGGCTAAATTATGGAGCAGATTACAAAGCTGGCTGGTATAGTAGGCTGTGTGGATAACAAAGGGCTCAATTTTGTGTTTTAGGAGCAGATAGCATTAGAGGCCAGGTGAACCAGCAGTTTTGTGCTGCAACACAGCATGCCAGTTGCCTGATGAGTAGCCATGCTCTGCGCAATTTTCTGGATGTGGCTTCTCGCGGAAAATTGCCATCATCCAAGTAAACATAGAAACATAGAAGATAGGAGCAGGAGGAGGTCATTTGGCCCTTCAAGCCTGCTCCGCCATTCATTATGATCATGGCTGATCATCCAACTCAATAGCCTAATCCTGCTTTCTCCCCATAACCTTTGATCCCATTTGCCCCAAGTACTATATCTAGCCACCTCTTGAATATATTCAGTGTTTTGGCATCAACTACTTCCTGTGGTAATGAATTCCATAGGCTCACCACTTTTAGGGTGAAGAAATGTCTCCTCATCTCCATCCTGAATGGTCTACCCCGAATCCTCAGACTGTGACCCTGGTTCTGGACTCCCCCACCATTGGGAACATCCTGCGTCTACCCTGTCTAGTCCTGTTAGAATTTTATAAGTCTCTATGAGATCCCCCATCATTCATCTGAACTCCAGCGAAAAGAATCCTAACCTAGTCAATCTCCCCTCATACATTATCATACATCCTCGGAATCAGCCTGGTAAACCTTCCCTGCACTCCCTCGAGAGCAAAAACATCCTTCCTCAGAAAAGGAGACCAAACTGCGCACGATATTCTAGGTGTGGCCTCACTTAGGCCCCATATAATTGCCACAACACATTCCTACTCCTGTACACAAAACCTCTCGCAATGAAGGCCAACATACCATTTGCCTTCTTTACCACCTGCTGCACCTGCATGCTGACCTTCAGGTGACTGATGCACAAGGACACCCAGGTCCTGCTGCACACTCCCCTCTCCCTATTTACAGCCATTCAGGTAATAATCTGCCTTCTTGTTTTTGCTTCCAAAGTGAATAACCTCACATTTATCCAAATTATTCTGCATCTACCATTGATTTGCCCACTCACCCAACCTGTCCAGATCATGCTGAAGGATCTCTGCATCGTCAGAGTTCACCCTCCCACCCAACTTGGTATCATCTGCAAACTCTGAGATGTTACATTTTGTACCCTTATCCAAATCATTAATATATATTGCGAATAGCTGGGGTCCCAGCACCGATCCCTGTGCCACCCCACTAGTTACAGACTGCTAATTTGAAAAGGACCCATTAATTCCTACTCCATTTCCTCTTTGCCAACCAGCTTTCTATCGATCTCAATACACTTCCCCCAATCCAATGCACTTTAATCTTGCATGATAATCTCTTATGCGGGATTTTATCAAACACTTTCTGAAAGTTCAAATATACCACATCGACTGGCTCCCCCTTGTCAACTCTACTAGCTACATCTTCAAAGAATTCCAACAGATTTGTCAAGCATGATTTCCCCTTCATAAATCCATGCCGATTCTGTCTGATCCTGCCACTGCTTTCTAAATGCTCCACTATAAAGTCCTTGATAATGGATTTTAGAATTTTCCCCATACCAATGTTAGGCTTACTGATCTATAATTCCCTGTTTTCTCTCTACCTCCCTTTTTGAATATTGGAGTGACATTATCTATCTCCAATCTGCAGGGACTGTTTCAGAGTTTATAGAATCCGGGAAGATGACCATCAATGCATCCACTACTTTTAGAGCCACTTTCTTAAGTACTTTGGAACATAGAACATAGAACAGTACACGAAACCTCTCGCAATGAAGGCCAAACGATGTTGTGCCATGCTTTATCTGAAACCAAGATCAAGCTATACCAGTCCCTATCATCCTGGTGTGCTCCATGTGCCTATCCAATAACCGCTTAAATGTTCCTAAAGTGTCTGACTCCACTATCACTGCAGGCAGTCCATTCCACACCCCAACCACTCTCTGCATAAAGAACCTACCTCTGATATCCTTCCTATATCTCCCACCATGAACCCTATAGTTATGCCCCCTTGTAATAGCTCCATCCACCCGAGGAAATAGTCTTTGAACGTTCACTCTATCTATCCCCTTCATCATTTTATAAACCTCTATTAAGTCTCCCCTCAGCCTCCTCCGCTCCAGAGAGAACAGCCCTAGCTCCCTCAACCTTTCCTCATAAGACCTACCCTCCAAACCAGGCAGCATCCTGGTAAATCTCCTCTGCACTCTTTCCAGCGCTTCCACATCCTTCTTATAGTGAGGTGACCAGAACTGCACACAATATTCCAAATGTGGTCTCACCAGGGTCCTGTACAGTTGTAGCATAACCCCACGGCTCTTAAACTCCAACCCCCTGTTAATAAAAGCTAACACACTATAGGCCTTCTTCACCACTCTATCCACTTGAGTGGCAACCTTTAGAGATCTGTGGATATGGACCCCAAGATCTCTCTGTTCCTCCACAGTCTTCAGAACCCTACCTTTGACCCTGTAATCCACATTTAAATTAGTCCTACCAAAATGAATCACCTCACATTTATCAGGGTTAAACTCCATTTGCCATTTTTCAGCCATTTTGGGATATAGATATCAGGCCCTATGGATTTATCCACCTTCAATCCCATCAATTTTCTCAGCATCATTTCTCTATTAATATTGATCTCCCTCAGTTCTTCCCACTCACTAAATCTTGCATTCTCCAACATTTCTGGTATCGGATTTGCGTCCTCTTTTATGAGGACAGAACCAAAGTATGCATTCAGTTGCTCACCATTTCTTCGTCTCCTATTATACATTCCCCCATTTGTCTGTAGGGGACCTACATTTGTCTTCACCAACCTTTCTCTTCATGTATCTATAGAAACTTTTAGTGTCAGTCTTTATGTTCCCTGCAAGCTTACTTTTGTATCGAAAGTAGCGATGGGCAGTCAATTTGAGTCATTAATACAAGGAGATCGTTTGTAGAGAATAGTTTATTGATCATTTTGCCTTCCATGACATGGGCAGGTGCTCTTGTACATATGAGAGCATGTCTGAGCACTCAATGTCTCTCAGTCACATATGGCTGATTGCTGCGTCCAAAAGAGAACACAATAGTATATTCAGGGTCACCCATCTCTGCACTGGTTCCATTCTCTTTCCCTGTTGTTGTGGTACTCATATGCGACACCCTTCTGATGGTATTGGTCCTCTCAGTCGATTTTGTTGATCACGGAAAACTAGAAGAAAGTGGTTGAATTTTTCCACAGGCTTTACACTGTTTACCAGGAGCAGAACACTGTCCGGTGTGGAAAGCATCAGAGTGAAAACAATCTTTGGACACAATCGCAGCTCTGCTTGTGAGACTGCTGCTTTTGCTTTAAAAGTAATTCCCTAGTGGTAGTAGTGAGCAACAGTTCTCACTGTGGTTAAACTTGGAATACAATAGTTGGCAACCTCAACTTCAGGAGCAGGAGCTCTGACCTCTCAAAGCAGGAGCGATCTTGCTAACTCTAGCAGCTCCGACAGCTTTCAGTCTTTCTAGAGAGAGAGAGAGAGAAACAACCTTCAATTACTTGTATTTTAACTTCCTGTTGCGATATGTTCAACAAAACCAAAGTCACATTTGGTTACTAGTTGTCTTAATTAGGTGTAATATTGGTGAATTGTCTCATTTCCTTCTTGTTTAGTGTGTCGGAAGACAAGTGTTTTGTGTACTGTATTTTTCTTGGGCATGAAATAGGATGTTAGTGCAATTTTGGTGAAATCATTAGTTGTTCTGCTCAGGTGCAAGTATCTCCAAAAATCTATCAGTTCTTCACCTCCATATTGGAGCAGGAAGGCCTTTTTCCTTCAGTCATCTGTGTTTGCAAAACCTGCCATCTCATCTTTGAAACATTGCAGCCATTTTTGTCAATGTGAGAAAGTAGACTCTGAATGCACCTCAAATTGCGATGGATTGGGCATAGCCAAAGTCACATTGATTAACAACGCAGCAATATAGTGTATGATCAAGGCTCTGGGATTGCATCCCTTCCAAAGGAAAAACATTCCAAGCAATGATCCAAGATTTTTTTTGATTGGATGAGCATGTGTACATCATACAACGTTTCCTATTACTAATCTTAAACTGGAGTGCCTCCTGTGTGTCTCTAACACAGCTTTAACATGCTCCTGAAATCTCCACTTAAAATCCTGTCCCCAGAAAATAAACAATCCTTCCAGAAGTAGAACAGCTGAAAGCAATGACTGAAGAATAGTCATATTTAATTCAAAAAGGTTAACTCTATTTCTCTCTCCATTGATCCTGAGTATGTCCTTCTGTGTATGTCCAGTACTTTGTTTCAACATCAGGAGAATTCTCTTGTTCTTTTTAGAACAACACCATGCCATATAACCTTGTATGTCCATTTGAACAGGGCGACAGGGTATCAGTTCCACAGCTCCATCAAACGATTACACCTCCTACTGTGAAATATCCCTGGGGTACTGCATAGAACTGTCAGTCTAGATTATGAGTTCAAATCCTGCAGTGGGGTATGAACTCGCAACCTTTTGACTCAGGAAAGGGTGTGACTATTAAACCAAGCTGCCACTTTAAAAAGCCCTACCCTTTGACTTTCTAGTGAAAGACTCTATTGTAGAAGGCAACTCTGTTCACATCCATTCCCTCCACCACACATGGGCTTGTAATTTTGTCCATCATAACTACAGCTTTTTAGAAGTTAGGTATCAATGAATATGTTCTTCCAACATGTTTCAACAAGGAGACTGGTTTGACTTGAGGCAAGCTGATAACATCTGCCTTTGACTTGTGATATATGTGTGGTGGCAGCATGTTAGTTAATACAGCTTTGGTTTGAGTCCCTTGGAGATATTCTCTAGAATGATGGTTACAATTCTAACCTGGACTTGATGTGATGAGCGTTAAAATATTAGGCGCAGCATTTATCTTGCTAACAGGATAAATACTGACAGCCTTAAGTGGAATTTAATTGAATAAACAGTAATGACAGACAAGGGACAAGACTAATGGCTGAATTGTATATAAAAGACTACAGATGGTCTTTCTTTTGTAAATCTTAATAGAGTTGTGCCATCTGGAATTTCATGAAAATAAAAAAGAAAACAATCAATCATTAATATTAATCTGGCCAACAGGGATAATTGCTGAAGGTTGGTCTCAGACTCAGTTGTATCCTGTTGTCTGTGTCCAAACTCACAGCAGGTCCTATTCACCCATAAGCTGAGTACTCAATGATTTACATTGGAGCCAGAACTAATAATGCAACAATTCCAAACTTCTCATTCTTGACTTCAAATCCCTCCATTACCTTGAACCACCCCTCCTCACTTCCTCTATGTCTTTCAGCCCCACAACCCTCAGAGAAGTCTGCGCTCATCCAATTCTGCCCCCTTCAGCATAATTTTAATTGCTGCCGCCTCAATGCCCACGCTGTCAATTGCCAGAAGATCTGGAATTCTCTTCTCTAATTTCTACTCCACTCTACCCTCTTCCTCCATTGTGTTCCTTAAAAGCTACCTCTTTGACCAAGCTTTTGGTCATTTGCCCTCATGTCTCCTTACATAACTCTGCAGCAGAATTTGCTCCTGTGAAGTACTTTGGGATGTTTTTAACCACAAGGCGATATTGGATACTGAAAGACTTTTAAAGGTGCCAGTATCAATTTATATGAAAGGTACATGCACAAACCAAGACAGAATGGAAAGGAAGCAAAGAGAACAGTAACTGAGCCAAACTGAAACAGTTATGAATGCAATCATATCAGAAATATTCCGACATACATTCAAACCAAGAAAATATTCCCCTCCCAAGTCACACATGATCCTGACTTGGAAATATATCATCATTCCTTCAATGTCACTAGGTCAAAATCCTGGAACCCCCTCCCTAATAGCACTGTGGGTGTTCTTACATCACATCGGATGCAGCAGTTCAAGGCGGTAGCTCACCACCACCTTCTCAAGGGAAATTAAGGATGGATAATAAATGCTGGCTTAGCCAGAAATGAATGAATTTAACTTACTGTCCTTGTCACAGATGCTGTCAGACCTGCTGTATGTTTCCATGAAAAGTTGAGAACTTGGTTTATTTTTCTCACAAATACATGTTTGTACTCATATCAATGCAGCAAGTTTCTGAACAAACTTACTGCAAGTACAAGGAAATAAATGCACAATAGGACAGGTCTGGGATAGTGAGGTTGAGGTCCATTGACACACTTATACTCAGTTGAATAATTAATTCATCCATCACCAATTCAATTATCATGCTTTCAATTATGATTGGCAAGCTATACAACAGAGTGCTCTCGGTTGTGCTTCCTGCTTCAGCAGGCAGAGAGATTGACACACCTGCTTTAAATATGGAGCATGAAGCTCCCTGATTGAGTGCTAATTGATGGCCCAACCAAGGACATCTTTTATTGTCCAACCAAATAAACCAACTCAAACTAACCAGGACAACTGATAAGGGGCAGCTTCCAAAAGGAGGGAAGCCGCCCGAAACAAAAAGCAAAGCGGAAAGGAAACTTTAAACATCAAATTAAAATGTGATTAAAGGGGTCAATATGCACCCCAGTCCCTGCTGTGCCCAGCGGGCACGGAAGGCATTAACAGTGCCCTCAGACACCGCATGCTCCCTCTCCAGGGGCACCCGTATGCGAATATAGCCGCGGTAGAGGGGCAGACAATCAGGTTGGATGACCCCCTCGGTTGCCTGCTGCCTGGACCTGTAAGTGGCACCTCTTGCCAGGCCCAGGTTCATGAGGAGGTCCTCCTCCTTCCCCGCACCCCCCCCCCCCCCCCCCCCGCCCCTCCACACCGGGTGCCCATAGATCAGGAGTATGGGACTGAAGTGCAGTCAAAACATCTACAAAAAGGATTTGAGGAAACTATAAATGTTGTGCAGCCTATGATATGAAACACAGACATGGTCCACGGACTCCACAAGGTTGCAAATAGGGCATGCTTGGGAGCCCGTGAACTGGTACAGCCTACGGTTATACAGTACTCCTACGTACAGCACCCTCCACCCCAGATCCCCAAGATAGTGGGGGAGATTCCTCCATAGAGGGACCTCCACTGGGGTCCTCTGCCACCAGGCGGCAACAAGGCCCACCAAGGTGTATCCAGGTGACGGGCAAGGACGCGGTAGTAGAAGGTGTGCAGCAGCAGCCCATACAGGAAAAGCCTCCATGCGGTCGCAAAGGACATGGAGGGCATTTCCACGAGGCGGCTCAAGCTGTGGGGCACCTGACCTGGAAAGGGGTGCCTAGGTTTAGGGCCAATGTGAAATTCCATCTGAGCGGGGGTACGCTCAGGCGGGATCCCACCACACAGTTGTGCCTCTGAGGCCGCGAGTGCCCTCGGGTCCGAGCACGACCGTTCTAAAGTCTTGGATGGCTTTGGTCGCATGCTGGATGGCCGTGCACTCAGCGAGCTCATGGGGGCTCATCCAGCCCACACCTCTGCCACTCAGCACGCCCCCGGTCAACCCGGCGTCCATCACCCTCCTCTCCGCCAGCCACCGGAAGTTCTAAGGTTGAAGCAGTGGATTCCTGAGCAACGGCTATCACACGATAACTGCTACTACTGCCGGGGGAGAACTGCGTCACGAGGCGACCGTGTTCCAGACTTTGAGAAAGTCCTGGTAAAAGATGGGCAACGCCTCCAGACACTCCTCCCGGGCCAGGCGGATAAAGACCTTGCACCAGAAGGAGAAGTTGGGATCCTGAAGGCCGAGTGGGATCGGCGTCACCCCAGATCTGACCTCCCCCAGTAGATGGAGGTGTGGGAGGAGGAACTCCACGGGAATAACGGGCAGGACCTTTGATAAAATGGCCTCCAGAGGGTCTACCGCCAGGAATGTTCCGCCCACCGTGAGCCCCTTTTCCAGGGCGAAGTGAACTGCCCGCTCAGTCTTGCCGTACATTTGAGGCTGCAACAATGGCTGAAGGGCTGACAACCCCAGCCATTGCCCTTACGCAGGCCCCCTACGCAGGGGGCATAGCACCTGACCCCGAGTTGCTTCATTATCAGACTAAAAAGTGGCAGGGCCTTGGGAATGGCAGGGGCCCTTGATGTCACCACTTCTGCATACGTGGGCCTGGAAGGCCCTGCCCCACCAGCAATGATGGCACTATTACCATTGTCTCAATGGTGCTATGCCCACTTCGAGATTGTCCAGGTGTAATTGTTTTGTTTTTTTTTCTGTGGGAATGGAGGGAGGGTTGGGTGGGGGCCTCTCTGACTTTTATGGGAGGCACAGAGAGGGGGGTAAGGGAGGGTAGGTATGGTGGGGAGGGGGAAAGAGGTGTTCTCTGCCCAGGTGTTTGGGATGGGGGGGGGGTGGTGGGGGGGGGGGGGGGCTGGGGGCGGGGGGGAGGAGTGGTGGAGGACATGTTTTCTGCCCAGGTGTTTGGGGAGGGGAGGTAAGAGAGAGGATGAGGTGGGTTCAGGCTTTGGTGCTCTCTCCCTGGTTTCAGAGAGGGAGAAAAGGGGGGGTGCGGAGGAACAGGAGGGAGGATGAGGGACAGGGCACTGAGGCGGGTAGTGCCCGAGGTCAGGAGGAGAGGGGGGGTTGGTGGTGTGTCGGTGTTGGTGAATAGCAGCAGTGGGTGGAGGGACTTTAGGTCTTCAGCCCGAGGGCCTAACAAAAAGTTTGGGTGTCTTCATAACTCCCCCCGCACCCCCCCCCCCCCCCCCCCCCGCCCGCAGATGGGAACAGGTTCTTTCTTCTTCCCCCCTCCTTTTCAGGCACCAACCTTTGTTCGAAGGGGCACCACCCCAACAACTCAGTCCCTTGATTTTTTTTTCCACCTCAGTGGATCCTGTCCTCCCTCCTGCAGATAAAAGTAGTCCCTGAGCCTCCAGGCCAAGGCCTCCGGTTTTCCAGGCCCCTCTCCTCTTCCAGGGAGAGAGCACTCGCCAGTGGATGGAGATTGGGGGGCGATGGTTCTTCCTTCCTTGAGTTCACAGAGGCAAAGGTCCCGTCACCAAAATTCGTTTATTTACAGACAAGCTGTACAACAGAGTGCTCTCGGTTGTGCTTCGTGCTTCAGCAGCCTGTGAAGTACTTTGGAATGTTTTACCACAAGGTGATATTGGATACCGAAAGGATTTTTAAGATGCCAGTATCAATTTCTATAAAAGATACATGCACAAAACAAGACAGGATGGAAAGGAAGCAAAGAGAACAGTAACTGAGCCAAACTGAAACAGTTATGAATGCAATATCAGAAATATTTCCACATATATTCAAGTGAGATTAAACCAAGGAAATATTCCCCTCCCAAGTCACACATGATCCTGACTTGGAAATATATCATCATTCCTTCAATGTCACTAGGTCAAAATCCTGGAACCCCCTCCCTAATAGCACTGTGGGTGTTCTTACATCATATCGGATGCAGCAGTTCAAGGCGGTAGCTCACCACCACCTTCTCAAGGGAAATTAAGGATGGATAATAAATGCTGGCTTAACCAGAAATGAATGAATTTAACTTCCTGTCCTTGTCACAGATGCTGCCAGGCCTGCTGTATGTTTCCATGAAAAGTTGGGAGCTTGGTTTATTTTTCTCATAAATACATGTTTGTACTCATGTCAATGCAGCAAATTTCTGAACAAACTTACTGCAAGTACAAGGAAATAAATGCACAATAGGACGGGTCTGGGATCGTGAGGTTGAGGTTTATTATACTTATCTCACTTCTACTCAGTTGAATAATGAGTTCATCTATCACCAGTTCAATTATCTTGCTTTCAATTACCACTGGGCCAATGAACAAGGCTTTTCAGGGTGCTCATGGCATCCACCAGTCATTAACATCATAAGCAATCTATTCACTACTGATTAGTATGCACCAGCTCAGAATGTATTAAAAGCCTTAACTTACATAGTTGGTAAAATAGTATCCTTGCAAGATGCACTTCAAGAACTGAGTTTTTGTACATGAATTTATCCTTTTAAAAGTATGTCAAGGACTTTGGAAAAATATTTAATGAAATGTGTGTGGAAAAACAGTAATGGGCTTTAACAAACAGTCTCACTGGCTTGTGAAAAAGAAATCCCTGATGACACATATTATAAAACCTGTCACAGATCAAGTGTAGTATCGACATGCTGTACTTGGTTGAAGTCATAAGGTTACATTGAACAAAGAACAATACAGCACAGGAACAGGCCCTTCGGCCGTCCAAGCCTGCGCCGCTCATGTGCCCAACTAGACCATTCTTTTGTATCCCTCTATTCCTAGTCTGTTCATGTGGTTATCTAGATAAGTCTTAAACGATCCCAGCGTGTCCGCCTCAATCACCTTGCTTGGCAGTGCATTCCAGGCCCCCACCACCCTCTGTGTAAAATACGTCCTGACATCTGTGTTGAACCTTGCCCCCCTCACCTTGAACCCGTGACCCCTTGTGTTCGTCACCTCCGACCTGGGAAAAAGCTTCCCACTGTTCACTCTATCTATGCCCTTCATAATTTTATACACCTCTATTAGGTTGCCCCTCATCCTCCGTCTTTCCAGGGAGAACAATCCCAGATTACCCAATCTCTCCTCATAGCTAAGACCCTCCATACCAGGCAACATCCTGGTAAACCTTCTCTGTACTCTCTCCAAAAATTGTGCCTTCATTTGAAGCAATTTTTTAAAGCGGCATCTCGGCCTTCTGGCGAAGATACAAATGAGATTGAGTCTTGGAGAAGGTGCAATGCCTGCTCCAATCAGCTTGGATCATGTAGATCAAGCCCAAGACAGGGAGTGAGAGGCCTGTCTTTTCAGCTTGGATCGGGAATGTCTCACTTGCTGAGACTCTGAATTGGACTTTGATTGGATTGAATTGGATATAAACAAAAAAAAAACCTGTCACAGAGGTTGCGTGTTATCTGGTCTGCCCCACTCAGCCGGTGTTCACTATGAATAAACAGGACATCATCCCCTTAACTGAACTATGTATAAGCTGTTTTCTGTTTTATTTACAAACTATCTTAATTGTTTATTAGATTATTGCTGTGGATTGGGTCCTGTGATGGGTTGGCTTGACAATGCTGGAACCTAGGTTCAAATCTAACAACATCCTTAGTCTATTTCCTGAAAGGATTGCATGTGAGATGGCAGTCCAGCCCCACTGAGCGAGGGCCTGCAGTGGAAAGCTGCCTCTAATTCAACATTTTTTGACAATCTCAAAGAGACCACAGATGGCAGGTCTGCAAAACAAAAATTGCCACAACTAGGCAGAGATGGCTAATATTCAGAAGTTGCACTGATAAATTCTGGAGCAATAGAATACAGAAAGCTGCAAATATCAAGCTACACCAAAGCTGGAAATGGCAATGTGTCATCCCTCAGAACCAATACTTACACCTTGAAAAGTACAAAATTCACAAGACACAGAAAGAAAAGGATTATATTTATATAGCACTCATGTCCTCAGTGCATCCCACAAAGCTTTGTGAAACAAAATATTTTAGAAGTTGTGGTAGTGTGGCCCCTTTAAGGGGGTGTTCCCTGAGGGCCACACGTTTGAGCCAGACCCGATGGACTGTCGAGGTAGAAAGCTGAGCCAATCGGGAGCAAAGGTGTGTCCCCCAGGTTGAGAAGGTCCCGCACTTGGAGCCTGGGAGGTGAATCATACAAAAGAAGTTACTGGCTAAGACCTAAATCTCTTCAGAAAAAGCTGTGGAATTGGCCCAGGTGACTGAATGCGCTTGAACAGGGCATAAACAAGTTGCAAGGTGCGACAAACAAGGTAAACCATTTGTGGCACGAAATGGCTGTTGTGGATAACAACCCAAGTGTGGGCACAGCAGAGCCTGAGAGAAGGAATACAGCAGTGAGGGCTGAAGCTTGTTTTTGATGTGGGGGAAAACACTCCCAAGAAACTTGCCAATGCAGGAATTCTATGTTTCAGGTGCAACAGAAAAGGTCATTTAAAAGTGTGGTGCAGAGCGAAGCAGCCAGTATAGAATGTGCAAAAAAAAAAGAAACCACGATGGCTAGTTTAACTACCTTAAAGAAATTGGATGAGGAGCCTGATAAGAGACCCGAGTCATTTACCCTAAACCAAGTCCAACTAAATAAAGTGCCCCCTATAGAAATAGCCCTGATGGTAAATGGCATACCTCACAAAATGGAAATCAATGCATGAGCTGCGACCGCTGTCATAGGGGAGGAGGCATTTCATTGCCTTAAAAAAGGTCTCCAACCATTGAGATTGAATGAGCCAGGAGTCATATTGTCTATATATACCGGGGAGACATTGCAGACCTTAGCAGCAGAACAAAAATCAGTGTCCCACTAGAATCAAATGGCTGTCTTGGTAATTAAAGGTCATAGACCTTGTCTAATGGGCCATGAGTGGTTCAAGCAGATCAAATTAAACTAGTTGGAAATATTAAATCTGCAGGATGCAGGTTTTCAGGAGCTGCTGTGTAAATATTTTGAGGTCTCCAAAATGAAAGTAGATATATAAGGGGAGCTAAAGTCAAAATCTATCTGAATCCAGATGCAACACCTACATTTCTTCGGGCCCACCCAGTGCTTTATGCCCTTCATCAGAAGGTTGAAGTCGAACTCAGGAAGCTGGCAAACTTAGGTGTCATAAAGCCTGTACAATTCTCCGAATGAGCTGCACCCATAGTCCCCATCCTTAAACTGGATTGTACAGTAAGAATTTGTGGGTATTTCAAATTAACTGTCAATAGAGGAGCTCAGATAGACAGATACCCCATTCCTAGAACTGAAGATCTCTACACAAAACTAGACAGGGGTTTAAAATACACCAAATTAGACTTCAGTCATGCCTATCAGCAGCTGGAGTTGGATGAGGATTCACAAAGGCTGGTTACGATCAACATGCACAAGGGTTTATATCAACATATACAATCTCATCAGCTTGTGCCATTTTCTAGGCTATGATGGAGAGTCTTTTACAATGCATTTGTAATTTTGTGGTTTATCTTGATAACCTACTGATTACAGGAGGCTCACCTGAAGAACACAGGTCAAATTTGGAAGAAGTATCGAGACGGTTTAAAGAAATAGCTGTTGGGTTGAAATGGAAGAAATGTACATTCCAGGCAGAGGAAGTTACATATTTGCGATTTAGGGTAGATGGAAGAGGGTTACATCCTTTGGATGAGAAAGTTAGAGCAATTAAGGAGGTTTCACAGCCAAAGAAATATCAGAGTTGAGGTAATTTCTGGGCATGGTGAACTATAATGGTAGATTTTAACAAAATGTATGGCAATTTCAGGAATGCCATGAATGACTGGTAATGCAAGGGTTTGGTTGGTTTGAAGTGCACCAGCAAGTCCAATGACTGCAGAGTCTGATTAATTTTTACGAAAGCTTCTTTTTGTTCTTCTCCCCACTTCCAACATAGATTTTTTTTTTACAGCTGGTGGAGTGTCATTCATGGCATTCCTGAAGTTGCAATGTCAGACAATGGCACATCATTCACAGCAGAGGAATTTCAAAAAAATGTAAAATCAAATGGGATTCACCATGTTAGGTCAGCACCTTACCGCCCAGCCTGCAATGGGCTAGCGAAATGTGTGGTATTAATGTTCAAGTACTCAGTGGAAGAAACAAGTCAATAGGCCTCTATCTCTATGGATAGCCAGTTTTTTGTTGTCTTACAACACCATGCCAAACACAACCACAGGGGTCTTGCGAACCGAGCTCCTATTGGGACACTGCTTAATGTATATATATTAATGTAATGTATTAAGGTAATGTATTAGGATGGTTAGAGGATTGGTTAACTAACAGAAAGCAAAGAATGGGGGTAAATGGGTGTTTCTCTGGTTGGCGATCAGTGACTAGTGGTGTGCCTCAGGGATCAGTGTTGGGACCGCAATTGTTTACAATTTATATAGATAATTTGGAGTTGCGGACCAAGTGTAGCATGTCAAAGTTCGCAGATGACACAAAGATGAGTGGCAGAGCAAAGTGTGCAGAGGACACTGAAAGTCTGCAAAGGGACATAGGTAGTCTGAGTGAATGGGCACGGGTCTGGCAGATGGAGTACAATGTTGGTAAATGTGAGGTCATCCATTTTGGGGTTGGAATAACAGCAAAATGGACTATTATTTAAATGGTAAAAAATTGCAGCATGCTGCTGTGCAGAGGGACCTGGGTGCCCTTGTGCATGAATCACAAAAAGTTGGTTTGCAGGTGCAACAGGTCATTAAGAAGGCAAATGGAATTTTGTCCTTCATTGCTAGAGGGATGGAGTTTAAAAACAGGGAGGTAATGTTGCAGCTGTATAAGGTGCTGGTGAGACCACACCTGGAGTACTGTGTACAGTTTTGGTCTCTTTACTTGAGAAAGGATATACTGGCACTGGAGGGGATGCAGTGGAGATTCACTATGTTGATTCTGGAGTTGAGAGGGTTGGCTTATGAGGAGAGACTGAGTAGATTGGGGCTATACTCATTGGAATTCAGAAGAATTGAATCTTATAGAAACATATAAGATTATGAAGGGAATAGATAAGATAGAAGCAGGGAAGTTGTTTCCACTGGCAGATGAAACTAGAACTAGGGGGTATGGCCTCAAAATAAGGGGAAGCAGATTTAGGATGAGCAGAGGAGGAACTTCTTCACTCAAAGGGTTGTGAATCTGTGGAATTCCTGCTCAGTGAAGCAGTTGATGCTACCTCATTGAATGTTTTTAAGGCAAGCATAGATACATTTTTGAACAGTAAAGGAATTAAGGGTTATGGTGAGCGGGCGGGTAAGTGGAGCTGAGTCCACGAAAAGATCAGCCATGATCTTATTGAATGGCGGAGCAGGCTCGAGGGGCCATATGGCCTACTCCTGTTCTTAGTTCTTATGTTCTTAAGAACATGGTTGGATATGATATGCCCAGATTTGGCAGGGAAAGTGAAGGCTAGGCAGACCTCTCAGAAAGAAAAATCACGATTTGAAGAAAAAAACACAGATTTTCCCTGGGTTATTCTCATTGCCTTCAAAAAAAGATTGTTGCCTGTGCTAATGATGCTCTTTGTTTCCTCCATAGATTACTTCAGGAGTTAGGGGGGAAGGAGTGTGGTAATGTGTCCCCTTTAATGGGGCATTCCCACACACATTCAGGCTGGACCCTATGAACTGTTGAGGTGGGAAGCTGAGCCATTTGGGAGTAAGGGTGCATATCTCAGGTCAAGGAGGTCCCACAGTTGGAGTCTGGGAAGAGAGTTGGATAATCACATGGTTGATTCTGTTTGACCTTTTGTTGTAAATACTTATTTATTGTTGTCAATAAATCCCTTGTTACTTTGAGCCAAATCAAGTCACCCTCAATTTATTACAAATGTCTAAACATCATTATTTTGTGGGTAAATTATGCATAGCCAGATCCCACAAACAGCAATGTGTTAATGGCTGGGGACTCTGCTTTAGTTGATAAATGGTCTCTTGGAAAAATGCCCTGTTCTTCATTTATGCCTCCCCTGAGATGATACGTTGTCTTTCAACTTAACATCTCATCTGAAACAAGGCAGCCCCACAAGTATAGAGTCCCTCAGTACCAAACTGAATTGTTGGTTTAAGTTGTGTCTTCTAGTCTCTGGAGTGAGGTCTAAACCCACAAGATATGGATTCAGATATGAAAGTGCTCCCACTTAGTCAAGATTAAATGGCAATAGAAGCAACAGCGGCATGTGGAAAATCTTTTCTTTTGCAGCGAGTGGTCAGGGATGTGAAATGCACTGCCTGCGAGTGTGGAGGGGGCAGATTCAATCGTAGCATTCAAAACAGAATTGGACAATTGCAGGGTTATGGAGAAAAGGTGGGACAGGGCAGGTAGGTGAATGGCTGTTGCAGAGAACTGGCAGGGACACGTCAGGCCGAATGGCCTCCTTCACTTTTCTAATTCTAATTCTCAAAAAGAAAATGCTGGTCACTACCAGTTGCTAATTTCATTATCTGTCTTGGTAAGTGTCACTGATTTGGCCCAATGATCACTCATTTTAGTGAGAAAATATTAACTATTTTGATCTATATCACATTTAAATTTTTGTAAAGGAATATTGCCTATTATCAATATCACTCCTAACATTTTCCTAAATTGACTTCTCCAGAATAAATAAGCTGTCTGATTCTTTCAATGAAATCATAGTTTTGTAATCAGTTTCAGTTATGTACTATTCCATATTTCCTTCATATGTGTTCTGCTCAAAGCCACAACTTTGTCTGATTATCGGGTGATGCTTCATTCTGATCTGTTTTTCAGTGATGGTTTGCCATTGCCTTCATTCTCCATCATGTATTGTTCTCTTTATTAAATATAAAACTCAAGATTTATTGTGTTTCATGTGAGAGCAAAGTGCTTCAATGGCTTCTGCAGGACTCCTGCTCTAAGTGAGATGCCTAACACCATTTAATGCTTTTCTGTTGCAGCTGAACCTGCAGGCTTCGTCCACTACCCCCAAGGGAAGTGAAGGCACCGGTACTCATCACTGACCCACAAAAGACAAGGACAGGGACTATGCTGCAAGAGAGAAAGAAATAACCTTTTTTCTCCCCCCCCCGCCCCCCCCTGCTTCAAGATCAGTCCCAATCACTAGCCTCTCAGCCCAGCAATGTTGGGAACTCTCCACATGTTCCAGGCAAGCTACTGCACGAAAACCACATATCTGGAATGATTACCATCGCATCTGGCATTGGTTGAGAATAACAACAGCTATTATTAACTGTGTGATTCGACTGGAAGGAGCTTGCTTCAACCCTGGCAATTTATATAGAACGAGATTAAATTTCATCCTCTGCTGCAGTGTTGCAAGAAATCACTGATTCAGATTGTGTTTTGGACAAAATTATTTGCCTCACCTGGAAATCTGCTTCCAATTGGGGCTAATTCTAATGCACATTCCCAATACAATCTGACAAACTAGTTTCTCAGTGAATGGGAAGTAACCGCTGAACACTCACTCGGTCCCACTCATTGGCTGAAATTGCACAATGGTGGCCACAGCTTTGAGCACAGAATTGCATTTCAAATGTTTCGCACTTGTCCATCATTAATGCAGGTCATTTAATTTGTCCTCTTAGTGATCCGCTGGTTGTCATAAACCCTCAGCCTGAAGTGTTTACATTTCCCTCAATTAAAGTTGAACCCAGGCATCCTCGAAGTCGATTATCCCTAAACCAAGACAGATCTTTAGGGTGAGGCTACACGTAACGTTGGCAAATTGTTTCACACATCCCTTAATAGGATCCTTTCCACCAAGTTTGTAACACCACTGAAATCTTGGATTTTTTGTTCTGAAGTTAAAGTTGGATTGTCAGTGTTTTCTGAAAGTAGGGACTACACAGAAGGATCATGCACGGTGGTGTACGTCACAATGACATTCTGTGCTGGTGGTACAATTCAGTCCCTTGAACTTGGTCTGCCATACAATTACATCATGACTGACCTGTTCCTCAACTCCGTTTAATTGCCATAATTTCTCTTGATACTTTTAACTAACAAAAAAGTCTATTGATAACATCAGCCTGTTAAGGGGAGATAGTGGTTGATGAGTAATGCACGTTAATGCTTTGGAGACATGGGCTCAAATCCCACTTTGGCAGCTGGTGGAATTTAAATTCAATTAATAAAATCCAGAATTGAAAGCTAGTCTCAGTAATAGTGACCATCAAAGTATCATTGATTGGTGTAAACTGAACCATCTTGGTTCATTTATGCCCCTTTAGGGATTGAAATCTGCCATCTTTACCCGGTCTGATCCACATGTGATGCCAGACACATAGCAATGTGGTTGAGTCTTAACTGCCCCCTGAAATGGCACTTGAGTTCAAGGGCAATTAGGGATGGACAGTGATGCCCAGATCCTATGAAAGGATAAAAGAAAAATCTTGATCGTTTCATTGACATAACATCCAGAGTCATCCTGAATTCACTTCTAAATGTTCAGAAGTGACCAAATTCCACAATATCCAGGAAAGCTGAGTATTTTTTTTATTCGTTCTTGGGACATAGGCGTCACTGGCTGGCCAGGATTTATTGCCCATCCCTAGTTGCCTGAGGGCAGTTGAGAGTCAACCACATTGCTGTGGCTATGGAGTTACATGTAGGCCTGATCAGGTAAGGCCGGCAGATTCCCTTCCCTAAAGGACATGAGTGAACCAGATGGATTTTTCCAACAATTGACAATGGTTCATGGTCACCAATAGATTTTTAATTCCAGATATTTTTTATTGAATTCAAATTCCACCATCTGCCATGGCGGGATTTGAACCTGAGTCCCCAGAACATTAATTGTGTTTCTGGATTAATAGTCAAGTGATAATACCACTAGGCCATCGCCTCCCCATAAACTATCGTATAGTTTCACTATACAATATTGTCTGTTGGATAATAGTGGACTCAGAAGCCTACAGGGCCAATAATGACCCTTTGTGAGGTTTGATAATTCATAAAACAAAAGAGAAATATGAAAGTCCCGATGACTGCCAACAAAAGAAAAAAATAAAAGCTTGCATTTATATAGCGCTTTTCAGGACCTCCAGATGTCTCAAAGCACTTTACAACCAATGAAGTACTTTTGAAGTAACTAAGGAAACACAGCAGCCAATTTACACACAGCAAACTATCACACACAGCAACATAATAATGATCAGATAATCAGTTTTGTGATTTGATTGAGGAATAAATATTGTCCAGGACGTCAGGGATAACTGTTGATGACAGTATTAGTGCCATTTCCTGATCTGTCCCTGAATTGGAAAACTTCATCAACTATTTTTCCAATTTCCACCCTTTCCTCACCATTGCATGTTGCATCTCTGGCGCTCCCTCAAATTCTTTGTCTCCATATCTGGGAGCATGCTATATTCATTGTAACCTCAGTGACTCCCACAGCTACTTCAACTACACTCCCTCACACCCTGCATCCAGTAAGGATCGCATTCCATTCTCCCAATTTTTCCATCTCTGTTGATCTGTTCTGATGATTCAATCTTCCATACCAGAACCTCTGACAATATCCCCTTTTTCCTCAACTAATAATTCCGCGGCACCATGATTTACATGGCCCTCAACTGTTTCCGACCAATCTACCACACTTCTGTATTCACTTCTTCCCCTTCCTTTCCAGAGCCCCTGTCCTGTCAGCGTTCCAAAGGAACCATTCCCTCCACAACATCTGATCCACTCCTCTATCACCCCACAACCCCTTCCCAAAGCATCTTTCCATGTAGATGCAGGAGATGTAACACTTGTCTTTTTACCTCCTCTTTCCTCACCTTTGAATGTGTCAAATACTCCTTCCAGGCGAAGCAGCAATTTACATGTACTCTTTTCAGTTGAGTATACTGCATTCACTGCTCACAATGCAGTCTGCTTTACACTGGGGAAACCAAATGCAGATAGGCAAGAGTGCAACCAGAGTTACAGTTGACAGTCAATGGAAGTGCATCAGATGGCTGAGACATTTAATAGATGACCCATGTACACAGGAGTGTCTATGGCAAGGGTTCCCAAACCTTGGGTCACGACCCCTGTTGGGATCATGGGCCAATCATTTGAGATTATGAACTCCAAGGCAGCAATGGCGATGATTGCCCTGGCTGGGATGTGAATTTTTATTTTCTCAAAAATGACTTGTCAAAGGGACAGCTTTTTGTTGACCCGATTGGTTGTTCTTTCAATGTCCTGATTGGCTGTTCTGGTCAGTGCACCAATTGGCTGATCAGGGACTTCCTTGGATGTGCTCATAATGCTGTGGTAAATGGATGGACAGTTCTAGGATTGGTGCTAAGGTTCCATTACATGTGTGTGCACAATTCCTAGTTCCAAGATCCCATCAGAGTCTGCAAAATTTCATGGACAAATCCATTTGCCCCCACACACAATAACTCTAATATATCCCAACTTAACATCTCCCTACCCAATCACTCCCCTCTGCACTTAACAACTTCCTCTCTCACAACAAGTTCCCTTTGCAGCCCAACAACTCGCTGTCCAAAAACTTCCCTTTCCGCCCAACAACTCTTCTCCCATCAGCCCTGCTCTCTCTCTCTCTCTCTGTGTCACACCAATTTTCAAGTTTTAAAATGGGATCACAGTGGGAAGAAGTTTTTGTCCATTGTGAGCCATTTGATCCTACCATTTGTCTTGGGATCCAATGTTCAGGGATGTTGCATAATTCTATCAATTGCTTTATCTTTATGTAAATAGACCCATGATGAACAGATTTATTTTGTCTAAAGCATGGCTGGGATCACTCAGGCAAGACGTTGATCAGAAGTGCACAGATGACAATAGCCAGCACGAGTCTTTCGAAGCCCAACAAATTCATTGTGTCCTCAACTCTCTCCTTCACAGGTGAACATGTTGGCACCTTGCTGGACTGTGATTCCCTGGAAATCAGTCAAACTTGTCCAACTGCCCATTTGTAAGCCTCGATGAGCATTCTGATGGCAGAAGACAAATTTAGTGCACACTTGCACATACCTGACCAGGGTTACTTATATCATCATCATTAGGAATGGGATTTCCAGCTAATTGGCTCAGAGATGAAATGCAGTATTTGTCATCATCCCGACCATGATTAGCCAACTCTGAACAGACCCAGGATTGAACTGCCAATCTTGCTGATTCAGTTCACTCAGCTACTCACTTAGTTTGCCATCCGAAGGGTTACACTAGTCAGTATGCTATTAAATATTAACATTATAAACATGATTCAAACACACAAAATGAGAAAGTTAACAGCTAATAATCTCAAATTTGATCTTCAGGAGGAAAGAATTAAAAAGTGATTTTTTAATTAAAAACTTTTTAGGTTGATTTCTAGCTTACTGGAAAAGTATTTCAGTTAACAAGGCAAAAAAGACCAAACATTCTTTCAACACACAAACCATTTCAATGTAATGAGCTATGGAGAACAGAAATGTTCTTACTCAGTCCTACTGCCAGCCAGATGGGACTGTTTAATGCAGCGAAACTCCAGTAATCAGTTGTTTGTTGAAACCTTTGGATGAAGTTGTGGGTTCAAGTCCCATTCCAGAGACTTGAGCACATAACCCAGCATTGAGGTTAGAGATGCCAGCTTTCGGATGGGATGCTAAACCGAGGTCTCGTTTTCTCTCTCAAGTGGATGTTAAAAAAGCCTGTGACACTCCTTTGAAGAAGAACTGGGGAGTTCTTCCTGATATCCTGGTCTATATGTGCCCCTGAATCAGAAAAAGACTATCGGGCTGTTGTCAAAGTGTTGTATGTGGGGCACATTAAAACAGTAACAAACACTTATTATGTATCTCATTGGATCTAAAATGTTCTATGACTTCCTGAAAGTTTCAAAGTCAGAATATTAATGCAAGTCTTTCGATCTTCTGTCCATTGGGAAGCAAAAGAAGCAGATACATTCAAATGAAATTTAGAAATTTTACACACCACACTTTCAAATCCAATAGGACATTTCATAAGAGAAGGCTTGCTGGTGCAAGGGAAGAAGCTAACATCACAAAAATAAAAGACAAACAACTTTCACTGCTTAGGATGGGATGCCCATGCAAATATTTGCTGCGACTCATCACTCCATAATGCATCTTGGGTCAGTTCCCCAATGAAACAACTAAACTGCACTGTTACAGTTTCTTTCTAGTAGGTCTCGTGAAGGCAGTGTCACATAGGACTCATTTTGAAAGGCCATGCTTTTGATATGGACCAATACTGGACAGGCACACTTATTAGACAAACAGCTTAATCTTTCACTCCATTCCCATTGAATAAGCCTCGTGAAAGTACCCCTTAGGTATTTATCACCACTTCACTTGCTGCTTGGTGCGCATGATCCTAATTAAAACTGGACAAGTTGGCAAATTGATTGCCAAAAACCATTACTTTGAGTTTAAAATTAGGAAATTGATCCAGAACAAAAAAAATAGATCTTTTATCATTACGAGGAAGAGTTGAAGGGAGTTGGCGTGGACCGTACAGGATAAGATCCAGTGAGCAAATGTAGCTATGAAAGGGTTAACATGTACTGATAGTAACCAAAATCCACTGAGTTAGCTCATTTACAAGCTGGCAAAACCTGGTAAGTGACTTGTCCCCAGCATGAAATTACCTGGCCTGACTGGTAACACAATTGAAATATCATTTCGTAATACTGAAATCAAGCTTCATGTAAAAAGAAATTCAAGTCTTTAGAAACATATAAGAAACAGAAGAATTGCTTAAAACATTAGCAATACACCTGCATTCACATTTTATTTTCTCATTCTGCTCTCTTTCTTTGTTCTTTTCTCACTCACTGGCTGAAGTTGTGCGCTCGCTTTTGCTGCAAGATTTTTGCTGGCGAGATCTCGCAACGCGATTGTCCCTACCAGTGATGTAATGGGTTTCCTGTCATGCAATAACTGGAAACCTATTTAAATATCATTAACAGGCTTCTCCGCTGTATCATCCCCCCACATTCGGAGCTCCCCCCTCACCAATGGAATTCTAGAGCTTAGGGCTTTGCCATCTAAAGGCACAACCACCAATGGTTACATGATTAAAATTAGGGATGCTCTAATCTCATTGCCTCTCTTGTTCTTCCCAGCTGATTGTGTCTTCCCACTGTCCTCTTCTCCACTCACTCTCTCTCCTGGGCCTGAGATTAGTCTTCCTACTCACTTGCGGTTTTGGCTGGAGTCCAAACTCCGTCCTGAGCAGATGGACAAGTTACATCCAGAAGAGAATGCAGCAGGGAAAAAACATGTTTGCAGATTTAAAGAGAGTTCCTTCCCACAGCCAGACCTACTCCACAGCTACATCTGCTGGAAATTAAATCTTTCAAATAATATTATTAACCTTCTGGAAATGATCCACTTGGTTTCCATGAAGAATACAGTTCAAGCACTGCAGAGTAATTTTGTTTTTCATTTTTAGAAAAGCCCACAAATAGAGACCTTGGAAAACCAGCATCTAGCTCTAAATGACAAACATGGTGTAGTACAACAACACAGAACAAAGTGTGGTACATTACAGTGTTCATTAAATCATATGGATGGTTGCCTGCATTGTACTGGGAAGTTCAGGATGGGCAGACTGCATGAGATGGTTTTTGACTGCACATCACAACACTGGCCTCAAGAGGTTTGTATAACCACTTAGACACAGTTTAACCACATTTTGTCCAATCCTTTGCAATAAAAGGCATTACCCAACTCAAACTGTAGGCAGTCAGCAAGCAGCAGAAAGCTTCCTGGTGCTGCTTGTAACTGACTGAAGCAGAGGACCAATTGAAGATTTCGGTGTTGCAATCTTCCATCGGTACTGGACTGTCTACAGCATGGTTTAATATCACAGCACTCAGCTAAGTTACAACATGGCATTTTCGAATGCTATGAGTGAAGATTTGAAAAAACAATCACAGAGACCAGAGAAAGAAATATTATAATAAAACGATGACACCAGTGACATATATTTCATTATAACTCAGACTGCAGTTTTTCACAAGACGTAGGACAGTAATAATCATAATGTACAGATGTTCATAAAAACAAACACCTTTTAGCATTGTACGTAATGCTATTTCATCTTGGGAATGAACATTATATTAAGACCAATCTATCATGAGCTATACAACACTACTCTTCCAGTCTCCTTAGTGAATCAAATGAGGGTGCGTGACAGGAGACATCAAGAAAGTCTCAACTGAGAGTTGGAGTTTTATAGGTAGCACTGGTTTTGATTGTTCTGTTGATTCAGCTGTTTGCAAGTTTATGTCTTGTATTTTATTTGCTTGCTTGTTTTAAATGAACTAAATTATCGTGCAGTTCAGAAAGGCACCAAATCGGCATGATAATCGTGTTTTGGAATCTGTGAAGTCTTTTGTTCCAAATCCCAATTTCTGAAGATGTAATCCAAATCTTCTCTTGGAAATTGACTTGCAAAACAATTTTTCAATGCAGTTGTGTCCCCTTTAAGTGGTTGTGTATAGTATATTGATGTTATGCACTTGTGTTTGGTATGTATAATTGTCAAAAAGTTGAGACCAAAGCCAGATATCATTTTATGTATTCTAATATTATTGCAAAAATGCACAGCTTGGGAAATAACCATTACTGGAAGGCGAAATAACCATTTCAAAGTCACAGGGGGCAGGGGAGATGGAACCATTCCATACTCATCTCACTGTAGAGTCTTGGAAGACAGTGGGAGAGCAAGATTTTCCACTCTGTCAGGATGTCCCAGTGGCATTGAGAAAGGGCCAAACTCTTTCATGCATTGAGAGCATAACTTACCTTCAGAGCACCTGATCTAAACACAAACCTAAACAGTTTTGTATAATATTGTTGAAGGCTTGTGATTCCAAACAGTAGCAGCATCTAATTCTGTCATTGCCGATCTGGGCACTTTGTACTGATTTGGAACACTGTAACTAAAGGACTGGCTTTAAATCCAGTGCTGGCTGTGTGGGGAGGATATTTGTCTAACACTGTGACAGCTGTTGAAGGATTGTTTGACAGCAGTAGCTTTATCATGGAATATTGTTAACAAAACTGATCTAATTTTGACCTATTTTATATTTATTTCAAAACTATGAGTTTGTGGCTGGTTTCTCGATCCACAAACTTGTATAGTGCTGGTACAATAATTTCATTTACAATTCACTTAATAGATAGCTGATTACAAATTTGACAGTCTACATCACAGGTAGCACCAAAGCTGCGAGGTTAGATAAATGCCACACATGCGCTGCATTGAAAGCTCCTTTGAGTTGGACTAAGAACTATATTTTGCGACATTGGGAGCTCAATCCTTTATTCACTCCATTCAGTACCTGCCAACATTGACATCACCAGATGAGAAAGGAAAGGTACATTTTATAGATATTCCCTACCTTTTGATGAACAGAAAAGCAAAAACAAATATGGAAAATTAGTTCAAGGAAATCCACATGGGAAACACTACTGAGCTGTGACCAACATTCCACAAACGCTAACATCATCTGCATTGGGTAGAAACCATCATTATTTCATATCCAAATATTAACAATAAAAGAAGTATTCTTTTGAGACCTGCAGACTTGACCACTGCTCCCTGGCACGCACTAGATCAACAATTTAGGCTTGACAAAAATAAATACAGATGAGGGAGGTCATTTGGCCTATCTAGCTCAGCCTTCCAAAGGAAACTGGAACTGCCGCAACCAACCATTGACATTGCAGTGTTACACAGGCTAATTCAGATCATTTGCAAAATCATGTTCAGCGCATTCCAAATTTATTTTAATACAAAGCAGGTATATTTTTCACACTTGAAATGTGAATAACTAGAGTTTTAATTTTAGAAACTTAACTCACAGCTTAGTGCAGCATTACCAATCCTCCCACGCCTTTTATTGTTTGATCGAGCAGATTCTGTTATCCTACACTCCCGACATTGCCGTTACTCTACCACTCACCTCAATCTTAGATATAGTCGAGAAAACAAGCTTTCAGACTGTAAATTCAATGACTCATTTTTGTACGGTAACTGGATGTTTTAATAATTAAATATTTCAGACTTTTATTGTAACTTTGGCAAAGTGGTCTATCATTTTCCATTAGATTTTCTGAAATGTAGTCATTTGAAATAGTTGTAATATACTGTTTTTTATGTAAAAAAAGTTGATTTATTTATGTAACTGGAAAACGTGTTTGTACAAGCTGTTTTAGAATACCATAGAATAAATAGTAAGTGTAATGGAGAGATGTCTTGTCCTTGTTTTTTTTATTCATTTAGAGGATGTGGGTGTCGCTGGCCAGGCAGCATTTACTGCCCATGCCTTGTTGCCCTTGAGAAGGTGGTGGTGAACTGCATTTTTGATCTGCTGCAGTCCCTGAGGTGTAGACACACCCACAGTGTTGTTGTGAAGGGAGTTCCGAGATTTTGACCTTGTGACAGTAATGGAACGATAGTGTTTTTCCAAGTCAGGATGGTGAGTGACTTGGATGTGAACCTCCAGGTGCTGGTGTTCTCAGGTAACTGCTAATGGTAGATGAAAGTGGTCGTGGGTTGGAAGGTACTGCCTAAGGACACTTGGTGAGTTCCTGCAGTGCACCTTGCAGATTGTACACACTGCTGCTACTGTTTGTTGGTGGTGGAGGGAGTCAATGTTTGTGGAAGTGGTACCGATCAAGCAGACTGCTTTATCCTAGATGGCATCGAGCTTCTTCAATTTCATTGGAGCTGCATTCATCCAGGCAAAGGGAGAATATTCCATTACACTCCTGACTTGTGTCCTGTAGATAGTGGACAGGCTTTGTATGTAAATACTTCGGATCATAGAACAGCAAACCATATAGAGATCTCTTTGATGGTGCAACTTGACTTGGAAATAACTGTAAGGCAGAACTAAAAATGCATTATATTCACATATCCAATACTACATATATCTCATATACAAAATGAATGTATTTTATCCTGGAGCACTTCCCAGGGGCTTGACTGTTTTTGCAAGCGTAATCAGTGTTATGTACTCAAATATGGAACCAATTTCTGCAAAACCAGAAGGCTAAATGAGATGAATGACCAGCTAATCTCTTTTGGTGGTTTTGGTTAATGGATGACCATTGGCTGAGGCACACAGGGAATCTCCTTCCTTCCCTTAAAATGAGTCCACATGATCTTATGCATCCAGTTAAATAGGTGGTGGAGCCTTAGCTTTACATTTCATCTGAAACATCGTACCACCACGACAGTACTATGTTCTTTCACTACTGCACTGAAGGAGTAGTAACAGGTTACATGCTCAAATCCTGAGATGGAACTTGAACCCACAAGCTTCTGATTTGGAGGCAAGAATGTTATTCATCGAGCCAAGATAATAACGGAAAAGATGCAATAATCTATTATGAAATATTTTACTTCAATAGGGAGGGAAGGAAAACTCTTCTGACATTATGCTACCATTAATTTTGACAATATTGATGCTTTAGTATCATGGTAGAATGCTGTGCAGTGAGTGTAAATAATTTGGATTTCTTTTTCCATCTAATTACTTAATGCAGTGATGTTGCTATGGGTTGTGAGGAGCTAGACTAAGCAGGATTTGTTGCAAGTCCCACAGAAGGTAAATGTTTAGTGGGATAAACATCAACATTATTGACAGCCAGCAGTATTACTAGTACTGGCTCATTACCTGCAGCAAAAGAATGACAGAAACCTGTAAAGGAGCAAGAGGAAGCTTTTATTTCCAAATTTGTTTTGGAAGAGGAGAAATACAGGTTTACCACGGACATATTCAACTTATTGCCCTGACTCTTGCTCACGACAGTCAGGAAATAAGCCAAAGACAAGTGTAAAACTATTCAGTCTCTCCTTTTGACAATCAGTCACAGAAACCTCTAAATAGTTTCCCTCCAAAATGATTCCCCTCCACTCTAGGCAAGCTCTGTATGTTGTGCTCTTCAAATCTGACAACAATTAGCTCTTCCTTATGGTGACCTCTAATTTCTGATGTTGGAAAAGCTCTACAGTTATGGCAAATCTTGTCTCCTCTCAGTCTTCTCACACCTTTCATCTTCCTTGGCCAAAAGGCCAAGCCAAAGGCCTCTACTGAGGTTCAACCAAGACTGCTCTTTGACCAGCCAAGAGTAGATGCTTGATGGTGACACATTGTATGTTTCCTTCAAGCTTTGCTGCCATCCTGGGGAAGAGGATCCAGCCTCTGCTTCCTCCTCAGTAATACTGTTGAAATTTGGAACCAAGCATGGGTTTCAATGAGCACAAACCCATGTCCTATTCTTCCAATGCATGATGTTACTGTACCTTTCTTGTGCCATCATGAATTGGATTTTTGAAGTGTGCATTACGATTTCATGATAGTGCGATTGTGTCTGTCACAGATTCAGGCAGCACTAGCCTCCATTTGATTTCAGTGGAAATGAACAGAAATTGACCAGTTTCACTTTGCAGCACAATGGGACACCAAAACATTGTGATGTAGAGTAGCAGGGTGCATTAGAATGTGGTTACAACTCCTGCAAGTTCACTGACTGTCATGAATGATATTTGCTCCAGTCCAATCTCACACAGCTCATGAGGTATCATGAGCATCTTTTGGGGATGGAGAGGAGGGTTGAATTCACTTACCAGAAAAGAAAAATTGCCCTCACAAAGTGAGACATTGCAGTTCTTCATTTGCTTCACATCCCCGTCAAGAACTAGGCACACATATTTGTTGCACATCAAGAAGGGCTAGCCAATGGAAGTGTCATTGCATACCGATCCTATGGCAAAAGTTAGCTGATTAAAGGGAGGCTGCAAAGCTGACTAGAAATGCTCAAGTCTTGTAGACTATGAAGGACATTCAAGCAGTTGTTGTCTTGTGGCATATACACACACACACACACACATACACACACAGAGATGCAGGCACCTACACACAGACAGACATAGATACCTGCACACAAACTCACACACAGACAGACAGACACACACACACACATGGGCACACAAATAGACACATACAGAAACACATAGAATCATAGAATCCTATAGTGCAGAAGGAGGCCATTCGGCCCATCGAGTCTGCACTGACCACAAGTCCACCCAGGCTCTAACCCCATACATTTATCCTAGCTAGTTCCCCTGACACTAAGGGGCAATTTAGCATGGCCAATCCACCTAACCCGCACATCTTTGGACTGTGTGAGGAAGCTGGAGCACCCGGAGGAAACCCACGCAGACACGAGGAGAATGTGCAAAATCTACACAGACAGTGACACAAGCCGGGAATCGAACCCGGGTGCCTGGCACTATGAGGCAGCAGTGCTAACCACTGTGCTACCATGCTGCCAAAGAAAAATCAACTGGTCTCTATTTGAATTGGAAATGAAGGTCTGCATTGAAAGTGAATGGGAAATAATCACCTGCTGCATTGAAACTGAAATTCATGCATCACTCTTCCCCCATAGTGTGATTGCTGTCCCACTTTTACAAGATGAGACAAGCCTCCACTTGTGCTGAGACCGTTGACCTAACACTCTTACTGTTTTGGATCTAGCTTTGGGTTTGACAGGTTGGTGTTGGCAAAAGTTGAACTAATTCAGAACTCCAAGCATGTCATTATTTCAATGGTGATAACTGGCCTGGATTCCACTTGCTGTGTTGGACAAACTACATAATTTCACTGTGGCGTTGTGAAATATTTCATCGACTTTCTTCAAATTGTCATTTTAGGTCACCTGGATTCCAGGAAATATGCAATGCGACAGGTTTATGCTCACAATGTATCACACTGCAATCACGTTCTCAGGAAACCCAGCCATCAAAGAGTCGATTTAGGAATAAATGGGGCCATCGTCATTTAAGGGTTTAACAAAGGAATGATTTGTGACATTCATGACTAATACACTGTAGGCCAAAACAGCTTGTGCCTTCAAAATCCGGGGCTTTGTATCACAGTGCCTATTGCAGTGAAGTGCTTAATAAGAACAAAGCCCATCAGTCACTATTAAAGAGTAGGAAAGAATGCTTGCACTGTGGAATCTGTATCGCACACAGTTCAAAAAAAAGCCACTGTGTAGACCTCAGGGGGTTAAGGTGCTGGAGTGCATGCCCATCCCCCGCCACACCAGCTGTTCCCGATGACCTGTTACAGATGTAGAGACCTCAGTTTAACCTAAACACACTGAAATACAACACTGAAGTTTTAAAATACAAGGTCGCACTAATCAGTTGAAAGTGAAGTGCTATTAATTTTAATAGATTAGTATAATTAGGAGGGAGGAGCCCCTTTCATTTTGACACAGGAGATTCTGCTCTACATACAGACTCATGAGTACGATCTCTCTCTCTCTCTTTTCTACAAATTGTTGGAGCCAGTAAATTAATAGCGAAGTGGATAATATTTGTCTTTGAGGAGTGCTGCAAGATTCTGAACAAGGGGGATAAGACTGACGTTAGTGCCAGAATTGGATTTCAAAAGCTGTTCGACTAAGACAAAAAAGTCTCCAGTGCAGGGGGCTCGGTTGCTACACGCCAGAGTTCCTGAGGTGAATTTAGAGCAACTTGCAAGCTTTTCAGTGTAGTTGAATTCTGCTGAAAGGAAGAGCCAGCTCAGTCACGGAAAAGCGAGAGACATCAAACCGCATAAAGACCAGAGGAGAGGAGAAAACAGACAAGGCAATTTATCACTTACCCGTCAGTGACTAACTCTGTACCTGAAGTCTAGTCATCTGGAGGTAACTTACTGAAGTGGATGAGACCGGGTGACGGGATTGTGGTCTCTGTATATGATGAGTTCAATCTCTGCAAGAAAAATAAAGGAAGTATTATTTTTCTCTTTTGCAAAAGTGAACAACAGTGTGCTGCCTGCAGGAGTCACTACATGTCTGGCTAGTATCTCAAACTTGAACGTATTTGTTTAATTTCTCTCAGCAGTTCACTGTGAACCTTGAAAAACAAGGCAGATGGTTCGATCATCGACCTATACAATCTTTATCAAGGAGACTAACTTTAAGTGAATAAATTCAGTTTTAAAGTTACAGGAGGCAATGCTGGATCAATGTTAGCTTTAAAAGGATCGGGATATGTTCCTCTCACCTCTTATTGCGCTTAATCACTGTACACATTGCTTCGAAAAACTTTGCATGAAAAGAATGACTCCCCCTCTTCTAATAATGGAATTGCTATTCCTGAGTTGCTGTGTGCTAAACCATGACTATATTTATCTAGGGGCAGTCTGTCTGTGGCAGAGGATACATCAGACTGTTTAAAATAGATACTGAATTCTTGTTTTCAGTTCGAATTGGTTTCTACAGAGTGTTGAATATTATGCTGCTGAATTTTCATCAGAGGAATCGTTCTGCAGATGTTATTTTATTTTGAGCTTGTGTCTCTAAAAAGGGAGCATACACCAATGTCCTAAAAGCGTTAAACGGAGGGATAATTGGCGATCGCTGTGCACGCAAACGGAAATATCTCGGATCAAAATGGAGGAAGGTTCTGGACAGCATCTTTTGAATGGAGATAATGGTGGAAGGCCTGGGTCCGTGGAGCCAGCCAGTGCTGAGCCTAACCTGTACCGGATGTACCTATCCTGTTTACCTGACCGCTACATGAAGGCAAAGATGAGCCTGGCAGCCTACCTCATAGATTGGGCCCTTGTGCTCCTTTGCAAGGTAAGAATTTTAAATATATTATGAACTGGAATGTTGTGATGTTTGAATCCATGCTGGAATAGATATATACACAAATACACATATACAGTTGTACAGTGACTTTCACGACCTTAGAACATCCCAATGCACTTTACAACCAAAGACATATTTCAGAAGTGTAAAACCACTATTGTACTTTTAAGAAACATGGTAGAAAATTTGTGTACAGCAAGGTGTCACAAACAGCAAAACATACTGACCAGCTCATCTGTTTTTTAACTATTGGTCGAGAAATAATTGTGGGACTGAACACCTGGAAAATGCCCCTTTGATTAATTTTATTGAAACTTTCACACTTGTCTGAGAGGGGAACAGCATTTTGGTTTGATGACTCGTCTAAAGAATAGCATCTCCAACAGTGTGGCACACCTTCAGTACTGCGTTCAATTGTAAACCTGGATTATGTTTTCAAGTGTTATGCATGCAATTTGAACCCATGGGCCAGAATTTTAACGGCCCGCCCGGCCCGGGAATCGGAGCAAGCCAGGGGCACAGGAAGGTCCGTCGACCTCAGGCAGGATTTTACAGTTTCAGGACAAGAGAGGCCGTAAAATTCTGCCCATGGTCTCTTGATTCAGTGGTAAGCTCGACACCAACTGAGCTGCAGCTGACACTGTGCCGCTTTGAAGCTGCAATATATAATTCCACCCAGTGGTACATACAATTTTTTTCACACTATGTAGGGAAAAACCAAATCAATCATAAATCAGACATGGTCTGCATACTGGAAACAAAATACACTTGCTTGCTTTTATAAATCCGTTATGCTGTTAATTAATTTCTGTGGTTTCCCACCCACGCCCCCCCCCCCCCCCCCCCCCCACCCCCCGCCCTTGCCTGCCCGCCATGTGTTTTCTCCCCTTCAGTTTAAATTTGGCTCAGTGATTGCTTTCAATTATGTTCCATTTGATACACAACATAGCACAATAGCGTCAGAGTTAATAATGAACTCAAGGTCATTTTTGAATCAGTAGGGTTAAAATCAGTTTAGATTTATTGAAATGCAGTCAGTCAGGACTCTAGATGGCATCTGACTGTGCCAGGTAAACGCATTGATAGGTGATGTCAGGAACATTATGGATACTCCATAAAATATCCGTATTGTTGTACCTTAAAGCATACAAAGCACGAAGGTCCTATGTTCAATTCTTGGTTTACGTCCAATGTAAATGATCTCAGCTCAGGCTATAGTAGTGACACTCCAATGGCTTTAGTGTTCCTGAACTTGGATATACATGGAGCTCAACTAGGGTTTCCAAGTGCTTGAATGCCAGGAGAGGATAAATTGTGATGCCTCCACAGTCAAATAGGCTGCTGATAATTCCAGCCTAGATTCGCATATGAAGACTGGCCAATTGGGAAAGACATTATGGTAATTTCTGTGTTTGTACATTCTAGTCTAACACTCGACTGAGAGGAGGCAAGAATAATATTTGCTTTTATGTCAAAGCAACTTGATCTTAATTCTAAAGAAAGAGCAACAATTTTGACTTGAATCAATGCTAGGATTCGCCGATCTTGTTCGTCCTGCACCTCCCCACTGCCAGCGAGAATGGAGAATTTGGCACTCGGCCAAAGCTCCACTCACTGCAGCACTGGAGAATCTCAGCCATGGAAGAGTTTGGAAGTTTCTGGTGCAGGTCTTCTGACTATGCTGTCACATCACTCTCCAAATGTTGCTATGGCTCAAGTCTCCAGGGAATCTTATGCCAGAATTGTTTAAATTTTCCTATTGACAGTACATCAGCCTGACAAACCTCATTCTAAAATATATGCATCACTTGGGGGGAGGGCAGTGAAAGGAACAGCGGTAGGTAATGGCATAGTGGCATAGAAATCCAGTGCAATTCTCTCGGGCCCCGGGATTAAATCCCACCAAAGTAGATGGTTAAATTTGAATTTAATAAAAATCTAGAATTCGAAGTGGAATGGTGCCATGAAACGGCTGTCCTAAAAAGCCATCTGGTTCACTAATATCTTTAAAGAAAAATAAATATCCTTTAGGGAAGGGATCTACTATCCTGATCTTATCTGGTCTACATGTGACTGCAAACCAACAGCAAACTCTTAACTGCCCTCTGAAATCACTGAGCAAGCCAACAATTCAAGGCTAATTAGGGAGGGGCCATAAATGCTGGCCCGGCCAGTGATGCCCATATCCAAGAAATAATTTTTTTAAATATTCAGTGCACAAAGCAAGTTTATTTTTTATTCATGCATTTGCCCATCCTTTAGTTGCCTGTAGTGCTTTGATATGAGTCGTTGGCTAGGCCTCTTCAGAGTCATTCTATTGGTGCGGAACTGAAGTCAAACATTGACCTGACTCAGTAAGAGCTGCAGATTTCCTTCTCCAAAGGACATTGGTGGACGTTTTTTTGACATGAAAAATCCAATAGCTTCATTGAGACTTTTTATACTAGTTGTTATTTTATTTCCAGGTTTTTAAAACTGAATTCAATTTTCAAATTGCCACAGTGGGATTTGGAGTTATGTTCTTTGGATTACTGCTCTGACTCTCAGTGGATTACTAGTCCGCTAACATAACCATTGCATTGCCATAACATTACAGTGTAGGCATTGCAGGTTTACCACAGTGTACATAATTAGAACATATCTTCATCGGCACACGTCTGCAGACTTTGAACAATGAAAGACATTGATGTCTAATCCATTTATCCTCCTGCAAATGTTTCCAATGACAGCAAAGCCAGCTTGAATCATTCTTAGTCAAAACCAACAGTACCATATGCATGTAATGACATTTACATAATACGCAGATTAAACAGACTGTCTTTTAGGAGTATTATATTCTTTGTAGTTTAAGTACAGGGTAGATTTCTGTCTTCACCACCTGGAGGGTTGTACAGATCCTCCACCGTTTATAGAGCCCAGCTGATGTTTCCTCCTGTGGTTTCTTTCTATTTATTTAAATGGGATAAAAACCAGGTGAGTTGCGGGTTGTGAAGGCAAACATTTACCCTTGCAAATGTGAGTCAAACACTAAACGAAAGTAAAAGTTATCATTGGAGACACTGGCCCGGATTCCAGTTGGTGTGGGGTGGAAGGAAGTGCATGAGTCCTGAGGTGAGCAATGCACATGCGGAGTGTAGGAGTGTGGAGGCCACTGTAACTTCACTCCATTACCATTACATCAGGCCTTGCCCAAGCCCAGCCAGGTACACCACCTGACCAAAGGCGGGAAGAGAAAATCACAGGCACTAGGCTGAGCTTGGCGCTCTCGGGATCAGTATCGAGCTGTCAAATAAATCGGGGAGAGGGTGAAGGTCACCAGGCCTTGATCTGAATATTTAAAGAGGACCCCACCAGTGTGGGGTGGTCTTCAGCTCAAAAGGGCCGGCTAACATTCAATTCTGTAAAGAAATCAGCAGGAACAGAGAAGATAACTCAATCATCAGCATGCAACTACACAATGCATGATTCCCATCTTGATACTACTGACAAATGCCATTACCGAGAAATCCACATTAAAAATAATTTAAAATTGAATGTATAAAGTCATTATGCAGCCTTAAGGCATCCAAAACTGCTTGGATTCATGAAACAGATCTTTAGCTACAGTAAAAGAAATACTGTACCAGACATTGGTTAGACCACACTTAGAGTGCAGCGTAGCCACCTGGGACTCGTGTACTACTGAAAACATTACCTTCCTTGACAAAGTTCAATGTCTGGCATTTCATTATATACAATTACTTGTGAGATTTTGCTATCTCCTGGTTGGTCATATCACGAGGCTTGAAAAATGGGGAGGCGGTGGTGCAGTGGTATTGTCACTGGACTAATAATCCAGAGACCTAGCGTAATGCTCTGGGGACTTAGGTTCGAATCCCACCAGGGCAGATGGTGAAATCTGAATTTGATAAAAATCTGGAATTAAAGGTCTAATGGTGATCATGAAACCATTGTTGATTGTTGTAAAAAACCCACCTAGCTCACTAATCTTCTTTAGGTGTGGAAATCTGCCATCCTTACCTGGCCTGGCCGACATGTGACTCCAGATCCACAGCAATGTGGTTGATTCAATGCCCTCTGAAATGGCCGAGCAAGTCACTTAGTTCAAGGGCAATTAGGGATTGGCAATAAATGCTGGCCCAGCCAGCGGTGCCCACATCCCATGAATGAATAAAGAAAAAACAAACAGTCTCCAGAACCAAAGAAAACCCATAGGTTGATGTGCCTGTATACAATTTTGAGTGGATAATTAAATATTTCTAAGCAGGTCAATAAGTCCAAAGGTGACGGAATTTGAAGAGTTCATAACCAACAGCACTAAGTGTATACACTCCATGTGCTTCCTTTGCTAACTCCTTTTTCCTCCCAGAACATTGAAGGACTGGAACTATCTTTCACAAACGTTAATCTGCGAGCTCCTAAGAATCCACTTAAGGAAAATGCATTGAATTTTTTTATTAACGTGACCATTCATTATACCCCTCCTGTGAAAATTCCCCTAGTGGAGGATTACAGAGGGAAATCATACCAAGCACCAGCTAGTCCCAATCCCATCATTTTAGGTGTTCCCTCTGTCTGGTTTGTGCCGGGACAGGGGAGATGAGGGCATGGGTTAAGGGTGAAAGGAGAAAAGTTTAAAGGGAATATTAGGGAGGGGCTTCTTCACGCAGAGAGTGGTGGGAGTGTGGAATGAGCTGCCGGATAAAGTGGAAAATGCACTAAGTGCCACACTTTTAACATTTAAGAAAAACTTGGACGGGTTCATGGATGAGCGGGGTGTGGAGGGATATGGTCCAAGTACAGGTCAGTGGGACTAGGCAAAAAATGGTTCGGCACAGACAAGAAGGGCCAAAAGGCCTGTTTCTGAGCTGTAATTTTCTATGATTCTATGGTTCTATGACAGTTAAAAGGGGTGGCACGGTGGCACAGTGGTTAGCACTGCTGCCTCACAGCGCCAGGGACCTGGGTTCAATTCCGGCCTCGGGTCACTGTGTGGAGTTTGCACATTCTCCCCGTGTCTACGTGGGTTTCCTCCGAGTGCTCTGGTTTCCTCCCATAGTCCAAAGATGTGCGAATTAGGTTGATTGGCCATGCTAAATTGACCCTAGTGTCAGGGAGATTAGCAGGGTAAATATGTGGGTTTTGGGAACAAGGTGGGATTGTAGTCGGTGCAGACTCGATGGGCCGAATGGTCTCCTTCTGCACTGTTGGGATTCTATGAAAATCAGAGTTGTGGTATTGAAACTGGTGTTTTATAAAGGGTTAAGGAACAATAAGGTAAACTACTGAGTATGTTGTGCTTCAGTGAATTCATTACTGGAAGTGGGGAGAGAAGATGCAACTGCTGTACAAAAATAATACTTTTAGGTTTACAAAAGAAAATCCCAATAACAACTCGAGAAGTTGCCATAAGTGCCATAAATGGAAAGCAAAACCCTAACAAAACTAAGACGAAGCACTTGCGACAAAATTAGGAGTTACAAAAATCCCTTTAGAACTGTAACTCTTGTAAAATAAGCAGAATACACACAACAAGTGTAATCATGGGTATTTCCCAAATCCTCACAATTATTTATAAAGCTCAAAACACACTAGCCATGTGTCTTTAAACGACAAACCACTGTGGATTGTCACCATAAATAACTTAACCGGTTTGATAAAACCTATTAAATCACAGCAAGCAAAACTGTTCTGAAAGGGTTACACAGTTGCTATGGAATAATAACAGCTTCAAGGTTTGAGTATGAAATCTTGCCAAGATTCAGTATTCGCCACTTGCAAATCTATTAATACATTCTCTGCTAGGGTAGTTACACATGACAAAAGCTAGGCTTGAAAAGCATTTTGTGCACTTGCTTTGTGGATCCCAACTCTAACTTCTTTAGCTTGTCAGTTTACATTGCTTTTAAAGTGTCAACAACCTTAAGTTTCATAAAATACAAAAGGCTTTGGGTAGGTTGTGGAGCCAAGGCACCTAGATGAAGTTAAGGTACAGGCAAGGCATGGTCAAACTGAATGGTAGTACGGCCTCAAAGGGTTGAATGACCCACTCAGGTTCCTACGTTTCAATGTTCCTAATTATACAGACACAAAGGCATAGAAAATTCCAAATGTTATACTAATTAATTCTCCAATTAATCTATAATACAACACAAACTATCTGCTGAAGTTACAGAGAATACTTATGTATATTATTTACTGTGACAGAAACACAGCTGGGAGCTTATGCCGAAAATTCAGAAGTGTATAAAATAATATATTCACAAATTCTGGAACACAAACTTCGAAGGATTATCTATTCAGTGAACAAGGGTTTCTTAGAACCACAAAGGATTACAAACGGAATCAATCCTCCAGATGAACTGCAATGAAATTCCCTGGTTTGCTCTAAAGGCATGAAATAGTGCCTGACTGAGAAAGTGCAGTTTTTAGTTACATGTTAACACTGCAGTTTTTAAGAAAAATAACAGATGCTGGAATTGGATTTTGCGGCAACTTAGTAAATGGCCTTTTCACCTTTGGTACCTAGCGTTCAAATCCAACCCAAACTGATGGAGAGGATGTCTTATATTGCTGACTAGTGTTTGTGGTGAGTCTTTGATTCCATTCTCACAACCCTGTCCTGTGAATATTTGCCACGTTTAAAGTAACAAATTGTAGTGATTGTCCCTTTCAGGGCCACCTGGCCTGGGTAACCAATCGGGACTCAGAGTGGAGAATGACCCCCGGGGGAGGAGTTCTCCTAGAGCAGAGGTATTTTAGAATCAGCTGCACATCTGAGCTCTTGAGTGTCACTAAGTAAATCCGTTTTTGTTCACTAATGAAGTTTCTGAAAGTGCATCATTACACGAATAAAGTTCAATGTGAAGACATGAAATGAATGATGTTCAATGAGAACGTGAAGTTTCCCTCAATTAAACAAATCAATCTGTTAGTGAATATACTCAAAATATTCTCTGTATAAAAAAGAACAGATGAGTGTTGTGGAGGTGTACTTTTCAAATGAGTAAGATTTCTGTAACATCAATAGTTTAAAAATAAACACATATAGCGATTGGAGGGGAGAGAAGAAAGTCAAAGACAACATCAGAAATATCAGCAGAATCATCAGAGCGTAATTCAGCCAAATACCAGTTTTCAGTCACCAACACCCTTTATCATGCACCAAGGAAAAGGGCTGCGCTTGAGGCTTACAGTCAGGTAATCTTCACCTCGGGACCTGCAACAACAGTTCGGGTAGAGTAACAGGTTTAAAAACCCCCGCTGTCTGCTTCCCATTGGGTGAGCCTCCACTCACTCTACAAGCAGGTCGTACCCCATGAAGCCAAGGGGAAGATCTATTGATGATACCCTGTGGCCTTCATGGCCATCATAACAGAGAGCAAGGGAACAGGCTGGTTAGTAATAGCAAGGGTGGTATTATGATTACGCCTTGGTTATTAATCTACTAACGTGAGTTCAAATCCCACCATAGCAGTTTTTGTATTTCGATTTGGATCACTAATAGTAACCATGAAGGAATGTGATTACAAACCCAACTGGTTCACTTTGGTGAAACAGTACCAACTGTCTGTAATTGGTCTGATGTAAATGTGATTTGAGACCCTCAGCAATGGCCTTGCAATTGACTCAGTTATGTCAAACTGCTACAAGATATTTCAATAGGGATAATACCAGATGGAGCACTCAGCATTGACCTAGGTTTCAGACTTGAACATATCAATGGCAGACCCAGCCCATCCAACCCTGTAAATTCATCCTAATATTTGTGGACGAAGCAGAATGTGGACACCTGATGCATGGCCTAGTATATAAACATGCTGCCAACATCAGGGGCCAGGTTTTTATGGCCATATCATGGTGTGCCTTCCCTCAGGGGATGGGATGGGCCATTTAAATCTCTATTTGGTTCGGTGGGATTGCAATATCCTACCAGGTGGGAGGGCCTTAAAATGCTAGTTGTACTCATGGAAACGTACAGATCAGCCAACATCCTGAATCACCATCATTGGGTGAGAGACTTCAAGGTAGCATCATGACTGAAAGGTATAGCTGCCAGATTGAGGTCAGAGTAGGTGTTGAGAGAACCAATGTGAGAGAAAAACTGATTTGACCTTCGCCTCACCTGCCTATCATGGTTGCATCTGTACATAATACTGCCGAATCCAGTCTTCCCACTGAGTTGTTAGCACTACCTTGATGCTAATTAAGAACTGATCAAAATTGGAAGTTGGTAACCCAGAGGCTTGGACTAACGAGGTGCTGTGAGCAATCAACATCAGCAAAATTGTATTCCACCGTAATCTGTAATCTGATGGACTTGAATGTCTGTCATTCAATTGCCATTATATTAAGCTAAGTGACTAACTCTGGTTAATTGGGGAGCATAGGAGAGCATGCCATGACAGTGCCAGGCATGCCTTGAAATGTGGTGCCAACCTCACAAAAATACAACACCTTCATGCATGCTAAACAATGAAAGCAGCCGGCTCCAAATGATCACACCATTAATGGATCAGATCAAAGACCTTAGGTAAAAGTTTACGTTCCCTTGTTGGTGGGATTTTAGCCATGGGGTGATCTCAAAATTTCTTGGATGACCTTCCCACTAGGCTCCCGCTTACCTTGACTTCTCTGTAAATTCAGGCTTGGATGGTTGAGGCCTAGTCCGGCAAACCCTCTCATGCCCCAATTGAGGCCTTTTGGCCAATTATTGACCACTTAAGAGCCATTTTCCACCCAGCTTCAATTTTCAGGCTGGTGGGAGGAGTTCAGAGGCAGGGGACAAACCTAAAAATTAACTGGTGTTCAGGCCTTCAACAGGAAGGGGGTGGGGAGCGTTTCCAAGAGTAGCCTCCTTTTAACATTGGACACCCTCCTCAGAAAGTGTGGCCTCCTGGAGGTCCTCCATTCTCGTCCTCCCCTCTCTACCTCGGCCTCTCTACCCCAACACTCTCTGCACACCCTCCTGGGCCTCACCTTCATCCCTGCCCTGACACTCCCAAAACTTACCCAGTCCTGGAATCTCAGGATTTAGACTCTGGGGACTGCTTAAAGTCCCAATCCCGTCCACTTCAGCCTCTGGCATTGCAGGGACTAGTGAGCTGCCAGCCAATCAGATTGGCCAGATGCTCTCTAAGGCTTGAGGTCCTCCCAAGTGAGGGGTGGATGTCCCACCTCCAGCTAATTAATGCTTGTTGGGACGTTTGAACCAACACCTGTGCAAAAGGTCAGGACTTAGCTTTCGGGCCTTGCTTACATCACAGATATCCAAGGAGAAGACAAGCAGCCTGGAGCTACTGGACTCTGGAGGAACCTGGAATGGATCCTCTTGACTATGGCTTCACCGCGAAACAGCTCTTGGATGGTTAGGGGGGGTATCTACGCAGCAACTTTGGCTCCATTGATGTCAGTGTTGCTTTGGATGTATTTGCAGCATCATCCATGGTATTCGCTGACTTTTCCAACTTGTTTTGGAATGTCAGGGTTTTGCTAAGTGCTGGTAGGGATGTGGCGAGAAAGGTTAGGTGTTCATCAAACAAGTAGGTCTTAGGGAAGGGGTGTGTGAAAATGTCTGGGGAGGCCAAGGCTGGGTGGAGGGATGAAGATGTTGGTTGGTGAAGCTGGAAGGTGGAGTAATGTGTTAGGAGGGTTGAAGATGTCCAGGAAGAGGAAAGGGTAGTGGAGGAGAAAGATGGCGCTGTGGGGGATAGGTGTCGTGGGAGAGAGAGTACTGAGGCAAGGGGGTGGTTTGGATGGGTGAAGGAATAAGTGTGGGATAGGTGTCATGGGGGAAAGGGTTTGGAGGGCTGAAGGTGTCATAATAGAGGAAGAAATGAGGGAAGGAGTAAGGAATGGTGAAGGAGTAGGGGGAGAGGAAGAAGTGATGCAGGAATGGAGGGATAGGGCAGAGGGTGCAGGAGTGGAGGGGAATGTTGGGCAGTTGTTGCAGGATCTGCCATGTTTCCAAAACCGAAAGTAATCTCAGCCCGTATTGAAAGAGCACAGGTGCTGCATGGGAGTGTGTGGGCATAGACCTTGGTCAGCATGGATGGAGAACTGAAAGGGAACACCAGCAGGCATCATTGGAAAAGCTAGGGGCAGTCAGATGAGTGTGATGGCTGGAGGATCCGTACGCATGGGGAGGGCTTACACGAGGCTGTGAAAGACCCTGCCACGGACACTTCTCACTCCAGAATTACTCATGATGCAGCTGAACTATTGGTGTTGGGGGGTGTGGCAGTGAAGTGTGGGGCAAGACTTCGCAAAACCAATATAATAACATTGAAAGACATCATTGGATGTTGGGAGGAATTTCCCAAAAAATGACAAAGTGTCAAGTTCTGACTGGAAACTGATGTGTTTCTCCTCAGAGAAAGAGCCAAATTTTCTCTCCAGATTCATAGAATTCATAGAACCCCTACAGTGCAGAAGGAGGCCATTCGGCCCATCGAGTCTGCACCGACCACAATCCCACCCAGGCCCTACCCCCACATATTTTACCCGCTAATCCCTCTAACCTATGCATCTCAGGGGCAATTTTAACCTGGCCAATCAACCTAACCCGCACATCTTTGGACTGTGGGAGGAAACCGGAGCACCCGGAGGAAACCCACGCAAACACGAGGAGAATGTGCAAACTCCACACAGACAGTGACCCAAGCCGGGAATCGAACTCGGGACCCTGGAGCTGTGAAGCAGCAGTGCTAACCACTGTGCTACCGTGCCGCCCCTGTGCTACCGTGCCGCCCCTTGTGTCAGATCTTCTGACACTTTGTCAAGAAAAAGCAGGGGGATGTTTAATAATGTATTGAGGGGCGGGGTCTAAAGACGCTGGCAAGGCTGGCTCCACAGAGATCAGGGTGCCTTTCTTAAAGGCACGCTAATCTTAAAGTGAAGGAACAGGCACCACTCCACTCCTCCCCCCAAACCCCCATCCTCCAACGGAGTTGAGAGCATGCCGTGCTATGTTGCGCTCTCGTGTTGCCACAATAGGAACTCACCCATGGAAGCAGTGATGGAGATAAACCCTGCGTGGATCTCCGGCAGAAACTGGGCATTCTGCTAGACAAGGGTCTCCATGGCATCTGTCACCCTCCTCATTCTGTCCCTGAGGTCTTCTTCACAACTTAATTCCTACCTATCTTTGTGTAATCAGCAAAGTTAGTAACCATACATTCAGTCCCGTTGTGCAAGTCATTAATATAGATTGCAAGAAGTTGAGGCCTCAGCACTGATCCCTGTGGCACACCATTCATTACACCTTGCCAACTTGAAAATGACACATTTATGCCTACTTTGTGTCTTGTTCGCTGACCAATCAGTTATCCATGCTACTATGAGCCCTTACTTTGTGTCGTAATCTGGGAGCATGAATTTGCCCTGAGCTCTAAACCTAACATCCAAAGCAACATTTCCTGTCATATACTCCAGCTCATTTGTTTCTCACATATTCACTCATCAGTAACCCCCATGAGATGGGTTGAAACTGTTCATGTTACCAAAGGGAAATCAACACTCGAGGTGCATCAGTAATTGCTTGCTTGCAATTTTTCACCTTCAAAAATGCGCAACAAATTTGATGCTAACACATAATTTACTGTTTCTTATACTTTACGACGACATGCAGTGGTTGAGGCAAATGGCATAGCTGCATTTAAGGGAAATGAAATCTGGATAAGTTTGTGATGGAGAATGAAATAGAAGTGTATCGTCATAGGCAGCGATAGAATCGGAAGAAACTAATGTGGGATAATAAATACTGGCATTTGGGCTAAATGGCCTGTTTCTGTGCTGCATATTCTATGCAACTCACATGAGGAGCGCTTTGTTTACACTATACAATCCCCAACATGAGGAGCTAAGATTGATGACATTTGGATTGTGTTGTTCTCAAGACATGAGGTACCATATGACAAGTTTATGCATGAGCTAATTCTTTTGCCCTAGTGGACACCACCAAGGTAAACCCAAAGGTCACCAGATGCCTCAATCTATGCCGTACTGGACTCCATAATACACCACCAACTGACCCCCACCCATCCCCCAACCTGCCACAGCAACCTCCACCCCCAACAATCACATGCACACACTCTTCTCCAGTAACTATGCAATCTTCCAGCAATAGAATAATTTATGATGACAGATCTGGAACACAGAGACTGGAAACCAAGTTATTCCATGGAATCAGGATAATCTCACACCCAGTTCACAATTCCCGCAATCCATTCCAGAACCATCTTGTGAGTAGTGCTAACTAAAAGATGTGCTTTAATTTTTAAAAATTTGCTGTGGAGATCACTAATCCACACGGCATTCTGTTTGACCTTATAAAGCACTTTCCATAGAGAAGCTGGAGTGCTCCAGTGTGCCAGTGAGACTTGTGAAATCATAATAGCTCGATGGCACTCATGAGATGACAGATGTGGAAACTAAATCTGTTTGGTGCGGAAATACAATATCCCACAAATAGTCATGGAAACAGAAGTAACCTTGTGGGAGTTTTTCAGTTAATGTGAATAGGAGAGTATTTATTTTGGATAATACGCTGTTGAAATCAATGTTACTTTATCTCATTGAGACGTACAAAATTCTTACGGGGCTCGATAGGCTAGATGCAGGAAAGATATTTCCCCTGGTCTTCTGGTGGTGGGGGAAGAGGTCTAGAATCGGGGACATAGAATAAAGGATAGTCCATTTAGGACTGAGAAGATGAGGAATCTCTTCACTCAGAGGGTGGTAAATCTTTTGAATTCTCTACTCCAGGTGGCTGTGGAGACTCAGTCATTAAGCATGTTCAGGACAGAGATGGATAGATTTCTAGTTATTAAAATATATCAAGGAAGTAGGGGGATAGTGCAGTAAAATGGCATTGAGATAAGGCTAGCCATGATCTAGTTGAATGAAAGATCAGGCTTGAAGGGCCAAATGACATACTCCTGTTTCTATTTCCGATGCTCCTACTTTGAATTTATCTCTTTGAATATTAAGGCATGAGGAAGGCGGTGGGTGAAGAAATAGATTTCCTTTGTTCTGTTTGTAGGCTGATTTTTATTATGGTTGCTATATTCATGATTACAACTGCGTTCGAAATAATGGAGAGTGAAAATCTGCCACATTTGTTACTGTCTGTTTGCTCAGTATTGTTGACTTGAAATCATAAGAGAAACATTAAGGACTAAAACACTTCTGACAGCGGTGTTCGGAATGTCTCCACGGTCAATCTCTCTTTCAATGGTAAAAGCAAATTACTGCAGTTGCTGGAATCTGAAAGAAAAACAGAAAATGCTGGAAAATCTCATCAGGCCTGACAACATCTGTGGAGAGAGAATGGAGCTAATGTTTCAAGTCTGGATCTTTCTCCACAGATGTTGTCAGACCTGCTGAGATTTTCCAGCATTTTCTGTTTTTGTCTCTTTCAATGGTAATTGATTTTAAACATTGATCATACTTTTTTGTGAAATAATCCCTCCTAAAATCTATTACACATTATTTTTTTCCCCACTGGTTTTACTTTTGTCTTTTACACCTAGTGTTTAAAATACTTCAGCAAAATCATCAATTTAATCCTTTCCTTTTGGTACACGTTGAACTTTTCTAACCTTTTCTCCAGGATTAACCCCTGTCACATTTCAAATTCTTCTGGTGTCCTTGCACTCTGTCCAGTGCTAGTTTTTTAAAAAATACATTCCATTGCTGGCTGGGCCAGCATTTACTGTCCATCCAGAGGACATCTGAGAGTCAACCACATTGCTGTGTGCCTGGAGTCACATGTCGGCCAGATCAGGTAAGGATGACAGATTTCATTCCCTAAAGGTCATTGGTGAGCCAGATGGGTTTTTATGGCATTCAACAATGGTTTCATGATGATCATTAAAGTTTTTAATTCCAGTTTTTATTCAATTCAAATTTCACCATCTGCCGTAGTAGGATTTGAACCCTGGGACCCAGATCTTGCCTTCGGTTTCTGGATTACGAGTCCAGTGACAATACTATTGCACAACTGCCTACCATAACTCTATCACTTTTTGTAGTGCGCTGGCTAGAATATCAGTCCTTCAGGTGTGACCCAGTGGAAGCAAAAAAGCTGATAATCCCCCTCTCCACAATCTGTAGGGTCTGAAAGTAGGTGACCTCTTTTGAAACTATAGAAGAGGAATTACCCAGGATTAATTTCAGAAGTGAAGGTCCTCAATTAAAACAAAACCCTATTAGCATTAGAGGACATTTATTAGTGCCTTAAAGAGAGAACTAGCCTTGCTGCCATGGAATCACCTAACAAACAAACGCAGCAAAAACTAATGGCACAATTTATACAAACCAGATTGCAGTCCTGAGGTGAAGATCAAAATCTCCTGGATGAGCTTCCTGCCAAATGCGCAAAGGCAAAGTTTCTGCATCAGAACCATTATTTAAAAAAATGAATAAATACTTCCATATGCGGAATTTCAAATATTACTTCATTGGGAATTCCTCAAAGAATTTTACCTGCAACCACGTTTTCAGTTTTATACAATATCTGAGCTGAGGAACAGTTCATTGGTGATATATCCTCACTAACTGAGATAGTCAGGAGCAGGTGGGGAGAATAAAGTGAGTGCATAATTTATATGAAAACTTTAAAAGGCAGGTAACAAACAATTGAGTAATTTGATCCTGCAAATTGAAGGGGTAAGGTTGGATTTGTACCTAGAATTCTTCAGATTGTCAACAAATGGAACAAAAAACTGAATGCCACTGAGAAGCATTATTAGAGGGCACAGCATCATATGGATCCACCCCATGCAATGTAGGAGAAAGTGTTTCTTGTTTTTTTATGCCCTAAGCTAGGAAACCCTTCTTATTCCTCATATTGTTTCCAGTCATGTGTAATGCTTAAAACATGATTAATGTTCTTTTCTCATGGGAAATTATTTAAAGTACTTCACAATACTGGAACTGGAGTTGGAGCAGATTGTGTTTTTCTGGTTGGGTATGGTGTGGAGAAGGAAAGAGATCACTCTTAATATATTAGATTCTGTCTGGGCAGATGGCTGCCTTGTCTTGCTATTAACCAGAGGTCATTCTGCAAAGATCATCAGATAAAGTGACAAATTTATTGATCTCCAAAGTCAAAGATAATATATCTTTAACTTTATCTAATCCCTGTATTGGGGTCAGGTCTGATTCTTCGTGATGGGAACTGGAGCTCAACTCTTACAGCGGGGGCTGTGATTTTCTACAAGTGCCAAGTGGATATTTTACAGCGATTCTCGTGGTTCAATTAATATAGATGGGACTCTTTTAACTTGACCTAGAAACTCCAGTGCCCTCCAGCACCACTGTGAAGTCCACAGGTGTCTTCAGACTCACTTCCCACGTGCTCTATGAATAGCTTCACTTGACCAAAGCAGTGCATATATGAGTGGAAAGATTGCCTAACAGCAATCAGGCAACTCCATGTTTACAAGAGTTGCCCAGTATTAAGATTCATCAGTCAGTTTGACATTGATCTATGGGACAACTAAAAGATACACACTGGCCGAATTCTATGGAAAACAAGCTCTCATCCTTTAGAATAGAAGTTATTAATCACACTGATTAAGTCCCCATCTATGACAGAGGCTAATTCATTCAGAACAGCTCAGTGTGCTGTGCTGGTTGGTTATGAGACAAGGACTGAATTCTTTATAAGCCATGAAAATAATGTCACATATTTTGAATTTTTATTGAAACTGGGCTTTGCAGATTGAATCACTTCCCTCTCTGTACTATCAAATACTAAGCACAGCCTAAACAATGATGAAAAACACTGTAATAAAGTTGCTTTGCTATCGCAACAATTCCTATTTGCTCCTTAATAAACTGCTCGTCATGGTTAATCTATACTGAAAACTGCTAGCCAGCTGGACTACTGCCAATGCTTCCTAAAAACAAATGAAAAACCAATGAAGAATGTAAGTTCATGACTGTTCATTCGCTTACAAAAATAGATTAATTTACAACATATTATTCACACCAAAGGGACAAAACTGTTCAGAAATCAAGCCTTGCATTTATATAGCACTTTATCATGTTTCTACAAAACAACCCAAAGTCTTTGCATGAATAATTTTTACATGCTGTCATTGTTGTGTGGGCAAATCATTTGATACATAGTAAGATTGTACACAGCCCATTAAGTGAGTTTCCAGCTAATATATGCTCAGTGGGGCTAATTGGCGGTGTAATGACCAGGATACTGGAATAATTCCCTGTTCATCATCAGAATAATCTTTTACATCCTAATAACTTCACCATTACACCTGAAGTGTTAACATCTCATCCAGCAGACAGCACTTCCAGCAGGCAGTCCAAGAGAAGTAGGCAGGCAGCGCAGGAGCCTCCTGGAATCCTGCTCAGAAATTGGTTTTCTGCGTTGGAAGCTGGTAAGGGCACTGGATCCTCAGAGAAGAGCAGTCAATGCTAGGTTTGTGACACCATCATGTGGTTTGGCTATGGAGGAGAGGAGGAAGAATAGGGGAAGAGCAATAGTGATAGGGCATTTGCTAGTTAGGGGAACAGACAGGCGTTTCTGTGGCCATAGACACGACTCCAGGTTGGTATGTTGCCTCCCTGGTGCCAGGGTCAAGGATGTCACAGACTGGCTATAGGACATTCTTCTGGGGGAGGGTGAACAATGGTCCACATTGGTACCAATGACTTAGGTAGGAAAGGGGATGGGGTCCTACAATCAGAATTTAGGGAGCTAGGCAGAAAATTAGCAAGTAGGCCCTCAAATGTTGTAATCTGCGAATTACTCCTAGTGTACGTAAAAGTGAGGACAGAAATAGGAGAATAAGATAGATGAATACGTGGCTGAAAAGATGGGAGAGAGTGTTTTAGATTCCTGGGTTACTAGCTCTGGGAAGATGGCACCTGTACAAGCTGGACGGGTGGCAACTGAATAGAGCTTGGACTGAGTTCCTTGCGGGATGTTTTGCTAATGCTGTCGGTGTGGAGTGAGGGGCGGGGCAGCTTTAAACTAACTTGGCAGGAATGTAGGAACCAAGAGGAAGTATTAGAGAGGAGTACCAGGATGCACAACATAATGGGAGGGACAGAAAGCACTAGAATAGAGAATAGCAAGTTAATAAGTGGAGTTGGAGTAAGGGATAAAATAATGACATCTAATTAACAGTTACAGTACATTTATGTGAATGCAGAAAGTATAGTCAATAAGATTGGGCAGAGTTACAGTCACAGATTACATTATGGAAACATGGGCTGGGATTTTCCCAGCCCGTTGCGCTGCTCCAGTAGCACAGCGGGCTGGGAGACCTCAGCAAGGGGCCGATGGAGGGATTCATGACCAGCGTCCATCCGATTGCGAATCCCCCAGACTATGTCTTTCCACACAATCAGCCCCGTGCTGGAAATTGGAAATTGGCGTGGGGCTGGTTACCTTTTGGAAATTGTCATTTCCATGTGATTACCGGGATGGTGGTCTCTGGGCCCGCTAGTATCTCCCCCCAACCCTGCCGAGAGAGGTTCCCACCAATAGGGTTTACAACTGTTCACCACCAATGGGGACCAGGCATGCTCACCACACTGGTGGGGCAGAGGCCATTGAGGCTTCCCCTGAGAGTTTCAGGGACTGGGGGTGTGCCCCTTGGGCAGTGCCAGCCTGGCAGTGCCAGTCTGGCAGTGCCAGTCTGGCACCTTGGCACTGCCTACCAAGCACTCTGGCACTGCCCATTAGGCACCAGGCAGTGCCAAGGGGTGGGGCCAAAGGGGGGTGGGGCCTACTGGGGGGCAGAGCATATTGGGAGGCCAATTGGTGGTGGTTGTTGGGGGGAGATCAATGGGATCAGTGGGAGAGGGAGGGAGGGGGCAATTGGAGCTGGCCTGAGGGGGGGAGGGGGTGATCGGGTAGGCTGGTGATCTGGCAGGGTGGGGTAGGAGGGATCAGGTAGGAAGCAATCCGGAGGCTGGCAATGGGGGGGTGGGTCCAATGCGCATGCGCAAAGCTCCCCACTGACAGATCTGTGAATGTGCAGTGGCCCGCTGAACACTATGCTACCACCTCTCAAGCGGGATGAGGCCTCGCCCCCTACTTACTGGCGCAAATCTCTCTGTTGCACTCTGTGATGCACCATTCCACTAATTACGCCCAAAAAACAGACAGGAAATTCTCCTGTTTTCCCACCCGTTAGGCGCTTAGTTTTTTTGGAAGGGCAGGACTGAGTGCTAAATATTCCTGGGTGCAAGTTGTTCAGAAAAAATAAGAAAGGAAGGAAAAAGGGAGGGATAGCGGCATTGGTTAATGAGGGCATTGCAATGCTGGAGAAAGAGGATGCCTCAGAGGATTCAAGGACAGAATCAATTCGGCTAGAGGTAAGGAACAAAAAGAACTCAATCACATTGCTCGGTGTAATCTATAGACTACAAACTAGTGATAATAATGTAGAAGAACAAACCTGCAGGGAAATTACAGAGAGATGCAAACATTATAGAGTAGGAATTTAATTATTCAAAAGTAGACTCGGATATTGGTAGTGTAAAGACTGGAGGGGGGAAATGTTCCTGGATTGTGTCCAAGAAAATGTTTTACAGCAGTATGCATCCAGTTCAACAAGAAAGGATGCACTGTCGGACATGGCTCTTAGAAATGAGCGGGATCGAGCAGATCAAGTGCCAGTGGGCAACATTTAGGAAACAGCGATCATTGTATTGTAAGATTTAGGATGACGATAAGAAAGGAAAATTGACAATCAAGAGTAAAAATATTTAATTGGGGGAGACCAGAATTCAATGGGGCAAGAATGGAGCTGGGATGGTTAGATTGGAATGAAAGGTTGGCGGAAAAACTGTAGCTGAACAATGGGCACCTTCAAAACAGAAATGGTCCGGACACAGTCAAGGTATATTCCCTATGGTGATTGTCCCTTTAAGGGCAACACAGCAGAGTAAGGGTCACCTGGACTGGAGAACAAATCATGATTCATGGTGAGAAAAGCTCATTGATAAAAACATTTTTGGAGCTAGCTATAGCCATGCAGCTGCTGTACAATTCTTATTAATAAATACCTCTCTGTGTTCATTAATGGGGTGGACATGATGTGGAAATGCCGGCGTTGGACTGGGGTGAACACAGTAAGAAGTCTCACAACACCAGGTTAAAGTCCAACAGGTTTATTTGGTAGCAAATACCATAAGCTTTCGGAGCGCTGCTCCTTTGTCAGATGGAGTGGAAATGTGCTCTCAAACAGGGCACAGACACAAAATCAAGTTGCAGAATACTGATTAAAATGCGAATCTCTAAAGCCAGCCAGGTCTTAAAGGTACAGACAATGTGGGTGGAGGGAGCATTAAACACAGGTTAAAGAGATGTGTATTGTCTCCAGACAGAACAGCTAGTGAGATTCTGCAAGCCCAGGAGGCAAGCTGTGGGGGTTACTGATAATGTGACATAAATCCAACATCCCGGTTTAGGCCGTCCTCATGTGTGCGGAACTTGGCTATCGGTTTCTGCTCAGCGACTCTGCGCTGTCGTGTGTTGTGAAGGCCACCTTGGAGAACGCTTACCTGAAGATCCATGGCTGAATGCCCGTGACTGCTGAAGTGCTCCCCCACAAGTTCCATCCCACCATCAGACTCACCATGGACTACTCTCCCGAATCGGTTGCATTCTTGGACACACGCATCTCCATTAAGGACGGTCACCTCAGCACCTCACTGTACCGCAAGCCCACGGATAACCTCACGATGCTCCACTTCTCCAGCTTCCACCCTAAACACGTTAAAGAAGCCATCCCCTACGGACAAGCCCTCCGAATACACAGGATCTGCTCGGATGAGGAGGATCGCAACAGACACCTCCAGACGCTGAAGATGCCCTCATAAGAACAGGATATAGCGCTCGACTCATCGATCAACAGTTCCGACGCGCCACAGCGAAAAACCGCACCGACCTCCTCAGAAGACAAACACGGGACACGGTGTTCAGAGTACCCTTCGTCGTCCAGTACTTCCCCAGAGCGGAGAAGCTACGGCATCTCCTCCGGAGCCTTCAACATGTCATTGATGAAGACGAACATCTCGCCAAGGCCATCCCCACACCCCCACTTCTTGCCTTCAAACAACCACGCAACCTCAAACAGACCATTGTCCGCAGCAAACTACCCAGCCTTCAGGAGAACAGTGACCACGACACCACACAACCCTGCCACAGCAACCTCTGCAAGACGTGCCGGATGCCATCATCTCACGTGAGAACACCATCTACCAGGTACATGGTTCCTACTCTTGCAACTCGGCCAACATTGTCTACCTGATACGCTGCAGGAAAGGATGTCCCGAGGCATGGTACATTGGGGAAACCATGCAGACGCTACGACAACGGATGAATGAACACCGCTCAACAATCACCAGGCAAGACTGTTCTCTTCCTGTGGGGGAGCACTTCAGCAGTCACGGGCATTCAGCCTTGGATCTTCAGGTAAGCGTTCTCCAAGGCGGCCTTCACGTCACACGACAGCGCAGAGTCGCTGAGCAGAAACTGATAGCCAAGTTCCGCACACATGAGGACGGCCTAAACCGGGATGTTGGATTTATGTCACATTATCAGTAACCCCCACAGCTTGCCTCCTGGGCTTGCAGAATCTTACTAGCTGTTCTGTCTGGAGACAATACACATCTCTTTAACCTGTGTTTAATGCTCCCTCCACCCACATTGTCTGTACCTTTAAGACCTGGCTGGCTTTAGAGATTCGCATTTTAATCAGTATTCTGCAACTTGATTTTGTGTCTGTGCCCTGTTTGAGAGCACATTTCCACTCCATCTGACAAAGGAGCAGCGCTCCGAAAGCTTATGGTATTTGCTACCAAATAAACCTGTTGGACTTTAACCTGGTGTTGTGAGACTTCTTACTGTGTTCATTAATGGGGCCAGATTTTCCGGCCAAGTTCGCCCCAAAAACGGAAAATTCCGCCCGAGGTCAACGGAGCTTTGCATGGCCCGCCCCCCGCCCGCTACGATTCCAGTGGCAGGCGGGACGGGTAATTCCAGTGATGAAGTCTGTTAAAGTGCATCTTAACATTCCCTTTAAAGGAAAGGTAGGGCAAACAAATCCAGTGGTTCCAGGATGCAAAAAAAGATAGAAATTAAGATGAGGAAGAAAAAGTGTGCTTATAACAGGTAGAATAAACAGTTGAAAACCAAAAGGAATACAGAAGGCTCAGAGAGGAGGTGAAAAAGCTCAGAGAAGAAAAGAAGGATTATGAGAGAAGACTGTCAGTCTACATAATGGGGAATCCCAAAATCTTCTGTCGGCACATAAGTAGTAAGAGGGTGGTAAAAGGAGGAGTAGGGCTGATTGGGGACCCAAAATGGGATTAACACATGGAAGGATGGGGGATGGCTGAAATGCTAAACGAATACTCTGCATTTGTCTTTACCAAGGAAGCAGATGCTACCCTAGCCATGGCAACAGAGGAGGAAACATTGTCACTGAATGGGTTCAAAATTGATAAGGAGGTGGTAATGTATAAACTGTTATCACTGAAAGTTGACAAGGGGCCGGGACTGGATGAGATGCATTGATGATATTGAAGGAAATGAGAGAGGAAATTGTCGGGATATTGGCCATAATCTTCCTGTCTTTCCTAGACTCAGGGAAGGTCCAGAGAACTGGAGAATTGCAAATGTTATGTCCTTGTCCAAAAAAGGTTGTAAGATTCGCCCAGCAATTACAGACCAATCAATTCAACATCAGTAATGGACAAGCTTTTGGAAACAATCATTCAGGATAGAACTAGTAGTCACATGGAAAAATGTGGCTTGATTAGGAAGAGCCAGCATGGATTTCTGATGGGGAAATCATGTTTAAGTAACCTTCTGGAGTTTTTTGAAGAGGTAACAGAGAGTGCCAATGAGAGTAATCCTGTCGATGTGGTGTACTTGGCCTTCCAAAAGGCATTCAATACAGTGCCACACAACAGACTTACAAGAAAAGTTATAGCTCAAATAAAAGGGACAGTAGCAACATGGATACAAAATTAGCTGAATAATAGGAAGCAGGAAGTAATAGTCAATGGACATCTTCCGGGCTGAAGTAAAGGTTCATAACGGTGTTCCACAGAAGTTGGTATTGTTATCTTTGTTTTCCTGATATATATTAAAGATCTAGGGGTTGAATTCTCCCAAAAAAATTCTAAGTGCTAAGTTCACGTAAAAACTGGTTTCTCCAGCAGGATTTTCAAAATGAATCTCCCACACTCTGTGCACAGCAGAGTGCACTAGCGTGAATCTCCTTAAAAAAGAGGTTGCAGCATAGCACAGAGCGGGCCTTTGTGCATGCGCCAATTTGTCACAGCGGTGATCGCCATATGCACTGCTGGTGACCCGATTGCTGGCCAGCCCCGCAATTCCTCAATGCTGGCAATGCGACTTCCCAAAACACCCGGTTGCTGGGGTCCCGGACGTTTCCGGGCCAGACCCGAGACTTCAGTTGGGGGAGACTTCAGTCCCGGGCCCTCTAATCATATGCAAATGATCATTAGCATAATTTATTCAGTTCCACGCCGATTTCCAGTGCGGGAGCCATGGTGCCCAGCGGGAGGCCCGCTACACAGCCTCCGCTTGAGTCTCCCGACCTGCTGTGCTGCTCTAGCAGCGCAGCGGACTGGGAGAATCACCTCCGAGATCTTGGTGTGCAGGGGACAGTTTCAAAGTTTGCAGACAACCTAACTTGGGAGTATTGTAAACCATGAAGAGGACAATGTAGAGCTTCAAAGGACAGAGACAAGTTGGTGGAGTGGGCAGATAGATGGCAGATGAAGTTCAATTTGCAGAAGTGTGAGGTGATTCATTTTGATAGGGAGAACATGGAGAGACAATAGAAAATGAGGAGTAAAATTCTAAAAGGGGTGCAGGGGCAGAGGAACCTGTGCATAGATCATTGAAGGTGGCAGGACAGGTGGAGAGAACTGTTAATATGGCATACAGTATTCTGGGCTTTATTAATTGGGGCATAGAGTACAAGTACAAGACGTTTAGGCTGAACTTATGCATGACACTAGTTAGACCTCAGCTGGAATATTGTGTATAGTTCTGGATGCCACACCATAAGAAGGATGTGAATGCATTGGAGAGAGTGCAGAAGAGGTTTACAAGAATGGCTCCAGGGATGAGAAATTCCAGATATGAGAATAGATTGGAGAAGTTGCAACTCTCCTTAGAGACTGAGAAGAGATTTTATAGAGATGTTCAAAATCATGAGGGGGGCTGGACAGAGTAGAGAGGGAGAAATTGGTCCCCCTCATAAAAGGATCATGATTGAGAGGGCACAGATTTAAGATGATTTGCAAAAGAAGCAAACGTGATATGAGAATTTTTTTTTCACAAAACGGGGTGAATTTTCCCGTTCAACCCACCACGGGAGTCAGAGCAGGTGAGGTGGACCATGGAAAGGTCCGTTGACTCGGGCAGGATTTTCTGGTTTCGGGGCGAGCATGACTGGAAAATCCTGCTCAATGAGTAGTTTGGATCTGGAATGCACTGTTCGGAAGTGTGGTGGAGACAGGTTCAATTGAGGCATTCAGAAGAGCGTTAGATGATTACTTGAATAGAAACAATGTGCAGGGACATGGGGAAAAGGCAGGAGAGTGGCACTAAGCCATTATGTTCATTTGGAGAGCCAGTGCAGACACGATGGGCCAAACAACCTCCTTCTGTTCCATAACAATTCTGGGATTGTGTGATTACAGCACTCAGTGTTAACCTACATTATGTGTTCAAGTTGTCATGTGAAATTTGAAACTATCCTCTTTTGTCTCAGTGATGAGGGCTAGAAAGTGAGTCAAGCTGATAGAAAAGCTCTCTTGATGGATAACTCAACATGTGATAAAAGATGATGAGGACTGTAAAGTGACTCTGGGAAGGGCAATGACAAATTAATAGATTGGGCAGACAGGTCTCCAGCGAAAGTTAATACAAAGAAATGTGGTGTAATACATTTTGGCAAGAATAACGCAGAATCACAGAAATTTACAGTACAGAGGAATGCTTTAGGCCATTCATGTAGCTGCTACCTTTTTGAAAGAGTTGTTTTAGAAACTATAGAAGCCCTACAGTGCAGAAGGAAGCCATTCGACCCATCGAGTCTACAGTGACAACAGTCCCACCCAGGCCTTATCCCCGCAACACCACACATTTACTCCACTAATCCCTCTAACTTACACATCCAGAGACACTAAGGGGCAATTTACCATGGCCAATGCATCTAAACTGCACATCTTTGGACTGTGGGAGGAAACCGAAGCACCTGGAGGAAATTCAGGCAGACAGTGGGAAGAACGTGCAAACTCCACACAGATAGTGACCCAAGCTGGGAATCGAACTCAGGTCTCTGGAGGCAGCAGTGCTAACCACTGTGCCACCATCTTGTATCCTTGCTTTTTGTCCTTGTACGTTCCTCACCTTTTTAGAATTACTCATGAAGCAAGCTTCCACCACCTTTTCAATCGAATAATTCCAGACTCCAACAAGCCTCTGAGGGAAAGGATTTCTCCTCACCTCCTGGCTCGATCTTTTACCAATGATATTAAATCTATGACCTTTGGTTATTGACAGACTCACCTGTGGAAATAATTTTTCCCTATTTACTTTTCCAAAAACTCTTATCATCTTTTAATCCTTTATTTGATCAGGTTTTAACCTGCTCTGGTCCAAGGAAAATAGTCCTAACTTTTCTAACCAGTTTAGGTTTTGTAGTGATGTTTTTCCTGAGGAATGGTGTTCAGGATTGTTCACAATATTTTAGCTGAGGTCTCACCAGTGATAACCTGAAATTTAAAAAGTTTAAAAAGGGTTAGGGATTCAGAAATTATAAAAGTGAAAAGACATAGTGTTGTGAAAAAAGCATCAAAGGAACGAAATGGTTTTTCCCAAAACAAATAATTGGTTAAGGCCCCAGTGGGGTGCGGTTCCCATAATCTATGTCTGCACAATTGGACCTGGTTTCACTCAGGGTGTGGGGTGGTTGGGGGGGTGTAACTGGTCATAGCCAGAAGGTACTCCAGAGAATGGTGGGGTGGTTGGGGGGGGGGGGGGGGGGGGGGGGTGAGGGGTGGTGGTGGTGGTGTAGTTGGTCATACCCAGAAGGTACTCCAGAGAATAGGTTGGGGGACTCACCACACCCCAACCATCTGTACAACCCCCTGACTGCCCCTCAACCATCCCTCCCCAATTATACTTAACACTGTCTGACTCCTGTGTACCCTCCCAACCTCCTGGCTGCTCCTCCACCCCCACAACTAGCCTCCCATTTCCTCAGCCAAACTCCCCACCTCCTGACTATCCTCGAGACCCCGACTACTCTTCCCAAACACCCAACTAAACCCCCAACCCTTGACTGCCCTCCAAACACCCTGACTACCCTGACAACCCTCTGACTGTCCCTGACATCACCCCCAACTACCCCTAAACTACTCTTCTGACATCCTAACTATCTTTCCCACCCCCCAAATTAGCCTCTTTACACCCAGGCTCACCAGGCCTGAGTTAAAATGTGAGTGAGGACTGTGCAGCTCCTGACTAAGGTAACTATAAAGGAGCGAGAGGGCAATCCAACTGTAAACATCACTCCAACATGATAGTAAATAATATGGAAATCATTTAATGTTTCAGAACAATTTGATAAGGATGTTCTCTCACTATCCTGGGAATGAAGGACCAGATGCATCATGAATGAGTGGGATGGAGTGCATGATCAAATGTCAAGTATTTATAATTATATAAAATGATAGCATTGATAATCCCAGGGGTTCAAATCAGCTTGTATTTTTGTGAAGTGCTGCCCGGTGCAGATACCCTTTCCATTCATGTTTAAATATCGATGTGAAACCTCGATATACCATTTTGAAATATAAAACCACAGAGACATCTGTGAACTGCGCAGGGCAGCTGGAATGAACAAACACACAGATGTTCCTCTTTAAACATCTATTTATTTAAGTGTGAAAGAGACTCCACAGATAAACAATGAAGCTGCAAATTGATTGTTATTGAAGGGATCAGGGTGCAAAATATAAAATCCTTAAATGTTAAAAAACTTCAATAGATTAAGAGATTTTGATACATCAAGGCTCAATGTAGCTACTACAAGGAACTTGCATTAATGTTACTGAGAAACTATCAATAAAAACTTACTCTAATAAAATAAACTGGTTTGAACAGTTTCTAATAGTTTTAACAGTCCATAATAGCATTGGAACATGTGGTAACTAGTTGCTTAAGGAGTCTATAACAAAAGTAGTTACAGTTTAAACATTGGCAAACTATTGTACTCATGTACTCAGTTATTCATTCAGGGGATCTAGGCTTTTCTGGCTCGGCTAGCTTTTACTGCCCATCCATAATTGCCCTTAAACTGAGTAGCTTGCTCGGCCATTTCAAAGGGCATTTAAGTGTCACAGAGGCCAGATCAGGTAAGGACAATGGATTTCCATCCTTAAAGAAATCCCATCTTCCATGGAGGGAATTGAACTCAGGTCCCCAGACCATTTTCCACGATCTGTGGATTATTAATCAAGCAACATTGCCACTATGGCACCACCTCCCCAAAAGGTGAGACTGTAATCAGGAAAGCCATTACTGTCATGACACAGGGTGTTAAGATCCGGTGAGGAGGAGGAGCTCCCCTCTTTCCCTTCTCCTCATTTACTGCAACAGATTTTTAAAAAAGACATGCTTGCCAATTCAGTGAGTGTTAACTGTTTATATAACTGTAAAAGAAACACACAGACAGGTTTCTTTGTAATTTTTTTAAAAATAAAAGAGTAATCTTTATTGTACTTAACACGTGGTCTAAGTGAAAATAATAAAAGTACTTTCACACACATTTGCATTAAAGGGTTCACACACATACACACAAGTAAGCTCGGGGAAGACATCCAGTAAAGGTACATGATATACAGACCTTGTACATTGGTGACTTGGCTGATACAATAAGAAGTTTAACAACACCAGGTTAAAGTCCAACAGGTTTATTTGGTAGCAAAAGCCACACAAGCTTTCGGAGCTCTAAGCCCCTTCTTCAGGTGAGTGGGAATTCTGTTCACAAACAGAGCATATAAAGACACAAACTCAATTTACATGAATAATGGTTGGAATGCGAATACTTACAACTAATCCAGTCTTTAAGAAACAAAACAACATGAGTGGAGAGAGCATCAAGACAGGCTAAAAAGATGTGTATTGTCTCCAGACAAGACAGCCAGTGAAACTCTGTGGGGGTTACAAATAGTGGGACATGAACCCAATATCCCGGTTGAGGCCGTCCTCGTGTGTGCGGAACTTGGCTATCAGTTTCTGCTCAGCGACTCTGCGCCGTCGTGTGTCGCGAAGGCCGCCTTGGAGAACGCTTACCCGAATATCAGAGGCCGAATGCCCGTGACCGCTGAAGTGCTCCCCAACAGGAAGAGAACAGTCTTGCCTGGTGATTGTCGAGCGGTGTTCATTCATCCGTTGTCGCAGCGTCTGCATAGTTTCCCCAATGTACCATGCCTCGGGACATCCTTTCTTGCAGCGTATCAGGTAGACAACGTTGGCCGAGTTGCAAGAGTATGTACCGTGTACCTGGTGGATGGTGTTCTCACGTGAGATTATGGCATCTGTGTCGATGATCCGGCACGTCTTGCAGAGGTTGCTGTGGCAGGGTTGTGTGGTGTCATGGTCACTGTTCTCCTGAAGGCTGGGTAGTTTGCTACGGACAATGGTCTGTTTGAGGTTGTGCGGTTGTTTGAAGGCAAGAAGTGGGGGTGTGGGGATGGCCTTGGCGAGATGTTCGTCTTCATCAATGACATGTTGAAGGCTCCGGAGGAGATGCCGTAGCTTCTCCGCTCCGGGGAAGTACTGGACAACGAAGGGTACTCTGTCCACTGTGTCCCGTGTTTGTCTTCTGAGGAGGTCAGCGAAAAACCACACCGACCTCCTCAGAAGACAAACACGGGACACAGTGGACAGAGTACCCTTCGTTGTCCAGTACTTCCCCGGAGCGGAGAAGCTACGGCATCTCCTCCGGAGCCTTCAACATGTCATTGATGAAGACGAACATCTCGCCAAGGCCATCCCCACACCCCCACTTCTTGCCTTCAAACAACCGCACAACCTCAAACAGACCATTGTCCGTAGCAAACTACCCAGCCTTCAGGAGAACAGTGACCACGACACCACACAACCCTGCCACAGCAACCTCTGCAAGACGTGCCGGATCATCGACACAGATGCCATCATCTCACGTGAGAACACCATCCACCAGGTACACGGTACATACTCTTGCAACTCGGCCAACGTTGTCTACCTGATACGCTGCAAGAAAGGATGTCCCGAGGCATGGTACATTGGGGAAACTATGCAGACGCTGCGACAACGGATGAATGAACACCGCTCGTCAATCACCAGGCAAGACTGTTCTCTTCCTGTTGGGGAGCACTTCAGCGGTCACGGGCATTCGGCCTCTGATATTCGGGTAAGCATTCTCCAAGGCGGCCTTCGCGACACACGACGGCGCAGAGTCGCTGAGCAGAAACTGATAGCCAAGTTCCGCACACACGAGGACGGCCTCAACCGGGATATTGGGTTCATGTCACACTATTTGTAACCCCCACAGAGTTTCACTGGCTGTCTTGTCTGGAGACAATACACATCTTTTTAGCCTGTCTTGATGCTCTCTCCACTCATGTTGTTTTGTTTCTTAAAGACTTGATTAGTTGTAAGTATTCGCATTCCAACCATTATTCATGTAAATTGAGTTTGTGTCTTTATATGCTCTGTTTGTGAACAGAATTCCCACTCACCTGAAGAAGGGGCTTAGAGCTCCGAAAGCTTGTGTGGCTTTTGCTACCAAATAAACCTGTTGGACTTTAACCTGGTGTTGTTAAACTTCTTCCTGTGTTTACCCCAGTCCAACGCCGGCATCTCCACATCATGACTTGGCTGATGTCAGGTTGGACTTGGTGGTCCCTCAGGATCTAGCATCTAGATGATTTCAAGGTGTTGAGGGATGATTTATCTTCTATTCTTGAGGCCACAGCTGCTGAGTTGGTTCTTAAAAACCTCCTGCGGGATATTGATGGTCAAACAGCAGGCAGAGTTCCGGTTTACAGGATGGGTGAGGGAGAGAGAGGGCCCCACTCAGAATCTTACTTTTAAGCATCTCTTCTGCATCTGTTTATTTGCTTGGAGAAAGTTAGCTTCTTAAACAAAAACGGGGTTAAGTTGGGCCATCACATGATCTGTCTCACCACTTAATCAGTTACCCAAAAATGGTCATACCTAGTTAATTCCAGTTCCATGGATTGATTAGATTTTGGTTGGACAAATTCCTTTCTTAGTCAATCCATTATCCAAAGTAATTATGTCTAATGGCTTGTCCTCCATCCAGTTGCTGTATGGATGTTTTATGAATTCCTCTGAGGTGGTTAGTTTTGATGGGTTCTGGTAAGCAGGCTGACTCTATGTTAATGGTGTTGAATTTGCAAAGGTACAGTGATGCAAATATACAGCCATCTTAGAAACTTTTCAAGTCTTTGGAATGCTTTTAATCTTTCAAAACTCAATAAGGGGTGGAGGGGGAGGGGGCACAGTTTCACTCCAAAAATTAAATAAAGCCATTTTTGATCCTTATAACACCCTGAAATAACCAGATTTTAAGTTCAGCTGGTCGCTTTGAGATTTAAACTCACAATCTCTGCATTGCTAGCTCAGTAACATAACCATCAGGTTAACATACTCAATTGGTAATTGATATGGCCGTGGGAGCTACCCATAGTTATCATTCATGACATTTCTACCAGCAGAAATCATGAAATTAGAAAGATGAAGTGATCTAATCATATAGATTAGCATGTTCGAGAATATGTTTGAAGGAATTACCACACTAGAAACTGCTATACTGGGTGAGATTCTCTGGCCTAAACTTTTTCTCGGTGGCAGGAGGTGGTGCGCTGTTTGCTGGTGGTGGGATCATCTAGTCCTGCTGCTGTCAATGGGAATTCCCATTAAAGCCACCTCACACCAGTGGGAAACCCACAGCAAGGGGTGCACCACTGGCAGGATCAGAGAATCCTGCTGGCGTGAATGGCTGGAGAATTCCGGCCAATGGACATTGTTCTAAAATACAGTCATTTCTCTCTCCACTGTAAGCAACTGTGACTTCCCTTATGAACATCCATTCTAGTGCAGAGAGCTAAGGGTTAATGTGCAAAAAAGGGTCCTATTGGCTGAAATTAAAATTCTCTGACACTGTTTTGAGTGCTGATACAGCCCTGATAATAATATCAAATAGGTCAGATTCCCCTGATGCTGTTCTACAAAACTCTGCAGCAAATGTTCGCAGATTGAGCCAACATTTGATAGTTCATGTATCTGAGATGAACTGTCCTGCTTATCATGACTTACAAAAACTATACATCACACATATGAAGTGAATGTAGCTTTTTTAATAAGAGAAGAAATCTGAATTTCCAGTTACTTACTGAAGGAATGAAGCCATAAGATTCCATGGTACATGGTGGCACAGTGGTTGGCATTGCTGCCTCACAATGCCAGGGATCCAGGTTCAATTCCAGCCTTGGGTAACTGTGAAGTTTGCACATTCTCACCATGTCTACGTGGATTCCCTCCAGGTGCTCCAATTTCCTCCCACAGTCCAAAGATATGTAGGTTAGGTGGATTGGTCATGCTAAATTGCCCCTTAGTGTCCTAAAATATATAGGTTAGGGGGGATTAGCAGGGTAAATATATGGGGTTATGTGGATAGGGCTTGGGTGAGATGCTTTGTTGTCGGTGCAGACTCAATGGACTGAATGGTCTCATTCTGCACTGTAGGAATTCTGTGATTCTATGATTAAACAAATGAATTTTTACTATACAAGTGTCAAACAAAGCAAACACCAGCTTAGATGACCACCCATACTATAAAACCCAGAATCAACCTACGCCAAACATGAGTTCACAGGTAAATTGTGATTGATTGTAAATTATAAATTACACATTAAATGGAAGATACAACAAAGATAGATCTCACAAATTGGCTTGATCAGTAGTCCACTTGGCCTGTATGTCATCAATCTCAGTCACAAAGTCTTTGAAAATTTGTCTTTCTCACAAAAGATTTCAGCTCCAGTTCCTGTAGAATTTAGCATGAACCTCAGCTAATGACTTTCATAGAATTCTTACAATGATGAAGGAGGCCATTTGGCCCATCGAGTCTGCACTGACAACAATCCGACCCAGGCTCCATCCCTGTAACCCCACGGATTTATTCTGCTAATCCTCTTGACACTAAGGGGAAACTTAGCATGGCCAATCAACCTAACGTGCACATCTTTGGAGTGTGGGAGGAAACCGGAGCACCCGGAGGAAACCCACGCAGACATGGGGAGAACATGGGTTCCTGGCACTGTGAGGCAGCAGTGCTAACCATTGTGCCACCATGCTGCCCTTTGCACAACTAAGCTGAGTTTCACAGTTGCTGTCTTCACCATAACTGACAAATGTCTATAGAACCTCATCAACTCTGCCTAAAATGGTCTGGATGGTGTAGATTCACCAATGTCATATTAAAGTAACAGAAACAGCCACAGCAACTGTATCTTTGCCTATTCTCAACTTCAGAATCGAGCCTCTGTCTTCTTCAGCCTGCCTGTACTGCATCGCCAGGATCACCATCTGAGCTCTGATGCCTTTCTAGTCCTTTTATCAGGCTATAATCAGCTCCAGATCCCTCCAAACTATTGGTTTCCAATCTAAGTTTCAGTCTTTGCTTCCTTAGCAACTGGAAAGACCAATTTCCTTTCTCAGTTTCCCTTTTCAGCTTTTGTTTTCAATGTGAGTCTGTCTCAGAAAATACATGTTTTGAAACCACGGACCATCACAACATTCTGCTGCTCCACTGTTAGGCTCAGGTGGGAGTCCAAAGCCTGCACTCTGTAGAAAAGTCAGTTTCCTGTGATTTTCCCCAGATTGGCCAATTAGTGATCAAAGGGCAGGCTCGCCATCCAATTAGGGATGGAGGGCAGGTTCTTGAAGTTGATAGGATAATCAGAGGCCTTGACAGGAACAACGGGATATAATGACAGGTAAGTGAGGGAGAGGGAGTCCTAAAATAGAGGCACCCTCTTTCAACTTTTTCAAATGAAAGGGAAAAAATAGGTTCATCAGCCTGGCCACCATTATAAGGGATTCGGGGGAGGTGCAGGTGTAAGAGAAACCCTCCACAGGAAGGCCTGTGGCCATCGCTGAGGCAAGGCAATCAGACTGGGTTTCTGTGCCTGTCTGGAGCACTGTTTCCCTCATGCTCTCCAGAGGGTAGAGAGAAACAACCTTGTTCCTTGACCCCTTCCAATACAAGTGGCAAGGCAGTTTCAAGAAGTTAATCAACATAGATTGAAATCGAGGACTCTATGTTAATTGTTCCACAGCACCAAGCAGCCAATACTGACTTTATTGCCTTTGAATTACAGGAAATACAAGCCCCAGTACCCAGCCTCCCTGCAGACAGATAAAAATAACCATCTTTTAAACCCTTGCTTTCACCAAGAAGGAGGGTCTCTGAGGAAGTGAAACCACCATCTTGTAAAGTGTATATCTGTCCCTTAAAGGCCTCAATGCTGCCTCATTTACATTGCAGCACTTTGCCTCCCTCTTCAACCAAGGAGGTTAAACATTTTCACAGATTGAAGAGGATAGCTTTGCCACTTCAATCTGTGAGGTTCCAAAGGTAAATAGATTATATTTGACACTTTGCTTCACCCAGTCCAATGCAGCTGAAGATTTTATATACAGTATGTTGGCCATTTCTTTAAAATTATGCTGAGCATATACTTTTCCATTGACCTGCGTCATTCTGTTAATTGGCCAGATACGTTCTGAAGTCAACTTACCAAACTATTTTATAGGTTTTGGTGCACAGGATTGGTGGAAACCACTGAAAGAATAAATGAGTGTAAAAAGTGTGTAAAAGTATAACAGGCCCAAGTGGTCACTCACAGCTTGGTAATCACTAATAGTCTGTACACTCTTTATACTGATGTCAATACTGAATAAAACCCCGGAGTTTGTTTGCAATTAAAACAGAAGGATGGGGATAAGCCCTGGGTTCTCACTTGGTGGATTTTGAGGATGATCAGGAAAGGCACAAGGACTGACAGCAGCCAGCACTGTAGATATAATTACATGGTGCATCCTTACATCTTGTGTGACATGCCTGCAGGCCTTAAAATTGCTCTGAATTTCCAAACACTGGGTATAAAATTCCAATCTGTCAGCTGCATTGAAGAACTTTCCTGTTGCCCATTTTATTTCTTCCTTCGCGTTGTCGCTTTTTAGGAGTAACATTTCGATCCAGGAACATATCCCCATTATACCCATAACTTAAATCTGAAAAATCTGCCTCAAGAACACAAGCATTTTCAGAAGCAGGAAAAGCCAATAGGGCTTTAAAAAAAAGTCTGACTGCTATACCAATCTGTCAGCCACACCGAGCCACTTCTTCATCTATCTGTCAATCTTGTTTTGTTCACCAGTGCATCTGATCATTCGCTAATAGATCTTCTGGCATTTTTAGCTCCTTTATTCCATTTGCTTCAAATATCTTACTCAGGTAACTTATCCTACACTACTATTAACATTTGAATAAAAAAGCTGTACTTGACTTCACTTCTTACTCTCAATCTGTGTCTTACAATCCCTCCCCCGGCATTTAAACTAATTGCTCTGTTGCTGCTTTCTGCCTTATTCATTCTTTTTCCTTGCCCAGTCCATGAATATTGACACTCCACCTTCCCCCACCTCCTCACCTCCAACCGTGGACATTAGAAAGACTACTACACATACTTTTGGAAACAAATTATTTGAACTCTCTGCTCTTTTACAATAAGTTGATTACCAGTGTACAAATTGCTTTTACTCTTAAAAGTGGAGCTGATGTCAGACAATTAAAAAACACATTAGGGTTTAAACTGGAAAAGCCCCATAAACAGTGCAAGGATCATGATGTCTTAAGTAGTAGCTTGTCCTGTTTTCTGCAGCCTCTGACCTTTCTCCCCATTATGCTCAATGCCAAGAGGGGAGTCCTACAGGTCCATCCATGTCTGCAAGCTATGGGTCCTTGTATATACCTTTTTCAAAAAGGTTTTTCAGTGTCAGTTAGACCACTCCCTGTAGACTACTGAAACTGTGACCAAGTGTGGGAAAGCACCTAAAATGTGCCGAATTACAGCACAGCCAGAGGAAATAATCTATCAACTGAATTGTAAATAGTTGATGTTCCCTTTAAATAGCATCTGTGGGGGGTCCTTCAGACTGCTGAGTGCATGTTCATATTATAGGGCCAATGTTGTCAGTAGTTATTAGGTACACAAACCCCTTTATAAATACGGCACTTAATGCACGCTCTGTCAGAAGTGTGTGTGTGTATGTTGGCGATATTATTTTGCTAGTTTAATAGGCCTTGTAGAATTCCAAAAATGTGAGGTACACAGACCACTTTTGCACATATGCTGTTTGAAAGATACAAATATATAACTAACTCCATTACTTGTCAAAGATAGAAAATCATCTACCTCATTATTGCTCTGTGGTTCCTCGTATAATAAAGATCTCCACATTGCATTATTCCCATTTGACTTGTGAATTTAAAATTGACTTTAGACCCTCTATCTTTGAAGGACAAAGAGACAATATACTAATTGTTTGGAGACAGACACATCTCCATGGGAGGGGGTGTGGGAGATATCTAACCTATCTGGTTGACCCAGTCCCTGAAATACTGACATGTTCAAGGTCACCAGCTGGGACAAAATTAAATATCACTGCTTCAACCATCAAAGTATTGTCACATCAGTCAACATTTCAAAACGCTATGCCTGAGACTGTAGAACACTTTAAAAGGCAGCCAACAGAATACTGGTTGCACCCTATCCAGTTGAGTGCCAGAAATAATATGCTCATCAGATTGGTGAGAAATACTACAGCTTTTCCTAACACTATAGTCCCATTTCAAAGACAGATAATTTCTGGACAGTACTTCACAGATGTTCAGTTCTTTGTTTGCTGCAGTGGGAGGGGTTCTCCAAGAACTTACATTACCATCAACTTAGCCAAAATATTCCGGGAGAAACCACTGAGCTTTGAACTCTGTTACTGTTTCCGCAATCATTTAAGTACTGTGCAAGCCATATGTGCTTATTACTTGTGTTTTGCTTCTATGTAATCAGCCTGGTTGCCAATAAATTTGACAATCAGCCAATGGCCCAATCTAACAAAGTGACATTTTATTGCTTTTCAAAATAGGTTTGAGTGCATAGTGTGAAACTCATATTAGTCCCCAGTGTATAACATTGCAGTAAAAAGCATTACAGGCGGTCGCTGTCAATTATGACTTTGTAAAATGACAAATTCTTGCTGCTTTCTATTTGCCACCAGAAAAATACAGGCGTAAAGTTAAAATGCAATGTAAAGTTCAGAACAGCAGTTGACAATAGATATTAATGGCACAGTGTGATTGTGACCTGGATTGTTCGTCTCATGTTAGTTTAACATGATGGTAACCCACTTTTGTTAAGTGAGTTATTCTAATTGGGGAATATACTAATTTGATTCAGGAGTTGACGCTAGATTATTTTAACAGTATGGTTGCTTGATCGAGATAGAGAAGGTTGAGTGGGCTGATCATTTTGTGGTGTCTTAAGCATTGGGAAGTTGATGGGTAGTTGGAAAGTCAGAGATCTCATTCCAACTGACAAGTGGGAGACTGCACCCAGTGAGCCTGTGATGATGCTGTAGGTTGCTAAAGGATAATGTAAGGGATATTGGGCATTTATAGGTGCAGCACCATGGGAGAGTGAGCAAACAATTGCTGTTCCTAAAGGGAATCCACAGCACAATTGGAGAGACCAATTGCTGTTGTGGCAGACAATATTTCAAAGGATACAGTGACTCTAAAAGGAAGAAATTGGACTCAGTTCTTTATTGCGATCACTGTCAATGACTGACCATCAAAAAGCTTGTGTGATGCAAGTGCAGTGAGGACAATTATTTCTAAAAGACAGGAGTGTCCCTCTTTATGACATTGAGGAGCTTTGATATACCCTAACAAAGCACGACATGTGAGCCCATTTTAAATGGCTGGGAAAGAAATATGGGATTTAGCACCATAGTAATACCATAGACTAATAAAGTAAGTGCTGATAAATCTGTCGGTCAAGAGCAATAAATGATGAGTAGCATGGGACTGGAAAACAGGCACATGACAATACTGGAGCAGTGCAGCCAGCAATAGTGAACTTTGTTGTGTTGAGACAAAGCCTTCATCAAGCTTAACAACATTAAGGAATGTGCCTATTTGGAGGTGTACAAACCTTGGAGAGTAAAACCACGTGGAGGAGCAGTCAATCACCTGCAATGTGTCACTTTAGTATGTAGGGGGAATCTGGGAAAGGTTTTTTTTTATTCATTCGTGGGACATGGGCGTCGCTGGCTGGTCAACATTTATTGCCCATCCCAAGTTGCCCTTGAGAAGGTGATGGTGAGCTGCCTTCTTGAATCACTGCAGTCCAGGTTCTGTGGATTGACCCACAATGCCATTAGGGAGGAAATTCCAGGATTTTGACGCAGCAACTGTGAAGAAATGGCAATATATTTCCAACTTAGGATGGTGAGTGGACTGGAGAGGAACTTATCTGCAGACCTTGTCTTTCGAGATGAAAGTGGTCGTGGGTTTGGAAGGTGCTGTCTAAGGATCTTTGGTGAATTGCTGCAGTGCATCTTGTAGATAGTACACACTGCTGCTACTGAGCGTTGGTGGTGAAGGGATTGAATGGTCATAGATGTGGTGCCAATCAAGCAAGCTGCTTTTTCCTGGGTGGTGTCAAGCTTCTTGAGTGTTGTTGGAGCTGCACCATCCAGGCAAGTGGGGAGTATTCCATCAGACTCCTGACTTGTGCCTTGTAGATGGTGGATAGGCTCTGGGGAGTCAGGAGGTGAGCTACTCGCCGCAGTATTCCTAGTCTCTGACCTGCTCTTGTAGCCATTGTGTTTAAGTGAGCGAGTAGAATGGACGGAGTTTTAGCGAGGGATTGTGTGGATGCAAATGGAGAGCACCAACCTTGCAATGTCAGAGCTTACAGGACTATTTGAACCCAAGAATATATCAGTTTCCCAGGGGCATCTGATGAGGCACAATAATGGGCCAATGTCACAAACGTCTCATTCACAAATGGGATTGTCTCAGGATCCTGCTGACTCAAATGGAGGAGAAAGTGGGGGATGTACATTAGCAAAGAAAGAGTGGGTCTTTGGTAGGAAAGCTTTCTCCAGATAGCTAGCCATCATAAGAGTTGGCACTGTATGTTGCTAAGTCCTTGCACAGTTTTCAGCCACCAGGCAAACCTGTCCAGGTAAGGTTGTTTTTGAAAGGAAAAACACAAGCAATGCAATGCTAGCCCTGCATGCTCTGTCTCATATTATACAGGACTGCATGGAGCATAATAAGTAGGGAAAGCACATTTATCAAAAAGAACTTTACAAATCCCATGAGAAATGGTGTATAGGTTGACACGTGTGTAGCTGGCAGCAATGAATGTCCATCTTCTCAGGAGGAAGACTTATGAAAGAAAAAGTTCCTCATGTCTCATATACCACATTTCATCTCTTGTATGAAATTTTAGATAGATCAGAGAGAGTATTTCCAATTTTAAGCTGAGTTCTGCTTGCTATATTCTTCAAGTTTATTTTAGGAGAGAAAGGTAATATACTAAAGCTGTCTGGAGAAACAGTTCTACCTCTATGGGGCTGAGAGGAACATCTATCCTGACTGCATGAGGAAAGATCAACTGAAACCAATTGAAGACTGCAATGGAATCTATCGAATCTCTGACTGGAATAACTGGCACGGACTGGGAGAACCAGAACAACTGGGAAATCCAAATGGAAAGTCGCCGCCCGATTTTTTTCTGCTGCCTTTGGCTGTGGTGGTTTGTGGTTTACTGGAGGCATTTGATTTGTGATCTGGGAACAGAGTGGCTGAAGTCTGTGTCACATATCAGAGTGTAGTGTTCCCCATGCTTGTAAATTATAGATTGGACAGAGTTTGTATACACTTGCAGCCCGTGTGCTGGTTATCAAGTTTTGCCAGTTATCAGATTGTACACAGAGTCTGCCCTGAGTCTTCACCCAAGGTGACCAACTGGCCCATATCTTATGGGATTATCCTGGAATTTGCCTTGCTGTCCTGTGTCCCAGATGCTAGTTGCTGGAGAGCACCAGGGGCATCTGATGAGGCACAATAATGGGTCAATGTCACAAACGTCTCATTCACAAATGGGATTGTCTCAGGATCCTGCTGACTCAAATGGAGGAGAAAGTGGGGGATGTACATTAGCAAAGAAAGAGTGGGTCTTTGGTAGGAAAGCTTTCTCCAGATAGCTAGCCATCATAAGAGTTGGCACTGTATGTTGCTAAGTCCTTGCACAGTTTTCAGCCACCAGGCAAACCTGTCCAGGTAAGGTTGTTTTTGAAAGGAAAAACACAAGCTGGGGCATCATTTGTCTGGGATTCCTCCAGGCAATGAGTCAATAATTCTGAGAGGCTTGAGTGTAGGCTCGGGAGGGGGGAGGCAGGGCTGTTCTGAAAAAACTAAGGTCCGAGTTGGAGGTGGGGTGCAGTCGGGACTCCGGTCTGGAGTCTCAGCTTTGAGCCCGGAAGGCAGGAGGGTCTGATCGACCCAGGGTCAGGACGGCAGGCTTGGGGGCAGGTGGTTTGGCATGTGGAAGGCCTGGCATGCACAGGGGGACAGTGTGGTCCAGCCGGCCTGGTGTGGGGGTAAGTTCCGGCATGCTTCGGTGACAGGGGAGGGTTGAAAACAGGACCCAGGAGTTGGGTTGTGAGAGGCTCTGGCAGGCCTGTGGTGTGGGAGGTTTCTGACAAGTTCGGGGAACAATGGGGCAGAGTCTAACAAGGCTGTGAAAGATAATTAGGGTTCACATGAATCTGTTCATCTTTCTGACTGAGTAGAAAATACTTGCCCTGACCCCATTCCCATTCTCAAGGTTCTATGTATGCCAGTTAGGGTGAATGGATGGGGAGGTGGTTTGAGGGGATAGCGGGAAAAGAAAACAAAAATGATCAAAAGAGTATTCCTTAGTCAAAGTTTCAACTTGCTTTGTTTTAATCCTTAGCTCTAAGCAGTCAAATAGACTCAATAGACGATAGGATTCAGGCAATATAGGGGAATGTGTCCGTTTATGTAATTTGTCATTCTGCTGTGAACCCAAGTAGGAAGCTTTGTAAGATAGCTTTAATTTGGCTAGCCAGCTCATCCTGTAACTGGCTCTTTCTCCTTTTGCTTTAGGCGCTCCCAAATTTGCCACAAGGTAAACCAAGTGTAAAATACAATGGCCGGAGGTTTACTGCCCCACCCGTCACAGGAATCGGAGTGGGTGAGAGGCGGACAATGGGAAGGTCCATTGATCTTGGGCGGGATTTTATGGTTTCGGGACAAGCGAGGCCGTAAACTCCTGCCCAATGAGAATGATGTCTGCAAAAAATGCACTGAATATGGCCATATTGTTATAGCTCAGAATACCATCAAAACATAGCCAGCTGTCCAATGGGAACATATATTCTCCAACTCTATGTCTGAGAATAAACATGTTCTTACAGATTAGTTTCTAACCATGTGGCTATACTGATGTGACGCAGCAAATTGTGTGGGAGACCTAAGGAGTGCAGTCAGTGAGAACTTATAAAAGGTACTCCCCATTTCAGCTAAGCAATGACTGCAGTTTATCTGCGATGGGTGTGAAATAAACTTTGGATGGTTGTGAAACAATCAGCTGAATTACCAAGAAACTTCTCAAATTTGATTTTTAAAGTTAGCAAGTAGCTGACTGTCTTTTTCAACGCCTGCTGCTAACATTAAGTTTAACAACACCAGGTTAAAGTCCAACAGGTTTATTTGGTAGCAAAAGCCGCTAGCTTTGGTAGCTTTGCTACCAAATAAACCTGTTGGACTTTAAGCTGGTGTTGCTAGACTTCTTACTGTGTTTACCCCAGTCCAACGCTGGCATCTCCACATCAACATTAAGTTTAGCAGAAGATCTGTGCATGTGAGTAAATGTGTCTGTTCACGGCTATACTTTGTCTGCCTGTGTCACTGGAGAGTCAGGGGTATCACTCAGCTTTGCTAAGGAGTCAGGGGTATCGCTCAGATTTGCTAAGGAGTCAGTGTCATAATAATACCCAAAGCCCACTGCTTGCAAATTATTATCAGTGTTGAAAATGAAGGAATAAGCAAGGAACAGATACATTTACACTGAAAGGTTTCTGCCATGGACTGGGCTATAGTGCTGGAAAGTCCATTTCCTTATATGTTAAACTACAGCCTGTAAGTTACAGGTGCTGGAAGCTGAAAGAACACCACCACTTAATTAAAACCATCTGCACTCTGACAAGGCAGTGAGGAGTCAGCTTACCCTGCAGATTTCTAACTTCTCCATACAAACCCCAACAACTGATGACAGTCATGTACTCAGGGCAAAGCAGTGCTTCGACTTGCATTCCATCATTGACAAAAGTGTAAAATCCTTCAACGTTTGTCATGTAAATGCACCCTGGCACAAAACCACAATACAACACAATACAACAAAGCTTGGCTCCATTTTAATTTACTATAAAAATATTTTCAATTTCAGTTTGGGGCCCTGTTGGAGTATTTTGACCTCAGGAAGTAAAAGTTGGATTGATTCATGAAGATCTTTGCTGTGATAAATATCCACAGGGTAATACAAAGCTTTCCATCAGGACAGCGAATAGTGTACCTCTCGAGTTATCCCAAATATGTGACTTAACAGAGCACTAAAGCAGACAGAATGCGCATTCAGTTGCTGCTGCCTGATAGATTTTCAGCTTGTAAACAAAACCTGAGAGAAATGAAACCAAAGGGCCGCAAAAGCAGGGCTGCCTGCCACTTTTGTGAGTGCTAGCGGTGTCCTTGTAGCTCCATCATGGTGTCTGCAGCATACATGTATGCTTTGGGGGCAAAACATGCAGGACGCCATGTTGATGAAGGTGCACTGAATGGCTGCTGGAAGTATGCAGATTGGACAGATCATGATGTCAGTAGTGCAGCTCCAGCTAATGCCCTCTCTTGACCCCACACAGTTGAGCATGCGTTTAGCAGCAAGAAGGACCCCCACCTGCACAATTTAAAGGATCATCAACTTCTTACAGTTTTGTTGCTGGATAATTTCTTCTGGCAGTTGCTTTGATTCTTCAAGTGATTTGTTCTTTCTATGGTCTAAAGTTCAGAAGTCTACGGAGAGAGGTGTGGAAGGAGTTGTTGTGGGCTTCAAGGCTTCTGCATGAACCAGTTGCTTCCAGACATGCATGCCCTAGTACACATTCCCCAAGGGTTGCAGCATGTTTGGGAAAATGAACAGAAGAAACACAGAGCGAGAGAAGGAGGAGGTAGAAGAAGATATCTCAGTGGGAGGCCAAACCTATGATGTGGAGATGCCGGCGTTGGACTGGAGTAAGCACAGTAAGAAGTCTCACAATACCAGGTTAAAGTCCAACAGGTTTATTTGGTAGCACAAGTCACAAGCTTTCAGAGCACTGCTCCTTCATCAGGTGAGTATTCAACCTGGTGTTGTGAGGCCATATCTATCCAGAGTGTTCAGGGCGCAATTCTCTTACCTGAACCTCAGTGAGAAACAGCGGCTGGAATTTTACTTCCCCGCCTGCCATGGGAATCGGAGCAGGCGAGGGGCGGACAATGGGAAGGTCTATTGGCCTTGGGCGGGATCTTATAGTTTCAGGATGAGCGAGGTCATAACATCCCACCCAATAAGTCAGCAACGGTGTCCTCACTCCAATCTGCAGCCTCAGAGCAGGGCGAGGGCCACATTGACCGTGCCCGTGAAGATGTCTGTGGTGGTGAAATTTTACATGCCTGCTTCCTTCCAGACTGGAATGGAGATATTTGTGAGATCTCACAGTTAGCCATCCAATATTGCGTAAGGGAGATCACTGAGGTTCTCTATTGATTGAGCGCCAACTATGCTTCTTTTTCTTCTGCTAGAGGGAAGGAGATAGGGTGGACATGTGGCAATGTTAGGCATGGGTACCATTCCCATGCACATTTTTTTTCCAAATGCTGCATGTACAGAGATTCCAACCCCTCACATCCAGCTAGCGTATGACCATTGCAGGTCAATGCCAGCTACCCTGGCAGCAGTCATGATGCCTTCATTCTGCATCAGTCCACTGCCCTTGAACCAGCACAGCAAATCAAAGCGTGGCAAATGGGTGACAAAGGCTATCGGCTGACCACAGGGCTGGTGACTCTGCTGCACAAGGCACACACACGTGTAGCATGTATATAATGAAAGCTATGCTGTGCTAACCTTCAGTTATCAGCTGAGTGATGTCCAGATTCATCACAGTTTTCTGCATGCTGCACAATCTCACCATCATGAGAGACAGCCTTTGCTATCAGCTAGATAGAGAGTAGCTGAGGAGCAGGAGAACTAGGATGGTGGTATGGGTCAAGAAGAGGAGAATGAAGAGGAAAAGGCAATCTAGAGAGTCCTTTGTTGGCTGGGCTGTCTGTGAAGAACTCATGCAAATGTGATACTCGTATCCACAATGCAAAATCCTCATTCACCATCAATCCATATCTTACATTCTGTCTGTCACTGACCATCACAAATTCTGCTTGATCACAGGACAGAAATATAATTCACCACAAAAGCAACATTTCAAACAAATGTATTAATTAAATCATTCCATATTTCACACAAATGTCAACTAACCACCCTTGCATATTCCCTCAGTGCCTGTCTTCTCTGTGTCTTTACCTGTCTTAATGTTCCTTTGAAAAGCTACCTCAGTGTCTGTCACATATGGCTGGTGGAAGGCTTCTGACATTCAGTGGCAGAGGCTGCAGAAGGTCGTGGAGAATGACCTCGAGCTGCTCTGGCACTAGAAAGTCAGATTGCACCATTGCGACATGGACTGCAGCAGTCCGGGCTGGATGATGGGCACTGGTGGAGTGGCAGTGATTGGGGGACAAATGGTGTCTCCCTGAGAGAGAACAGCAGCTTTATGCTCTACAGAGCCAGACTGTCATTCCCCTAAGCATTCTTCTCAATGTTATTCTGTAGGCTGCCCCATCAAAGTCCCCACCTGCTTCCTTTGCAGCAGGATTTATGAGCAATGTGCACTCTGGGAACTGGAACAGTAAACCACATTTGAGATCATTTGCATTCTCTGGAGTTATGTCTGAGAAGTGCACTTAGACAAATAGCATTTAATTTTCAATGTTAAATATTCCTATGTTCTATTTCACATTTTGGGACTTATAGACGTTTGGTAGTACAGGACTTGAGTATTGCTGACAAAAGACATTCACTGGAATTCTACAACCCTGCCTGCCATAGAATCGGAGCGGGCGAGGGGTGGACAACGGAAATGTCCGTTGGCTTCAGGCAGTATTTTCCAGTCTGGCTCGAGCAAGGCTGTAAAACCCCACCCATTTTGTCACAACTTTTCATCTTGAACTCCTCAGTACAATTGGAAATTTCTCCTGACATTTGGTATTCTTGCGATTGTGCTGATGAGCATGAGAAGAAAAATTGTGACAAAATGTCTTTTTTCAGCAATACTCAAATTTTGGGACTAATTAATTAACTAATAAAAATGTAAATGAATTAGATTTTTTATTGGGCTTGGTAACTTAATGCATATAGGACTGGGTGAGCAACATGGAGGTTGTGAATATAAATCTTACCATGGAAATTGATGAAATTGAAGTTCATAAATCTGGTAATTTGCGGGCTAAGCCACAAAAATAAGCATGCAAGTTGCTGGGTTGTTGTAAAAGGCAACTGATTCACTTTGCTACCTTGAGGAAATTATAGCAGTCACCTCTACCTGGCTTGGCCGATCTATGACAGGATTTCCACAATATGTGGTTGGGAGTGACTTTAGCTTTGCACGATATTGTAAAACAGGCCAAAATGGATCCGCATCCTTTTTTAAGTTGCTCCCAATTTTGCAGAGATGTAAAATGGACTGCAGAATCTCCATCATCTGTTTTATAGTCTCGCATGAAGCCAAAATCATCCCCATTGCCTTTTAATGCCCGAAGGGCCACTGGAGATAAGCAACAAATACTGGCTTGTCAACATCACCCATATCCCAGAGTAAACTGTTAAAATAAAATGATGACAGAAAGCAGAAGGGAACAGGTTGCAGGTGACGAGTAATGGAATGAGAAAGCTGTATTATGTATGGGCTGTTCTCAATTGATGTAGTTTATTCGCTTCAACCTTTCTGACAAAAAATCCTTGCAAAAATGCTGTTGCATCCCACATAAAACTATTGGCATGAAAAAATCAGTTAAATTCTTACTTTCAAATAGGGTGTTCCTTAGGGTACAGACACTTGCTAACTCTTTTGTTCCTTCCTAAGTTCTTCTGTTTTAAGCCCTCCCTCCATTTTTCAATGCTGGAAACTCAGTCTCTGATACTGTTGGCCTTTAACTACCTGAGCACAATATTCGATGACACAATTTTGGGCGAGCAAACCCTGAGAATGAAGATGAATGATATAACGGCTACCAAACACTTCCCAAGGCGACATGTAAAGCCTCCTCATACTTTGTGTTTCTCTGCTTCACGTTTATCCTAATATAACCACAGTGCTGTAAGCATTAAACTTTCCACAGACACCAGCCAGCAGAACAAATACAAAGCCAAGAGTTTGAAGAATAATTATTGGCCAATCGGGAGGTGGGTGTGTTGGTGGTGGTGCGAGGAGAGGGGCGGGGTGTGGATGATGTTTGGGTAGGTTCACTTGTTGAGGACAGTCTGTTCCCAAATGCTCTGCTCAAACACTGCCAGGGAAATTGCAAGCTGCTCACTTTGCAATGTGTTTGTGTCACTGCTGAAGGGTTTATTTCCTGCGGTGTGCTTTCATACAATGCAAGACATGTCATTACTGCAATACGTTCCCACTTTGAGAATGCCCAGAACAGGTACAGCATAAGCTCAATGCAGTTTTTAAAAAGAATTGTTATTGTTTCCTGGGATGTGGGCATCACTGACAAGGTCAGCGTTTGTTGCCCATTTGACAAGGGACCGCATGGTAGGTTGTTGCATAAGGTTAAATCTCACGGGATCCAGGGTGAGGTAGCTAAATGGATTCAAAATTGGCTTGATGACAGAATAAGAAGTCTCACAACACCAGGTTAAAGTCCAACAGGTTTATTTGGTAGCAAAAGCCACTAGCTTTCGGAGCGCTCGCTGCTCCTTCGTCAGGTGAGTGGGATTTCAGTTCACAAACAGGGCAGAGAAAGGCACAAACCCAATTTACAAGATAATGGTTGGAATGCGAGTCTTTACAGCTAATCTAGTCTTAAAGGTACAGACAATGTGAGTGGAGAGAGGGTTAAGCACAGGTTAAAGAGATGTGTATTGTCTCCAGCCGGGACAGTTAGTGAGATTTTGCAAGCCCAGGCAAGTCGTGGGGGTTACAGATAGTGTGACATGAACCCAAGATCCCGGTTGAGGACGTCCTCATGTGTGCGGAACTTGGCTATCAGTCTCTGCTCAGCGATTCTGCGCTGTCGTGTGTCGTGAAGGCCGCCTTGGAGAACGCTTACCCGAAGATCAGAGGCCAGGAGCACTCCTCATCACAATGGATGTCTCAGCACTCTACACCAGCATTCCCCACGACGATGGCATTGCTGCAACTACCTCAGTACTCAACGCCGACAACTGCCAATCTCCAGATGCAATTTTACAACTCATCCGCTTCATCCTGGACCACACCTTCAACAACCAGTTCTTCATCCAGACACACAGAACAGCCATGGGGACCAAATTTGCACCTCAATATGCCAACATCTTCATGCACAGGTTCGAACAAGACCTCTTCACCGCACAGAACCTTCAACCGATGCTATACACTAGATACATCAATGACATTTTCTTCCTTTGGACTCATGGTGAACAATCACTGAAGCAACTATATGATGACATCAACAAGTTCCATCCCACCATCAGACTCACCATGGACTACTCTCCGGAATCGGTTGCATTCTTGGACACACGCATCTTCATCAAGGACGGTCACCTCAGCACTTCACTGTACCGCAAGTCCACGGATAACCTCACGATGCTCCACTTTTCCAGCTTCCACCCAAAACACGTTAAAGAAGCCATCCCCTACGGTCAAGCCCTCCGTACACACAGGATCTGCTCAGATGAGGAGGATCGCAACAGACACCTCCAGACGCTGAAAGGTGCCCTCATAAGAACAGGATATGGCACTCGACTCATCAATCTACAGTTCCGATGCGCCATAGCGAAAAACCACACCGAACTCCTCAGAAGACAAACATGGAACACGGCGGACAGAGTACACTTCGTCATCCAGTACTTCCCCGGAGCGGAGAAGCTACGACATCTTCTCCAGAGCCTTCAACATGTCATTGATGAAGACGAACATCTCGCCAAGGCCATCCCCACACCCCCACTTCTTGCCTTCAAACAACCGCACAACCTCAAACAGACCAATGTCCGCAGCAAACTACCCAGCCTTCAGGAGAACAGTGACCACGACACCACACAACCCTGCCACAGCAACCTCTGCAAGACGTGCCGGATCATCGACACGGATGCCATCATCTCACATGAGAACACCATCCACCAGGTACATGGTACACACACTTGCAACTCAGCCAACGTTGTCTACCTGATACGTTGCAGGAAAGGATGCCCCGAGGCATGGTACATTGGGGAGACCATGCAGATGCTACGACAACGAATAAATGAACACCGCTCGACAATCACCAGGCAAGAGTGTTCTCTTCCTGTTGGGGAACACTTCAGCGGTCACGGGCATTCGGCCTCTGATCTTCGGATAAGCGTTCTCCAAGGCGGCCTTCACGACACATGACAGCGCAGAGTCGCTGAGCAGAGACTGATAGCCAAGTTCCGCACACATGAGGACAGCTTCAACCGGGATCTTGGGTTCATGTCACACTATCTGTAACCACCATGACTTGCCTGGGCTTGCAAAATCTCACTAACTGTCCCAGCTGGAGACAATACACATCTCTTTAACCTGTGCTTAACCCTCTCTCCACTCACATTGTCTGTACCTTTAAGACTTGATTACCTGTAAAGACTCGCATTCCAACCATTATTTTGCAAATTGAGTTTGTGTCTTTATATGCTCTGTTTGTGAACTGAAATCCCACTCACCTGACGAAGGAGCAGCGAGCGCTCCGAAAGCTAGTGGCTTTTGCTACCAAATAAACCTGTTGGACTTTAACCTGGTGTTGTGAGACTTCTTACTGTGTTTACCCCAGTCCAATGCCAGCATCTCCACATCTTGATGACAGAAGCCAGAGGGCGGTTGTAGAGGGTTGTTTTTCAAACTGGAGGCCTGTGACCAGCGGTGTGCCTCAGGGATCAGTGCTGGGCCCACTGTTATTTGTCACTTATATTAATGATTTGGATGAGAATATAGAAGGCATGGTTAGTAAGTTTGCAGATGACACCAAGATTGGTGACATAGTGGACAGTGAAGAAGGTTATCTCGGATTGCAACAGGATCTTGATCAATTGGGCCAGTGGGCTGACGAATGGCAGATGGTGTTTAATTTAGATAAATGCGAGGTGATTCATTTTGGTAGATTGAACCAGGGCAGGACTTACTCAGTTAATGGTAGGGGAGAGTTACAGAGCAAAGAGATCTAGGGGTACAGGTTCATAGCTCCTTGAAAGTGGAGTCACAGGTGGACAGAGTGGTGAAGAAGGCATTCAGCATGCTTGGTTTCATTGGTCAGAACATTGAATACAGGAGTTGGGACGTCTTGTTGAAATTGTACAAGACATTGGTAAGGCCACACTTGTGTACAATTCTGGTCAGCCTATTATAGAAAGGATATTATTAAACTAGAAAGAGAGCAGAAAAGATTTACTAGGGTGCTACTGGGACTTGATGGTTTGAGTTAGAAGGAGAGGCTGGATAGACTGGGACTTTTTTCTCTGGAGCGTAGGAGGCTGAGGGGTGAGCTTATAGAGTTCTATAAATAATGAGGGGCACAGATCAGCTAGATAATCAATACCTTTTCCCAAAGGTAGGGGAGTCTAAAACTAGAGGGAATAGGTTTAAGGTGAGAGGGGAGAGATACAAAAGTGTCCAGAGGGGCAATTTTTTTCACACAGAGGGCAGTGAGTGTCTGGAACAAGCTGCCAGAGGTAATAGTGAAGGCAGATACAATTTTGTCCTTTAAAAAGCATTTAGACAATTACATGGCTAAGATGGATATGGGCCAAATGCAGGCAATTCAGACTAGCTTAGTGGTTTAAAAACAAGGGCGGCATGGACAAGTTGGGCCGAAGGGCCTGTTTCCATGCTGTAAACCTCTATGACTCTGTCCCTAATTGCGCTTGAGTGGCTTGCTGGGCCATTTCAAACGGCTGTTAAGAGTCAGCCACATTATTGTAGGTGTGGATGCACATATTGTTAGAATGTAACCAATGATAACTTTGGATCTGTTATAATGTAATCAATGGTAACGTGCTGTGTGGGTCAGCTGACCAACTGACCAGGTGGACAATGGAACCAATGACAAAATGATGTTGTGATCAGCTGACCTAGTATACATAAGAATTAGTTTGGGAATTGTGGGGAGCATGTCTGGCCCAGGGTGTTGCTGCCAGTGTTGGGATAATGAAGAGTCTTTATTAAACCTTTTTCTTTGTTTTACTTTCTGAAGTATGTTCTTTTTATTGCTTGCAACTGAAGAATTCCTTCTGCTGGATGTACACATGTAGTAAGGAGTCTAACAACACCAGGTTAAAGTCCAACAGGTTTATTTCGTAGCAAACGCCACTAGCTTTCGGAGCGCTGCTCCTTCGTCAGGTGAATGGGAGATCTCCCACTCACCTGACGAAGGAGCAGCACTCCGAAAGCTAGTGCGTTTGCTACCAAATAAACCTGTTGGACTTTAACCCGGTGTTGTTAGACTACTTACTGTGTTTACCCCAGTCCAACGCCGGCATCTCCACATCATGAACACATGTAGGTCAGACTGGGTAAGGATGGCAGATTTCCTTCCCCTAAAGGACATTCGTGAACAAGGTGTTTTCTTTTTAAACAATTGATGATCGTTTCATAGTCACCATTACTGAGACTAGGAGCTGAATTTTTTGATTTTTTTTTGCCTAAATGTTGTCTCTGGTGGGAAACAGCAGGGCAGCCCTCCAGCTGTCTTGTTGGGTTTTCTTGCTGTACTTTAAGCACATAGAAATAGAAATGGTGGGTCCCATGATGTCATGCTGGTGGAGTGGGCTCTGAATCAGGCCACCCCTCCAGCAACCTTGGCTCCTAACATATAAAAATTTAAAAAAAGTATCTCCAACCGCCCATGGACATGGAAGCCCAGCCCAAAAGACATGGGACACCCAGGGAACCCTTCCTGCCCCCCTCCTCCGCCCTTCCTTGGTGGACACAGGACCTGCTCCCCCCAATCCCCAGGTAACCTCTGCCACCCCAAATCTCCCCAATGAAAGCCTCCAGGCACTGCCCAATGGCACTGTCCCCTTGGGGGCAGTGTAAGGTGGTGGTGCTCTGAGCATGACCTGCTCTCTACTGGCCACTGTACTTATTTGTGCATTCCCAATGGGTTCTGTTCACCAGGTCCCCATTTGTCAAAATCCTTTGTTGAGGAATGATTTAGCTGGGCGGCTGGCTAAGTGAATGCTAATGGTGTTCCTTTGGTCATTAGCCAAGGTCAGTGACCAAATGTCATTATGTCACTGGTGGCTGGGGGGGAACATTCTCAATGAGAAATCTCACTGGCATAAAAGCCTTCTTGGAACTCCTGTTGAATTTTTCAATACTTCCAGACTTTCTTCCCACTGAAAAGAGAGGTGAAAAATTTCCCTCCATCTTTATATTGCAGAGTTATTAACTGAATTTAAACTCCACCAGCTGCCATAGTGGGATTTGTAATTTTGCAGCCAGAGCATTAACCTGGGCCTCTAGATTACCAACCCAGTGACATTACCATTACACCACCTCTTCTCTAATCACTTACTACATTTCCCTGACTTTGCAATTTAGCCTCTATGTCAGAACTCACCAAGACATTTATCTCAGTAAATTCAGGAAGAATGGCTGTGTTGTGATTTTACATTAATGACAGTATTAACATTTTAAATTACCTCTTCTTACAGAATTAAAATGTTACCAGTCAGCACAGGTAGACTGTGTGATAGAAGTTCCTGCCGTTTAATTCACTTCCAGAAATGTTTAAGAACAAAGAACTTGCATTTGTGTGGCACTGTTTCGATTTGAATCAACATCAAGGATGACCTTCATGTCCCAGAATTCAAACCTTTGTTGAGTATTTATGTCAAAGAAGAGTTGTAAAGGCAACTTGACTCTTTTATGACATTCGAAAGTTCTGAATTGAAGTTTGTTCAGAATGTCTGGGAAGGTTTTCAAATTTGCATTGCAGTGATTGCAGTTATACTGTGCCTAGTGCAAAAGTCCTAGATGACCTCACATAACTTCAATGGGCAGAGATTATGCAGTGTACCAATGCAGGTGACACTGTTGCTGGTACACAGCATAGACTTTGCTGATTTGATATGGGGTTCACAGTAAATTAACCCAAGTGTGACAGGCTTGCAGATTGAGATGATTCTAGAGAATGATGCACTGGTGCCAATGCATTACTTCAGTCAAGATGTTACTCAAGCAAATCATCTGGCAATCATATATTTTTATTCTCAGGAAATGTGACAAACTTCAGTATTATTGAATCGATGAGCTCTGGACATCATTGCAGAGGTTGCATTATGTAACACAAAGATCCATTCTTGAGTCTCCTCGATTGTTCCCTTGGCATCACTTCAACACTTAAGATACATTGCTATTTGTCACTCTGTACCATCGGAAAGCTCCATTGGCTGCTGATCTCTCCGCTTGTTTAAAAGCCCTTCAAGGCATGACAGCAAGCTGATATTTCTCATTGAGTGACAGATGTTTACAGGGCAGAAGCAGACCATTGGCCCTATATATCTGTGACAGCTGTTTGCAGGAGTGATCCCAGCTAATCTCACTGCCCTTCTTTCTCTTCTTAAAGCCTCTATCTTCCTCTGCTTCAAATGTTTATCCCCTCACCCCTTAGAAGATCGAGTACTTTCAGCCCAACATGGGCATCATATTCAGAACAGGACACTGTGAAACCAACATTTGTGTCAACAGAATGAATGCAACTATTAAGCATCCATTAAGGTCCTTGCAAAAGTCTATTTTAGCAATATTATGCAGCAAAGAGATCAAAGGTTAATATTACACATCTGTGAAAGTATCAGTCAATATCCCCATAGTTTTGCATCACAGGAAGGAAGAAAACACCAGTAGCAAAATAGGTCCAAAAACCTCATCACCATGGGAGCAACTGACACAGCATCAAGAACTTTGTTTTAAAAATCACACTTTTACTGCAAAAACACAGAAGTTGAAAGGAATCAAGAGCAGGTCAGTTGGCATCTGAAAAAAGAAGCCTTTGTAAGCACAAGTGCAGGGCATCTTTTTCTTGCTGAAAATGTTAATCATAAAGAACATAAAATGAGAACTTAAGAATTAGAAGCAGGAGGAGGCTATTCACCATTCAAGAACAGCTTAATTGATCTGACTGTGGCCTCAACTCCATTTTTCTGCCTGCTCCCCACAAACCCTCAACTCTCTTGTAGCTCAAAAACCTGCCTAACTCAGCCTTGAATATATTCAATGACTCAGCCTCCACTGCTCTCGGTGGTAAGGAATTCCAAAATTGTTAACTCTCGGAGAGGATAAATTACTCCTCATCTCGATTTTAAATGAGAGATCCTAAACTGTGCATTAGAGTTCGAGATTTTCCCACAAAGGATTTATCATCTTAGCATCTATTCTGCTAATCTTCCTTTGAAATATGTTCTGTAAAGGAATCACCCCTCATTCTAATCTTCATTGAGTATAGACCAAACCTGCTCAATCTTTCCCCTTCATCACAGGAATCTGAATCTTCTCTGATATGTGTCGAAAGCAAATATGTCCCTCCTTGAATAAGAACATCAAAACTATATCCTAGTTGTAGCAAGGCTTCTTTTCATAATCAATCTCCCTTACAATAAAGGCCAACAATCCATTTTCCTTTCTAACTACTTGCTGTATCTCCATGCTAAATATTTGTGATTCATGTATGAATTCTGCAGTCTCTTTGCATTTAAATAAAATTTGATTTTCTATTATTACAATCATTTTTCCACATTATACTCCATCTGCCAAATTTTCTCCCTCGCAGTTAACCTATCTTTTTCCCTTCATAGACACTTAGGCCAGAATTTTACCGCCCCGCCCGCCATGGGAATCGGAGCAGGTAAGGGGCGGACCATGGAAAGATTTAACGGTTTTGGGACAAGTGCAGCCATAAACTCCCACCCAAATGAGCGGAATTTAATGCCACCCTGGTGGTGAGTTTGGAGGTGGTATTTGATCAGGCAAGAGGGTGTGCAGTGGGGATCGAGCCATCTGTTCAGCGCTGCTAATTAAGTCCAAGGCGGGACATTTTGTGGATGGCCTTCCTGGCCCAAAGCTAATTGAGGCCATTATATGGGCAATTAATGCCCATTTAAGAGCCTAATCCCTACCACCATTGATATTCAACCATTGGAAGGCAGTGTAGTCACCACATGAGGAACTCAAAGTCTGTGGTTTCACGTCCTCTTTGGCAAACCACGATCGTCTTGAAGAAATCACTTATAGAACATAGAACATAGAACAGTACAGCACAGAACAGGACCTTCGGCCCACGATGTTGTGCCGAGCTTTATCTGAAACCAAGATCAAGCTATCCCACTCCCTATCATCCTGGTGTGCTCCATGTGCCTATCCAATAACCGCTTAAATGTTCCTAAAGTGTCTGACTCCACTATCACTGCAGGCAGTCCATTCCACACCCCAACCACTCTCTGCGTAAAGAACCTACCTCTGATATCCTTCCTATATCTCCCATCATGAACCCTATAGTTATGCCCCCTTGTAATAGCTCCATCCACCCGAGGAAATAGTCTTTGAACGTTCACTCTATCTATCCCCTTCATCATTTTATACACCTCTATTAAGTCTCCCCTCAGCCTCCTCCGCTCCAGGGAGAACAGCCCTAGCTCCCTCAACCTTTCCTCATAAGACCTACCCTCCAAACCAGGCAGCATCCTGGTAAATCTCCTCTGCACTCTTTCCAGCGCTTCCACATCCTTCTTATAGTGAGGTGACCAGAACTGCACACAATATTCCAAATGTGGTCTCACCAAGGTCCTGTACAGTTGCAGCATAACCCCACGGCTCTTAAACTCCAACCCCCTGTTAATAAAAGCTAATACACTATAGGCCTTCTTCACAGCTCTATCCACTTGAGTGGCAACCTTTAGAGATCTGTGGATATGGACCCCAAGATCTCTCTGTTCCTCCACAGTCTTCAGAACCCTACCTTTGACCCAGTAATCCACATATAAATTAGTCCTACCAAAATGAATCACCTCACATTTATCAGGGTTAAACTCTATTTGCCATTTTTCAGCCCAGCTTTGCATCCTATCTATGTCTCTTTGCAGCCTACAACAGCCCTCCACCACATCCACTACTCCACCAATCTTGGTGTCATCAGCAAATTTACTGATCCACCCTTCAGCCCCCTCCTCTAAGTCATTAATAAAAATCACAAAGAGCAGAGGACCAAGCACTGATCCCTGTGGCACTCCGCTAGCAACCTGCCTCCAATCCGAAAATTTTCCATCGACCACCACCCTCTGATTTCGATCAGACAGCCAGTTACCTATCCAATCGGCCAACTTTCCCTCTATCCCACACCTCCTCACTTTTTGACTCTGTCAACATTGTGGTCAGGATCAATGGGGGTATTTGAGATCCATTCAAGCTTGAAGGGAAATGAAAATAAACACAGGTAGCCTGAGCAGAAATCCATTAAACTGTAAGTGGAATATTTTTCAAGGCACCGCACGCTGAATTTGTTAGACATTAAAAGGTTTCATTGGACTGGAGAGGGTTTCAAAGAATTCAACTTGCTCAGAAGCCTCAGCAACTTCAAATCAAAGCTGTGCATACATTAGGACCCAGTGTACAGCTGTGCAGAATGGTGAAATTAACATCTCCTCTCTGTCAGAGGACTTCAAAGGGGTCTGCTCACACCTACAGCTTCTGACAGGGAGAAAGGGAAATCTCTGCTGCAGAATGGAGTGCTGCATTGATTTAAAAGCCTGCCAAGTGACCAGGGCGCATTGAGATTAAAATGACCTGGCCACTGTAGAATTTTCACAGCTGACAGGCAGGAATGTAGATGTTGATTACAGGGCTGCCTGAAATCATCATGCCGGGTGATCTTCAAATCTGCCAGGGCTAGAAGGGGCAGTCTAGCCACAACAACCCATCCTAGGGGGAAGGTCAATCCCTTGCCCTCAACCGGAGCACACCAAACCTTCAGGATCCCTGTGGGACCATTCCTCTGCAGCTTGGCAGCAGTCGAGGGGAAAATGGCCACTGGATCTACCTTCTTAAGTTCCCTCGGGGCCCAAGTTGCCAGACCAGGGTGTCAGTGTTTGGGTGCCAGGGGACATTGCACTGTGGCATTGCCAAGGCATGTGGCCTTAAGGGGGCCTGACTGGGGTAGTCTGAGGAGAAAGTGTTGCCTAAGTGGGGGTCTGAGAGGGAAGGGGACTGAGTGGGGGGTCTGAGGGGGAAGCAGGGAAGCACGGTGGCACAGTAGTTAGCACTGCTGCCTCACAGGTTCAATTCCGGCTTCGGGTCACTGTCTATGTGGAGTTTGCACATTCTCCCCATGTCTGCATGGGTTTCCTCCAGGTGCTCTGGTTTCCTCCCACAGCCTAAAGATGTGCGGATTAGGTTGATTGGCCATGCTGAATTGACCCTAGTGTCAGGGGATTAGCAGAGTAAATATGTGGGATTGCAGGAATAGGGCCTGGGTGGGATTGTGACTGGTGCAAACTCGATAGTCCGAATGGCCTCCTTCTGCATTGTAGGGATTCTAGGGCCTGAGGGGTGTTATCCATTATTTGTGGCTGGGGGGAGGATGCCCCTCTTTGGTGAAGGGTTGATGGTGCTTCCTGGGTTAGTGGGGGGGGGTTGGGGGGGGCGGTGGGGGGGGGGGGGGGGGGGGGAGGCGGTGTTAAGAGCACCGTTACATTTTTTGGGGGGAGGAGGGCCCCAATCTTGGAACAGTGGGGCTAGTTGGTGGGTTGCTCAAATTGAGCTCATCTGCATCTTGCAGGTGAGTGGAGGCATGGAGAGGTTTAGAAAAGGAATACTAAAATGGGCCCTCAGAGGTATGATCCAAATCACGAAGCAAAGGAATGCGGATATGCACAAGATGCTTGGATTGGAGGATGGAGAGTTCTGGATGGTTGGTAGGGCTGGTGGAGGTTACAGACATGATGAGGAGTGAAGTCAATGTATGACTTTAAACAGAAGCGAATCTTAAACTTCATGCATTGGAGAACTGTAAACTCATGTAGGCTAGTGAGGACAGTGGTGAGTGTGAGTTTTGTAAGGGCAAAGTATTTTTGGATGAGCTGAAGTTTACAGAGTATGTAGAATGGGAGACTGGCCAGGAGAGTGTTGAAATAATGGACTGCAGCTGACTTCGGCATGCATGAGCATTTCAGCAGACAATCTCACGGGCTGAGTAAACTCTATGTTATGATGGTACATAACTAGCAGTTTTTTCTATACTTGGCACATGACTAAACTGTCTTTATTATGATTTTACCCAATAACATGTATGTTGGTCGTGGCAGTTGTGGCAAAATGATTAATTAAAAGTATGTTCACAAAGGTAAAAGGAAAGTGCTTATCAAATGGCAAACATTTTACAATCCATTTTGGCATAAACCCACACAGCATTAGAGGTAAAGTTTGTTCATTGTTCCATATCAGATCTCCTACTGGGGCAACTGTTGGAATGTGCACACACGTTTTACACAAATTAATACAACATAAATATAGAAATGCACATACAGTATAACAATAACCCAAAGGCAATGATGAACTCAAAAGTTATGTGTTTAATGCAGTTCTACTTTAGAACTTGGCTTTAGTTTGTGCCAAAGTAGTCCCTCGTGACCTGATCCACTTCAGCACTTTGTAAGAATGGTTTAAACACCTGTAGCACAGGCTATTATAAAGGTTTCCACATGCATTTATTTTTCAAAAGGCTATAGCAGGTAGGAGCTCTGCTAAACTTTTGTATGAGTTGGGGTGAGAATGAGCAGGGAGGAGGATGAGAAAAGATAGGTTGTTCTCCATTGCAAATAAATCGACGATTAGCAACAACTCTGTCCTTAAGGCAATCTGGCAATTTTTCAAGAATATGTAAATTGGTAAGCATAGACTATTTTCTGTTATTGTCAGGGCAAATGGAAGAGGAGTTTCTTTCCCTGAAGAAATTGCAGGATTGAAAATTGCCCGATCTATCTCAAATTATGCTGGAAAAGCAAAATATCTCAAAACTTTGAACAACAAGTTAAGCAAGACATTCAACACTGCTACTATGCAGTGGCTATGCAAATGCACTAACAGGCTGTCATTCATCTAAAAGGATATTCTGCCTTTCATAATTGAGCCACATTGTGTATGAATTTCAGTAACAGTGCAATGCCAGGTACATAGCCTGTACATCCCAATGATGAATCAAATAGTATATTCCTCTGACTCTATGAAATAGGCAGAATACCAACTGTGTCAACAAGTCCATGCTTATAACCAATTTAAGATATTCAGTCAAGCTTCTAGTGTGGTTCATTTATACTTGCAGGACATTCATACATAGGGATTTGTCAACTAATATACCTTTGTGGCGAGTTGACTTATGGAAGTCCAGTTGTAACATGTTGTCAGGCTTTCCATAGTCCACTTGGGATGTCACACACAAAAAGAAATTCAGATGGTCAGTAATTCAAGATCTTCCATTTCTAAATCTAGCACTCACAATTGGCGTTGTACTAATAATCCCCCTGATAAATTATTCTATGACAGCAAGAATCTGTGGTTGTTGGACTTATTTTGTTACCTTACTGGAAAATGAGTACCATTCTAACCTATTTCCAGTAGTGACACCTATAAAGTCATATCTTCTGTTTTACTATACTGGGATAGTCCCATCTGTTTGTTTCAAGACCCCTTTACCTAACTAAGAGTTCTATTTTATCAAAGTAATTTAATTCTACCTAGGTTATCTCGGGCTGGGCGGGGCATGATGCTCATGTTTTCACCACGAATACTTGGAGGATGCAATCATTCAGCACGTTAATTATTGTGCGATGGTTCTTTGTTTCAACCCAATTTGCATCCTTTATAGTTCTCGCCTCATCTTTGACTGCATTCTTCCTGCTTGAATGCGAAAAGAAATCTCCTGCTGTTATGTATTGTGTCTGCTGCTTTGCTTTCTTCTCTGCTATTCTCCTTGTGCACATCCTTTTAACATGTTTCTGAATGTTCATATCTTTGCCCCAGTGAATTCCTTCTCTTTCCTTCTCGCAGGATCTGTGGACATCTATTCAACAAAGGCAACATAGTGTGTAGGTTTATACTGTGTTAAATCGGAAAAAAAAATATTTTTAAGGTAACTAACTTTTCCGGGGAGGGGGCGGGGGGGGGGGGGGGGGGTGCGGGGAAGAGATAAAGGGCTCTTCTCTGTAGGAGAGGAAGTGAGGTGCGGGGGAGGGGGGGGGGGTGCTGCTGGTGGGACCTGAAGAGTGAGCAGGAGGGTGGGGGTGTTGAGAAACATGATGTGGAGCTGCCGGCGTTGGACTGGGGTAAGCACAGTAAGAAGTCTCACAACACCAGGTTAAAGTCCAACAGGTTTATTTGGTAGCACAAGCCACAAGCTTTCGGAGCGCTGCCCCTTCATCAGGTGAGTGGGAGTTCTGTTCACAAACAGGGCATATAAAGACACAAACTAAATTTACAAAATAATGGCCATGTCCTGGCTGGAGACAATACACATCTCTTTAACCTGTGCTTAACCCTCTCTCCACTCACATTGTCTGTACCTTTAAGACTTGATTACCTGTAAAGACTCGCATTCCAACCATTATTTTGTAAATTGAGTTTGTGTCTTTATATGCCCTGTTTGTGAACTGAAATCCCACTCACCTGATGAAGGGGCAGCACTCCAAAAGCTTGTGGCTTGTGCTACCAAATAAACCTGTTGGACTCTAACCTGGTGTTGTGAGACTTCTTACGGTGTTGAGAAAACCAGAGGAGCGCAGGTTCTGCAGAGAGGTGGGGTGGTGGTGGGGGGTGGGTGGGGGGGGGGGGGGGGGGGGCAGGGGGGTGTGTGTGTGTGTCTGGCAGAAATAATTTTCGTAGTAAGAGTTTTAACAACACCAGGTTAAAGTCCAACAGGTTTATTTGGTAGCAAATGCCATTAGCTTTCGGAGCGCTGCCCCTTCGTCAGATGGAGTGGAAATCTGCTCTCAAACATGGCAAACAGGTATGACCTGTTTGAGAGCAGATATCCACCCCATCTGACGAAGGGGCAGCGCTCCGAAAGCTAATGGCATTTGCTACCAAATAAACCTGTTGGACTTTAACCTGGTGTTGTTAAAACTCTTACTGTGTTTACCCCAGTCCAACTCTGGCATCTCCACATCAGAAATAATTTTCTGCAGGTTACTCTCTCGAATGATACCTTTGCTTAATAAATCACTGCATTTAAAAGGTAATTCATTTAAGTGTTTTGTGGTGACAACGTGTTATGTGCTATACCAGAACTGTGGGTGTACCCACACTACAGAGGCTGCAGTGCTTCAAGAAGGCAGCTCACCTCCACTTCCTCAAGGACCATTAGGCATAGGCAATAAATGCAACCCCCACATTCCATGAAAGAATTTTAAAAAATGAATGCAAGCTTTATGATTCACTTCATTCCTGTTTCTTTCCCCCATTAGAATTGATATGTTCTTATGAAGGATTCAAGTGTAGTTACAAAAAATGGATTTTGACGTAGTGTAGTATGTAGCTCCTTGGAACACCAGCATGCTGTGGCCATCCTAATGGGACTTGAGGTTTCCCAAATGATCCCTTCATGTTCTGAATCTCAGTCCCACTATGTTGGAGAATAAGTCAGACAGAAAAAGACAGAGTAAGTGTGTCGACTGCTCACCAGAGTTGTGTATAGCTGTCACACAAAACCAGCCGTCTTGTAATAAAGACCAACATTCCTACTGTTCTATGTTCCTGGAAGAGGTAACTGACAGAGGCGAGAAGGTGTGATGATCCTCAGAAAGAGGATATAAATTGTCATTTTTTTCCCCCAAATCTTTCATCCTCCTTCAATGAAATTTTCAGTATACTGACTGACAAGCCAGATATTTTGTCATCTTCATTTTTGACTATGGTTATCAAGGCTTCATACAGAAGACAAAAGAATGATGGTGAGGCCACCAGGAAATGAACCACAGACTGAAGCTGGGCTGAATACAAATCCAGCTCTGATATCAATTCACCAGTTGTATTATGGTTATACCACACAAGCAATGCTGCAAGCTGACATTACCTCACTTACTGGCCACACATGTTCGGGAACTGAGGCTCCACTGTTTGTGATTTCCTATTCATTTAAATTAATGTTTGGGATTTCTCAAGATTCACGTACACTGGGAGCATTAACTTAGAAAAAACTGGCTTTGTAAGTGTTAGCTTTATCTCAGTGCTGGCACTCTGACCTCCAAGTCAGAAGATTGTCCCTTTCCAGGGACTTGAGCACATTATTTATGCCATTGATTCAGGGCAGTGCAGAGAGTATATGCAGCAGTGTTGCACTGTTATCTTTCAGATGAGATGTTCTAAGGCCCCTATCTGCCCTCCGACATGTGTGTTAAAGATGTCATGACAATATTTGAAGAAGAGCAGGGAAGATCTTCTGGCCAGGGTGACCACATTTAGCCTTCAGTAACATCAATAAAAATGTAGTACCAGATCATTTATCTCATGGATATTTGTGGGATCTTCCTGTGCATAAAGTATTCACAGTATTTTCCCCACATTATAATATAGATTTCTAAAGAACTTCATTGGCTGTGAAGATTTTTTGAGACATCCTGAAGATATGAAAATGGAACTGTCTCCTTCCTTTACATTATTTTCTTCCTTCCATTACTTCCCTGTGTTAATTCCTTCCATTACATACTCGAGATAGAATAACATTGGGAAATATCTTTGCCCAGCTCTCTGAATGCTTCAGGAAACTGTAGGCGGTTTAGTGCCTGGGTTTTTATTATACTAATTTGGCGGGATAAGGGCGTCGCTGGCTAGGTCAACATTTATTGCCCATCCCTCCTTGCCCTTAAGAGGTGGGGGTGACCTGCCTTCTTTAACTGCTGCAGTTGCTGAAATGTAGGTATACGCATGGTGCTGTTAGGGAGAGAATTCTAGGATTTTGACCCAGCAACAGTGAAGGAACGGCGGCGATATATTTCCAAGTCAGGATGGTGAGTGACTTGGAGGGGAACTCCAGGTTGTGGTATTTCCAGATATCTGTTGCTTTTGCCTTTCTAGATGGTAGTGGTCGTGGGTTTGGAAGTTACTGCCTAAGGAACCCTAAGGTGAGTTCCTGCATTGCACCTTGTAGATGGTACACACTGCTGCCACTATTTGGCAGTGATGGAGGGAGTGGATGTTTGTGGGAGGGGTAACAAGTAAGCTGGCTGCTCTGGATGGTGTCGAGTTTCTTGAGTGTTGTTGGAGTTACATTCATCCAGCAAGTGGAGAATATTTCATTACACTCCTGACTTGTGTCTTCTAGAATGGACAGGCCTTTGGAGGTTCAGGAGGTAAGTTACTCGCCGCAGGATTCCTAGCCTTTGACCTGCTCTGGTAGCCACAGTAGTTTTATGGCCAGTTCCAGTTCAGTTTCTGGTTGATGGTAAACCCCAGGATGTTGCTAATGAGGGATTCAGCAATAGCATTGCCATTGAATGTCAAGAGGAGATGGTTAGATTCTCTCTTGTTGGAGATGGTATTTGCTTGGCACTTGTGTGGCACAAATGTTACTTGCCACTTGACAGCCCAAGCCTGGATATTGTCCAGGTCTTGCTGTATTTGGACATGGACCAATCTCAGTATCTGAGGAGTCACGAAAGGTGCTGAACATTGTGCAGTCATCAGTGAGCATCCCCACTTCTGACCTTCTGATGGGAGGAAGATCATTGATGAAGCAGCTGAAGATGGTTGGGCCTAGGACACTACCTTGAGGAACTCCTGCAGTGATGTCCTGGAGCTGAGATGATTTACCTTCAACCACCATAACCATCCTCCTTTGTGCCAGGTATGACTCCAAACAGGGTTGAAGGGTTTTCCTCCTGATTCCCATTGACTCCAGTTTTGCTAAAGTTTATTGATGCCTTTATGTCAAGGGCAGTCACTTTCACCTTACCTCTGGCATTCAGCTCTTTTGTCCATGTTTGAACCAAGGCTGTAATGAGGTCAGGAGCTGGAGATCCTGGTGGAACCCAAACTGAGCATCTGTGAGCAGGTTATTGCTGAGTAAGTGCCACTTCATAGCACTGTTGATGACCCGTTCCATCACTTTACTGATGATCGAGAGTAGATTGAGGCGTTAATTGGTCAGATTGGATTTGTCCCATTTCTTGTGTATAGGACATACCTGGACAATATTCCACATTGCCAGGTAGATGCCAATGGAACAGCTTGGCTAGAGGAGTGGCAAGTTCTGGAGCACCAAGTCTTCTATATTATTGCTGGAATATTGTCGGGGCCCAAAGCCTTGGCAGTACCTAGTGCCTTCAGCTGTTTCTTGATATCATGTAGAGTGAATTGAATTGGCTGAAGACTGACATCTCTGACACTGGGGACCACCAGAGAAGGCTGAGATGGATCATCCACTCGGCACTTCTGGCTGAAGATTATTGAGAATGCTTCAGCCTTATCTTTTGCACAGATGTGCTGGGCTGCTCCATCATTGAGGATGGGGATACTTGTGGAGCCTCCTCCTCCAGTGAGTTGTTTAATTGTCCACTGCCATCTTTGGCTGGATGTGGCAGGACTGCAGAGCTTAGATCTGATCTGTCGGTTATGGAGTCGCTTAGCTCTGTCTGTCACTTGCAGCTTCTGCTGTTTGGCACACAAATAGTCCTCTTTGGTAGCTTCACCAGGACCACCTCAGTTTTAGGTAAGCCTGGTATTGCTCCTGGTATGCCTTCCTGCACTCTTCTTTGAACCACTCTCCATTGTACCAGCACTGGACGGCATTAATTTAGCACAGACTTGACATTTAAAAGCAAATAATTATAGATGCATGGCATTAACTGCAAATTCCACTGTGTGGAGTTAACTCATGAATGTGAATCAGTGGTGTTTCAATGAATAAGCAGTATAAATTGCGTAACACTCGCTTGCCAAGATAAACACTGCATTCTCTGCACTGGAACAAGTCGGCCCAAGGCCCAGATGAAATTGAGCCCAGGGCCTAATTTAATTTAGGCCAGTGTGCTGTAGCTGTGAGCTGCGCGTCACAGGCAAGCAGCTAGAAGAGTGAAATGGACATCATTTTCAGGCTTAGTTCTCAGGTACAGTCACATAATGTTTAGCAAACTGGACTAGAAATCCAGAACCCTGAATTCCATGGCAGCTGGAGAACTTAAATTGAATTAAATAATTCTGTGACTTGTGTTGAACGTGACCAAGAAGCGAAGGAAAAACGGATGTGCCAAGAAGGGCCGTGGCCATGTCCAGCCCATTTGATGCACAAACTGTGCCTGCTACCTCTCCAAAGACTTTAAAAAATTTGTCATCCACAACATTGTTGAAGCTGCTGCAGTTTCAGGTATTTCAGAGGCCAGTGTCTTTGATGCTTATGTGTTGCCCAAGTTGTACATAAAATAGCATTATTGCGTTAGCTATCCACAGCAAAGTGGGAAGAAATCATTCATAAGAGGCCAGGAAGGACTGAACTCCACCTCCACATTTCAGGCCAGGTGCCAACATCCCGCGTGGACCTCCTCAGGAGCCTACATAAACATTAGTGAATCCAATGATTTGGTTGGTATTAATAAAAATTTTGAACCATTTAAAAAGCTAGTATCAGACCATGTGAAAGTACTAAAATGTTGTAAACTCATCTGTACACAAATGGCCTTTTGGGTGTCTGATGCGCGATTAACTCACTCGGGAGGCTAGATTGTACCCGGGAAATAAAGGCTTTTATTACTGACAAGAATGGAGCACACTATATACAATACAATCCCAAACTAAAGGGTCACCAGGCAGTGCAGTGACCTTTATACTTCCCCTGGTAGGCGGAGCCAACTGGAGTGTACCACAGAACAATATCAATAGGTAGAACAGCCCAACCCTAACCCCAACAGTAACTACAGTAACATATCTACAAATACCCATAGTGCTGATCATCCATGGCTCAGCACTCATAGTGGTAACCAACTATGGTTCACCACATTCACCCCTCCTTTAAAACAAAGGCCGGCGGGGCAAAAAACCCCAGAACAACTGTCCATATATTCACAAGTTCAGTCGTATTGGAGGACCGCACCGTCTCTGCGACCTCCTCAACACTGGCGGTAACGTCGGTTCTGGTAACCGTGGTGACCTCCTCTCCAAGGCGGTGTCCAGTGACTCCTCCAGTTCCTCACGGACAGGTGGACCACGAGGTGGCGACAATCAGCTGGACTCGGGCACGCCTCGAGGTGGTGACAATCTCCTGGACTCAGGCAAGCTGTACACGGGAGTAAGAGGATTAAGTGGTGGTCCCGATACTGCCCGCGCCGTGACAGGAGGGGAGATAAGGGTCGGGGGGTCCCTAACTAGGGGTGTGGAAGCGACTGGGGTTTCCAAGTCCCCTGCAGGCGCCAGATCTCTAATAGAGACCGTGTCCTCTCGCCCGTCAGGATATGCCACATAGGCATATTGAGGGTTGGCGTGGAGGAGATAGACCTGTTCAACCAAAGGGTCGGACTTGCGGGTTCTAACATGCCGCCGCAGGAGGACAGGTCCTGAGTGCGTCAACCAAGATGGTAATGAGGCCCCAGAGGAAGACTTCCTAGGAAAGGAAAACATCCTCTCATGTGGAGTAGCGTTGGTTGCCGTACACAGGAGTGAGCGGATAGAATGGAGCGCATCAGAGAGTACCTCTTGTCAACGGGAGACTGGAAGACCTTTAGACCTCAACGCCAGTAAGACAGCCTTCCAGAGTGTAGCATTTTGTCGTTCAACCTGTCCGTTACCCCTAGGGTTGTAACTCGTAGTTCTACTTGAGGCAATCCCTTTTGAGAGCAGGTATTGCCTCAAGTCGTCACTCATGAATGACGAGCCCCTATCACTGTGGATATAGCTAGGGTAACCGAACAGGGTGAAAAGATCCCGTAATGCTTTGATAACCGTGGCAGTGGTCGTATCAGAACAGGGAATGACAAAAGGGAATCGTGAGTACTCGTCAATCACATTGAGGAAGTACACGTTCCGATCTGTCGAAGGAAGGGGGCCCTTGAAGTCCACACTCAGTCTTTCGAAAGGGCGAGTGGCTTTAATGAGGTGTGCCCTGTCAGGTCGGTAGAAGTGCGGTTTGCATTCAGCACATACCTGGCAGCTTCGGGTTATGGACCTGACATCCTCCACTGAGTAGGGTAGATTCTGGGCCTTTACGAAATGGAAGAGCCGAGTGACCCCCGGATGGCAGAGATCATTGTGGAGGGCCTGTAATCGATTCTCCTGCACACTTGCACATGTTCCACGCGACAGGGCGTCTGAGGGCTCATTGAGCGTCCCTGGATGGTACATGATATCATAATTGTAGGTGGAGAGTTCGATTCTCCACCTCAAGATTTTATCATTTTTGATCTTACCCCGTAACGTGTTGTTGAACATGAATGCCACGGACCGCTGGTCCATGAGCAGGGTGAATCGTTTTCCCGCCAAGTAATGGCGCCAATAACGAACGGCCTCCACAATGGCCTGGGCCTCCTTTTCCACCGCGGAGTGCCGAATTTCGGGGCCTTGGAGGGTGCGAGAGAAAAAGGCGACGGGCCTGCCCGCCTGGTTAAGTGTGGCGGCCAGGGCGAAATGAGATGCATCACTCTCCACCTGAAAGGGGATGGACTCATCAACAGCGTGCATCGTGGCTTTTGCGATGTCGGCCTTTACCCCTTCAAAGACTAAGCGAGCCTCTGTTGCTAGGGGAAAGGAGGTAGACTTGATGAGCGGACGGGCTTTGTCCGCATAATTGGGAACCCACTGTGCATAGTATGAGAAGAAGCCTAAGCATCTTCTCAATGCTTTGATGCTAGTGGGCAGGGGAAGTTCAAGGAGGGGACGCATATGGTCTGGATCAGGGCCAAGGACCCCATTTTCCACCACGTATCCGAGAATTGCTAGGCGGCGCTTGCGAAATACGCACTTCTCCCTGTTGTAGGTCAGATTCAGGCGAGACGCATTGCGTAAAAATCTAAGGAGGTTGGCATCATGGTCCTGCTGGTCATGGCCACAGATAGTGACGTTATCCAGGTACAGGAAGGTAGCCCGCAGCCCGTTCTGGTCCACCATTCGGTCCATTGCACACTGGAAGACCGAGACCCCATTCGTGACGCTAAAGGGAACCCTTAGAAAGTGATAAAGACGACCATCCGCCTCAAAGGCCGTGTATTTTCGGTCCTCTGGGCGAATGGGGAGCTGGTGGTAAGCTGACTTCAAGTCAATGGTGGAGAACACCCGGTACTGCGCAATCTGGTTGACCATGTCAGATATGTGCGGGAGAGGATACGCATCCAGCTGCGTACATCTATTAATGGTCTGACTGTAGTCTATGACCATCCGGGGTTTGTTTCCAGTTTTAACCACCACTACTTGCGCTCTCCATGGACTAGAGCTAGGTTGGATGATCCCTTCCCTGAGGAGCCGCTGAACTTCAGATCGAATAAAGATCCGATCCTCAGCGCTGTAACACCTGCTCTTGGTTGCGATGGGCTTGCAGCCTGGCACGAGATTCTCGAATAAAGATGGTGGGGTGATTCTGAGTGTCGTGACGCTACATGTGGAGCGCGCTGGGCAATTTGGAGGCTGCTGTGCTCCCACTGAAAGTGGAGGGAGTGGCCCATCGTACTGCAGGGTTACACTCCTCAGGTGGACCATAAAGTCTAGTCCCAGGAGCATCAGAGCGCAAAGGTGTGGTAACACAAGGAGCCTGAAGTTCTCGTAAACTGTGCCCCGCACCGTCAGATTGACCACGCAGCTCCCTAGCACGGTAACAGACCGGGACTTCGACACCATCGAAATTGTCTGTCTGACAGTCCGTACTCGGAGACCGTACCGTTTCACGGTGTCAGGGTGAATGAAGCTCTCCGTGCTCCCGCTGTCAAACAAACAATGAATTTGGCGTCCATTTACCTCTATGCCCATCATGGACTTGTCGAGTCTGTGAGGCTTGGCTGGTCCAGGAAGATTGATGCCACCATTGGGTCTTGGGTGCCACTGCAGGCAGCTGAGATGGTTGATGATGATGACCCCTGCTGGTCGTCCGCGGTCGGTGCCGACCAAAATGGCTGCGCCCATGGATCGCACATGGTCGATGGCGCTAAAAGTGGTGGCCCCTGCAGGTCGCACGTGTCTTGCATCAGGAATGGCGGCGCTCTGGAATCGCACGTGGTGGAAGACCTCGAAGACGCTGGAGACAAGGAGACAGGCTCAGGAGAATCACACACCGCACTGCTATGTTTGGAGAGTGGTTTGGTCCTGCAGACTTTGGCATAATGCCCTTTCTTTCCACATGCGGAGCACAATACCGTTCTAGCTGGACATCGCTGCCGAGGGTGTTTCGCCAATTCACAGAAGTAACACCGCGGGCCTCCTGGAGCTGCTGCCATCGTCAGGTCCGAGGTTGGAAACACAATCGCGCAGTTTTTCGGAGCCGCTGAATAAAGTAGAGTCGGTGGCTGTACTTGCCACGATGTTCCCACGTGGTCGGTGGGGTACGTTTCTAGACTTCTGGAGGCCGTCTCCATAGCGTCGGCCAATTCTACTGTCTTAGCGAGGTCTAGATTACCTTGCTCTAGCAGCCAAAGGCGAATGTACGACGAGCCGATTCCCGCCACGAACGCATCGCGAATCAAGTCGTTCGTATACTCGGCCGCCGACACTGGTTTGCAGTTGCAGGCTCTGGCTAGCTGCTGAAGTTCACACAGGTACTGTCCTGTCGTTTCACCAGGCTGCCGCCGTCGAGTGGCTAGAAGGTGTCGAGCATGGATCTCGTTTGGTGGTTTGTTGTACTGTTTCTTAAGTCGTTCGATGGCCCCTATGTAGTCTTGGGCATCGCGGATTGATAAGTATACGGTGTCGCTTACCCTCGCGTGGAGGACCCGCAGTCTATTGGCGTTGTTTTGAATGGCTGTTGAGGCATCGATGTAGTCTTGAAAACACTTGAACCAATGGTCGAAAGTGTTCGACGCTCCTGCTGCACGTGGATCCAAAGTAAACCGATCGGGTTTCAACATTTGCTCCATGGTTTTAAAAAAAAAATTTTGTCAGTAATAAAATTGATGCGCGATTAACTCACTTGGGAGGCTAGATTGTACCCGGGAAATAAAGGCTTTTATTACTGACAAGAATGGAGCACACTATATACAATACAATCCCAGACTAAAGTGTCACCAGGCAGTGCAGTGACCTTTATACTTACCCTGGTAGGCGGAGCCAACTGGAGTGTACCACAGAACAGTATCAACAGGTAGAACAGCCCAACCCTAACACCTACAGTAACTACAGTAACATATCTACAAATACCCATAATGCTGACCATCCATGGCTCAGCACTCATAGTGGTAACCAACTATGGTTCACCACAGTGTCTATGGTGTCTGTCTCTTTAAGACAGTACAGCAGAAGTGAGTCACCTGACTTGAGGGACCAATGGAAATTGAGTGTGAGTGATCATGGAGGGTGGAGTCCTCTGTCAGGCAAAATGTTTTAGAAGTTATGATGTAAGCATGTAAGGACTGGAGCTGTTGTTTGAGGACAGCCTCCTTGTAGCGGGATCCCAGCGGGATCCCTTTTTTAACTCCACCCAACGGGCTCACTTTGGGCTTGGCACACCAATTGTCCAAACCCCACCACTACCTGGGTGATCCTCTCCCTCTTACCGGTGGACTCATAGCCACCTTGCGCCTACTCCGCTAGAGAGAGAGAGAGAGGAAAGGAAAGCCTCTGCCCACCTTTACCTGGCAGCCTTTCCTGAGTGGGCGGTTTCGAAGCGCCCAGAGTACCCTCAGTTCTAGACTCCGGAATTATGGTAAGGGGTATTTAATATTGTGACTTGGTCAGAGATCGTTGGTGAGAAATTGAAAAGATCAAAACGGACTCCAATGGAAGTCAAAGATATATATATATTTGTTAAAACATCAAGGTCAAGATCACCAAACACCAGGAAAACAACACACAATGCCTTATGCTCTATAAGACCATAGCTATGGAAGGAATACTAAAACGGGCACAACGGGAATGCTTACTTTACACAAGTTTACCAGTGTCTTAAACTATGAAAGGTGCATGCAAAAGCCCCCCCCTTTCCCCAAAGCCTCATCCACTATGATGATCTCGGGAACTTCGCGAATTACCAGAGGATACTCACAATCCTAGTTTAAATTGCTCAGTGGACTTCGGGCTGCGTGCTGGAGACGAACGAGAGGCAGGCAGGAACAGGAGAAGAGAGAGGAGAGAGATAAGCCAGAGCTTGCTTGTCCCTTTTTAAAACCTGAACCAGTCATTCTCTCACACAAAACAGTTTCTGATAATTGGTAGTTTCGATTGACTGGAACAAAAAGGGCCGGAACTGTTGGGACTGCCCTTAATCGATATTTTAATGTCTTTTAAATGTTCTCTGAGTCAGCCTGATTGGAATCCCATCAGCGAGATGAGTCTTGATGTTGTCCGTGGATGGAATGATCTCTGTTCTCATTGTCTTGCTGCTGGGCTATTTACTCCTTGTCTGCTGGCCATGGTTTCTCCTTTGTTTCCTGTTGATTAGACTATCCCTGTCTCGACCTTCTTGTTATTCCCAGCCTCTTGCATCTTCATGTGGTTGTAAAGTTCCTGACAGCCAGCCGGCCATTTTCCTTATCCCTGGGTTCTTTAATCATGGAGGATTTGCCCAAAAACTTACATCCTGCACCAAGTTTCTCTTATCAATAAATACCTTTTGTTGCTTGCAACGCCCCAAACCTATGGACAATGCTAGAATGCCACAACATAACAGGGAGGGAAATTTGCTGTCCTTACTCTATGCCTTATATGTGACTCCAGACCTAGAGCAACGTGCTTGTCTCTAAACAGCTGTCTGAAGTGGCGTAGCAAGCCACTCAGATGTACTCAAGGAGGTGTCTTTTTACCACCACTTTCTCAAGGACAATTAGGGATGAAGAATAAATTCTAGCTGGTTTCTCACTGAGGTAAGTTTTTTTTTAAATTTACCTTTTTTGGCAGCGGCCTTCTATTGTCCTTGTAAGGACTGCTGTTTAGGACCTTATTATCTTGAACACAGCGGGCTTGATGAAGCTGTGTTCATGACAGCTTAATATCAGGAAGAGAGTCTTCAACAGGAGGTCCCTTTTTAACATATTCAAGGGGCCTAACACCTATTTCAGGCTCATGCCTGAACACCTAAAAACTTAGCCACCTGCATATAACAATGGGACAAATGTCTATGTGGACCGGACACAGCCTGGCTGCAAAATTGGTATTCTTTGTCCAAATTTTACGCATTTAAAGCAGATGAAATGCATTTCAATTTCTACTGCAAAATAAATCTCCAGGAACACAGCTCTATTTGTAAAAGCACATTTCTGAATGTGGTTCGTGCTTAAGCCAAGCTACTCAAGTGAGGTTAAATTAAACAACATGCATTCCAAAAAGCTGAGCATGTACAGTCTTGTTGTTTCAGTCAGAGTAAAACAGTTTTTTTAAATTGAGAAAACCTTATATTGACTACAGATATAATCTAACCTTCCATAGCCTCCATGCGGCAGTACTGTTTGTCTGACGTCCAGTTCAGGATAAGCTGTAACTTTGTGCTGCTAATCATTGGGAAGACCAAAGTCAACAAACTCCACATCTTTGCCACTGACACCATCACTCTTCAAAGCCACTCTGTGGAATTAGGCTGCTGACCTGAATGTCACAGCAAAAGGCTCCACAGATTTAGCGGTGGGCCCAATGCCTGGGTTGATTGGGAATTAGACCATCCCAGTGTTAAAGTTTGTATCTGCTTTGCACCCATAAACAGGCCAATATAGGACAACTTCTAACCCTTTTTCTCTCAGCCCTGTATAGTCAATGCTGTCCACAAGTCGGAAGCAAATGGACAAAAGGTGCTTATTTTTCAACAGAGGGGGAAACATGATGGGGGCTCCATGGACCCATGAAATTGATTTGTATTTTTTTTTGGATAAACAAACTGTTGCTGTCTGCCAAATCCGGAGATTGACTGTACACAGCATATATCACACTGGAACAATTACAGTCAATTCCTCATAATAGTACACACAACAATTTATAGTTAAGGAAGTGCATTGTGCATTGACAGAAATGAAGGTGAAATAAACAAAACACAGATTCAAGCCTCAACTTGTGTGGAATCCAATATCATTTGCAGCACCAGAGAGACAAGGTAGAAGGGAGCTGATTGTAAGATAATGAAAAAAAATCACTCAATGTCAGATATGGAAGAATAATGATTCATGGCAAGGGGTAAACAATAAAGAAATTGAGAAATTTATTTTGGCAAACAACAGAAAATTAAGCCTTGATTTCTCACCGTGACAAGTCAGTTCTGAGGCTATATTAACAATCAGCTTCAACTCGAGGGAGAGAAAAGACACGATCTGCTGGATTCTCAACTTCAGGAGAGGTAAAGCTTGTGTTCAGTAATTTCTTGACTTGGCAGATCCGCCACGATAGAAAACATCCTATCAAATCCAATTTTTGCTCTAATAGCACTGAACATTATCTACACAAAGACTGCAGCAGTTCAAGAAGGTGACTAACTACCATCTTCTCAAGGATCATTAGGGTTGGCCAATAAATGCTGCCCTAGCCAGAAACACCCACATCATATGAAAGAATGATATCTGCCTGTGGTGCAGGTGTGTGATAGAGTCTGGCCTGCCACCCCAGAAGCGGATCAGAGGAGGCAACAGGAGCAGCTGAATGCTGAGGCTGTCTGGTTGGAAGGATTAGCCTGGTTCTTCGTCCTGGTTATTTGATTATATTTTTTCTCATTATGCATGCTTGGTTGAGATCCCAGAACTTTTGAGTAGGAGGTTGTTTTCACAGATGGAAAACTGTTAACTTTACTTGTTCTTTCTGTGATCACTTTTGTCAATGTCTCTGTTTATTTGCACAAGATTAAGAGCTGTGAAGTACTTATAGCTTCTGTTATCGATCACGAAAGGGTTTGTTATATTGACATTTTAATGGGATTGTTGGAATACCAGTGTTTTTCCCCAGCAATTATGAATTATTTTATCATCAGCTTCACAAATGCCATTAGGCTTCATTGGTTCTGCACATTGTATAATACTGGGGGAATAAGTATGGAAGGGCCATGGATGGTATGGAAGTTATGAAGCATTGTTGGGGATGGGTGAGGTGCATGAGTTGGCATTGGGTTGGTATGGAGGAGGTAGGGGGAGAAAACGTAAGACCTTTTATGGGTGGCATGGTTGCACAGCAGTTAGCACTGCTGCCTCAAAACACTAGGGACCCAGGTTTGATTCCAGCCTTGGGCGACTGTGTGGAGTTTGCACATTCTCCCCGTGCCTGCATGGGTTTCCTCTGGTTGCTCTGGTCCCCTCTCACATTGCAGAAATATACAGTTTAAGTGTATAGGCCATGCTAAATTGCCCCTTAGTGCCCAAAGATGCGTAGGTTAGGTAGAGTATGGGGATAGGGTGGGGGTGTGGGTCTGACTGAGATGCTCTTTTGGAGAGTCAGTGCAAACTCAATGGGCCAACTGGCCTACTTCAGGTTCCAAAATTCAGACCATGGTTCATGACTCCTCCTCGCTAGTCATGCAAAAGCTGGCCTAGCTCCATGTAAATTGTGGGAGGCTAGGAGATGCCTGCCTCTACAATGGAGCTGGCCAGGTATGGAGTGCAGAATGCAGGTTCACTAACTACACCCTTATGATGTGCTGGCAAACATTGGGAAATTGGGTAGAAATCTTGAATTTGGTCCCATCTACCATTTTAAAATCCAATCCCCCCCCCGCCCCCCCCCACCCCCCTCTCCTCCACTCTGGCATTTCCTGATCACCCAATGCTGGATTTACCATCCCTGGGTCAGCTATAGGAGATCTGGGCAGTCTGACGTACTCATATTTGTTACTGGGCCCTCTGACAGGGTAAGCTCCAAACATTGGCAGGGCTATTCCCTCACTGTTCAATCATTTGACTTCTTATTCCTGGACGCAATCTTGTATGCACTGCAATAAAAACAGAGTGCATTCTTAATTCCAGCATCCACAGGATTTTACTTCTATTGCTTGTATGTACTGTATTTGTTTTACTACAGGTAATCATTGAATTCCAATTCTTCTCTCTCTATTGAACTGTTACTTAAGACTTCTGCCTATTGATTAAACTTCTGCAATTTTTGACTTCCAGCCAAACAGTTCAGTTTAGAAGATTCAGTTAAGTCCTCTTTTTAACTTTCTGAATCCTTCTCGCACTTCTCGGCCCTGTCTGTCTGTCAAAAAACACAAATGTAATTTGCCCGGAATAAGGCCCATTTTCCCTACCTGTTTCAATCCCTGACTCAATCAAAAATGATTCATCCTACTGCAATTAGGGTTCATTTTAAATGTCAATCCCCTGAAACAGGCATGTCAAGCACTTACAATGAGGACATTTTAAAACTTGGGAGGCCAGGCATGCTCTTTAGCTGGTTTAAAAACTATCTTCTCAGTCTTATAAAGAGCAAGTTGGAAAAGACCAGATAAAATTGATTTTCCTTATCTCCCTCAGTCAGCACAACCTCCCTGTTCTCCAGTTGTGACCCTGACAGGTCTGGGTCTAACCCAACTCCAATCATTAACTGGAAACAGCTGCTAGTTGTAAGACTTCTTTGTTTGGTGAGTATTGTCTAAGTTGCCTAACTGCATGTTTTTCTTTTCCCTGCTATCATCCTTCAAATGCTCTTTTCATTGTTGAAGCAACTTCAATGGATCTCACTTTTGAAGCTATTTCTGAGTGTCTGCCTGGCTGTGTTTGGTATCATTTCCCTCTCTGAATCCGAAGATTGTGGTGTTCAATCCCCACTTGATCTGAAGAATACTGAACTGAGGGAGTGCTGCATTGTCAGACATGCTGTGCTTTGGATGAGATGTTAGAAAGTCTGGATGGATGTTCAACATCCCAACGTGTCATTTGAAGAAATGCAGGGAGATCTTCCCTCAACCAGAAGTTGTTAAGTTTTATCTTGTGGCTGTGTACAAATGATTGCATCTGTTTACCTATGCATAACAAATGCAATCATCCTTGAAAGTAATTTGGTGCATGTAAAGTATTTGGGACAGTTGAGAGATATTAGGGAGGAGTGGAGAGGGATAGATGTTCCTGTACTTGACCACATTAAGTCACAATGTGTCTCCGTTACCTCAATGTACTGTATTCAGCTCAGGAGCAAGAAGATTTACCCCCCCTCACCCCCGGCCACCACAAGATTTATAAGGACATGTTTTTTTCTTTACATTCAAATATATCCTTTTGTTGCTGCAAAATCTTCAAAAATTAACTTCACTTGGTGTTTCACCAGCAAGTGGAACTGTTTGCATAATGAAGCCCCTCAAATCAATGTGTAAATACCACATTCTTTATTAAGCACTAAGCTGGTACAACAGACTGTCAGCCTGAGTCTAATATGACCAACATAATTGCTCAATCATTTTGAAGGCAGTTTGTCAATTGAATGCTTTATTATTTGTGAAAATCTAACATGTGATTTTTCTTTTGCTCGCAGCGAGCACTGGATAGAAACTCCAACCTTCAGCACCAGGTAAGAAGTCTTCTTTCTACTTCACTTCAGTGTTGAGGGTTTCTGTGGTCTCTCATGTATCCAAACCCAATGTGCCAGCATTGATCTGTTCTTTAAATTTAATTTTGTTTGGTTGCTGTTTATCTCAGTTTTAAAGGAGGACTGCCCTGCTTGAGTATTTAGTGACACAAGTTAACAGAATTTCCCAAGAGCTGTAAAATTTAGTGTATTGATGTTAAAGCTATCCACCAATTTTAAATTGTTATGGTAAAGGTTTGTCTTTACCAGCCAGGTGGAACAACCTTTTTAAAAATGCAGTCATATTTACATTGTTACAGCCAGAAGTATTTGTCCTGCTTTTCAAAAGCACATAATTAAACTGCTCAAGCATTTTATTGGTTTTACCCTGCTTACCGCCTTCAAAGATTTGTGAATATGTACCCTCCAGATTGCTCTGCTCCGTTCTTGCAACGCCTCACAATAGTACCATATTGCCTTTCCACATTGTCCCTCCCGAAATTCATCTCTTCACACTTATCCGCATTGATTTACATCTAACCTGTATTTTGAAATTGTGGCAAGAAATATATCCAAATAAAGATCTGAGTCCAGATGAAATCTTTCCCTGGATTTTTAAAGTTAGCAGCTGATGACCTGGCTTCAATACTGATCGATCTCTTTCAGGAGCCAATCAATGCCAGCTACTTACCAGACTAGCAGAGACAAATTAACGCCTGTGGCATATTTAAAAGTAAGGGAGATAATTGGTGGCACAGTGGCACAATGGTTAGCACTACTACCTCACAGCGCCAGGGACCCGGGTTCGATTCCTGTCCTCGGGTCACTGTCTGCGTGGAGTTTGCACATTCTCCCCGTGTCTGCGTAGGTTTCCTCCAGGTGCTCCGGTTTCCTCCCACAATCCAAAGATGTGTGGGTTAGGTTGATTGGTCATGCTAAATTAACCCTAGAGTCAGGGGTATTAGCAAGGTAAATATGAGGGGTTACAGGATTGTGGTCCGTGCAGACACAATGGGCCGAATGGCCTCCTTCTGCACTGTAGGGATTCTATGATTCAAAAGTCAGCGAGAAAACAACAGACTGGTATCTCTCACCAACATCGTTTGCAAATTGCTTGAACATGTTCTTCATTCTCTTGTCATGAAGCACTATGAAACTCTCAACATCTTGTCGATAGTCGGTATGGTTTTCAGGCAAAAGGATCTGCCAAAACAGAGCTTTTGCAGACTGTTGATAACCTAGTTTCAAGTCTTGAAAGAGATGAAATGACTTGCATGGCAATCCCAGATTTCTCACAAGCTTTTGACAAAGTTCCTCAGGGAAAGCTCTTTTCCAACGCCACTACTATGGATTCGGGGCATTATTAAATTGGACATGGCACTTAGCAATAGAAGACAAGTGGTGTCTGATGGTAATCATCCTCTCCAAAGTGGCCCAGGCAACTGTGTTGGAACCTTTTACTCTTCTTGACTTACATAAATGACCTTCCCAACACATTTAAAAGAAAGGTTGCAACAATTTGCAGGTGACTGCATGAATTATTTATCAGGGAAACCTCAAGTTCATTTTGCAATGAATTAGCATGATCTTCTGGAATTGTAAAAATGGCAGGACCAATGGGAGAATGCATTTAATCCCAAAAATGCTATGTCCTGTACATTACCAACAATAAGGATACACCAACAAATAAGTTCTGTAATCAAATTCTTCAACAGGTAGATACATCATTATAGCTGAGGGTTCATCTTCAAAACAATCTTTGATGGGGATTCCACATTAGCAGATGACATCTGATGTAAACAGGCTTCCTGGATTTTGGAGGAGTCTTTGGTATTGCAACAAAAATATTAGTTATAGTTTAGCAAATGTTTGTTCATCCAATTCTGGAGTATGCAAGATCCATGTATAATGAGATGTATAAATAAGATTGAAGCGATCTAAAAATGTGCTGTATGATTCTGCACATCTTCCTCAGTGGGAAAAAGTCCTGCCTTAGAAAGCTGCTGGCCAATCTGATTGTCTAGCAGCTTTAACAGACCCAACAGTGCCAGAATTATGGACACTGCTGGGACTGCAAGCAGGTTCACGGAGATTGAAGATTAGACACTTGATCCAAGTAAGTCCCAGGCATTTAGGGCAAGGAGATCTCATGCACCTAAGGGAGGAAACAATGGGTATGGGCATTAGAGCACAGATAGGGGAGGAACAAAGGTGGGGGATGTACCCCTGATGTGCTCAGGACATACCTCCGAATGATGTACTCCCTCGCACTTCCTTCCTGCCTTTTCACCAAAATTATTTAAGAAATGGCCTTCCTATTCTTGCTAACCATATTATTGCAGTGAAGGTGGAATAAGGGCCTTACCTGGGTGATATCAGGTCCCCAATAGGCCCTAAGAACTGTTAGGTTTGTGGGCACTTTTCCCACCCCCCCGAATCATGGGGACTGAGTTGGCAGTGGTTGGGAATGTGGTGCGCTAGCAACCTGACATGTCTTATGTGCCCTTCTGATGAAGACACACTGGGGTGCAGGGACTGTAAAGTGCAGCCCGTGCAGGCTAAGCCATCTTGAATAGTTACTGTAGTAACCTTCATGAGCATGTTGTCCTGATTTGGAGGACCTGAACAACATGAATTTATATAGAATGAGAAAGGGCAATTTGGCTGTGCGATTTTATTACTTCCACAGATCACATGGACTGTACATATCTCCTCAGTCATTGTCTCTGTCCAGTCCAGCTTCCTGAAGAAGTGTTTTTGGAAAATAAATTGAAAAAAGCTTCAGAATATGTATCTAATCTTATCTCATTTATCCTCGACTAGTTGTCTTTTTGTCATATCACCAGCAGCTCAGGAAAGATAGATCATCTCTATCTGTACTTATCCATCAATGAGACATTTCTCCAAGTCTTTGATAGAGAAGGAAGATCCACATTTATCCAATGCTTCGTTACATTTTTATGATGTACCAGATATGAATCAGATATAATAAATGACGTTGAAGTACATTATAAGCGAACACTACTAAATTTTCACCCATCCAGATATCTCAAACAATAATCAGATGAGTGAGCAGTGAATCTGGTTTGATTGATTGAAAGAAGGCACCTGGATCACAAAATTTCGTTCCGTAGTACCACTGCTGTGGGTGTAACTAAGTCCAGAACTTAAAGAAAGTGGTGGCTGAACTGTCTCCAGACACCTCTGGTGCAATCCACATGAACACATTGCTTACAAGTGTATCAGCAGAGTTATTGGAAGCTTGCAAAATGGACAGATTGTAATGTCAAAGAGCATTTAACTTGGATTTGGGACCTTGCAAGTCCTGTTAATGCCTTCCCACCCGAACACATTCTGTTGTAGAAGAGGGACCACACCCCCCTCCCCCTCCGTTGCACTATTTAAAGTCATTAGCACGCTTTTCAGATGAGGTCCTTATGACTTTCTTCTGCTGCTGCAGAATTAGTGGAATTATTGCGCGCTGTGCTGTCGGAGGAGTTTGGTAAAGTTGTGGTAGGGACTTCTGTAAGGAATTTGAAGGCCTGTCAACAGACACATTGCTTTCACTAATGGAAATAACAGTCCCCTTGTTCTGTAGCATGAGAAAGACATAGAGCAGAGTTAGGCAGCAGGGGAGAGAAGATGTGTGCAGAGGAAGAGAGCTCTCAGTAGAAGTTACACTCATCAAGAATTTTTGGGAAACACTTCTGCTGCCTCCACCTGCCTGGAGCTGTGTCCGAGACGACTGTGATTCACCAAAGAGATGCTGACTGAGGTGTGCTGCCTTGACAGCTGGACCTTCACCCACACCAGAGAATGAAGATGGTGCTTCCGATGAACATGAAAATAACTGTAGCCCACAAACTCCTTCTAGTCGGGAGCCAGAACCGTTACTAATATCTTCCAGTTTGTTGTGCTCCCCTTGTATGAGGGAGGTGATAGAGGCCCTGCACGCCAGGCTAGGGAACTTCATAGACTTGATTACCCAGAGAGAGGTGGGGGAAGCAGGCACATGATTTTGCCAACATAGCAGAATTCCCACTACATACTAATGGAGAGATGTACTGCAAATGAAAGGTCTCCCAGAATGGGTCATTGATGTATGGCCACACAGCATCATGTGGGTGAATGTCTCTTATCCTGGCAAAGATCACAATGGCATCATCCTGTAGTAGTCAACTTAATGTGGAGATGCCGGCGTTGGACTGGGGTAAACACTATAAGAAGTCTCACAACACCAGGTCGCCTCATTACAAGGAGGGATGTGGAAATGATTGAAAGGGTGCAGAGAAGATTTACAAGGATGTTGCCTGGATTGGTTGGCATGCCTTATGAGGATAGGTTGAGGGAGCTCGGCCTTTTCTCCTTGGAGAGACGAAGGATGAGAGGTGACCTGATAGAGGTGACAAGATGTTGAGAGGTATAGATCGGGTGGATTCTCGGAGGCTTTTTCCCAGGGCTGAAATGGCTGCTACGAGAGGACACAGGTTTAAGGTGCTGGGGAGTAGGTACAGAGGAGATGTCAGGGGTAAGTTTTTCACTCAGAGGGTGGTGGGTGAGTGGAATCGGCTGCCATCAGTGGTGGTGGAGGCAATCTCGATAGGGTCTTTTAAGAGACTTCTGGATGAGTACATGGGACTTAATAGGATTGAGGGTTAGAGGTAAGCCTATATATAAGCCTAGGTAGGTAGGGACATGACCGGCACAACTTGTGGGCCGAAGGGCCTGTTTGTGCTGTATTTTTTCTATGTTCTATGTTCTAAAGTCCAACAGATTTATTTGGTAGCACAAGCCACTAGCTTTCGGAGCGCTGCTCCTTCATCAGGTGAGTCACTTACCTGCTGAAGAAGCAGCGCTCCGAAAGTTAGTGGCTTCTGCTACCAAATAAACCTGTTGGACTTTAACTTGGTGTTGTGAGACTTCTTATTGAGTCAACTTAATGCCATTGGGTCCTTCAAGCCTGAGGTGCCACTTAATAAGATCATGGCTGATAAGATCATGGTCTCAACTCCACTTTCCTGACTGCTCCCCCATATCTTTTGATTCCCTTGACTTTTGTTACCCCACTTCCATTGCTTCCTGCCTGGATGTGGTGTCCATCAATATTCTGCTCCCTGTCTCTCCTTCACTCCACCACCCCCCCACCTCTCTGCTGGGCCTCCTAGACCACATGTTTCCCAACACTCCATGGGGGCCTCTGCTCATCCACTCCCCTCAAACCCTATGCTCCTTATCAACCCCAAATCCTCTGTTCCTTATTAAATCCACTTCCTTACCAAGTCCCCTCTCATGCTTCACTTCAAGTTCCCTTCTGTCTCTCCTTTTCCTCAAATGTAGCTTGCTATATTAGAACCACCATGATGAATGAGAGGCTGGATGCTTAGTGACAAGAATGACTGATCCTACACTTGGTTCATGACTTCCAGCTGCCACCCGACCACAAGTGGTGCGTGTCCTAGTAATCCTACGCTGTGCTACCCCCGTGACTGCAGCAGATAGCGAGCTGGTGCCTTTCAGTGGGGGAGATTGCAAATGGTTTTGCAGGATGATGTTGAATAGCTCTGGGACTTGAGCTCCTTGCCTTCGGACTGCTTCACCTTATCCTGAGCAGCAGCAGACTGGGCTGGCTGAAAGACATCATGTGGAGATGCCAGCATTGGACTGGGGTAAGCACAGTAAGAAGGCTCATAGCACCAGGTTAAACCTGTTGGACTTTAACCCGTTGTTGTGAGACTTCTTACTATGAAAGACGTCAGTGAGGGCACTGGCAGAGTGGCTGCGGTGAGAGCATGAATTCTGTCATCCTGAGGGAGGACAGTGCCAAATCCTGCTCCACAGAACTACTGCCACTCTCTTGGGGTGTCGTCTCAGCAATTGTAATCTCCTGCAGCGCAGATTGCTGGACACCTGTACGAGCTTGCAAGCCTCTTGAGCACTGCTATTCACAGCCCGGATAGCTGTAGTCTAAGCCTGCATGGATTACATGACCTCTAGTCTGAGTTTCCAATGCAACATTGAGAGACTGGGTATCTTCTACAAATTGCCACTTGCAGTCTCCTCCACTGAAAGGCACCAGCTATCTGCTGCAGTCATAGGGGTAGCACAGCGTAGGATTACCAGGGGCACGTGCCACATTTGGCTGGCTGGCAGTTTGAAATCATGAACCAGGTGAAAGGAGTGCAGGAGTTTTGCCCCAGATGTTGTAACACAGCTGGGTCTACATGAGCTGTCATGAATTTCTTCTTCTTGAGTTCTCTGTCCGAGATCAGGCTGACTCTCAGCTCTGCCTCCCCCTCCCCAACCGCAGGCCTGTGAAGGAGTCTGCCCCCCCCTGCCCCCTCCCCCACCACAGGCCTGTGAAGGAGTCTGCCCCCCCCACCGCAGGCCTGTGAAGGAGTCTGCCCCCCCCACCGCAGGCCTGTGAAGGAGTCTGCCCCCCCCCCTCCCCCACCCCAGGCCTGTGAAGGAGTCCACATGCTGTTGGCACCAATCTGATCCATGCCAGCCATCCAGCCAGGTGGATCAATCGATCCCCTCCCCCGCCATGTCTGAGTTCTATGGCAACACATGCTTTCACATGTATGCGGTCGCCTGGAGCTATGGATAGTGATGATAGAAGCTTCAATTTCTTTCCATCACAAGAGTGTTGAGCCATAGTTGATCAACTGCAATGCTTATGATAAATCCACCTTATCAGTGTCAGGGATGCTTCTTTGATGTGACATTGATGGTTATTTCTCCTGAGACAAAGAAACAGTTTCCATATTATTGGAGAAACATTTTAAACTTGCCACAATGCTAAAAGTATAGATTTGCATAAAGAGTTATTAAAAATGTGGCGTATTTTCCATTTTGGAGGAAAAGCAATACAACTTCAGTGGTTGGAAGTTCCATCCACTGCAAATTTCTGAAGTTGGATAATGGAAATAGATTTGGCAGCCTTTCAAATTGCTGTCGTTATGCGAGAGTCTGTCTGCTCACCAGTGATCGCCTCGATGGTACTATTGAAGGTTAATTATAATCATGCCCTTGAGCTACTCGATAGCATTTGGGGAGAGTTCTTTCACATTGACCTGAAACTGCGTAAGGATTCCTACCACTGTGTGGCCTGTAAAACAGACATTTTTAAAAAGACATCGATGCTTCTATTTCGGGAACAAATTGCTCCAGAAACCATTGTGGAGCCAAAATATTGATAGCTCTGAAGGATTGTAGGGCATTTGGTGTACATTTCATTGTAGCACTGACTGTTGCAATGATTTGATACACATCTGAATCTTTTTATATCCTTTGCATCATCCGCAAACATAATTGAAAGTGCCTAATGCTTTTTGGTGGCCACAATGAACTGCAAACAGTTGACGAAAGGTGCTTTTAATGATTTTTTTCCCCTAATTTCCTCTGTTTCTCCCTCATTTGTTCAGGCTATCTCACCTTGTGTCATTCACTGCTGCTCTTCTATGCCACACTGCACTGGTGATATTCATGGTTATACAATGGGAAAACTGACTTATGGATGACTTGTAAAAAGCTGCTATCAAAGGCCAGGTTCTTGAGCTGTTACCGCACAGAAGGAGGCCATTCAGTCCATTAGGTCCATGTTAGCTCTCAGTAGAGAAATTCAGTCAGTCCCATTCCTTTCCTTAAAATCATAGCCCGACAAGTGCAAAACACTCTGTTGCATAATTAATGAGGTTGGGGCTGGAAGATATGGGATGCAAACTTACCAGCTCGCCATGCCTGTTGATCAGCATGGCGAGCCAGAAAGATAGCATGAGAGGCAGGTGTGAATTGGAAGGCTACCTTCCCAGCCCTATTTTACTGGCGAGAATGGCTTCATGCCCGGAAAGGGCATGTAGCTCATTACCATCAGATTGCCTGGATCTCCATATCATGAGGGAGTCCAGCACAGCTCCCCCTCCCGCATGCTTTCTAACTCACCAGCGAGAATCATGACATGGTGCAGAGACCTGGCACCATGACCATGCCAGGGGAATCTGAGTTCACTGAAGCCCCTGGGTGGTTGGGGACAGTACCCACCTGGCACCCTGGCAGTACGAGTGCTGGGGGTGGGGCCTGACTGGAGGTGGGGCTATGTACATTTACAGGGGAGCTATGCACAATGACAGTGGGATGGTTATGCACGTTGATGGGGGGCTATGCACGGGAGGTGGGCCTATGCAAGGGGGGGGTGTCATGCAGTGGGTGTGGTGCAGGGAGGTTAGTGCAGGGGTGGGATGCAAAGGGGGCCATGTTGGGGGTCCACCAGGGGAACCATTAGGAAGACTCTGATGCCCGATGCTGGCAGCCTGTGTCAGCGTGGGGGCTGACAATGCTGCCGATGGAGGGGGTCCGATGTCTATGGGGCATGTGGGTCTCCCGGTTCACCGGCCGATCAGGGCACCCTGCAGAATGGTGCCTGAGCACTCTGAAGCCGTGTAGGGTGTGCAGGCTCACACTCTCCGTCTGTGGGAATGGCAATGTGTGGTCAAAATTCAGAGAGCGCGATTCATGCCGGCAAGTTTCCGAGTTCCAATCTTGCTGGCCCCTCGCCGGTGGAGTGGTGTGAAACATGCTGTGGGATTGCAGAAAGCTCATTTTAATACATTTGCGTATCATTAGTGAGCACTGTCTCCAGGACCACCCCCCCCCCCCCCACCCCCTTACCAAATATTCAGCAGGGGCTGGCGTGACATCACGCCAGTGTCATTTACAACAGGTTCACCTAGACGTGGTGGAGATGCGTGCCAGCTGGGTGTGGCAGGGGGTGGGGTGGTGTGTGTGGTGTATGATCAGGGGAGAGAGACCCTGAGATCTCCGTTGTGGGCTGGGGGTGAGATTTACGCAGGTTCTGATGGGGGAACTGTTTGAAGATGATGTCCCAATCTCTGAGCAGTGGGGTTTTGCTGGTGTGTTGCTGTCCCCATGTATGATGGTGAGAAACACCTTGACTTCTTTTGGCAGAGTGACTTAAGATCTGGAGAGAAAACCATTTTTTGCTAAGAATTCACCCTACACTAACTTCATTGCAGTGTTAATGTAAGCCTACAGGTGACACTAATAGATAAGCTTTAAAAAAACTTTGAAGTTTATACCTCAGAAATGTTTTGGATTTCCTGAGGTTGTGCTGTATAAATGAAATTCTTTCAATTTGTGATTTAAATAATTTTAGCTGCATACAGTACTGCCTGTCTCATTGCAATGTACCATCTCATTCTGGCTGTAGATGCTGGAAATCTGAAACATAAACAGGCGAGAAACACTCTGTTGCTCAGTGAGCAGTTGTAATAGAACAGATCAATTTACATCTTGAGAGTTTACTTTTTTTGAACACACAGGTTCACTGTTTCTGGCACCTTCTATTGTTAACTAGATATACATTGCTCTTATGTCAGTTTGAGCTGATGTGATTTGTCACAAATTACTTTTACAATTTAAGCTTTAAAATCCACAGGCAAAGGCCACTTTTCAGGTATGACTCCACAAGTAGTCATGGCATTTACCTTGTAAAATGCCAACCTCCATCAATATAAGCTCCACACAAGCCCAGAAAATCACAGTAATGAATGAAACAAATGATAACAATCTATGTCCGAAGTGGAGAAGTAAAAAATCCTTCACGGGCTCTAGTGCGCAATATTTAGGTTATCACTGGAAATTTCAACTAGATTTGAAAACAATACATTGTTAGAGAGGGTTGCTAAGCAATGCTTGCACATGTGGTATGGCTAAGTTATTATATCAGAAATGTGACATAAAACTCAGATAAATTATCAAATGCATACTAAAAGCTTAATCCGCTTCTGGTGAATGTCTGCTTGCAGACACAGCTAAAGAGTATGGTGTCATCTATCATTATCTGTGAGTGAAGAATATACACTGAAGAAGAGGAGTGTATGGGTATCAGCTTAAAGGCAGCACTGAGTTTATTGCCTTTGTGTGAATTTCTGTTCAATGCACCCAGTTCAGCCTGGATTTCCACATGAGCTTTTGGGACAAGGTTTAAGGCAAGTTGGAAATAAAAAGAGATAATATTAGAAATACTCAGCCCTCGAGAAGGTGGTGATGAGCTACCTTCTTAAACTGCTGCAATCTATGTGGTGTAGGTATACCCAGAGTGCTTTTAGGACGGGAATTCCAGGATTTTGATCCAGTGATAGCAAAGCAATGGTGATGCAATTCCACGTCAGTATGGTGTGAGAGTTGGGAGAGCAATTGCAGTTGATGGTGTTTGCATGTATCTGCTGCCCTTTTCTTCTAATGTGGTAGAGGTCACGGGTTTGGAAGCTGTTATTGAAGGAGTTTTGGTGAGTTGCGGCAGTGCATCTTGTCGATGATACATCTGTGCATCAGTGATGGAGGGACGAAATGTTTAAGGTGGTGCATGCGGTGTCCATAAAAGTGAGCTGCTTTGTCCTGAATGGTGTCGAGCTTCTTAAGTGCATTTAGACAGTTACATGGGTAAAATGGGTATAGAGGGATATGGGCCAAATGCGGGCAATTGGGACTAGCTTCAGGGTTTAAGAAAAAGGGCAGCATGGACAAGTTGGACTGAAGAGCCTGTTTCCATGCTGTAAACCTCTATGACTCTATGCTGTTGGAACTACACTCATCCAAGCAAATGCAGCATATTTCATCACATTTCCTGACTTGTATCTTTATAGATGCTGGAAGGCTTTGGCAGGGGGGGATCAGGAGGTGAGTTACTTGCCGCAGAATCCCCAGCCTCTGACTCGCTCATGTAGCCACAGTATTGACATGGCTGTTACATAGAACAGTACAGCACAGAACAGGCCCTTCGGCCCACGATGTTGTGCCGAGCTTTATCTGAAACCAAGATCAGGCTATCCCACTCCCTATCATCCTGGTGTGCTCCATGTGCCTATCCAATAACCGCTTAAATGTTCCTAAAGTGTCTGACTCCACTATCACTGCAGGCAGTCCATTCCACACCCCAACCACTCTCTGCGTAAAGAACCTACCTCTGATATCCTTCCTATATCTCCCATCATGAACCCTATAGTTATGCCCCCTTGTAATAGCTCCATCCACCCGAGGAAATAGTCTTTGAACGTTCACTCTATCTATCCCCTTCATCATTTTATAAACCTCTATTAAGTCTCCCCTCAGCCTCCTCCGCTCCAGAGAGAACAGCCCTAGCTCCCTCAACCTTTCCTCATAAGACCTACCCTCCAAACCAGGCAGCATCCTGGTAAATCTCCTCTGCACTCTTTCCAGCGCTTCCACATCCTTCTTATAGTGAGGTGACCAGAACTGCACACAATATTCCAAATGTGGTCTCACCAAGGTCCTGTACAGTTGCAGCATAACCCCACGGCTCTTAAACTCCAACCCCCTGTTAATAAAAGCTAACACACTATAGGCCTTCTTCACAGCTCTATCCACTTGAGTGGCAACCTTCAAAGATCTGTGGATATGGACCCCAAGATCTCTCTGTTCCTCCACAGCCTTCAGAACCCTACCTTTGACCCTGTAATCCACATTTAAATTAGTCCTACCAAAATGAATCACCTCACATTTATCAGGGTTAAACTCCATTTGCCATTTTTCAGCCCAGCTTTGCATCCTATCTATGTCTCTTTGCAGCCTACAACAGCCCTCCACCTCATCCACTACTCCACCAATCTTGGTGTCATCAGCAAATTTACTGATCCACCCTTCAGCCCCCTCCTCTAAGTCATTAATAAAAATCACAAAGAGCAGAGGACCAAGCACTGATCCCTGTGGCACTCCGCTAGCAACCTGCCTCCAAACCGAAAATTTTCCATCCACCACCACCCTCTGTCTTCAATCAGACAACCAGTTACCTATCCAATCGGCCAACTTTCCCTCTATCCCACACCTCCTCACTTTCATCATAAGCCGACCATGGGGGACCTTATCAAACGCCTTACTAAAATCCACGTATATGACATCAACTGCCCTACCTTCATCAACACACTTAGTTACCTCCTCAAAAAATTCAATCAAATTTGTGAGGCACGACTTGCCCTTCACGAATCCGTGCTGACTATCCCGGATTAATCCGCATCTTTCTAAATGGTCGTAAATCCCATCCCTAAGGACCTTTTCCATCAATTTACCAACCACCGAAGTAAGACTAACCGGTCTATAATTACCAGGGTCATTTCTATTCCCTTTCTTAAACAGAGGAACAACATTCGCCATTCTCCAGTTGTACTTAAAAATACCAAGATGCTTCACCGAGGTTTAATCAGGCAAAAATTCACACAGCAACAAAAGAGATATTAGGAGGGATGAAATATGTCAGTTTTAATGGAGGAATCAGAGACAGACAGATTTGGGAAGGAAATTCCAGAGCTTGAGACACATATGGCTGATGGCACAGTCACAGGAGGAGTGAAAGGGGTGGGGTTGATGAAGAGGCCAATATTGGAGAGTGTTGAGTTCTCAGGGACATAGGGATAGACAAGATAAGTGAGGAAGGTTCAAGGCCATGATGGAATTCAAACACAGAAAGATCATTTGAAATGCGTGGCATTTGTGGGCCGTACCACACAAGGAAGAGTGAATTGCTTTGAATATATCTGCAGTTTGGTCACGATTAAGCCATGTGCCTTAAAATAGAAACAATAAACAGAAAAAAAATGAGAAAATGTACTGACAGCGTTACCATAACCTCCATCATATATTGTAAAAGAACCTTTCAGGATATTTACAGACCATGAAGATGATAGACCTAGGAACCAAACAGTCATGAAAAGTACCAACCTCCATCAAATTATTTTGTACATTTTATGGATTCTAGGTGTGGATAAAATGCTTCACAAAATACAGTGACTCTTGATCAATGCTTACGGCAGACCTATGTTCTTGCCAGTGATCGCTATTCAAATCTGGTGTTTACTGATAAGCATCCCCAACTCAGTTTAAAAGCAGAATTAAAAATGAAATGATGAGTCAGGCTAAAGATTGAACATGCTGATGATCTGTAGATAAACGGGTTTAAACAGGGAATAACAAAACAAGCAGATTTGAGTGTAATGAGTATTTCTTTCATGCTGTCTCTAAGCAGAATGGTATGAACAGCTGCGCTACAGACAGGGGCCTATTAGCATGCTTGATCCATATACCAGATTTCTTTGATCACACACTTGTGTAATATTGCACTTGGACACACTTGACTTTTATTCTGCACAGATATACAGTGAGCCAACAGAAAAAGGCCACTAAGTCTATTAAATTATAAGGAAGGAATATTTTTAGTTCCAAGAGAGTGCATCATGTACAGTATGTTGGGTTGCCAATTCTCCAGAATTGTCTTGCGTCTCCAAGAATTAAAAACTAAAACTCTCGGACGCTGGAGAAATGTCTGTTTGACTGGGTGGGAGACTGTGTGTGTTAAATCCTCCAGGAGAATTGGTACATGAGTAATCCAGCTGTCCAGTACAGTCAATTACAAACAGGATATCATGAAAGTGAGACAAGTCAGCAATACGTCAAGGGGTTCAAATTGCACAATAGGCAATGTTTTACAATTCACTTTAAAATTCATTCAAGAAATAGCTTGACTCGTTGTGAACCAGAAGATTGGAGGTCTGCAAACATTGCACTTTATTTGAAAAGGGTGCGATGGCTAGGCGAGAGAACTATAGCTCGGTCAGTCTGACTTTAGTGGTGGGTAACTTTATTGGAAACAATTCTGAGAGACAGGATAAACTGTCATTTCGAAAGGCATGAGTTGGTCAGTGGTAGTCAGCATGGTTTTGCTAGAGGAAGATTGTGTCTTATCTTAATAGAATTTTTTGAGGAAGTAACAGGGAGGATTAATGAGGGTAGTGCATTGGATATTGTCTACAGTAAAGCATTTGATAAAATCCCACATAGCAGACTGGTCAGAAAAGTGAGATCTCATGGGATACAGAAGATGGTAGGTTGGATCCAAAATTGGCTCAGTGACAGGAAACAAAGGATAATGGTCTATGGAAATGGAAAAAAGGTTTCCAGTGGTGTTCCTCAGGGCTCAGAGTTGTGGTTCTTGCTGTTTGTTAGATATATTAATGGTTTAGACTTAAATGTGGGTGACACAATTGAGAAATTAGCAGATGACACAAAAATTGGCCATGTGGTTGATAGTGAAAAGTATAGCTGTTGACTCCAGAATGATATCAATGGAGTGGGCAGAGAATTGGCAAATGGAATTCAATTTGGAAAAGTGTGAAGTTATGCATTTGGAGAGGACAATCAAAGCAAGGGAATACTCAATAAACGGGAAGCTATTGAGAGGGGTTGAGGAGATGAGACCTTAGAGAGAGAGCATTCACAAGTCCTTGAAGGTGGCAGGACAGGTGGGCAAGGTGGTGAAGAAAGCATATGGAATGCTTTCCTTTACAGAGTGTGGTATTGAATACAAAAGAGGGATGTAATGATGGAACTGTATAAAATTCTGGTTAGGCACAGTTGGAACTTTGTGTACAGTTCTGGTCACCACAGTACAAGAAGGCTTAACTACTCTGGAATGAGTATAGTGGAGATTTACAAGAATATTGCCAGGGCTTGAACAGGAGAGATTGGCTAGCATTATTTTCCTTGGAAGGGGTGATCTAATTAAGGTATACAAAACTATGAGGGGTCTAGACAGGTTAGACAGGAAAGACTTGTTTACCCGAACTGAGGGGTCAATTACCAAGGGGCATAAATTTAAGGTGAGTGGTAGAAGGGTTAGAGAAGACATGAGGATGGTGGGCGTCTGGAATTCACTGCCTAAATTGATGATTGAGGATGAAATGCTCAGTTCATTTAAAAGGTACCTGGATCTGCATTTGAAGTGCTGTAACCTGCAAGGCTATGGACCAGGTGCTGGAAAATGGGATTAAAATGAGCGACTAGTTACTTTTTTTCTCTTTCTGGCTGGTGCAGACATGATGGGCTGAATGATCTCTTTGCGCAACATAACTTTTCTACAGTTCTATGAATTTTAACTCCAAATCCTCAGCCAATATATTCATTGGGCAAAAAATCCTGGAAATTGCAAGAATGCTTGACAAAAATAAAATATTGCACATTTATTAATACAAGTCATCACACCAGGCCTGATTCATCAAACAGGAGTGATCTTTTAGATGAAGGCATTGATGTTTTAAACTTACCACCCCTGTCATCCAGCCACTTTCTCCAGTTTTCTCACTTTAAAACAATTGTCAGAAGCTACAGAAATGCACTCAGGGGAGGAAGGAGTCTGTCATAAAACCAACAGGTTTATCATTTTAATTATATACTTCCCACAGGCTTCCTCATACTCAATAAATTACAGCAGAGACATTGTAACCACAAATCTTTGAGAGAATTAATGGACAGTTGAGGAACCAATGGTGGAAAGGACATGAACATATTGGGTATATTTTACAATTTGCTTTTATCTATCTATCAATAAGGTTGGGAAATTGCCTGTAGGATTGCTTACTGTTGGTTGATCAATGTCATGTGTTTTATGGATGAAATGGCAACATGGTTGGAGATGCCTTAAAACATGCTCCATGTTGCCACCTAGTAGCAAGAGAATGCAACCACACCTTAACAATATTATAAAATTAAATGGGAAACTGTTGACATAGGAACTTACAGTGGTAAATGCTTACTGACAACAGGAAATACACAACCTATTTTAATATAAATGCCTTATTGCACAGATTTCATACTTCAGATATCACACACAATCTAAAGCAAATTTCTCACACTTGCAAAAAAAGACAGACATATTCATAAGGAATGTACAATATTTCCAGCCTCTTGATCTTTATATGAACTTGCCCTATGTTTATTTAAAATTAAGTACACAAGCTAGCTTTAAAGGACCACACACCAATGTAGCAGCAGTAAAGTACATTTTTCGATGAGTCAATTACATTTTTTCCTGGATTAATGGCCTGAATTTCGCCCCCCCCCCACCCCCCGCTAGAGGGATTATGGGCTTGGGGGGGTGGGGGTGGTGTTGGGAGCGTGAAGTAGAACAAATGGGCTTCCCATTGCATTCCCGCCTGCTCCGATCTTTCAGCAACTTTACACTGGGGCAGGAGACGTCTTGGATGGGATGCCCACCCTTGTCCCAATTGAGGCCCCTAGCTGGCCAATTGTTGACTCCTTAAGGGCCTCAATGTTTAGGCTGGTGGGAAGATATCCTGGGTGTGGGGGCAGACCATGAACCCATCGGGCTAAGGCCTCAGATGGAAACCAGGGGTGGGCGGGGTGGGGGGGTGTGATAGGGGGGGTGATGGGGGTTTCACCACAAGCTCCATTTGGGCATCCCTCCACTTTAAGGTTCGTTGGCTGCTGGACATCTCTCCATCCTGACACCCTACTATCCACCTCCACACCACTCCCATCCCTTTCCTTTCATCAGCCTTCCGTGCCTTCCCTGCCCAGAGACCACTCTGTGCTTCTTGGGCTTCTTACACTTCATGAACTTCCTCCTCTGTTTACTGTAGCTTCTGTTGGTGCAGTGACTAGAGAGCTGCTGGCCAATCAGATTGGATATTTTGGATCGCGCAGTTGATTGGCCAGCAGCTCTCACAGGTGGAACTTTCTCCTGAGTGAGGAATGGAAATACCGCCTGCAGCCAATTAATGTTAACTTCAGCATGAAGTGGTTGTGGAACAGGCAGTGTCGACAGCGATGAGTTCCCCACTGACTCTTCAGATAATGGGACAAGCAGCCCTGCCATCCAAAATAACTTGACCAATGTCTCAAAGTTTCTCTGCCACCAAACTTACCATGACTGGCCTGTAATTGTTGAGTTTATCCCTCTTCCTTTCTCTGAACATGAGTGTAACATCATCAATTCTCTAGTACTCTGACACTAGTCCAATATCTGAGGAATGTTTATTTATTAGCCACAAGTAGGCTTACATTAACATTGCAATGAAGTTACTGTAAAATCCCCTAGTCGCCACTCTCCGGCGCTTGTTCACTGAGGGAGAATTTAGCATGGCCAATGCACCTAACCAGCACGTCTTTCAGACTGTGGGAGGAAACCCATGCAGACATGGGGAGAATGTGCAGACTCTGCACAGACAGTGACCGAAGCCGGGAATTGAATCTGGGTCCCTGACGCTGTGAGGCAGCAGTGCTAGCCACTGTGACGCCTTGGAGGATTGGAAGGCAGAACTTCTGCAATTTCCATCCTTACTTAACTCAACAATCAAATATGCATCCCATCTGGGCCAGATGACATTTCTGCTTGCCAAGCTTTAGGTACCTCCTCTTCACTTTATCATAGCCAATTTCTTCATTACCTCCTTTCCGATGTCATTGGCAGTGTCCATTTATTTTCTTTAGTGAAGACTATTGCAATCATTTTGTAGTTTAGCCAGGCCCCCTGCCTCTGTAGAAAATGTCCTTTTTGGTCTTTAATTAACCATTTAACTAAGCATAAGTTTATGAAACACGTTTTAGTTCTCTTCTGTATCCTGTTTGGGTCTCTACTGCAACCACAAACTTAGCACAAGCCTACTTTTTCTGTTTGATTTTCATCTTTATATCTTTAGTCATCAAGGGAGTGTTCATCCTTGCTTCATTGCAAGAATGTTTCCAGTCCGGACTTGAACTATTTCCTCTTCTAGGCAACCCTCCTTGTTTAGTTGTTGCTTTTCTAGTCTGTCTTTAAATCCTAAGCACCTAGGTCTGATCCCTTTTCATTTCCCTCCTCTGGTTGAATATTTTCACATTGGTTTTCCCGTCAAACCCCAGTCAATTATACCTGGCGTATGCAGTACTGTAAGTGGGATTGATTTTGCAACAACAACTTGCATTGGCATAGCCTGTTTAATGTGGTAAGATGCCCCAAGACACTTAACCAGATCAATTATCAATAAAGCTAATTTAACAGTCTTTTGGTACTGAACTATTGTCAAAGTATTAGGAAAGCTGACCATAAGGTTAATCTAAGAAGCAGGTTTTTAGGAGGATTTGTAAAAAGAGTTATAGAGTCGGTGAGGTTTCGGGAAGGAATTTGTAAAAAGAGTTATAGAGTCAGTGAGGTTTCGGGAAGGAATTCCTGAACTTCGTGCCAAGGCAACTTAAAACACAGCCAAGGTGGATTGATTAAAACTAGGGATGTGCTGGAAGTCAGAATTGGGGGAACACGGAGGTGGCAAAGGCTCGTAGGGTTAGACAGACACGGAGGAGTTTGAAAAACAAGTGTGAGGATTGTACGATTGAGGCGTTGATAAATAAGAAGCTGGTGAAGGTCAGTAAGCGAGCAGTGAATGAGGCAGAGAATGAGTTTTAAAAAACCGATAGCAAAGTTTGCATGAACACAAATTTATGTTGCGTGGAAAATGTGCAAGCAGCCTGGAGCATTAGAATAGTCAAATCCAGAGATAACAAAGATATGGATGAGGGTTTCAGCAGCAAATGACCTAAGGGAATGTTAAAGTCCAGCAATTTGATAGGCGTGAAAGTAGGCAGTCCTGGTTATGGTTCAGAAAGTGAGAAACTTGACTTTGGACAAAACTTTTGGGCACTGTCGTGGTTGGGATTGGAGAGTTATAGGGCTCAAAATAATGGTGCCAGCTAGTGAGCTGGTTATCTGACACTGTTCCTAGCACTGGCCATTTTGAGGAAAGTGGGTTTGGGACCCAGCAAGACTGTCTACCCTCCAGAAGGTGGGCAGCCAGTTAGGCTCATTAAGAGTTCTGTTAATGATTGTTAAAGGAGGCTGATTGGGATGGTTGGCTTTCACTTTCCTGATGCAGCGTGTGTCCAGATCAACTGCCTGGAGGTGGATACCCAGTGGCAGGCATTAAAATACACTGCTTGCTGTGAGCCCTACTTATGCTCCAACTCATTGGCTGCATTGTGACATTAATAGACAATCTGCATTCTTATTGATACCAGCATTTTAATGACGGCTTAAAAATAACTAAATTCAAATGATCAAACTGCAATGGTCAAATTAGAACCATATTGCTTATTTACTCCAAGCATCTGGATTACTAGTCCAGATCCCTTTTTCGATCACAGTTTTTAACCAGAGCAATGATTTTCATCGTGTAATCTATGCCACTTCAGTTACCAAGAAAAGGTGCAAAGTGCAAGGTGCAAAGGGTAGAAAAATGGATTGTCTGTAAAGTAGTAGGCACAGTGGGCTAATTCACGTTCCTTGCTGCTGTGGAACCTTAGCTTTGAACTTTGCCCAGATTAATGGGATGGAAATTCTTTAACTGCTAGCTGCAAAAGGCCATGCTTGAATTGATTTTAGACAGTTTTTGAGTTACTTGGCAATCTCAGTCAGACAGCCATGTTGGAAATGTCACACAGGACCCAGTTAACAAGTAGATGATCCAACGTGCAAGAAGCATTACTCCTATATCTGACGTGGAAACTCTCAACCCGATGTTGGATGCCAAAAAATTGGATAATGCGCCTTTGACAAAGATTTCTAACAACCCTTGCTTTGATGAGTGCACGTATTTACCTGCCAAAACAAAATAAAAACAAACTTTCATTGCAATCGATTCACACGGCAGCTCACAGGCACATAGTGAAGGCATTATATCATCATGCTTTATGACCTCTAATTGTCAGTCTGTCAATGGGAACAAATTTTTTGCACATATTTAAAGCTTTGATTCCTAATGAGCAAAAAGAAAAATGGAATCAAGTTTGTTTTGGGGTATCTTTAAATTTTATGGACAGTATTGAATTTTACAACAAGGACTATATGAACTTGAAACTGTCATGGGTCAACAAGTGCCACTACTGCGCAAGGTACAGCCAGCTGGATAGATTTTTATATTATGAATGAGCAAACAGAAATAAAATAAAGTCTGATAGGCTAAATGTTTCATATCTATTAACGTGGGGTTGAATATTTTATACAGAGCCATAAGTGAAACTCCAGCTTCTAGCTCTTATCAAGCCAAAGTGATGACAAGATCAGTTCCTGACTTAAGGGCATGAACCTAGCTCATTGGCTTACCTGAATTGCCTGAGGACTGTCATGTTTTTTTTCTCTCTCTCCATCTGCAATAAGAAAAATTACTTTCATTTCTAAATGTGGGTGGGTCTCCCCCTTCCCGATTGCAAATTTCTTGAAATTGGAAAACATTTTATGAAGTTCCCTGGTGTGATGGTTATTTGAGCACATGAAGGGCAGCAGTGTACAACTATTCTAACTGTTGGGAGATGTTACTGGTAATTGTTGGTGTTTGAACCTGAAGATGTCGTCTGCGATGATCAGCAGCCAACAATGTCAGAAACAGATTTCAGGATAGGTACGCTGTTTTAAAATCTCTTTTTAGTTTACCTTTTGTCTGCTGAAATGTTTCTGATTCCGAAGTGGCACCCTGCTCCACTGCAAAGTTGCACACTCAAACTGCTGTGGGTTATTTCGGGAATTTGACCCATAAGAAGAGATTTAATTGTTTTCAGCTCTTAGGGTCATTGTGTGGCTCACTTGTGCCACAAAAACAGAATGCTTTTCCTTTGTTCCAGTTGCTTTAATTTAAAGCAGGATAGCTGAGCAACTGAAGCTCAGGTAGGGAAAGACAGGCACATGTTTTAATTTGTTAACTTTGGCTCAGTGATAGCCTTCTTTCCTCTTAGTCAGAAGGTCCCAGGTTTAAGTCCAATTTCAGAGACTTGAACACATAATCTGCACTGGCACGGGTGGACTGCTGACTGTTGGAGGTTCAGTCCTTTGGATGAGATTCCGCTTAGTTGGATATAGAAGATCCTATGGCAGTCTTCGACTAACATTAAATAACAGATAAATCTGATCATTATCTCCTCTCTATTTCTGGATCTAGCTGTGTGTAAATTGGCTCCTGCGTTTTCTGTTACAACAGCAACTACATTTCAAAAAGTACTTTATTAACTGTGAAACATTTGCGATCTCCTGATATATACTCCCTTTTATCCCCTCTACATCACAGCTGAATCTGTTATCTTTCAACAGCCTTTGGGACTTGGTGGCTGACACAACCTTGAGAAACTTTAAAGATCTATGGCTCAATCTCCTCCCCAGTTTAAATGAAGTAAACGGTGAAGTAAGCTGAAAACAAAACAATTCTGAACTAAAGCAAAGCATGATAAAATGCAACTGATGATGCAGAATGTGAGGTACTATGGCCCCTGCAAGATATTGACGGTAGTCCAATGGACTACAGAGTTTTCCAATTTGTGCAGGGTACGCTGTGACTATTACAAGTCCTGCTTTGAACCTTGCCTGAATACAGGACAAACGAGAACCTAGATGGTTCTAATTCCACCTTAAGGCACCAAAAGAACATTTGGAACAAGTCTCCAATTAATAAAGTAATAATTTCATGTCATAAACTCATTAATTTGAATATTTTTATCGGTTATCCAAAATGGACAATATGCTCAAATGGTTTGGAACATATGATAACTTACTTTTGGTTGAGTACTTTTTATTCCCCATTTGTGCTGATACTTCAATGTGATTTACATGGGTATTGACATAAATACGCAATATAGAAACCTGTGTGCCATGCGCTTATAAAACCAAAGTGATATAATATTGCTTTTCATCAACTGATCCAATTTGTTGCTTATATTCTCCAATTTCTGTGCAAGTTCCATCCGATAATACACTCATTGTTATTTCCATAGTTTCCACGTATGTTTGGAGATGAAAGATTATCTAAGATCAAATTCAGTCAAGCGTCTCTGCCACGTTCAGTCATACCTGTTTTTTTAAATCTTCTATCTTTATTTTGACAAAATAAAACATCCTCCATTTTAACATAAAGTCCAGGGGAAAAACATCAACCAGAATCCAAAATGTTGATAATTTTTAATGACCGGAACAGAAATTATAAAAATTCACTGTGCCACTGTTACTCCCCACAAATCCAGCACTACATGTTTCTTTCTGCTTGTAAAGTATAGAACTGTGATTATCAGCCCTACCTCAGAGGGTAAGCACTCTTACCTCTGACTCAGAGACTGTGGGTGTAAATCCCACTACAGAGACCTGAGCACAGTTATCTTGACCAACACGCCAGTGCAGTGAAGGATGATTGCTGTATTTCCTACATCACAACAGTGACTATCATAGATAGAAACCCTACAGTGCAGAAAGAGGCCATTTGGCCCATCGAGTCTGCACTGACCACAATCCCACCCAGGCCTTTCCCCCATATCCTACATATTTACCCGCTAATCCCTCTAACCTACGCATCTCAGGACACTAAGGGGCAATTTTAGCATGGCCAATCAACCTAACTCGCACATCCTTGGACTGTGGGAGGAAATCGGAGCACCCGGAGAAAACCCACGCAGACACGAGGAGAATGTGCAAACTCCACACAGACAGTGACCCAAGCCGGGAACCGAACCCAGGTCCCTGGAGCTGTGAAGCAGCAGTGCTAACCACTGTGCTACCGTGCCGCCCATATTTCAAACAATTTCATCAGCTGGAATTTTCTTGCAGGTGGAATCTTCCGGCCCTGAGGATGATGAGTCCCCATTCGGGTTTCCCACCAGTGATGAGTGCATAGAGCAAAAAACCCTGTTGACGGCAGATTCCACCACCAGCTAATGGTGGGTTGTCTCCACCACTGCAAAGCACGCAGTGCGGGGGCATGGAAAATCTTACACATTGACTATTAATGTGTGTCTTGCGGTAATGAAAAGTGCTACATAAATGCAAGTATTTATTTTTCTTCAAGCATGCATTTGCAATATACAGAGGATGTGACACAAGGAGGTGTTATAGTTACCAACGTATATTTTTATTTAACATGGTTTTTGTTAACCTCACCCCAAGAATGATGGCCTAGCAATTGATGGAGATTTTTTTTGTCCACATCCTTTACCCGCTAAAGAAAAATGTGTTATGGAAAGCAAGCACGCCAGTTTTGGGAGAAATTAGCTAGTGCTTGGTTTTGTTTCATCCTTGTCATCATCTTCGACCAACAGTTAAATCACTTTCACCATCTTTGTGCTTTGTGTTGTTTTGGCAACATCATTTGTTAAAATGACCCAATCTTGACTTCATGTTCCCATGGCACATTGATGATGTCACTGTATCAAGTAAGAGATTGGGTGTTGAGATGTGATGAGGTAGCTTTTTGGACCATTTTAATGTGCATTTGTGGCAGATCAAGTAAGATCTGAGGGCACTGGAGTTCTAACGTACTGGACTAGAGTGTGGGAATGTATATTTCCAATGTAACAGTTCCCATTTTCAGCTATGTAATCAGTAAGAAGGGTGAATCATTGGCTTTATAATGTTATGTAAAAGGGAACTGGATACATACCTGAAAAATTCCTGCTGGCAGAAAATTTTAACAGGGGACTAATGTTGTTGGTATTTTCATGAGAATTCATGAAATGCCAAAGGGGTTCTCAATGTACATCATCATGGGAGAACAACATTCTGACATCCTCCCAATGGCTGGAAACTAATTTTCTTTTTTTGAACTTTGCCATATCTTCCACCACGATTCCCGCCATTGGCAGGAAGGGTCAAAACCTCCCTATGTGCGTAACAGAATTTATTCACAGTGCTTTAAAATGTCTGGTCCATGCTTCTATCGCTAGCTTCCAGCTCTTTCCACAGCTTGTTTACTTTTCACTGAGTCCAAATCCCGGGCTTAGCCAGTCAAGCACAGTGAGCATCAACCGTAAACAGACTCACAAAATCAAACACCAAACAATTGAAAAATAGAGGCAGTTCAATTGTCAACTAAAAAGTTGAGTATTAAAATCAAACTGAAAAACTTAGTATTTATTGAAGGGGCTATAAAACAAACACAAAAATTGTTGAGTTGGATGCCAAAGGCATAAAACCCTCATGACCATCTGGATTCATTTGTATAAACGTCATGTCTAGCAAGACCTCCACCTTTTTATTTGACCTTCATGAGCCTCACTCCTTTTATTTCAGTTAAAGGACAATATTTATTTTCAAAGGAACCAGCCACTAATCACTCAAGGGAAAACCCTCCCACATTTCCCTCAGCTCTCACTGCAATCTTTTCCAATAGACCCATCAGTAACAAGGCAGCTAAAATAAGATTAATTTTAAATCCCATTCAAATGGAATTTTAAAAAAAACTTGTAATTAAGTTGCATGACTTCTGGTGAAAGGTGTCACTGACAGCCTCATGCCACGCGATAATATTTCTGATGATAATCTGTTCTTTCTTGTGTTTTGAGGCTGAGTGAACCATCAACAATCAGGTCCAGATATTTATGGGAGATAGGAAGGGTGTTGGGAATCTAAAAATGGCGGAAGAACCTGATGAGGATGAGGATATGGAGTTTTGCACAACATAATAATAGGAGCTCATTATCATTTTATGACCTGTTTTCAGCCTGCCAGACGAGCAAACTGGCAGCTTGGATGGTGTCTGGAAGAGAAGGTGGCAGCAGGACCCATGTGGATGGATCCTGGCAAGGGGGCTTGAGAAGGGTTGGTGTTGGAGGGGGGAATTGGGAGGGTTAGTGGTAAAGGCTGGTGATGGCCATTGATCTCTCCCAGTCCTGATAGCCAAAGGCTTCCTTGTGAAACCTGGGTGGAATACTCCTGCTGCTCCTGACCCACAAGGAATGCTATAAAAGCTCCACCTTGTGGAGCTGGCAGCTCTTGTCTCCTTTTCCCTTTCACTGTTAGGTTTCCTGACCCAAACTGTAAAATTTGTAACTGCACATTTGGCAATGGGCATGTACACAACATGTAAATCTTTACCCTCTCTCTGCCCCAGGGTGGTTGATTTCAAGCCATTTTGTTCACCAAGGTTTGGGACAAAAACTGATCATATTCAAAATCGTGTCCTTAGACAAACCAAATATTAAATTCAAACCTTTTTTTTAAACAACAGTTTGGCAATAAACCGTTGCAAATTATTTTCTGATTTAAAAAAAAAGCTTTGGTTCTGGAGACACGATCTTCAAATTGCTGTGTGAAGAACAGTGAGCATGATTAATGCAAGGTGAAGCTCTCATGCAATTGGCACTCCCAAATGGGAATACTGTGTCTACATAAGTTTATTATGAGAAGAGAGGGAATCGTGCCATATCCTACAGCTCATCATGTTCGAGTCCTCTGGGTAAGATGGGAGGATGGACTTCTGGTGGGTTGGCCTTATGGCAGCTTGAAATCCTCAAAGGAGATCCTTCCAACTGTTAAAGTTGGCTTTTTATTAGACAGTGGGAACTAAAGAAGTTGGTTTGGCCACACTTATTGTCACATGGCATCAGTTTTATGTTGGAAGGTGACTAGTGCCAGATTTTCTATTGTGTGAACATCTGGATTCATGCTCTATGCTGTATCCAACAAACAGCATGCAGAGTTTTTGTTACAAATTTGTCATAGGAAAGTTCATTTTATTGCAGTTGCTTTGAGGGACAGCCCCAAAATTGCAGAATTTTACAGCTTATAATGAGGCCGTTTGACCCATTGCAATTGTGCCACATCAAGAAGGGATGGGTGGAGATGATGGTATAGATATGCACAGCAATGGTCCACAGTCCTCAAATTGGCACTTGCATTAGGGACTTCACCAATGCCCTGTCCATAGAGGCAATGATTTTGTGTGATTCACCATGGACCCTGAGAGCCAGGCAGCTGAAGCTGTTGGATTCCGTTCCATTCCTGGATTTCCCCAAGCACAAGGGGCAGTTAAGTGAGCACAAGTGGTTCTCAGAGCTCCCTGGGAACAGGCAGCAGCATTCATAAACTGTCTCAATGTGTAGCTGGTTTGTGATCACCACAAACAAATCTGTAGTGTGCTCACTACCCAGGGACCTCTCCTGACTTGTCCATTCTCAGTCACTCCAGGTGTTACATCTGTTTGCTCCCCCTCTGCAATTGCAGGGTGGCTCCTGGGTGAGAGGGGATATCGATAGAACACCTGGCTTATGACACCTGTGTAGGAGCCACAAAGATCAACTGAGGAGAGTTATAATGCTGTCCAGGCCTCAACAAGAGCAGCAATGGAACAGAACATTGCTGAAGATAAAGTTCTGCTGCTTCGACCACTCAGGTATGCACTACAGAGAGTCTCCAGCTCACTGTGGTCAGCTACATCCTACACAAACTCACACAGCAAAGGGATAAGGAATGACCATTGGGAGATGGAAGAGTCAGATTCATCCTTGTATGAGGATGAAAGGAAAGAATCAAGCCACTAAGGTGATGCATAGTGCAATTCCAGCTACAGATGCCAAGACGATGCAGTGACACTTCATTGAACCCTGACTTCAGCCAGAGTCAGAGCTTTGGAAGGCCTCTTGATTTCCACTACATGAAATGTTGCAGTGCCACCAGATCCAGCACAGTTGCTCCAGATCAACTAGTGCCACCACTTCTGGCACCAAAGGGCCATGACCTCTGGCACTTAGGAGGGAAAAGGCTTCAGGCCCTTGGCATGAACAAGCCGGAATGCATGATCCTGTCAAAGCCACACACACTTCTGACATGAAAGGATGTTGCACATGACTCAGAGACACACGTGCCAATCCTGGAAAAGCCTGATTGAGATCTCTGTGTGTGTACCTAATAAATAAGGAATGCCTCGGCTGTAGATATTGTTGAGCCAACAGCTTCCGAGGGGTGATAAATGGGTTGAACATATTGGTTTGACAACGAAGTTCCAATTCCCAAACTGAACAAAGGTTGACAAAGATAGAAACCACCATATATCAAGAAATTCCACGAGGTGATTATTTCCGGTGCTCCTTAATGAATGCTGTTGTGCCCATAACCTCCATCCCTGCTATCATTTGAGTTTCTTAAAATCACCCATCTGGTTGCAAAACTCCCCCCCCCTCAACAACATGACCATTCAGCATACATGATCAAAGTGATCATTACACAAATTTACAATGTGATGTTGGAAACCTGTGCCACCTTTGTGCTTTTAGAAGGTTTTTCACTTAGATTTTCTACCATTACGGCTTGGTAGAACCCTGACACCTGCATTTGACATGGAGGCAGCCTACTGAATGCTATGCCCCATTACCTCAGATATCCTTGGCTACCATCCCCTTGTGGTCCGAGGCCCAGAGGGCCCTGGCCTATTGAGGTTCGCCTGCACAGGTGCAGTTCTCTCCTCAACCTCACCAATGGAGGCACTGGGGCCATTGGCATTCAAAACTAGGCAGCTCACACTTGGAGTGCCCCGGGATGATGCCTGGGCTGACTGGCGCTGTTGGTGCTCGTCCTCCCTGTTAGTGCCTTGTTTCCCTTTCATCTGGCCATCATATAAAGCCCATGGTCAGAGCTGCAGAATTCAGGTCTGACCACATATCCGCAGCCACTGAGTGTTCTGATGGACCTGGCTTTCCATGGCTGTCACCAACATGCTCATGGAGAAACCCATGCACTCGCATGCCTTGATAAAGTCCTAACACTGTTCACTCAAGTCTGTGCATAACCTCTGGTATAAATGCCCGATTTTCCCCTGTCTGGCTCTGCATCTCCAGGTTTATTGCAGCCATTCCCAGAGACTTGTCATCAGCAGAGGGCTCAGCACGGGCCTGGTCTTCGACAGTCTTCCAGCTGTCAGGAACTTTGGTTGTCACGTTCTCCTTCAGCTGCTACAGTGCTAACATGTTCCACTGAGGTGACAGTCTCTGCGCTGGTGAAGGGTGCAAGGGAAGGGTGTGATCATGCCTTCTCTGAGAGGACCATGTTATTTATCTTCCTCAGAGGTGGCCTCCTGGCTTGTTGCAGATTGGTGTTCAAATGTGTCTCCTGACTGCGAGGACCTGCAGATATCAGCTCAGGCAATCTGAGTGTTCTTTATTTCTATTTTTGCCTCCGTGGTTCACACAAGCTCAAGGTTGGGAGATGTGGGATATTTTTATCTTGCCACTGCCCACATCATTACTAACCACAAATGCCCCTCTGAATAATTCCCCAGCTTGATATCACCTCCCCCACTTGTTGCCTCATTCTTAATGTCTGACAGTTGAATTAAGATAACCACATTGGATAATGCATTTTGAGTGAATTCCAATTTCTGTTTAACCACACAGAGAATGTTTAACCCATGTGTCTGTATTCTGGCACTGATATTCTGTTAGTGAATGACACAGAATTCTTTGCAGTGTACAATTTTAGAGTTATATTGCCAAGTGCTTATATGTGATTGTTTACAAGTACAATATTTATTCAATATCTGAAGTGGTATTGAATATAACATTGTTATTTTCTTTGGTCTTATATTGCATTGCCATAGGGCCCGGATCCCACACATTTGTTTTATAATGACACATTGATTCCAATGAATGGGTTCCATTTTTAACTGCCCCATATTTGTTTGCATTGAAATGAAAAGAAGCAAAAATTGGGCCACTTTTATAACTTGTTACTGATCTGAAACTTCAGTTTAATGGCCAGCTGAAAATCTTCCAATGAGCCTTTGAAAGTTGGGTAGGTGGTGTTGGAATCCACTCACAGCCAGCAGGCCTCTGGGAGGACAGTTGCAAACTACATTAACAAACTGCAGAATTGGGACCATTTTGAACTTTGTCTAACCTCTGACCTTGCTGGAAGAGTATGGATGAGGTCAGGAATTCACTTGCTGGAGGACGTGTGGGCACAGACTTCCTGCAACATCACACATGTGCATAAACACTGCACTCCCCCACACTGCCCCCCCTCCCCCCCCCCCCACCAACAACACTCCTCTCCCATGCTGCCCGACACGCACACAAACACACACTATTGTGGATAGAACCATCAGTGGAACTCAAAGTAAGTGATAATGTCCCTCGAACTGAATGATTTCTCAGACTGATTGGCAGGTGTCTCAGGCTGTGCAGTGCTCCGACTGATTGAGAGGTGAATGAGATTGACTGATGTACAGTTTCAGGCTGATTGGTGAAAAGAGACTCTTGGCTGACTGACTATGGTTCTTAGACTGATCAATAACCTTGGGCTGGTAGAGAGGCTCTCGAACTGACGGAAAGAAGGAAATATAAATGGGAAACAGCGCTAGCAGAAAAACTGATTAGGAATAGAAGGTAGTAAGCTAATTTAGGAATAAACAAAACACAAAAGACTGAAAGAGAAAGGAAGTGCGGGAGGGAAAAAGAGATGGAAAGAGCAAAAAAAAAACAGAAAGGAGAAAGAATTTGTGAAAGGTCCAATTGATGCCTGTGATCAACAAAGACTTGGGCATACTGTAGAAAACATTACACATCATCTGTTACCAGCTGTTCCTGTCCAGTTGCAGTGCAAACGTTCAGCCTACCTTTTAACATATCAACATCAGTTTTTCTATATTATTCCTCAAAAGTAGCCAGATTCAATCCAGAGAGCGTGGCTGCGGAGCTTTGCCGGTTCAAGGTGCACTTTCATCTCTGCCCCAAATGACTAGCACCGATCCTGAGACTGTGGCCTTGTGTTCTAGATTTCCCAATCATGGGACACGTACACTCTGGGTTTATTCTGTCAGAATATTGTATTTCAGTGAGATTGGGAACTCCAGATAATAAAGACCTACTTTACTCAGCTCTCTCATCCTAAGGATCAATCTAGTGAACCTTCAAATGAAATTATATCCTGCTTGAGACTGAAATTGTGCAGATTATTCTAGGTGTAATCTTACCAAAACCTTCCCTACTGGAACAAATTGATATCATTTTGCAGTGAAATGTGCTCAAAAGTGATCAGAAGTCATTTGCCATTAAAATGTATAATTTCAAATATGTTTTTTATCAACCAGCAGCACTTGTTACCATCTTTTGACATCAAATGTGATCAAAATGTTGAATATAGAACCATAGATCATAGAAACCGTACAGTACAGAAAGAGGCCATTCGGCCCATCGAGCCCGACCACAATCCCACCCAGTCCCTACCCCCATATCCCTACATATTTTACACGCTAATCCCTCTAATCTACGCATCCCAGGACACTAAGGGGCAATTTTAGCATAGCCAATCAACCTAACCCGCACATCTTTGGACTGTGGGAGGAAACCGGAGCACCCAGAGGAAACCCACGCAGACACGAGGAGAATGTGTAAACTCCACACAGACAGTGACCCAAGCCGGGAATCGAACCCAGGTCCCTGGAGCTGTGAAGCAGCAGTGCTAACCACTGTGCTACCGTGCCGCCCCACTGGAATATGTGGCCTCTCCGTACACGTTAACGACACTTCTAAATTTTACGCTTATATGTATGTTTGACTCAATAGAGGCAGTGGAATGCTGAAAAGGAGGGATGTGCAATGACTTTCCCAGGATTCCAGTAGGCCACTGCCTTGGACACATGATTGATCAAGGCATCTTAGCGAGTGTGGAGGGATCTGATTGACATGGACAAGATGAGACACAACTTTTCTGTTATTGGCAAGGAAAGGATTTTTTAAAAATCACAAGTGCAAGGGAAAGGGAGGTGTGTTTGCACTCCTACTGTTAAACAATCTGCACAATACATGCTGCATCAGCTGAGACCCAGAAAAATCCATGGCACAACATTGTTGATGCCAACTAATGTCTGGAACTTGTTAAATTTTGCAGTGATCGCTAGAACTTCAAATTTTTCCTCACAAACAAGGTCTGATTGCTTTGGATGTCACTTAAATGATTCTGGGAGTTGTGAAGGTAATTACATGATGGTGAATTATCACAAATTATATTTCTTGAGCGTGGTTAATGCCAATTGATAACTAATGATGTGAATTGATCTCTACTTGGAATGTCAAATGATCACTTTAAAGCATTTATGATCACACATGAGTGCAAATGATACCTGTTCAACCTATATAATAAAAATTATGTCTAGATTTTCTGGTAGGGGAATTGTAGCAAAATTTCTTTGTTCTTGTACTCCAGTCCACTAGCTATGAAGGCCCTCCTGTCATTTGCCTTCCGAACTGCTTGCAATACCTGCATGCGAACTTAGTGTTCTTTGTATATGTATGTCCAAGCCCTCTGAAAATCAGTACTTACAAGTTTTGCGCCTTTTAAAAAATATTCTGCTTTTCTATTCTTATGACCAAAGTAAATAACCACACACTTCCCCACATTATATTGCATCCACCGCCATGTCACCCACTCACTTAACCATTATTTATCTCTTTGATGTTTCTTTGTCTTCCACAGCTTCCCACCAAATTTTGCATCACCAGCAGACTTCGACATGTTACACTCTATCCCATTGCCTATATAATTTATATATAGATTGTAAATAACTAAGGCTGAGCACTGATCCTTTGATATCCATAGTTACAGCCTGCTAGCTTGGAAATGTCCTGTTTAACTCTACTCTTTGCTTTATGTCTGCTAACCAACCCTTTATCCATGCTAATACCTCCAACTCTGTAAGCTATTATCCTGCCTGTTAACCTTTTGTGTGGCACCTTACTAAATATCTTTTGGAAATCCAAGTATATTACATCTACTGGTTCTCCTTTTTCTATGCTACTAGTGACATCCTCAACAGACACAAACAAAATTGTCAAATTTCGTAAAACCATGAGGATGCTCCGATAGTATCACGAAAGGCAAGAAATCGTGTGCCAAGCCAGTTTCTTGCTTCTCTCACGATCTTACTGGCTCATCCATCCGGTCGATCGGCATGGTGAGCTGGTAAGATCGTGAGAGAGGCAAGAAACCGGCTTGGCGTCTGGTTTCTTGCCTTTCGCGATACTATCGGAGCATCCTCTTTCTCCAGCACTACAATGTTCCCATTAACCAATACCATCACCCCTCTTCCTTTTCTTTATTTCATATCTTTTCTGAACAGGAATATTTAACACCCAGTCCCATTCTTCCTTGAGCCAGGTCTTTGTTATTGTCACAACATCATAATTCCACATGGTAATATGTAACTGTAACTCAGCAATCTTATTTACTATATTCACATACACGCAATTTAACCTTTATTTATACTTCATTACTTTCTCCCTTACTCCCACTCTGCCTCTTAACTTGCTATTCTCTAAGCTAACCCTCAGGTTCCCATCCTCCTGAGAAGCTAGTTTAAACCCTTCCCAACAACACTAGCAAATCTCCTATCGAGAATGCTAGTCCCAGTCCTGTTAAATTGTAACCTGTCCAGCTTGTACAGGTCTCACCTGCCTCAGAACTGGTCCCAATGTCTCAGATATCTGATGCCCTCCTTCCTACACCAATTCTCTAGCCATATGTTCAATCACTCAATCCTCCTATTCCTATGCTCACTAGCATGTGGAACTGGGAGTAATCCTGACATCACATCTTAATGTCCTGTTTTTAATTTCCTTCCTAACTCCCTAAAATCTGCTCTCTGGACCTCCTCCCTCAACCTATGTTATTGGTACCAAAGTGAACCACAACCTCTGGCTGTTCACCCTTCCCCAGAAGGAGTTGTAGCCGCTCTGTGACATTCTTGGCCCTGGCAGCAGGGAGGCAACACATAATCCTGGGGTTACATTTACTGCTGCAGAAAAGCTTGTCTGATCCCCTGACTACAGAATTCCTTAACACTACTGATCTACTCTTCTTCCTCCCTACCTGTGCAGCTGAACTATCCATGGTACCACAGACTTGGCTCTGGCTGCATTACCCTGTGGAACCATCACCTTCGCCAATATCCAAAATGGAAAACTGATTAGCAAACGAGATCTACTTGGGGCCTCTTGCACTACCTGCCTGGTTCTCACCCATTCCTCCTCTGTTTGCATGCTCCTAACCTGCAGTGGTACCAGTTCCTTAAGCTTGCTACCATGTGGTCTCACAGATACACAATGGTGAGTCCAGCCGACTGCAGGTGACTCCAGCCGACACTCAAGTTCTGAAACCCGGAATTAAACCTTCTGCAGACAGTGACATTGGTTACATCAAAAAACTCAACAATAAGTTCATCAAACACAATTTACCCTTTGTAAAATCATGTTAATTTTGTCTGACCATGCAATGCTTTTCTAAATGCATTGTTAAAACTTCCTTCCAATAGTTTTCCAATGACTAACTAGCCTCTAGTTCCCTGTTTTTTCTCTCCCTCCTTTTTTGAATAGCAGTGTTACATTTGCTAACTTCCAGTCTGCTAGAAATGTCCCAAAATCTAGGGAACTTTGCAAAGTCATAGCTGCAGAGATAGTGAAAGTGCTGGCTATCTCTTTTAGAAATGTGGGATGTAGGCCATTGGGTCTTGGGATTTGACAGATTTTAGTCCCTTGAGTTTCTCCAGTACTTTTTCTGTATTGATATTAATTAACTTACTTTCTTCATTCCTTTTAGCACCTAGATAATCGGAAATAAAACAGATGGTGCTATGCAACAAAATTAAAAATTGTTCCAAATTACAACTGAATTGCCTCCAGAAATCCCTCATGGACATTTCCAAGTACAGTACAGATTAGTTCAAGGCTCTCCTGTACCTTGATGGTGCAGATGACTTATCAAAAACCAGATATGGCTTATTTCTCATTCAAACCCTAATTGCTGTACTGCTATGAAACAGCATGCTGACCTATATCTCACATTCTTGTTCCCTAAATTCTAAGACTGAAATTTACTGGACCTCCCTGCCAATGGGATCTTCTAGTCCTGCCGTTGGCAGCTGAGGGCGCGAGTCATAGAAAAAGCCATTGACATTGGCAGGACCAGAAGATCCCATCAGCAGCCAATGGCGAACCGTCTCTACTGCTGTAAAAAATGCCACAATGGGGAGGGTGGTGGTGGCGGCAAATATGACCATTCGGTAAAATCAGTCTATAATGTGCTTTTTAAGAAATGTTACAATTGCATGCAGTTCCTGCTAAGTCTTTCCATTACAAACTGCTATGTCTAGGTAAACTTGACTCACTGTAATTGCACCCTTCCTCCAGCAGCGGTTTCTTTCAAATGGAACTTATAATAGTTTTATATACATATCTATAAAGAGAAAACCTTAAATTGGGGACTAGGTTATGCCTGTGTACTCTAGCCCAACTATTTCCAGGCCTCTAACTCTCATTCACACGTAGAATGCACTTGGCTGAGGTGGATTTACAATAAACCACACCGTGCCTAGGCACAGGGCCCTGACCAATAGCGGACACTCTGCGCCAATTGGTGCGCTGGGCATCCAATCAGAGCTTGGTTACTCTGTATTTGCTGATAGGCTGAGCATCAGCAGGCAATGCACTTTGATTGGTGAGTCTGAAAGAACGGGAAAACACTGGTGAGGCATGATGCCCTAAATCAAGCCTTAGCCATGAGAAGATGAGTGAGACAGGAGGCTGCTTTGAAGACCCCAGATGAGTGAGAACGTGAGGGGTGGGGTAGATGGTTGGGGGAAGGGGAAAATGTGAGGGGGGGGGTGCGGTTTGCAAGTTAAAAAGCATTAAAGCAGTGATCAAATTGTGTAGTTTTGTGACTTGTGCCTTTGTGTTCTGTGTGGAGAGGGGTGTGAGATTGGAGGGGGTGGGGGGGACAGCACAGAAATGAAGGTGAGCATCGGCCCCATGAACAGTAAACCCGCCTCTGGCACTTGGCCTTAACTCAGTATGTGTAGTGCTATAGCAGATAGACTGCTAATAAAATAGATCGTTGCCCCTCTGCAAGAAATAATATAGAGTTTTCTTCGTCACTGTTTGCACCTGGTATGTAGTGCGTATCTTAGACAGAATTTTATCTGGTAAATATTAGTAGGATGTTGGAGACTACTCTTGCTTTAAAGAGGGGAAAGGTTACATAGGGTGGAACAATCAGCTATCTGAGATTTATGAGCATCTGAGCTATCTTTCCCACGTGGAACTGTTCAGAGCTGAATGCTAGGAAGATTTCTGGTACTTCAGGTTTGTCTGAAAAACAGAATTCCTTCATGACTGTAGCCCAGCCAAAATTACTTGTCCAATATTTGGCACTAGTGTGCAGTGCTGGTCTGTTAAAGCTGTTAGTCCCTGTTCTACTTTGCTTTGTAAGAATTAATTTCTATCTTGCTTTCTGGATTTACAGCAGCAACTTTGCAGGAATCTTGAGCTCTTACCGTTTTTAGGACAGACCCTCTTCTCTTTATGTTTCAAAATGGAAGCATGTTCCCATGGTACCGTGTGTTGTATGAAGTGCCCCATGCAAGGCATCTTCCTGATCTGAATTGGAGCAAATATCATTGCTCTACAGCACCTACAAGTGGCCAGTTTAAAAGCTGCAAGGGACTCTGTGCAAAGGTGACCTCCATATTAAGCCAAGTCTTCATGGACAGGAGAAGGTTGGGTTTTTTTGTCAATTGAAGAGTTAAATACATGAAATGCGATCCCAATATGTCACAGGACCAGTTTATTTTTATGTTGACAGATATATAATATCAATGGGCTGAATGGCCCCTCAGTGCCATAATGACTGTGTGACTATTGTTTTTGGCTTCTCCTGTACCCTCCCACACCTTCCCAGCAACTGTCTGAACTTGGGTGTCTGCCTTCTCTCGAAGAGATTTCTGTGTAACTGGCTGTGGAAACAGGAGAAAAGTAATTGACCATGAGAGGAAAAAACTGTTCTCTATATGTACAGCACACATGAACGCATGTTTGATGTCTTCGTATTCTATGTTTTGCTCCCTCTGGAACTGATGAGTTGCAGAATAGAGAATAGCTTGCTGTATTTGAAGGATGGGACTCAGTGGTATGTGAGTAGAATTAAATCCAACTTAGGCAAATGGGATTAAAGTCTACTCTTATAGGATTTAAATGTTGTCATTGATTGAATCTAGGTAGACACGATTCAATTTCAGTGCTTCTGAAAAACACATGGTCAGAATCATAAACCATAAAAATAAGAGTAATATTTTGTCTAAGTCTAAGACTCCAAAATCCCTGTGTACCTATAAGCTCCAAAACCTGTCTGTTTTCAATCGGCCTGTGAAAGTATGACTGTACCATTCCTGTCTATCTCAACAACAACTGAAACTTATAAATGTACAGCAACTAAAACTTGTAGAAAAAGTCCCAACTCATCCTACAAAGAGTATGGACACCACAAACAGTCAGTCTCCTAGCTCGCCACCCACTGTCAAATCTCATCCATGAAAAGTATTGTTTTTCACTGATCTCAGAGGACTGACTGTAAAAGGCCTAACGTTTTGAAAATATTCACTTTTTGAGCAGTGAAAGTGTGTGTAGTCAGGCAAACACGTCATGGGTGTGCAGTGATTGTGTTTTCTTACATTTGGCAGGATTTTCAGGCCCATCTTGCTGGTGGAACCCTCCAGTCCTGCTGAGGCCAGTACCACCCGCACTCCCCCCAACCCTGCCGCAATGGTGAGTTCCCAAACAGTGGATGAGCTATGCAAATGGCCATTGATTTTGATGGGACTGGAAGAGCCTGTCGGCAGCCAATAGCTCGCCACCTCCACTGCGGGGGAAAAGCTGCCATGTGGTGGGGGTGGCTGTTGGGCAGAAAATCCCAGCCAACTGTTTTCTAACTTAAAGATGTTTAGACTTAACGTCATACTTCTTTCAATAAAAGTTTCCCACTGTAGTCCACCAACAATGGCCCTCTCCTGAAGGGAAAAGCAATGAGTGAAACGAACCCCTTGACCAGGATCAAACAGCTGTGTTGCTTTATTACCCTCTGCAACTAAAGCAACCAGAGCTAGAAGTCTCTAATGGGGTTTCCGTACAAATATAAAAGGCACAGCTCTTGTGTCAAAGTTACATCTTGGGAACGTCCTTCAGTCTTGGCAATAACATTTGGTAAATGCGTGGAGTTGCTCCATCTGTTACTAGCCATCTGAAGAAGGAGATGCAAGATACTCTCTCTCCCTATTAACCACCCCCAATCAAACAGACATTGGCTGGACTTTCGTTTGGGTGTCCCTATCCATCTTATGGTGGGTCAGGAACCCACCCGCGCTGATGAAGGGAGGCAGAATGTGATTTCTGAGGAGGCGGCCAATCAAATGGCTGCCTTCCCCGAATGCCAACGAATTAAGGACAGATGGTGGGGGTGCGGGGTGAGGGGCGGGGGGGTGGGGGGGGGGCAATTGGAGGTTCTCAACTCACAGAGCTGGGCACTGCCTGTTAAACTACTTACAACCAGTTGGAGATGAGGGCCGGAATTCTCCGGCCATTCATGCCCTGCTGCCTTTGCCAACGAGAACGGAGAATTTGCCACTCAGCCAAATCTCCGTCACTGCAGCGGGAGCGGAGAATCCCAGCTCTGGGGTGAGGTCAGAGAATTTGGCCCAAGCAGTCAATATTTACTCAAATTTAGATTTATTCACACAAGGCATTGCAAATGTATAGCTCTGAACTTTACAAACCCACTGCCAATGTTCAAAAGTGTCTCTTTATACTCATCCCATTTACAAATGAACTAATAAAACAAATAGTCCCTTTTAAGGGACATTTCCAGATTATTGTAACAAAAGCAAATAATTAAAAGAAACTTGTATCAGAATAACATTTTGTGAAGAGTCTTGTTAGATGTGCCGGTGATATTCTGAGTCACTATTTGGGAAAGGTATCGGGTTGTATCTTCCCATGAATAAGATGGATAGAAGATGCTTTTATCATTGATGATTTAGTAAAATATTTCTTTAGGTTTGCATTAGAAATCAGCATTGCTTTTGTGATTAGGGCCCCAAATCTAGGCAGACACGCCTGTGCAGGACTGAAAGAGTGCTGCACCATCAGCGGTGTCATTTTTTGGATGCAGTCCATTAAATGGATGTAGAAGGTCCATGGCACTACGATACACCCATCTTCTGTAGTATTAATAAAACTATGGCAGGTTTCCCCTCTTAAATATATCACAGAACATTTTTATAATGAAAATTACATTGTAAAACACTTCCAGACTTCATTGATCCATGGAAGATTTTACGTGCAGAGAAATGCAAATGAGTTTGATGTAGAAACTTAAGCAAATAATTTTATTTAGGAAACTAGCAAAATGGAGGGCAATTTGGGCCCAGATTTCCTATTTTGCTCAAATCTTTTGCATATTTTAATTCTCAAATATGTTTTAACATTATACCTAGCCCACAGACTTTTCAGCTATTTTATTTCCTAGGCCGTCCAATTTTTTAGATAGTCGCACACCTCCTGGCCTGGATTTGAGCAGAGACCAGGTGGGTTCCATGTAGGCAACTTGCTTTGTGTTGGAAAATCAACAGGCATTGGGGGAAGGGGGTCATTTCCTGATTGTGGGCATGAAGTCCTAGTCATATGGTGCGGGAAGGTGCTTTAATGGTGGTTGGATGGAAGTTCTGATTGAAGTGGGTGAGAGTCCGATGTGGGTAAGGGGATCTGATGATGGTGGGGGGTCCGATGGTGGGGGAAAGGCAGGCTTCCCATGTGGCTTGTTGGGCCTAATGAATGCACTCCAGCTCCTCGTTATTCCACTAGAAGTCCTGTAAGACTTGCCTCATGGATTCAGTCATTCTTATCTCCTTTCACTACTTGGGTTTCTTGAGGTCTGTTGTCAATCGAAAATCTAGCCAAAACCGAATGAAAAACATGTGGACCTGTTATGGGCTTGAGAGTCTTTGGAACTCTCTTTCTGAAAAGAATATGGAAGTAGAGTCTTTAAGGCAGAGATGGACAGATTCCTAGTAAGCAAGGGGTTGGTAGGTTATCGGGGGTAGAAAGGAATACAGATTTGAGGTTACTATCAGATCAGCCATGAACTTATTAAATGGTGGAGCAGGTTTGAGGAGCTGAATGGTCTACTCCTGCTGCTTTTTTGTATGTTCTAATATTAAAGGAAAATCCTGTGGATGGTGGAAAAACTGAAATAAAACAGAAAATGATGGAAGGCTCAGCAGGTCAGGCAGCATCTGTGGAGAAACTGAGTTCATGTTTCAGATCTGTGACCTTTCAATAATATTTGCATGACCAGCCTCCACAACTCCCACTCACTTATTGATTTTAATGAAGGCAAGAATTGGGTTCCTGTTTCAGAATTTTAAATTTTAACCTATTACCCAACCCACCCATTTTTGGAAGTGGACAATCAGTCCTTTGTTTTTTTAAGTATTATAATACTTTTGTCTATTCACTGACTGAAACACATTGGTAGATCATTCCCCTCATGGTTCCTTCATATTGACCGATTATTTTACATTCATGTATATTTCCAGCCTCCTGTTATACTTATTGTAAAAATAGTCCATCTATAAGAATATAGGAAACAGGAAGCAGGAGTAGGCCATTCAGCCCTTCAGGCCCACTCCACCATTCAATTAGGTCATTGTTGATCTTCTATTTCAAGACCATTTTCCTGCACTATCCCTATATTTCTTCATGTTTTTAATGTGTAGAAATCTATTGACCACAGTCTTGAATATATTCGATGACTGAGCCTCCACAGTCCTCTGGGGTAGAGAATTCCAAAGATTCACCACCCTCTGAGTGAATAAATTCCTCCTTATCTTAGTCCTAAATTTCCTGCTCCCTTAATCTGAGATGATGAATCCTCTGGTTTTAGATCCCGCCCAGCCAAAGGAGACATCTTTCATGCATCTACCCCGTCAAGCCCTGTAAGAATTTTGTATGTTGCAAAGAAATCACCTCTCAATTCCCTGGATGGTAGGGAAGCGGTCAATTAGAAACTAGAAGCAGGAGTAGGCCATTCGGCCCTTTGAGCCTGCTCCACCATTCATTTTGATCATGGCTGATCATCAAATTCGATATCCTGATTCCTCCTTTTCTCCCAAATCTCTTGATCCCTTTAGCCCCAAGGACTATATCTATAGAAACAAAGAAACTAGAAGGAGGAATAGGCTATTCAACCCTTCGAGCCTGCATCGCCATTCGTTTTAATCATGGCTGATCATCGAATTCAATATCCTGATGACAAAAGGTTTAACGCTGCAAGGCTAAACCAAATGATAATGGGGATAGTAAAGAAACAAAAGCTGTGTCTAAAGGAGGTGTGAATGGCAGGATAGTTATTATCCAAACCAGCAAAGCACAAGACAAATTAGAGTGAAATTTACAATCTGACATTGTTGAACTTTATGGCGAGTTCAATAGGATGTAAAACACCCAGTGGAAAGATGAGCTGCTGTTCCTCGAGATGTATTGAGCTTCATTGGAACTCTGTAACAGGTCATGGACAGCAAGGTCAGAGTGGGAGCAAGGTAGAGAATTCACAGCTGACTGGAAGCTCATGGTCATGCCTGTAGATTATTTGACAATGTTCCACAAAGCGGCCACTCAGCTCCAGATTTTCACCACGATGAAGAGGCTCTCTGTTGTGGCAATAATCCTGGTAAGGGCAAAAGATGGTGGGGGGAATGGGTTGGCACTAAGTTGACAAAGGGGTGTGGGGGACATGGTTGGTATAGATTGGGAATAGGGAGTATGAGGGCTGGGGTGCTGGCTGTGGATTCAATCCGGAATCCCATGCCCCAACTTATGTTTCAGACTGTTCCCACTCCTGCCCCAACCAAACAATCCCACCTGTGGGCCTGCCATTTTTAAAGTTTGAGTTCACTGTGCTGGGAAATCACCTAACTCTGCGCTCCTGACAGGGGAATGAAAGTCTGGGCCTCAATCCGTGTTTGATCTCATCTACATTGGGTGATCACATTGTAAGAATGGAATACAGTATTTTAAATTCAAGGAAGTACAAATTCCACTTGGAGGGAAGCTTTTATAAAGTTTACTTATTTATTAGTCACAAGTAAGGCTTACATTAACACTGCAATGAAGTTACTGTGAAATTCCGCTAGTCGCCACAGTCCGGCCCCTGTTCAGGTCAATGCACCTAACCAGCACGTCTTTTGGAATGTGGGAGGAAACCGGAGCACCTGGAGGAAACCTAAGCATGCACGGGGAGAACGTGCAAACTCCACACAGACAGTGACCCAAGCCGGGAATCGAACCCAGGTCCCTGGCGCTGTGAAGCAGCAGTGCTAACCACTGTGCTACCGTGCCACCCCTATTGATGGTGAGACGGGAGAAAGTAAAAAGACAGGGTTGCATTTCCCGTTCAGAGGAAGGGGAGGGGTATTGTGAGTGAGGAGTGAAGCAGGATGTTGTGGAGGGAACAATCCCTTCGGAATACTGAAAGGGTTGCTGGTTCAATGATACTGGAGGTGGCAGAAATGGCAGAGGATGGTCTCTTTCAAATGCAGGTCGGTGGAGTGGAAGGCGAGGATAAAGATTCTGAAGGGAGAGGAAGGGGTGAGAGTAGAAGTGTGTGAAATAAAATGGACATAGTCGAGAGCCCTGTCAACCACATTGGGAAGGAATCCTCTGTTAACAAAAGGAAAGTAAGAAGTTTAACAACACCAGGTTAAAGTCCAACAGGTTTATTTGGTAGCAAAAGCCACACAAGCTTTCGAGGCTCTGAGCCCCTTCTTCAGGTGAGTGGGAATTCTGTTCACAAACAGAACTTATAAAGACACAGACTCAATTTACATGAATAATGGTTGGAATGCGAATACTTACAACTAATCCAGTCTTTAAGAAACAAAACAATGGGAGTGGAGAGAGCATCAAGACAGGCTAAAAAGATGTGTATTGTCTCCAGACAAGACGGATGAATGAACACCGCTCGACAATCACCAGGCAAGACTGTTCTCTTCCTGTTGGGGAGCACTTCAGCGGTCACGGGCATTCGGCCTCTGATATTCGGGTAAGCGTTCTCCAAGGCGGCCTTCGCGACACACGACAGCGCAGAGTCGCTGAGCAGAAACTGATAGCCAAGTTCCGCACACACAAGGACGGCCTCAACCGGGATATTGGGTTTATGTCACACTATTTGTAACTCCCACAGTTGCGTGGACCTGCAGAGTTTCACTGGCTGTCTTGTCTGGAGACAATACACATCTTTTTAGCCTGTCTTGATGCTCTCTCCACTCCCATTGTTTTGTTTCTTAAAGACTGGATTAGTTGTAAGTATTCGCATTCCAACCATTATTCATGTAAATTGAGTCTGTGTCTTTATAAGTTCTGTTTGTGAACAGAATTCCCACTCACCTGAAGAAGGGGCTCAGAGCCTCGAAAGCTTGTGTGGCTTTTGCTACCAAATAAACCTGTTGGACTTTAACCTGGTGTTGTTAAACTTCTTACTGTGTTTACCCCAGTCCAACGCCGGCATCTCCACAACAAAAGGAAAACCAATCAGAAGCATGAGTGTGGAGGGCTGCACTGAAGGAACTGGGATAACAGAGTGCTCATAAGCAGTGAGATCTGAGGAAGTATAGTTAAGACAGCTGTGGGGGTCCACTGGCTTGTCGAGAATATTTGTTGATGGCCTATCCCCAGAAATGGAGACTGAGAAGTCCGGAAGGGAGGGTAAGAGTCTGAGATGGATCATGCAAAGGTAAGAAAAAGGTGGGAGTTGGAAGCAAAGTCATGAAACTTTCCAGCTCAGGATGAAAGCAGGAATTAGCACTGGTACAGCTATCGATATATTGGAAAAAGAGGTTTGGGGACGGTCCTGATGGGACTAGAGCAGAGAATGTTACACACATCCCAGAAAAGGCAGGACTAGCTAGGACCCATCCCATAGCAACACTCTTTATTTGACCTGCCCGGCTCTTAATATTGCAGATTCAGCAGTATCTTACTATTTAACCTTTTAAAATCTTGTCGTTCTGCTGAGTGGAGGGTGGGGTCAGAGCACTCCACTCCACCCCATTCATTGAGCGCTGAGTTCTCACTAAAGTCATTAAGCAGTTAATGATTGTTTTTTTAGTGTTTGTTTTAAAATGTTCACTGCAACGTCTCCAATAGCATCAGTTTAATGGGCTTATTTTAGAACTATCACAGCTGCTTTATGTACAGGAGCACTGTTCAAAACTTTGAAGGATGAGGCAGATGGAATTTGCTGAGGAATTCTGTTGATGTTCAGATTTACAGTCCGTTATCCTCCACCGCCTGGGTGTTTGCCTTGCTTTAGAATTCATCCCCACTCTCTCGGTCTTTCACCCTTTCTGAATTCACAGGCCACTTTCTTTGCGGACTTGACATAAATATTGTGCTTCAGTGGCTCATGTACCATACTTGGACAAGCCCAGGGCCTGTGGCTGTTCTGCAACTAAAATTCAAAAGTGCTTGATCAGTGATCCAGTGAATTGTTGCCGTGGTTACTATGCTAATCTGCGGCCTACTGTTTGAAAGACAATAAAGACATTTTCCCAGACTTGCAGAATGTGGCTCGGAATCTAGCAAAAACATTCTGCTGGTAGATGTAGGGACTTTGCTGCAGTCAGTGATCGGGACAACTGGATTTACTACAAATAAATACTATTAACAAGGTGAAGAACCAGAACAACATAATTCTGTGCTAGTGCTGTTGCTTTGGAAGCCTGCATTATACCCCCAATTTAAGATACTAGGGGGCACCATGCTTATTTCTCCCGAGATCTCTACTGAGAAGTTCCAGAAGGTAAGTTGTGCTGTAAAGTTGCTGGCGAATCATATGTGAACCTGTTCAATTAACTGAGTGTTTGATAAGCTGTGCTGACTCAACTTATATCCCATGTGAACAGTTTCCGAGAGCATGCTCAGACCAAATTTAAGATGCGAACATTTCAATAGTCAAAACCTATATGCGGTTCAGTGATTAGACATCAAGCCAAAAACTTGCATGTTTCTCAGCTGAAAGTCAGTTTGATAAGGAGGCTCCTTCACATCTGGCAGCCTGGCAGTGTCTGACAGGAAAATGCAAAACTACTAAGAGGACAAACATCTTGTCCAAATCGCCAGAGGTTTGGTTTTTGGTTCTCCTTTTTGAGCATCAGATCATTTTATTTTGTACTAACACCACATTCACTCAGTCGGTGCTTTTGGAATGCTAAACAATAACATTTTTTTTGCAGGAAAGTGTATTTTTGTCGTCGCCCAAATGTTTTACAATGGGTTACTTTAATTAGCATAATCTAAATAATCAGTCCAAGCATCATAAAATTAAGGAGTAAAATTCTATAACTTGTTTCAGTTGACCCTGTCTCTATCAGCAGGGGCAAAAACAGGTGTCTAATTCCCTGGGTGTGAACGTAATGACATCGCCTATGAGGGGCGGGGAAGATCCGAGATCGTCGACTTCCGGATCTTGAGCCCCTGCCGGCATATGCATGGACAGCGAGTGTGGGCTCAAGATCGTCCCTTATCTTTAACCTTTCCAGTTAACCATGAATGTTGGGTCCATCCCTTGAACTTTCTTTTACTCATTGGAATCTATCTATTCTGTGCATTCTGAAAGGGAGGGCAAGGGGTGAGAGTAGAAGTGTGTGAAATAGAACAGACATGGTCTAGAGCCCTGTCAACCACATTGGGAAGGAATCCTCTGTTAACAAAAAAATAAAACCAATCAGAAGCACTAGTGTGGAAGGCTGTATTAGAAAAACTGGTATAATAGAGTCCTCAAAGGAAGTGAGGTCTGAGGAAATATTGTCAAGACAGCTGTGGGGGCCTATGGACTTGTCGATAGAAAATAAGTCTGGAGAATTGATAATGGAAAACAAAGAAATGGCAGATGAATTGAACAGTTATTTTGCATCACTATAGATGATGTAAGTACCATCCCAGAAGCAGCTATAAGCCTGGAAAAGGAATGAAAGGAGGGACACAGGAAAATTACAATCACCAGAGAAGTAGCACTCAGTAAATTGTTGGAACTGCGGGCTAACAAGCGTCAGGGCTCTGATGGACTTCATCCTAAGGTCTTAAAAGAAATGAGCAGTGAGATTGTTAGATGCATTGGTTTTAATTTTCCAAAACTCCCTCAAGTCGGGGAAGGTCCCATTAGATTGGAAAATAGCAAATGTAACTCCATTATTCAAAAAGGGAGGATGATAGAAAGTGAGAAACTCCAGACCAGTTAGCTTAACATCTATTGTAGAGAAAATGTTAGAAGCTATTATTAAAGAAGCTATGGCAGGGCACTTGGATAAGCTCAAGATGAACATGATTTTATGAAAGGGAAATCATGTTTAACCAACTTATTGGAGTTCTTTTGAGGAAGTAACTTGTGCCATGGATGAAGGGGAACTGGTGAATGTACTGTACTCAGATTTCCAGAAGGCATTTGATAAAGTGCCACATCAAAGGTTATTGCCAGAAATAAAAGCTCATGTTATAGTGGGGTAAGATATTGGCATGGATAGATGTTTGGTTGTCCAACAGGAAGCAGAAAGTAGGCATAAATGGGTTTTTTTCAGTTGGCAGAATATAACAAATCAGTGCTGGGACCTCAGCTGTTTGCAATTGATATAAATGACTTAGATGAAGGGATGGTTGTCAAATTTGTTGGTGACACAAAGATAGGTCACAAAGTAAGTTGTGAAGAGGACACAAGGAGGCTACAACAAGTTATAGGTAATGTAAGTGGAAAAAGATCTGGCAAATGGAGTATTATAATGCCTCAAGGAAGCCCGACTGGAAAGGAACATCATTTATTGCAGTATGCAAAGTAATACCACGACCATGGTGTACACACACTAGTCCCAGCCTGGGACTGTGGTTCAGCAGACCCAGTCCTGGTGGTGATTTAATCAGAGGTCATAGCAATCAATCAATCTCTATCAATGAGTCTACAGCAGAACCAGATCTGAGGTGTGGAAAGCCTGGGGGGAGGATCTTTGGGAAGCATAGTCACCTGTTCCCCTCAAGCCTGCTACACTTACCACATGTCATACCTCAAATTATTCACTTATATTGTAAAGCAGGAAGAAGCATAGGGAACAAGTGAGGATTCCAATTCAGTGACTCTTGAATTGATACCAAACGTATTAAATCAAGTCATTTTAAAGATACAAGAAAACAAACATGTAGAGAGCTCACCCCCTGATCTGAATAGCTTCAAGTTGGCCTGTATATCTACTTTCACGCCTGAACCCCAAAACACGAGCCCTGTTCCTCACAAGCTCCCCTATCTCAAGGGAACCCTGGGCACAGAGAACATTTATTAACCATGCCGTCCCCATTGCCATTGCCACCAGCCAGTAGGGCTGCCGCTGACCCAGTTGACAGTCCCTATGGTAACCGTGAGGTCCAGCGTCCAGGGCCTTACAGGGAAGGCCCTGCAGAAGCCAGAAGTCAGTCAGAAATACAACTCCCCCAATATAATATTTCAAATTGTTTTCTCTGCAAGAAAATTAGTTTGCAATTGAAAGAAACAATGCTGTCTCCTTCCATAGATTAACCACTTGCACACTGTTTCTGCCAATTAGGTTTGAAATTGCTCCATGCCAAGCGCACGCTGTGTCCTCTGGTTCTACTGTCCTGGACAAGGTGGAAACTGATTGTTGATTTACAATCACGGAATAATGAGAATAGGCTTATGCTGTAGTATTCCAAAGGATTTTGAGGATAACATAGTTTACTCTCTGGAGCGGACATGGGTTTACATCACAGTGCAAAAGGTCATCAATTCTTCATCCTTGTTCAAACATCACGCCTGAAATGTTAATTGATTATTCAATGGTTTTAAACAAACATGATGTAGTTGACTATTAATAGAAGCAGAAATTGTAATCATATGGCACTTTTTAGGACCACCGGGTCAGTTCAAAGCATTCAAATGTCTTTGTAAAGTGTTGCAATGTAGGAAACTCAGCAATCGAACTGCACACTACCAATATAATAATGACTGGATATTCTGTTTTTGTGATGTTGACTGAGGGATAAATATTGGTTCGGACACTGGGGATAACTCCACCTGCTCTTCTTCAAAATAGTGCCAAAGGGTCTTTTACATCAACCCAATTAGTTGGATGGGGCCCCAGTTTAACATCTCATTCCAAAGATGCCACCTCCTATAGTTCAGTACTGTACGGTACTGGAGTGTTAGTTTTGGTTGTTCTGCTTGAGCTCTGCAGTGAGACTTGAACCCAGAACATTATGATTTTGAGATGTGAGTGCTACCAATTGAGTCACAACTGACACTCAATGCAAAGTTAGCACGGCACAGCAAAGTTTCTGTTCATAAGATAACTTCTGACATTTCAAATAAACTCTCTCTCTCTCTCTCTCCCTCTCTTTCCAATTAAACCCTACCCCACAGTGAAATATTTTTGGTTGCTGTGATTCATCAAGAGGAAATGTAAAACTGTACTTACTTACTTGATTTGTGTGAATATTTTGAAAGGTTAAGCACTGCTTGGAGAGTCTAGGTCACTGGAAAGAAAGGCATTTGTATGATTTATTGTACAGAAGGAGGAACACATGTGAATTCTATGATCCAATACAGGCAGCACGTTGATAAAAGCAAAATGCTGCGGATGCTGGAATAGAACATAGAACATAGAACATAGAAAGCCACAGCACAAACAGGCCCTTCGGCCCACAAGTTGCGCCGATCACATCCCCACCTCTAGGCCTATCTATAGCCCTCAATCCCATTAAATCCCATGTACTCATCCAGAAGTCTCTTAAAAGACCCCAACGAGTTTGCCTCCACCACCACCGAATCTGAAACAAAAACAGAAAATGCTGGAAAATCTCAGCAGGTCTGACAGTTTCTGTGGAGAGAGAATAGAGTCAACGTTTTGAGTCCAGGTGATTCTTCTTCAGGCAGCACGTTGATGGTTTAGAGTGGTCCATGCTTGCACATTATTATCAGCACAGAAAATGACCAGTTAAAGAGTCTTTCTGATCTTCTGCCATTATAACCTCATTTTAAAATACATCAAAACAATTGTGGAAGAATAGTTATTATGGCAAAGCATAATTAAAAATGAGTATGTCTTTCTTTCAGATTAGGGTTCAGAACCTAATGCCCAGAACATTGCCAAGTCCAATCCTCCACTGTGTCAACTGCAGGAATACAATGCAATTTTCAAAGTGGCAGCTCCTACTTGGCCCAGAGACAAATTTGACACCCGATTATGGGTGTTGGACATGGGCAAGAGGTGAGAGTTGGACATGAAGGGATAATTGAAAAAACAGACAGCAGCCATGTCTGGCCTTGCCATTGTCAATGAGTAGGGAGAGCAATGGACCAGCAATGGTTTGGGCAGCCATTCCCATGAGGTTCCATGTGTTTTCTAATTCCTCCCTTGAGGCCCTGATCAAGGCTGTGGTGGCAGGACAGCTGTATTCTTCCCTGCAGGGAAAGGTAAGAGCTCCAGTGAGCCATTCCAAGCAGCCATAGCTAGAGGTGGCCATGAATGCCAGCAGCCTCATTTCTCTCTCGGGTCTGTATATCCTATCTTCATAAAATCAAGCCTCTCAGCTGTAGTGATGGCAATTCTGTGCCACTGCATGAGCAACTGACTGTCACCCTCCCCTTTTATATAACATTTTCACACTGCACTTACGAGAACTAGTGGCTTACTATTGTGCTCCTGATAGCAAAGCTCAAACGCTTTCTGATCTCTGCTTTCAATTTCATAGTGTTTGTTTACACAAGTTGAATGATTTTAGGGTTTGTGGTTTTTGCGATCTGGATGATGGATACTTCTATTAGCTTGTACTTTAGACTTTTTTTTGAACAGGAAAAATTTCTCAATGGATGACTTTTTCAAGTTTGTTTTTACATGTGCCACTTAACACTATAGGGTTTATTGGTTCTAGAAAAAAGAGTGTTGTGGATCAATGGAGATGGAAGTGCTATTTCTTGGAATAAGGGGCATGAGGGGGTTATAGAGGCATAGAGGACCTGGATGCCATGGGAGGTGAATGGAAGGGCAGAGCTTGACGTGAGGGACATAGAATCCCTACAGTGCAGAAGGAGGCCATTCGGCCCATTGAGTGTGCACCGATCACAATCCCACCCAGGCCGTATTCCCATAATACCACATATTTATCCTGCTAATCTTCTGACATAGGGTCAATTTAGCATGGCCAATCAACCTATCCCATACATCTTTGGACATACGGGGCCACAGGGGGTAGGTGGAAGGGAGAACTTGGCACAGGGAATACACAGGCAACAGGGATGGGTGGAAGGCCAGAGGTTGGCATAGGGGGCATGAAGTGCTATGGGGTAGATGGGGTGGCACAACTTGTCAAATGGGGCATGAAGGGGACATTTTGAACTTTCCTTTGAAAGAGTTCCCTCATGTAGACTAAGGTTCACAAAATCTCTCTATAAACCTGGCCTGACTACATGAAAACAGTGGAGGAGTTGAAGATACCTATCTTTGCAATGGAGAAGGTCAGGTCAAGAGTGTCAGATGGGGGCTTTTGACAGGAATGAGATTGCACCCTTTAAAGACACACTCAAAAATCGCACAGCTGGGAATGGGGTTGGGAATTCTGGAATCGGGACCTACTCACCATTTTTATAGGGCACCCGAGTAGGCCAGGCCAAGGTCTTTCGAATGAGATGCTAAACCAAGACTGTTTTTGTGGACGTAGAAGATCCTGTAGCACTTTTTGAATAAAAAGAAGACAGTCTGTCTGCAACCCAGCTAAGATTCATCCCTTAACAAACACCATCAAAACAATTAGCTGGTCACTCCTCAGGTTGGTTCTTTGTGGAACAGCGCTGTTCACAAATTGACTCCTATGTTTTCCTACAAAAAACAATGATGGCATTTTAAAAGTAAATCATTGGTTTTTGAAGTGATGTCCCAGTAATGTGAAAGGCAAAGTTTCAAATACAAAACAGTTCCTATTCTCATATTCTTTCCTTTTAGCACAATGCTGTCTTTATGCAATGTATCATTCAAAGTCAAGAGGGTGAACAAATGGACACTGAACTTTCCCTCTTCCTTTCACCCTTTTGCTTTTCGCCACTCCTAGTCTGAGGATAAACTTGACCATTCAGAGTTGCTTAAGGGAAGTTTGACGCTGAACCTTGGCCAGTTGTGATTCCTTACACCAAGAAAACAATAGACCTCAGAAATAAGGCCGAGATTGAGCACTCGGGGATACCTATGAATACTGGAGTGAATCCACATCCCTACTGTCTGCCTCTCCATGCACTGGCTCGTTGATGTACTGCGGTGCTCCACCAATCTTAATCTTGCTGCTTCAAAGCCAGGCAACCATCAGTTAATTTCCTCTTAACAACGATTAGATGTTTTTAAGATGGGGAAGAACGTAGTTGACGTCATAAAGGTTAGATTATTTAGCTTGGGTAGCTGTTTGCTCAGTAATCCTGGCTCCGATCCAGTGAAAAACAAAAGGGTGAGTGAGATCACAAGTATCTTTACATCTTTACAATAGAACTCTGGTACAGGAGATGTGCCAGACCACACATCAGTTTTATGTTACGCTACCCATTTCTACCCTGACGCTCATGAAAATGTCAACAGTGAAGATAAGCAAGAAACAGGCCATTATGCAGGTCTTTTTTTTAATCAATGCAAAATCAGGCAGCTTTTTATCCATTTTCTTGGCATTATTCACTATTCCATGAAGTTCCATAAGGACATGACTATTAAAGCATCTAGCTGGGACACTGACTTATTGGCACAGGGCTTGATCCTGAGAGCATTGGGAGCAGGGTCTGCAGTCTCGCTGTACAGAAATGAGGAGGTCTCGGAGCCTTGCAATACTTTGAGAGAGTCTTGGAGCCTGAGAGCACTAAGGAAGGAGAGATCTGCAATTGTGTGGGAGAGACATCTGATGTTCGAAGAGAATTGGGAAAGAAGGTCTCAAGTAAAATCAATTGTTGGAAAATAATCGATCTGTTGGACACAATTTCCCAGTATGCAGAAGGACCCTGAAGGGAGAAAAGTTACCCTTTTGTGCACTATGGGTGCACATGTTGACTTACACAATGAATACACACACATTTTCATTCAGGCATCAAGCAATTCCTTAAATGCTCATGTTCCAATGTTTACACCCTTTGCAAGTTTATATTTTATATTCCAAAAATACTTGCATCTCAATAATCCCTGGAATCGTATTCACTCTGCCTTATATGACCCTAAGATGATGCCTCCGTTATCCTGCCTAGATGGTGGTGTAGTGGTAATGTCACTGGATGAATAATCTAGAGGCCCAGGCTAATGCTCTGAGAGCACGGGCTCAAATCCCAGCATGGCGGATGGTGAAATTTGAATTCAATTAATAAATCTGGAATATAAAGTTAGTCTCAGTATGTTTGTTAGAGGATTTTTGCAAAAACCGATTTGTTCACTAATGTCCTTCAGGGAAGGAAATCTGCCACCCTTACCCAGTTTGGCCCACATGTGACTCTGTTGCAGGGCAATATCAGGGATCATGTCTTTTATATTTTAATTTATGTTTCCATTCATATTTTGTGTGATTTCAGTGTAATACATGCAGAGTTACATAGGGCAAGCCCAGAGAGCCTGGCCTCACCAGAGGGAAGAAAACGGTTAACGCAGACAGCCGACAGATCATGATTAACAAATGCTATCAACTTCTGACAATAGTAAATGCGCAGGAGATCTTTCCAAGTTATCACGGCAATGGGAGAATCAGCATTAAGACAGCCGGGCTCCATACAGTCTAGGGAGGTCATAGTCTTCTGAAAAACATGATCACCCAGCAGAGAAGGGGGGAGCAATGAACACATTGTTGTAGATCAGTTGGGCAAACACAATGCTTTGACATTATAATCGGGTAAACTGAGATGTCCAGAGAAATGATTAGCAGGGATGTACTGAACAATGTATTTTGCATGGGCGGCATGGTAGCACAGTGGCTAGCACTGCTGCTTCACAGTTCCAGGGACCTGGGTTTGATTCCCGGCTTGGGTCACTGTCTGTGTGGAGTTTGCACATTCTCCTCGTGTCTGCGTGGGTTTCCTCCGGGTGCTCCGGTTTCCTCCCACAGTCCAAAGATGTGCGGGTAAGGTTGATTGGCCATGCTAAAATTGCCCTTAGTGTCCTGAGATGCGTAGGTTAGAGGGATTAGTGGGTAAATATGTAGGGTTATGGGGGTAGGGCCTGGGTTGGATTGTGGTCGGTGCAGACTCGATGGGCCAAATGGCCTCTTTCTGTGCTGTAGGGTTTCTATGATTCTATAATAAGATTAAAAGAACCATCTTGTATCCAACTCTAGGAATTAATATGATAATATAAAACTTTGCGACTCGGAAAAGTATAATAGACTGAACAAATCTACAATGGGCAGAGAGAACTCGCCGGCAACCTGGGATTTCAGACCTGAGTTCATCTCTCCCTCATGCATGTGGAATAAAAACTTTTCTTGAAGTTCAACACGGTCTCCAAGGATCGACTCATTTTATTTCTCTCCTACAGACTCTAGACCCACAGCAATGTGGTTGGCTCTGAAATGGCCTCACATTCAGCACAAGGTCAATTTGGGGATGGGCAACAATGCTGGACTTGTCAGCAATGCCAACATCCCATAAAAGAATGCATTTTTAAAACTGTCACTCTTTGTGTCGCATGTGCTATCCAGCAACAGTTCAGATGGCAGTCAGTATTTAGGGCCTCAGTTTACATGTCAATGTTTGCTGACAAATGTCAGTGCAAATGGGCCACTCTCTCCTTGAGGCCATTCCGAATCTAATTGAATGGTCTACACTACCATGTTTTGTTGTCAGACATTCTTGTGGGGAAAGGATGGAAATTAAGGGAGGGTAAATGGCGGTGGAGTGGCTGGCCAATGGAAAAGGAATGCACTAGGATGTAACATTTTGGGAGAAAGAAGAGAGAATCTTTGGGTACCTTTGGATGGAGATGGGAGATTTCAGAATTAAAACTGTAAACAGTGGTGAGAGAGAGTGCCAGCATTAACTGACTGGGCAGGGGAAAAGAGTGCCAGTTTGAACTAAATAATCAGGTGTGTCAGCCTATCTGGGGGAGGAAGAGGACAAAACAGTGGCAGTTTGAACTTGGTTGGACAGGAAGAGAATGTCAGGTTGAATTTAAGGATGAGAATGAAAGGGAGAACAGTACAGTAAGAACTGGGAGGACTGAGAAGGAGAGAATGCAACAGTGAATGGATAAGGTTTGGATGTTGTAAAATGTTTCTGAACTAAGTCCAGAGGAGGTTGGATGCCTCTGTAATCTGGGCTGGTTAAGGGGGTGATAGCTTGGAGAATGAAAGGGTGGTGCTCTGTGAAAAATCCAACTGTCACTTCGTTATCCTTTATTTTAATTTTTAAAATATCTATTAATTGTGAAAGAGACAAATACTTAAAATTTTCCTGAATACATTGGAATCATTTACTGAGACCTCTACCCTGAAGACTTTCAAGTCCTATTGTTTCCACCAGCACAAGTGGAGGAAATCTGGGGTTATCTGCAATTTAAATTACAAAACCTATATAACTATTCAAGAAGACAAGAACATAAGAAACAGGAGCAGGAGAAGACCATTGCCTCTCAATACTGATCCTGGGCTTCAACTTCACTGTACCACCTGCTCCCTATAATCCCTCGATTCCCCGAAAGACACAAAAACCTGTCAGTCTCAGCCTTGAATATGTTAGAATGTAACCGGTGACAACTTTGTATCGGATGTAATGTGACCAATGGTAATAAGCTGTAAAAGTCAGCTGACCCAGTAAACCATGGAACCAATTACAGAATGATGTGATGGTCAGCTGACTCACTATAAATAAAAGCCTGTTGGGAATTGGGGTGAGCCTGGATTGGCCCAGGGCGAGGCCCTAAGTTTGGAGTCATGAAGTGTCTTTATTAAACCCTTTCTTTGATTTATAAATTGGAGAAAGTTTTGTTATGTTTTTATTGTCTGCATTTGAAGGGTTCCTTCCAAATAAATGGAATATATTCAATATTTAAATATATTCAACAATGCCACAGCCCTCAGGGACAGACAATTCCAAAGATTCACAACCTTCTGAGTGAAGAAATTTCTCCTCATCTCAGTCCTAAATGATTGTCCCCTAATCCTGGGACTGTGCCCCATGTTCTAGATTTCCAAATTAGGGAAAATCCTCTGAATATCTATCCTGTCAAGCCCCTTCAGAATCTTTTGTGTTTCAACGAAGGCACCTCTAATTTCTCTGAACTCCAGAGCGTATCGGCATTATTCAGTCAGCCTTTCATCATAGGACAACTCTCTTATTCCAGGAAACAATCTAGTGAACCTTCACAGTACCGCTCCAATGCAAGTATATCCTTGCTTCAATATGGAGACTAAACTGTATCCAGTATTCCAGGTGTGGTTTCACTAAAGCTGTGTACAGCTGTAGGAAGACCTCTTTATTCTTGTTCTTCAAACCCCTTGCAATGAAGGCCTACAGGCCATTTGCTTTCCTAATTGCTTACTGCACCTGCTTGCGAACCTTTAGTGTTCCTTTGAGTGCACCCAAGTCTCTCTGAACATCAACATTTACAAGTTTCATGCTTTTTAAAACATATTTTGTTTTTCTATTCTTACCAAAGTGGATAACCTCACACACCCCATATTGTACTCCATCTGCCAAACTTTTGCCCAATCAATTAACCTGTCAATGTCTCTTTCAGTCGTCCTCAGGGTTTACACCTAGCTTTCATCACCAAACTTGAATACAGTACTCTCTGTCTCCGTGTGTCATTAATATTTGGTTTGATTGGCAACACGGTTCTTGGGTTTTCAACTTGGGTGTGCCAGTGTTTCAGATCCATGCCTTCCTGATATTTCAGGCTGACATACATGTTGACTAAAGAGGCAATTCCTGACATTGTTCCCAAATCTTTCCTTCACTGGTTTCTACTCCTATTGATTTTCTTTTTACCATGGCACGGAATGAAGCATTGTTCCGGATCTTCCTTTCTTTACCATTTATAATAATAATAGTCAGTTTTTGTGTGTCTGGATTGTTTTAATTGCTTCTTTTGAAGAGGTGGGTTTATTTGATGGGAAGTGCCTGGTGCATGCAGCAACATGTGGAGGATTGAAGGATATGATGCACATGTCGCTGCCAACAGTACATGGCAGTGGCGGGGATGGGATAGGAAGTTGTTGGAGAACCTAAACAGGGAATGCTGAAGGGAGCCTAACAACCAGGTTACCACAGCTGGTGAGATCATTTCATTGAGGGTTGGAATGGAATTGATGGGCAGAAGGCATGGGAGAAATGGAAGGAATGAGATGGGGATGGCATGAGAGGAATGGCAGGGAAACAATAGAATTGTATGTGATGGGAATGACATGTGAGAGAGGGGATGACATGGGAGGGGATGCGTGAGATGATGGAATTAGTTAAGTGAGGTAAAATGGCAGGAGAGTTACTTGATACAACTTATTATTTGAAAGCCATGCTAGAAATGAGGATTTACTAAGTTTGATTACAAAATTTTGAGAATTTGTCAGGTGAATTAAAATAATACATTAGCCTTGATTCTTTATATGAAGAAGATTGAGGATCTATAATCTTCAGAGCTTCTGCACATCCTAAACAAGGAGTTTGTCATGGAACAAGATTGATAGTTAGCAAGCTGTTTTCTTCGATGATAAATGTGGAAATTATGAGGCAGATTTCTAGGAAATAGATCGAGTTCCTTGAATATTATTGACCCCATCATATGTAAATCTGTCATTTCAACTCAGGAGAAAGTAGTTCCCAGTTAGATGATATTCTATGACTATATAAAGAAATCACAAGGCCAGATTCTTGCCAAAACCTCTCACTCGGGAAAACTTCACATAAAACTGTCAAAGTCTTTGGTGAAAGAATAAACTCAAAATTCCTGTAATTTAATAATTAGTGTTGCAACGTAGATACTAATTTGACTGCAGCTGTTTTGTGGGTCTTTGTTAATTTACAATGTTAGAAGGTGACCTCTCAGTTGTGTCATCAAGGGTTTCAACAACTTGTCTCCCCAACACCTTCGTAAATCATGTGTTTATTTAGAAGATCCTGATTTCAAAGGTCAAAATCATAAACCTTGGAGAACTAAATCTTTGATAGTGCTCAGCTCCATAAGCAATGTCGTCACAACACAAGCATGTCTGTAAACGGCAGCTTCTGACACACGAGCCAGAAATTCCCTAACACACAGTGTTTTTATGAAAGTGATTTAAAGCTGGGCCTGCAGTTCCACAAGTTTCACAACTTCTCAAACATGTTATTATGGGCCATTTTTGTAATACTTAAGGTAAGATGGAAACAGATGTTGGGGCAAAATAACATAGCCCTCTGCAGATGTGAGAAACCGCAAAGCCCAACTGAAAGTCAGCTATTGAAATTGGAAATCCTGTTTATTTAAATTTGTAACTCAGTAGTTTCTAAATGACCCATCCTGTCACATGCGTTAATAATCCCCTCAATATGCATCTTCCACAAGAAGAACCATTCTTCATAATATCATCCCACGTTTAACAGCCATTAAACATCACGGAAACTGCTATTGAGAAACCTCATGATTCTCTTGGTGTTTCCGATGATCAATTCACTGCTCTCAGCCTCTCCAGTTCTCTCTCATCCTTTAAGGCCCTCCTTAATACACACCCCTTTAACAAACCTTTGGTCCTCCATGCTAATATCTCTTCCTTTGGCAATCATTTTTTATTTCTTTATTATGCCCCTGTGAAGAACATTTGAATGCCTTTTCTACATTAAAGATGCTATATAAATGCAAGTTGTTGTCAAATGTAGAACTGTGCTATCAAACAGAGACTTCCGTGAAGCAAGCTCTTTACCAAATGATTTTTTTACTCTTTCACATGATGTAGGCATCATTGGCTGGACCAGTATTTGTTCCCCATGCCTAATTGCTCTTGAGAAAATGGTGGCAAGCCTGCAGTCCCTGTGGTGTAGGTACGCCTATGGTGCTGTTAGGAAGGTAGTGCCAGGAGTTTGATCCAGCAATAGTGAAGGAACAACACTATAATTTAAAGTCAGGATGGTGAGTGACATGGAGAGGAGCTTGCAGGTTTCCCATGCATTTGGTGCCTTTGATCTAGATAGTAGACATCATGGGTTTGTTCGGTACTTTAGAAGCGAGCCTGGTTAATTGCTGCAATGCATCCTGTATGTGGTAGGAGTGATCACTGTATGGTTCTTGTGAAGACAAAACACTGTCTTCACATTGAGGATACCCTCCATTGTGTTGTGTGACACTACTCCCTTGCTAAGTAGGGGTAGATTTAGAATCAATCTAGCAATCTAAGACTGGGCATCCATAAAGCATTGTGGGCTAGCTGCAGCAGAATTTTAATCAAACCAGCACACATATTATCCATTCTGGTATTTGAGGAACCTTTTACTAGGGTTCTAATTGATTGCATGGGACCCCTATCTAAAACCAAAAGTGGGAATCAGTATTTATTGACCATAACGGACATGTTTGCTGGATTTCCAAAGGCTATTTCATTGCATGGTATTATAGCTAAGAGGATTGTAGAGGAGTTACCTTAATTGTTTTTACCAGATATGGACTACCCACAGAAATCCAATCAAATCGGGGATCTAATTTTATGTCAAAGTGATTCAAGCAAGTTATGGATATCTTAGGCGTACATCAATTTAAATCAACTGTGTATCATCCAGAAATGCAGGGAGCGTGAGAATGGTGACCCAAACTTTAAAGACCATTTTGAGGGCCTATAGTCAGGATTATCGAGAGGATTGGGATAAAGGAATTTCATTTGTGCTTTTTGCAATTAGGGATGTACCTAACGAATCAACTAAATTCAGTCCATTTGAACTAATTTTTGATCATGAGATAAGAGGACCACTTAAATTGATCAAGGAGAAATTGGTGAGTCAGAGTTCTGAGACAGCATTGTTTAAAGTTTAAAACTGTTTTTGGTGAGTTGGCCAGACAGCATTTAAAAGTGGCACAGCATGTGATGAAAAGAACAGATTAGAGATCCAAAATTCATAGTCTTGTTAGCGGGGAGTAAGTAGTAATAGTGGTAGGTGAGCTATTCAAAGCAAGGGACATTTAGTGGGTCTTATCAAATCAAAAGAAAATTAAGTGAGGTGAATTATTTGATAAGAGTGCCAGATGCAAGGAAAATGCACAGAGTGTGTCATGTTAATATGCTCAAACAGTATTTTGATAGGTAAGAAAATCAGAAGAGGGGATGTATTGGTTGTTACAACTGAGTGAAGACACAAATCCAGATGATTATGAATTTGATATTCTTCAAATTAGATTGGACAATAAGGAAGTAATTAGAAATTGGGATAAATTACTGAGTTACCTTCTAGGGGAAAATCAAAATAACCTGAATGAATCATCACAGTTACATGGAGCCAAATGTGGGAACAATCTGGGAAGTACAAAATTAATTGTGCATGATGTGGTTATAGGAAATGTCATTTCAATTAAGCATCAACTGTATAGACTGAATCACTAAAGTTGACACTGGTTCAAAAGGAGATTGAGAGCATGCTTAAGAATTGTGTCATTGAAGTGAGTTGTAGGGACTGGAGCTCACCTATCGTGATGGTACCAAAACCAGATGGTACACAACATTTATGTTGGACTATAGAAAAGTCTGGGAATTGCTACATTTTAACATTTATGTTGCTAGTAATTTATCAGCGACAATTGTTTACACTGATCATAATCCATTGAAGTTTCTGGAGGAGGTTAAAGATAAAAAATGAAAGACTATTTAGCTGGAGTTTATTATTACAGCCATTTAATTCAAAGATTATATATATGGTAGGGAGAGAGAACGTGATTGCAGATACTTTGTCACAACTTTGATGTGAAAGGAAGGGGGAACGCTCAACTCTGGGAAAAGAAGACTGAACTGGACTATGCTACTGTTAATTTCACATGCTTAGATGTAATAAGATATATATACATTATAATGCCCTTGTAATGTCGAAAAACTAGAGGCTTTAGGAAAATGAAGCCATCCTTTCATATTGTTAGTTCATTTTTTTTAAAGGGGGAAATATGATAGTGGTGCAATGGATATGAATATATATATTGATTTTGTTTAAGGGGAATGTTTAACGATTTAGCTTTGTTCTGCAGGAAGTCAGCGTGTTTGGAAAACATTCAGTTCAGATGCTGAGACAGCAGGATAATTATTCATTTTAGCCAATTATTGGGGTCTAGACTGGCTTCATATTATACTTTGGGGTTCTGGTCCAGTACCCTAACACGTAACATAACATAATATTCACCATTAAATCCACCTTTTATGCATCAACTGTATGGAACTTCATTGGTCCACACTTGGGATTAGTGTGCACAGTTCTGATCTCCATTTTATAAAATGGGTGCAGATATATTGGAGAAGGTGCATAAAAGATTTGCAAGGATTATACCAGAACTGAAGAGTTATAGCTATCAATTAAGACTGAAGAGGCTGGGACTCTTCTCTCTGGTAAGGAAAAGACCAAGGAGTGACCTGAGAGAGTTCTTCAAAGTGGATTGATAGGGTGGATACGGAGAAAATGGCTGGAATTCTACCGGCACACCTGCCCTGATTTCGGGGGTTGGCGAGACTCGGAGAGCAGCATTCTCCGTTGGCCTCAGGTGAACGTGCCGGTAAAATTCCACCCAATGTTTCTCCTTTGGGGGAGTTAAAAGCTAAAGGTTATTAATATAAAATAATTGCAAATAGATTCAATAAAGAATTCATTACAAAGCTCTTTACCAAGAGAATGCTTGGAATATGGAAATTAGTTGAGGCAAATAGCATAGTTGTATTTAAGAGAAGGGTGACTCATGTTAGAGTTAAATGAAGAAGGCTTGGAGGATGCTCAAGTGGAACATAACCACATGTTCCACTTTCTGTGCTACAACCATATTGTAGACCTCAAAAACTGACAGACAGGTGATATTTTAATCCCTTGTACTCGCTGCTTTGCCAATTTGAGGCATATTGATTTAAAGGCAATGACTGCTCTTTTGAGGAGATAGTGGAGCTAAGGTTAATTCATAGAAATCATAGAAACCCTACAGTGCAGAAGGAGGCCATTCGGCCCATCAAGTCTGCACCGACCACAATCCCACCCAGGCCCTACCCCCACATATTTTTACCCGCTAATCCCTCTAACCTACACATCCCAGGACTCTAAGGGGCAATTTTTAACCTGGCCAATCAACCTAACCCGCACATCTTTGGACTGTGGGAGGAAACCGGAGCACCCGGAGGAAACCCACGCAGACACGAGGAGAATGTGCAAACTCCACACAGACAGTGACCCGAGCCGGGAATTGAACCCGGGACCCTGAAGCTGTGAAGCAGCAGTGCTAACCACTGTGCTACCGTGCCGCCCCTAAAAAACCGTACTCAGGTGCTGAATTTACATTACTTCAAAAATTTCACAGGGGTTTAGGGTGGGGAAAATCTTGTGCTTAGTTTTTTTTTTCAGATCTCTGCTTAGACAAGTGGAACAAAAGTGCGCCAGACAGGTGCAGAAGCATTTCAAAGGGGTTTAGGGCGGGGAACAACATTGTTCTTTAGTTTTTTCAGGTTTCCAGTTGCTGCTTAGACAAGTGGAACAATTAAATGGTGACATTCCCTCCTACCAAACTATTTTCCTTTATATTCTCACCATATGAAACAACATTTCAGTTTGGTCCAGTTAGTAGCACATGCCTACTAATACATTTCGGCCGATACTCCAGAGTGGTATTGGGAGGTTCACATCGGATATGCTGTCACTCGAATGAGCTATTAAACTGAAGCTCATCTGTTTGTTCCAATGATCCTTGTCCATAAGATTTCATATATCTCACTCTTCCATCATTAGACGAGCATTCTCCCAAATCCTCTTTCAAGCAAAACAAACAACGCCTGTCAAACAGCAATGACAACTCTCCTTTTATATATTACCCATAATGTCAAAGTCCAACCATGCTTCACAACGATGTTATCAAATGAAGAACCAAAGTAGAGAGATAAGAGTGAGTGAAGGAGTTGGGTTGAAATCAGGGGTTTAAAGGAGGAAAGAGATCTGAGGAGGCCAAGGACTTTAGGGAGGATATTTCAATGAATTAATCCCCTTGGCATGTGAGGGATCTTGCGATTATGCAAAATGGCTGCCATACTATCCTTCATACCAACTACACTTCAAATAATTCATTATATTCCTTTGAGATGCAATGTAAATTCAAAGCTTTCCTTTATATCTCTCCAACGTATTATATACATACTGATTATGTAGTTCATCAAAATATTATTACCCATGAGTCTTGCAACTTATTCAATATCTTGCAGCCCCAATTTTTCTCTTCACACCAACTACATTTTTCTTAAAACCCAAGCTTGGTGTTAGCCAGACACTGTTTTGTTTTCCCTCTCCTCTTGACAAGTAAAGTGTAGATGCTTCACTTTCCCAGCTTATTAGCTGAGAAGAAACCCTTAACTGCACCTACTGGAGTCACTTGTAGTGCGCAATTTATGAAGTCGTTGCTGTCAGCACTTATAAATCAAATGCTGCAATTTGTGTGAGTGATGAGATAGTGAAACCTCGAGATGCAATATCAACTATAAATATTCAAGTATTTCTGACACCATTTAACCACTAAGCTTGATATATTCAGTAATATCTAGAAAAGGTCCACTCTGTTAGCATAATAATATTTGCGTGTGACTGTGTCTCCACTGTCTTTCATATGAATGCCCTTATTACTGCTTCTCTCTAAGATCTTTTTCTTTTAAAGAGAGTCCACAAATGTTTCTTCCTCCTTCACAAGCCCAAGTCAGATCATTGACACGCACCCACTGCATCAATTCTGGTTTACTTTGGGCTGTAACTTTCAAGCACCCCAATATTGAATTGCACCCCAATATTGCACCTCAAAGTACACTGGGGATTCCCTCTCAGAACTTTGCAGATAAGGGTTTGTACATCAATTGCCCAGGAGTACTACTTTTCTCTGAGCAATTACGCTGTGCTGGAAACCATCTGAAAATGTGATTTAAATCACTAATTTTTGATGGTTCCACCCGGGTTGCACCAATAGTTATTCTGAAAACGTGAGAAGAATGAAAACCTCCTCTAACTTCTGGGTGACTTGTAAATACCTAGACTGAACCCCTCCCACCCCCCAACCCGTGGCCCTTCTGAACCATGGAAATGGTCTGAACTCATCCCCCCAACCTCCAAATCCCCACCAGCCTGACTCTACCCATTCCTCCACAATCTCCAATCCCCCTGCAAGAGTCAGAGGTCAGGTGATAGGGAGAGTCAGTTGCCGCAGTGGAGGAGGACAGAGATTGGGATAGAGGAAGGTTGTAGATTGTGGAGGGATACGTAGGGTCAGTTTGGGGGTGGAGGGTTAGGAGGTTGGCATTCTGGAGGTTGGAGGTCATTGGCATTATAATAGTTGTGTGGGCGATCAAAGGGAAACCATGTCCCCCTCATCACCCACACAACAATTATAATGCTAACCGAGAGAACCTTTTCTAGATATTACTGAATATAATCAAGCTTAGTGGTTAAATGGTGTCAGAATTTCTTGAATATTTGAGTTGCTATTGCCTGGGTGGTTAAAATATTAAAATCTGAAACGGGACCCATCCCAGCTCAAACCCACCCACTTTGGTTTCAGCAGAGATGGACAGGGGGTGGTAGTGGGGAGTTTGCAGGTGATGAATTCACTCCTCAAGAGGCTGCCAGTCAGCTTTCAGGGAGAGCATGTGCCTACCTTTTAAATTCCTTATTTTCAACCCATGGCCAATTTCCAGTGGCTTGGAAATTCTATCAGGTTGAAGAGTTGGATCTGATAATATCTTTACAACACTGCTTGCGGATCGGGATGAGCAGGAGTGGCCCAAAAGCCAAAACAGTAATCATACTCCATCTACTTTCCCTCAACACAGGCCCCCCCATACCACCCATCTCTACCCCAATATCCACCAAATGTACCTAATCCTGAGCTGCAATCTTTTCTGGAGCTTCCCTCATCTGACAGACAGTCAAGCCTGTCAATCACGCTGGCATCTGGTTGAGGAATCTTTTTGCACAAAAAACAAAACACACACACCATTGAGTTAGAACTCCACCCATGTTCGGGCAAACTCACACCAATGTGTTTCTCAACTCTCAATTCTCCCTGCCGTTCCAAAACCCATTCCAGTTACTGTTACAGCCAACATCTGGATGGGTTAGATAGCTCGGTCTGTTTTTACTAATTAGGCGGGGCAGGGTTTCTCTCCAGTAGGGCACTCAGGTTGGGATCCTGAGCGATCACATCACTGCTGGGTTTAGTCAGTGCATGATGATTATGGGAAGTGAGGAGGACCATATTATTGGAAAAATGAGGGTAATGCCCATCCAGCTTTCTTATTTGCACTGTCAATGGGTGAGACTTCTTGCTGATAGTGCCGACTTGTAAGATGAACCCCATTTCTGTGACCATGATCCCTCATCATGGAATGAATTTCAATATTGGCTATGTGCAAATATGAACAACAAAATGTATTTTTCACTAAGTGTTTAGTAATTTCTAAGTACCAGCCTTGGCTCAGTTTTAGTGATTCTGCCTTGGAAGATTGTGGGTTCAAGTCTTAGTGGAGAGTCCTAAGCACACTAGGTGTGCCTGGAACTCGTTGCCGGGGGAGGTAGTAGAAGCAGATACGGTAGTAACTTTTACGGGGCGTCTTGACAAATACATGAATAGGATGAGAATAGAGGGATATGGTCCCCGGAAGGGTAGGGGGTTTTAGTTAAGTCGGACAGCATGGTCGGTGTAGGCTTGGAGGGCCGAAGGGCCTGTTCCTGTGCTGTAATTTTCTTTGTTTTTTGTTCACATAAACCAAGCTGATACTTCATAGCAGTGCTGTGGGACTGCTACATTGTTGGTGGTACTATGTTTTGGATGAAATGTTAAACCCTGTCAGCCCTTTCTGGTAGGTGTTGAAGATCTGATGACACTATTTAAAGGAGAGCAGGAAAGCTCACCCTGTGTCTCAGCCGATATTTATCCTTCAACCAAAACCACTAAATCTGTTTATGCGATTGCTATTTGATTGTTGTTTGTGGGACTTTAACTTGATTCCTTTCTAACTTGGTAAAATTCTCCAACCCTGACCCCTTCCTAACTCTGTAAACTGCTCCAACCCTACAACCAGGAGACTCAAGGTTAAGAACTTAGCTGAACGATTTGCCATGGGTTGAAATTGGTGGCATTTGTACTAAATATCACACCATCTCCAATCTCCCTTTCCTCTCCAAAGCCCTTGAATGTATTACTTGTTTATGACAACACTCTCTAATGTTAAACTACTTGTGAGTCATGTCAAAATTTCCATATACACAACAGTGAATTGTCACACATGCATTCTATTGCATATAAAAGTGAGCTAAAACTCACCAAGTGCCATAACTCATAATTATGGTTGAATGAGTGCCTGTCAAAAATCTAGTTCAACAGCAAAATCTATGGCTATTTTCTCAGTTATATTTCCAATTGTGATTTGATATTTTTGTGCTCCGTTAGTCTCGACATATCATTAACTTTCTCAATCTGGTAGGGATTTCCTTATTAGCAGGAAGTAACTTTAATCTGTTATAAGATATTGTAATCTTTTTATCTGTCATGTGAATATGTGCGCACTATCATACACGCTATAGATTTGAAAATATTACAACTCAAAGACTGTAAATTCCTGTCCAGCAGGGTACATCTTGCTTCCCTGGACAATTATCAATGTGTCGATAATTCAAACAGCCTTTTTTAATACAGTTATACCAAGGGCCAGAATTGTCCAAATGGTAACATCACACCAGACTGCAGAAAGAATTAACAAAATGACCAAAGATCTTGGAGTCAGGTCTTCAACTCCATTCAGTGTAATAACTGTTGCATGTCTTTGTCAAGGTTCAGAGCAGCTGATCTGCCCAGGATGTGTAACATTGCATGTCCAGTTGATGGAGATTCATGGAGCAGACTGGTGGTGATGGTTGGGCAAGCCATTCTGATTAGTAATTGTTGAAACCTGATACTGAATAATTCAAAAAGGGGGCACTCCAGAAGCTGCATGAAACCCAGGCAACAGCTTCCTCAAGAATAAATAGTCGTTTCTCAAGGATGGCACAGTGCTGCATTGCTGCCTCACAACGCTAGGGACCCAGGTTCAATTCTGGCCTTGGATGACCATCTGTGTGGGATTTGCATGTTCTCCCCGTGTATGGGTGGGTTTCCTCTGGGTGCTCCAGTTTTCTCCCACAGTCCAAAGGTGTGCAGGTTTGGTGGATTGGCCATGAGGTTAGATGGATTAGCCATGGGAAATGTGTGGTGTTACGGAGCTAGAGCAGGGGAGAGGACCTGGGTAATATACTCTATCGGAGAGTCAGTGCAGACTCATTGGGCCGAATGGCCTCCTCTGCACTGTAGTGATTCTATGACTACTGTAAATTGGATCAGTTTTTGGCCAGAATTGATTAACATTCTGGTCCTGAAATCTTTCTTTTTCCCCAGTATTTTTTCTAATCTTGTGACTATAATCATAAAGGAAAAGCAATGCCTCGGGCAGCTTTTCACTCATTCACCAGACATTGTATTTATATCCAATTTAGGGAACTAAATAGAAAGGAATTCTTTTGCTACTTTACAATGGTTGACTCCAGTACTCCATTGGCTGTAAAACTCTTTGAGACCTGCTGAGGTTGTGTAAGATGCCATATAACTGCGAGTCAGTCCTCTTTTTCTTTCTTTCCTCCTTCCTTTCTTTCTGAGCCCATTGTGCCTTTCTTTTACACGTTGTCTATAAAATGTCATTGCCCTACTTGCTGTTACCATAACCATACTATTTACTTCAATTGTCAAGCTAACAATTTTCCACTGCTGAATCCAATAGAAGGATGGTCTGGGTTGGTGCAAAGGAATCTCCTGCAGTACTGGGAAGGAAAACCACTTTTGCTCTAAAGAAAAATCTCAGATGTAGTGCCAGTCATTTGCAACACAAGCAGCTTTGTTCATCGAGGTCCTACTCTATAAAAACAAATCAGCTGTAAACACAATTCAGCTTAAGATGCTTCTCCACGCTGGTAATCAGGGTCCGTTCTGGGCACTTCTTTCATGAAAACCTCTGGCAAGTATTTTGTTGTGTGAGTAATGAGGACCAAAAGAAATGTGCATGATTTTTGTCATGATCGAATCAGGCAGAGTAATCGGGTAATGTGTTTAGTTGAAATTTATTTCACTTGTGATTGGGTCTGCAAATTAATTCAGTAGATCGCCAAACACATTTTGCAAGATAGTGGTACTCCTTTAAAATTGTGTATTCAAGTGAGTGAGAGGCACATTTTATTCTCTCTCTCTTGGGCAGTTCCTTGGGATCGAGGATGACTTGCTTCCATTCTATTTCAATGGGTTCTGACATGGCAGATAAATCATCGGACTCTGCCACATGCGCGGTTGGGAAGATGGGTTGTTTGGAGATTTGTGCAGTCCCTCTGATATTCAAGACCGAGTCTCTCTATCTATCCAGTGCCTTCCTAAATGAGTCTTCTCCATTTTAGTCAGTCAGAAGTGAGGGATTGCAACAGAATCATTGGGAATGTTTGACCTATTCAGGGGTCCTTTTGAGAACATCCCTGGAGCATTTCCACTGTTGTCCTGGGAGTCTCCAACTGTGACTATGTTCTGACTACAATGGTTGGCTTGACTGCTCTTGCCACAGGATTTGGAAGATTTTGGAAAGGCACTGCTGGTGGCACTTCTACCACTCCCATGCTGTGAGGTATTTGCTGTAGATCATCCAAGTCTCCAAATCATATAAGGGCAGGGAATCACTGCTGCATGGTAAACCATGACTTTAACCTTGGATTTGGATTTCATCATCTATGTTTGCCTTCATCAAGAGAAGGCTCCCAAGATGCCAAAAATGGTCCACATTTTTCAAGATCTCGCTGTTGATATTAACTGACGGGGAGGTGGTTGGAAGAGAACCTTTGATTTCTGGATGTTTAGTGAAGAGCCCATTTTCTCATTTGCCAATGAGCTGGAGCTCAGTTTCTGAGTGAGTGTACACACAAGCATCATCCGCATGCTGAAGCACTTTTGACTGAAACAGATAGAGATAGTGCTGAGAAAACTGAGCAGGTATACCAGCATCAATGGAGAAAGAAACTGAGTTAGCGTTTCAAGTCCAGATGACTCTTCTTCAGAGCTGGTTTTGGTTTTATTGGAGCAGTGCTAGATGACTGTTGACTTTTAAGATATTCAGGGTTATGTATCCTGAGCAGCCCAGATGTATTCCTCATAGTGAATAGTGGGTGGGATGAAGAGGTGCAAGGTTGGGAGTTCCCTGATCATCCATTTAGATGTCTGGTGCATCTTTGTCTTTTTATTCAGCGGTGCTAAGGCCAGCCACCCCCATTTATTTCCCCCCACAGGTTGACTAGGAGCAGAATGGTTTAATTTTCATTTGGAGTGTCTTGCAGCAGAAATGTGAGTGGGATTGGATTAAATCTGACTTCCCAAATTTCAAGATGTTAGGATGTCGGAACAGGGGCGTTTTCCCTACTGTTTGGTCAGCGTTTATCCCTCAAACCACATCATGGAAAGAGATTATCTGGTCATAATCACTAGGTACTTGTGGGACCTGGCTGCTGTATTTTCCACATTACAGCGATGGCTATAATTAAAAAGTACTTTGTTGGCCACTAAGTGCTTTGGGATGCCCTGAGGCTGTGAAAGTTACTATATAAATGCAAGCTTTTTTCCTAATGAAGCGAAATTCTCTCTCACAGAATATCATAGAATCACTACAGTGCAGAAAGGGCCATTCGGCCCATCGAGTCTGCACCAACTCTCCAACAGAGCATCTTACCCAGGCCCCCATATTCACTACACTACGTAAATTATAATTTTAAATGTGCCAGATACCTCGAGCAGATTGGAAGTTTCTTTCAAATGGCTTGAATCTGTTGCACTTAAATAGCATCATGTGATTATTGCACCTAAAAGAAATGGAAACCTTTTGCAATTGAACAGCATCGCAGTATTACCACTCAGCCTGATGGTGGCACTATTCATCTCTATTGGTCTCTACAGCAGTGCTGCTAAATGTACAGTTCATGGCATGGAAATGGTACGTGGCTGTAGATTTGTACAAGCAATCAAGTACAGTGTAACTTGTATACACAACAAATCCAAGTACAACATTAATTCTGCAATCCAATTTTAATTCCTGTCAAGTCTATTTCTAAAATAGAAGCATTAACTTAATAGAAGTTGATGCTTAATCTCAGTGTGAGCTCAATAGGAAACTTTCAAAAAAGATTGTCAAGTATAAGTTTCTTTTGTAATTATATCAAAAGGGCAAGTTTAACCAACGTCGCTTTTAAAAAGGTAAATCCCTTGTAATTTAAAAAAAGTTTGAAAAAGTGAGACACAAGTCTTGCTTTCCTTGTGTTGAATCTAAGTAACTGCATTTGTTTTTTTTTGCCATTCATCAGCCACCTAAGACAAAGTGGGAAACCTGCTTTTGGTTCTCTGCCAGTCTGAATCAGTAATCAGTTACAGAAAGGTGTATGAAGGTTGTGTGTGTGACTCACTTGCAGATATCCTCTCTCTCTCTCTGCAAGGGGATGTGCCTCTCCACGCCTTGCTTGACACCTGGCCAGGTGGTCTGACCAAATTCACAAACAGTGGTGTGGGACAGGATGGGTAAAGACTCTCAAACTCTGAACAGCTGTGCACTGGTGCACCAACATGCTCCCCCCTCATGGGATTGTTCCTTACCCACTCTGTATTTAACAGTGGAAGCTGCAGCTCGAAGTATATAATTAACACCGCAATAAGGAACATGGTTTGTGAACATCATTTTATGTCAATTTCTGTTCAGTGTTTGTTTAAAAATTCAAAAGCGATAAGCAGATTCAACTTTCAAATTCATTCTGTGCTTCCCTGATACTACAGTTGTGAATGAGTATTTCATCTTCCCCCAACCCCAGTCTTGACTATAAGGAGCTACAGCCAGATTGACTTCAGACTGCATCTTTTCCACCACTGGTGCGCATAAAAATCATACAGCATAGAAGGAATGAATCCATTGAACGAGTATTTTTTCTGGTAGTCCCCTTCAACTCAAAGCAAGGAAGATACTTGTCATCGAGCGCAGCCTGCAGGAAGAATCCCCAGGAGTCCTCCTGTCTGGTCAGCATTCTTCCTGAATATGGGGAAGCTATTGCACTGTAGCTACAACACGTAGGATTCTGGCTGGCCACAGGACTCTTCCACATTTTTCACCTTCCATAGGGATTTACAGGTTCAGTCACACTGGGTACATCTTCTGTGGCCATCAAGTCCTGGAGTGAGACTTGAACCCAGAGTTTTGGGCTGCAAGGTAAATTTGTTACCCGTTGCATCACCAGAACTCCTGGCCTATGAATAGGGCTATCCAATTAGTGACACCTGTCTCCTATAGTTTTCTTCCTCGGCACATACCCATATGCTAATACCTTAAATCTCAGTCCCTTGGTTATTGACACTCCTGCCATGGAAGCTTTTTTTTTGTACGAGAAAATGCCCCGATCATTGACCACCTCTGTCAAATCTCATAACAAAGAGAGAGTTTACAAAATTGCCACCTGTCTGTAATTCTGTGGCTACAATAACAGTCACTGAGATGAAACAGCCCTACCCATTATTTGAATATGAGAACTCATTCAGTGAAACACGCAGTACTGTTCTCCGGATGCATCACCATATCATTGTTTTTGAGTAACCAACTGAGAACAAAATATTTTCTGGGAAATGGAGATTCAACTTTCAATGAGAGAATCCATAGAACGAGAGAATTCCTACAGTGCAGAAGGAATCCATTCAGCCCATTACATCTAGCATCTCACCTCGGTCCTCCATCCTATCCCTATGCATTTAGCATGGCTAATCTACTTAACCTAGGCATCTTTGGGCACCTGTGAACAATTTAGCATAGCCAATCCACCTAACCTGTATATCTTGGACTGTGGGAGGAAATTGGCGCACTCGGAAGAAACCCACGCTGACACCGGGAGAATGTACATACTCCACACGGACAGTCACCCAAGGCTGGAATAGAACCTGGATCCCAGGCACTGTGAGGCAGCAATGCTAAACATTATGCCACCTTAGCATCCAATTAATATAAAATTTCTTTTTGTAGGACTTTTCAAAGTTTTTTTTATTTACAAGGCATTTCTTGCATTTGTGATGTATTCCTGTTGGACATGGCTCAGTGTTTGGCATTCTTGAATTGGAAGGTTGTGGGTTCAAGTCTCACTCCAAATCTGGGCTGACACTCCAATGGGTAACTGAAGGATTGCTGCACTGTCAGTGGTGCTGCCTTTCAAATGTGATGTTATTTGCATGTTCCCTTAGGTGAATTAAAAGAAAAACTGTTGTGAAAATGAGTGGATGTTATCTCTGGTGTCCTTCATCTACATCACAAAAACAGATTATCAGCTGGCCGGGCTGTTTATGGGAGGTTGCTGTGCACAAATTGGCAGCTGTATTTCCTACATTGCAACAGTGACTTCAAAAGCATCTAATTGGCTGTAGAGCACATAGCATCATCCTAAGGTTGTGAAAGGTGCTATATCAATGCAAGTATTTCATATTTCACCTTTAATTATGATTAATTTGGTTGCTTTGAATTCACCCAAATGTAAAAGGTTCAAAGATCATATGAGGAGAGACTAAATTGGTTAGGATTATATGCACTGGAGTTTAGAAGAGTGAGAGGGGATCTCATAGAAACTTATAACATTCTAACAAGATTAGTCAGGGTAGATTTAGAAAGAATATTCCCGATGGTGGGGGAGTCCAGAACTAGGGGTCATAGTTTGAGGATAAGGGGTAAATCTTTTAGAAATGAGGTGAGGAGAAATTTCTTCACCCAGACAGTGGTGAATGTGCGGAATTCAGAAAGTAGCTGAGGCAAAATGTTGTGTGATTTCAAGAAGGAATTAGATGCTCTTGGGGCCATAGGATCAAGGGATATAGGGGGAAGGCGGAATCAGGGTATTAAATTTGATGATCAAAATGAATGTCAGAACAGGCTCGAAGGTGGCATAATGTTTAGCATTGCTGCCTCACAGTGCCTGGGATCCAGGTTCTATTCCAGCCTTGGGTGACTGTCCGTGTGGAGTATGTACATTCTCCCGGTGTTAGCGTGGGTTTCTTCCGAGTGCGCCAATTTCCTATCTTCTTTGTTTAGATAAATGTGTAAAAGTGACTCATTAAACTGCAGCATCAATTCCAAAGGTATTTGTGGTGGTTGTCCCTTTAAGGACAACACCTTTAAGCAAAGTTTGCTTTGCAACTGCGTGTATGAATCAAATAGACAAGAAAGGAAAGCAATCACAAGAAATTCGCATTTATATGGGATTTACTGCATCTGACGGGGCTGTTTAACATTCCTTCTGACTGTATTTTCTTCAGTTGAATTATATGCTCAGTCAAAACCACAATCTGAAATGTGTATAAGATTACACTGAGCGCATTTTTCCAGCTCTGCTGCGCTTGCACACAGCAACTGCTTTGCAAAGGGAAAACAGATAAGCTCTAATCATTATGCAACTCCTTAATGTAAACTCCTGGCAGAGCTCATGTACAGCAGTAGGACTAAGTCTCTCCAAAATAGTAACAATAAACATCATCAAACTAAGGCACGGCAGGAGATCGACCACGGAAACAAGCCGTGTATGTTTCGCTGGACGGACTTTGTAAGGGTTGCAGAAAGAGAATGCTCAGTATAATCTACTTCGTGCGAACACTCCTCAAGGTAAGTTTGTGTTTAATGTTTGCTGGCAGTTTACGAGTCGGGCTACAGCAGGGACCGTCGCCAAGATTTGGTTGAGAAAGAGTCGGGAGGGGAAATCTTGTGCCCAGATCTCAGCACTCCGATTCATTACGTTACCCACAGATTTAAGCTGTGCTGCTTTGTAGTTCCCTGGTTAATTTCCACTAGCAAAATATAAATTTAAATCCTGATTGTGGAACTGCAGAGGCCTTCCTTTCCTCATACTGGGCTAGTTTGGCTGTTGTGGATTTGGGGTGGTGGGTTCAGAGGGTCTGTCTTGTTAACAACACTGGCAATAGTTCATATCTGGAGTGCTGCTCCTTCCAGAACTAGAATTAATACAGTTCTGTTTCTTCCCGCCTATCTCTCATTATCAGCAGATATTGGAAGATCTGCTGGTTCTGGTTAGCTCATTGCGGAAATATGAATGTCTGTGCGTGCCATATTTTGGCTTGCTTTGTTGCATGTCGGGTGGCACTGTTAAGAAAAACTGTCATTGCTCAAAACTGGTTTGTTCATGCCAAAACTGGTCAGGCTCCTACATCATGCATCGAGCTTGATTGGCACCCATCCACCACCTCAAACATTCATCTTCTCCACCACTGGTGCACAGTGGCTGCATTATGTACCATATTAGATGCATTTTAGCAATCCACCTAGTCTCTCTCGACAGTACTTTACCAACTTGTGAACTTTGCCATCTAGAAGAACATGGGCAGCAGATGCATGGGAACACCCCCACCTGCAAATTCCCCTCAAGCCATCCACCATCCCGTCTTGGAACTATGCTGCTGTTCCTTTACAGTCGCTGGGTCAAAATCATGGAATTCTCTTCCTAACAGCACTGAGTTTTCCTACGCTACAGGGACTGCAGTGGTTCAAGAAGGTAGCTGCCCACCACCTCCCCAAGTTCAATTAGGGTTGGGCAATAAATGCTGGCAGAGCCAGCAATGCCCAGATCCCAAAATGTTTTTAAAAATCAGGTCGGGCAGATAGATGTCAGACCTGACTTGTGCCACGCAAGTCTCGTCAGGCACACATGTAACTGATTAGGTCATCCCTTAATAAGAGGTATGCACAACAAAGGTCAGATCAAAAACATGCAACACACACGTCAGATCAGGCACACACAATACATGCCAGGTCAAGCAATCTCAACACACATCAACTGGCATGCATAGCATGAGTCTCTGCCATAATCCTAATGAATGATCTGTTGAAGGACAAAGAGAAATGTGTAATGAGAGTTTATTACAGAGCAGAATTTGAAAGAAATTAGCTTTACAGTATTTTGTAATTATGATTCATAAGATTTTTGTTTTTAAGGCAGTGATTGTGAAAATGGATTTTGTGTCTGACGCATTTCACCTATTAAATAAACAATGAGTTTCGTGTCCCTAAGTCTTGACCATCACTCCCCATCGGCCTAGACTGCAACATCCATGTAAAAGTGCATGCTGTCACACAAGGCGGACTCAGAATGATCTGCAACACACGATGGCCTCTCACCCCCTCCCTCCTCAAACTGACAATTTATTTCAGACTCTGTAACTCAAGGATATCGCAGTCGGCAAGTCAGTTCTTGTACAAAAAAAATGTGACTATTATGTTGGCACATATGCTGAAATTTTTTCTGTTCTTTTTAAATCACCAGCAGCAATCTTCCTGAACAAGGGTTAAACATGTGACAGTTCTTTTCTGTACTTGGAAGGGGTTACCTTTGTTCTTTTGAATCAGATTAGTTTGTTAGGTTAAAGTGCTTTGTGTTAATATCAGGTCCTTGATTGCGCTTGTGCTAATTTTAATGCTGCTTTGTAAATTGGCCCAAGTATTGTTTTTCTAGATTTCAGATGTGTTTGGAACTCAAATCAGAGATAAGTTTATTTAAGTTGTTTAGTGACTTGAAAGCTGTCAGGTGATTTATGTTCCAAATCCACTCAGTCAATTATGTCTCTTCATGTTGTATGTCTAATAATTTTATTTAGTCTGTGATTGCATTTTAAGCAAATTTCACCATAGCTGGTTAAACAATTGAGCAAAGGTATGTTGAAAGGAGACTCTGTCTTGTGGACATTTTCATTGGTATGTGTAATTTTGGTGCTTTTCGGATAAGGCATGCCAAAGCTGGACTGTTGTAAAAAAAAGGGAGTGGTGCTCAAATCCATTTTCTGGCTGCAAATCTTATTTTTTTTATCCTACCTTCTGTTTGAAACAATTTTGAGTTTAAGAATCGTTGACTGAAGTGAAACACAAACATGAGGGGGACACCTTCAGACATTGGTTGAATTTTCATGGCTTCCACTTTGGGAAAAGAACCATTCTGAAATGGTTTAGTTGGCAGGCATTCCAAATAGGGCTTGAAAGGAGAGATCCTCTTAATGGACTTTGCAGCTCTACAAACCACAAACAAACCAGATTTGTAACAATCACCATTGGGAAAAAAAAGCTTGCATTTATATTGTACCTTGCAGTTGATCAAAAGTTCTTTGTAGTCCAGATACAGTTGTCATTATGTAGAGAGATGTGGCAGTAAATCTGTGCACAGCAAAATCCCACAAATACATAATTTGTCTCATTGATGTTGGACAACCAGGAGAACTCTTCTGGGCTTCAAAGAGTGACATGGGATGTGACCACCTGAAAGAGCAGACAAAGCCCTGGTCTAAGGTCTCATCTGAAAGACAGCACATCTGCTCATTCAGTATTGTGCTGAGGTTTCAAGCGAGGTGTTGATCTGAGGTTTCAAGCTAAATTTTGTACTTAGAATGTTGGAGAGGGACTCGATTTCACCTTCTAATACAGAGGTGAGAGTGCTCCCACTGAGCCAAGGCTGACGTCCAAGGATGAAAAATAAATGACTACTTAAGAGTAAGATAAACCAAGTTGGAAATAAAGTAGCCACTAGTTACCTATCATCTTAAACAGCTGGAGCAATAGCATGAATCAAGTGTGTTTTCACTAATGCTGAGAAAGGTTAAGCGGTGACCTGAAAGAAGCCTCTATGGTCATGAAAGGTTAGGAGAGGCTAAGTCGTGATAGATTGTTTCCCCTGGTTGATGAGACACAAATTTAAGAGAATTGCAAAAAGAATTAAAGGGGAGGTTAGAAACATGTCTTTCTTTATGAAAAGAATTCTCTGCGGCAATGTCCATAAATTCTTCTGGGAAAGGGATTAGATAATTATTTAAAAAGAGGAATATTGCAGATAATGGGAATGAGCAATAGAAATAGACTGTAGTTCATGTAGTGAGAAGTATTAGCACAGACTTGATAGTGGCCTTTTTCTATTTTATAATATTCCCTGCCCAAACAGTACGGACTTTCCCAAAAATGACATACATCTCCCAAATAAGATGATGTAACATTAACAAAAAAGCTGTTTATGTGTCATGAAGTGTTACCTGAACTACTACAATGCCTTGTGCTCAAGTAACAATTTGCTGGGTAGTACAGAACTTGAATATTGCTGAAAAGAGAGACATGTGGCCGAAGTTTTCATCTATCATGCACCAGGACAAATGCAAGAATGCCAAATTTCTTCAATCTGCAGCTGCGTGTAAAAACTGTCTTCTACTGTTACGCGCTCCTTCACAAGCTCAAATTCACATTTTTGAGTTTAAGCAGTCTAATATGCTTCTTTTTGTCAATGTGTTGATGAGAAATCTGTTAATAGTTTCTACCGCAAGTCTACCTTCACTCGTCAATATACACATTGGATTCATAGTGATCCACATCCTATAAAAATGGCCTTAACAGTAAATTTGTAAAATGGGCCCTAATCATTTGCTCACCTTGCAAGCTCAATGGTAAAATAGAATGCATCAAAGCTATCCTGTAGGAAAATGGCTGTCCTGATCAAATTATTGTTTGCTGTGTGTCACTGAAGCCCACAAATGGGCCAGAGGCCACCACTTTCAGACCTGACAATTGCTGGGTCGACCTTAAATTAAACTGGAGAGGCAAAGTATCCCAATTTGATCATCAGGTTTAAGCAAGCAATTTCATACTGCTTACTATGCAGTGACAACGAGAGTTGTGTTTCCATTAACAGGAAGCTGCCACCAGTCCAAAAACACATTCTGCTTATCACACAATTGAGCAACGCCATGTATGAATTTCAGTGCAATGCCAGGTCATAGGCTGGATGTTCCAATGATTCAATGATCGGATCAAAAAACATGTTACTCCAATTACATGCCATAGGCAGAGTCCTGTGCTTGCAAAACCCAAAACAAAGTGGTTTTGTTAGATGTGATTCTGCGATTGGGAAGCACTTGCAGAACAATCATAAGTTCGACTGTGATGATACTGCATTTAAAAAAAAATATTTTATGTTTTCGGTGGAGTTGCTTTAAGAAGTAATGTTTTATTATAGGAGCCAATTTTTCTGGTAGACATGCAGCAGATTCTAAGAATGCAGACTAATAACTAATTTTAGCTAGGGGTGTGTTACTTTGTGGAGTTAATGGACCTTTTGTTTATTTAAGTTCTACTGGGATTTTAGACCAGATATGCAGAGTCCTGGGAGTTTTGATTAAGTTGATTGACAGCGACAGAGTCACATGATTAATGGGAGGAACTAATCTTACAGAAAAGAAAGTGTTTCAGTTTCATTATAAAATACAAGGAGATGCTGCCTGAAGAAAGTGGTGTCTCTCTCTCTCCAAAAGTTTTCTGAAAGCTCCAAATCTGGTAACCTAAGATAAAGCAAGTATGCCTGTGTTTTCTTAACTATTTTAAAGAGAGGTTTAAGTCTATAAGAGAAATATTGCTTGATTGGAACTCTTAGTGATAGGTTAGTAGTTAAGAACTGTGTCTTGTCATGCTTAAGTATTGTCCAATTGTTAAAAGTTAAGTTAGTTCATTTGTTGTAATTAAATTGTATTAAGTGATGTTTGTTTTGATAAAAACTTCCTAGTTTGTCAGTAGGATCACTCTTGGAGTGAAGCATCTTAACTTCACAGTAATGCCAAAATAGAAAATTGTTGTGGTCTAGTCTGGCTTTATAGTATGCCTTGGGGTTTCTGTTCTGGTATCCTAACATACACTAGCAACCAATTTAAGATAATCAGTCAAACTCATGGCTCATTTGCTCTTGCTAGAAGTGACATATTCATAAGCAGAGACCTGTTCCCTGCAAACAAAGGGAACTTACTCAAACCTTGCACCATTTTGAATTTCCCCGAACCATAGGGAGCTTTCACCAGACTAATGCCGTGGCCAATCTGAGTCCGCTTGCCCACCAATCAGCACCCTTTTATCTCCTATAGTATAAATTGTTTTGATCATGGTGGCACAGTAGTTAACACTGCTGTCTTACAGCGCAAGGGACCTGGGTTCAATTCTTGGTGTAGGTCACTGTCTGTGTGAAGCCTGCACATTCTCCCTGTGTCTGTGTGCTATGGTTTCCTCCCACAGTCCGAAAGACGTGTTGGTTAGGTGCATTGGCCATGCTAAACTCTCCTTCTGTGTACCCGAACAGGTGCCGGAGTGTGGCGACAAGGGCATTTTCACAGTAACTTCTTTGCAGTGTTAATGTAAGTCTACTTGTGACACTAATTAATAAACTTTAAACTCATTTGAAGCTTGACATTCTTGTATTTGTGCTGATGAGTGCAAGACTAAAAGCTTCGACTATGTCTCGTCAAAAATGTATAAAAATTGATGCCCCATTTTGAATCTAAAGACCAATTTGTATGCAATGAATTTAATAAAGTTATTTTGGCAACAAATTGAATAAAATAACAGGTGTGATTTATGGTGCATTCCTATAGTGGATAGATAACTGAAAGATACGATTTTGCAGTACGTGAAGCTAGTCAAATCCTTTCTGGTAGTGCATTCGGAAAATCAACTGTGAATCTTGGGCCGGAATTCTCCCAAAAAAATTCTAAGTGTCAAAAACTGGAGTAATTCACTGTATTTTTTTAAGTGCGAGTTCACACTACAATCTCCCGCACTCTGTGCACTGCAGAGGCCACCAGCGTGAATATCATTAGATTTCAGGGGGTGGTGCCTATTCCCGCCCGAGAGGCTGAAACCAGTTGGCCTCTGCGCATGTGCAGTGGCTCCGAACTGACAACCTCCCGATTGCTGGCCAACGATTGGGCCCCCACAGTGCTGCACCCCCCCCAAGCTCCCCATGGCCCGGATGGCCCCGATCTCCAGCGCCCCCCTACAGATCCCCCCCCCAGGTGTCCCAATCCCCACCCCCCCCAGGCAGTGCTGACCCTTCAGCAGGCAGATCCCCTCAGCCAGCCCCGATCTGAGCAACCTCTAACCCCAGCCCACCCCGATTGCTGGCTTCTCTTTTGCCCCAACCGATCCCAATAGCAGAGTGTCAGTGGGACCCCCCCACCCCCACTGATTGCTCCACCCAATGAACACAGCCGCATGCCCGATGGGCAGTGCCAAAAGGTGCCCTTTGGGCATGGGCACTTTGTCCTTTGGGCAGTGCCAGGGTGCCCATTCCCAGGGTGCACCACACCTCTGCCGCTCAACCCCTGGGGGGCTCCAATTGCCCCCCCTTCACTCCAGCAAGTTCGTCCCGATATTTCCCTGAAAATGGAGACCTTCTGCAAACCCTGCTGGAGTGGAATACTCTGGCGGTGGGGGGCGGGGTGTAGAGGCTAGCAGGCTTGGAGAATTCAATCCCGGGCCCGCTGATTACATTTAAATTGTATTAAAAACAGATGAAAATGACTTACCTTGTCTTCCCGCCGGTTTCCAGCGTGGATCTGACGGCGCCAGAAGTCCGGCACTGGGAGATGCGCCCGTGCGGGAACGCATGAGTGAATTCCTTGCATGCCCGACCGTAAGATTCTCCCATCCTGCTGCACTAGGAAATTAGTGGGTTCGGGTGGGAGAATCGCCCACTTGGACTTTCTCAGCGGATTCCCCATACTGCCCAAATTTCTTTACCTGGACACCTTGGAGACGTATAAGAACTGAGCATGCAGCACCTTCCCTTGATGCAAAGGCTAAAACTGGTAAATTGTCATCCAGAATACAACTATGTCGGTCCGGATATTCTGGTCAGGATCGGAAGGCCCATTTACAAAACAATGCACACTTACCTTACTCTGATATTTCTGAGCAATGTCCCGATGGAGGATCCTTCATAAGTGACTCAGTGCAGCAAACTTTGCATGGAGCAGTGCAGAGAATTGTGAAGGCAACATGCCTCCTTTTTACGGCACGCACTTCCATATAAGTAGAGTTTAAATGTCACAAAACTGCTTTGAAAAGCCATTGGAAGAAGTGGGGTGAGGGGGTAGGATTGGTATAGAGGTGAGGTGGGTGTGGTAAGCAGGTAGAATGAAAAGTGTGTAGGTGGCAGATGTGGGTAGGGTGACAGGTAGGTCAGGGTTAGTCATGTTGGGAGGGGTTGTCAGGTAGGATCGGAGGTGGGGGATTCAGGTGGTAGGGGAGGGTCAGCTTGGGTCGGGGGTCAGTCAGATCACATCGGGAGGGAGTTGGGTTGGGAAGGAAACAAAAGCAGAAAATGCCAGAAAATCTTAGCTGGTCTGACAATCTGTGAAGAGGAAATAGAGCCAACATTTCGAGTCAGAATGACCCTTCATCAAAGTTTTTTTATAGAATTATAGAATCCATACAGTTCAGAAGGAGGCCATTTGGCCCATCGAGCCTGCACCGACAACAATCCAACCCAGCCCCTATCCTTGTAACCCCAGGTATTTACCTGGTAATCCCCCTAATTCACACATCTTTGGACTGTGGGAGGAAACCGGAGCACCTATAGGAAACCCAGGCAGACATGGAGAGAATGTGCAAACGCCACACAGACAGTTACCTGAGGCTGGAATTGAACCCGGGTCCCTGGTGCTGTGAGGCAGCAGTGCTAACCACTGTGCTACTGTGCCGCCCAGTGGCACAGTTGAGAAGGAGTCTGATTGGGTCAGGGTCTGGTCGGGGGCGGGGTATTGGGGTGGGTAGTGAGCAAGTTGGCTAGTCAGCTCGGGTAGTGGGGCTCAGTAGGGGGACAGTCAGTTTGAGTCGGGGGAGTCAAGTGGTTGGGGGTACTTGTGTGGTGATGACTAGTTGGGTTGGGTCGTGGGGGGGGGCTATTGGGAACGATGGGGGAATAGATGTGTGGCGAGGAGCGGTCAGTTATATAGTTACTCAGGAGTTAGACTAAGATTTTTCTGTCTAACTTTTCCTGGGTAACCAGCTAAGTTAAGTTGCAACTGTCTGAACTCTGTGGTTGTAATTTTACCGCCCCGCCTGCCAGGGGAATTGGAGAGGGCAAAGGGCGGACAATGGGAAGGTCTGTTGACCTCGGGTGAGATTTAACGGTTTCGGGACAAGCGAGACTGTAAAATCCTGCCCTGAGACTTCAACTCAGAGCTGGAGACTTTTTTAGAGGATTCTGGGGGTCATCAGAAGTTCAAACATCCTGAACAAGTCCCAGACGTTCTTGCATTGGGACTTCTGAGGGGTCCCATAGCAGACTATCTGGGGTAGTGTCGAGCATCTGCCCCAAACCATCTAGGGACTGAAGATCTGGACCACTGACAGTATGATGTATGTTGCCCTGCCCATGGTTGCCCTGAGAAGGTGTTGTGTCCTGTCTCTTCAATGTACTCTATTTTCTGGTGCTGTCTAAAAGTGACCAGATTTATTTAGTTCAATTTTGTGACTTGCCGTGTTGGAATTTGAACTCTCAACATCAAGGTTGCTAGTGTTTTATCAAAACCACTAGGGTAACTGTATCTGAATCTAATGTGTACCAACCCAGATCCTATCATTGTGTACTGTCCACGCAGCACATTGAAGCATCTATATAAAGTGATAATTCCTCTATGAATGCCTTAATATCCTTCCAATGCAGGGTAGTAAAGGTATGTTATTTGTAGAAGTCATAAGCAAAAGCTTTATGTTGTGCAATCATTTTTACAAGTACGGCATTGATTTGACCTTGACTTGCTTCATTTTGAATTAAATCAGTGGTTCCCAAAGGGTGCGGCGCGCCACACTGGTGCGGCGAGAGAGGATGGCAAGTGTGGCGGGAAGATTCAAGGACAATCAAAGAAACATTTAAACATGGTTTAAACAAGCATTGTTTTATACTTTCTGGATGTCCCATGATATTATAAAGTAGCTGTGTTCTATGTTATGTATCAAGCACTGCTAGGGGTTTTTTTTTGTTTTTGAATGTATTTCTTATCAATAAAAAATTCGGTGTGGCGTGAGCAAATTTTTATTCCGAAAGTGCGGCCCAGTGAAAAATGTTTGGGAACCACTGAATTAAATGAAGGGGAAGCAGCTTTCACTCTTCATTTTAGGATGAAGCACAGCCTTCCAAACCACAACACACAGGCCTAATGTAACTATTACAACCATTGTAATGTATCCTTGGCCCCTGAAGCTTGAAGTGAAATGTCGGCAGCACCTCTACCATGTGATGCATTTTCTGAAGGTCAAAGTTAATTTGATAATTTGTAAAATTGAGGCTTGGAAAACTCACCAAGTTCCACGGGCACCTCAGTTGATTTGAAATATTCCCGAACAGTGTGTTTTTGTTACGCCCCACCAGTGAGAGGGTGACAAGCATACTAATGATGGCACTTCAGAAACAGCTTTGTTTCTTTTTTGCTCAAAATTGCAAAGCAATGCCCATCTCCTACTGGTTTTCAAATTCATTCTTATTTCTGTTACTTAACATGCAGTCATTCGGAGCCTCCATATGAAAACAGAGGGCTCCGTAGTGGAAAGACTTTCTTTATCCATTTGCAAAAGGCAATTGTCCAACTTTAAAGGCTGGATTCATCTGAGGGAGCACAGCACGGAGATGCATGGTGCCAGAAGCATACACTTTGCTGGTTAGCACATTCTGAAGTTGAAAATTGTCCTGCAACTTATTCGTCACTCTCATGTTCCTGCACAAATTTACATTTTATAATGTTAAAAAAATCAGTCGTTCGCAAGCCCACAAAGTGATTGATTGCCAACGAGCAGCCTTCCATGGGTAAGTAAATGACTTATTAGCAACTGTCACATGTCTAATAAAGTTTATTTATTATTGTCACAAGTAGGCTTACATCAACACTGCAATGAAGTTACTGTGAAAATCCCCTATTCGCCACCCTCCGGCACCTGTTTGAGTACACTGAGGGAGAATTTAGCATGGCCAATACACTTAACCAGCACGTCTTTTGGACTGTGGGAGGAAATCGGAGCATTCGGAGGAAACCAATGCAGACACGGGGAGAATGTGCAAACTCCACTTGGACAGTGACCCAAGCCGGGAATTGAACCTGGGTCCCTGGTGCTGTGAGGCAGTAGTGCTAGCAACTATGCCACTGTGCCGCCCTCAGGACGGTATAGCCAGTTGAATTATCAGAGTGGGATTATTGTGCCTAATTTCAACTTGTTTGCATTCGTTTAGTTTGGTGGAAATGTCATGAGCAGAGCTTTGGCCCCCATGAGGGTGGGCACAAAAGTGGGCATGTGTAAAATTTCATGCCAGTTTGCCAGCCTTTTATGAGAATTTTCCTGGAGAAAATATGAGGCTGCAACAGGGCTACCAGTCTGCAGGTGACATAGTCAATTCGGGAATTAAATGGCCAACTGAGGCGTATTGCCTGAATTTTCATATTGGCCTCTGGATTCTGGAGGCATTAGAGACAAGATCAACTGCATGGTAATGGTCCCCCGGTGGCAGACTGGAGTGCTGGTCAGTGCTCCAGGCAGGCTTTGAGGCCTTCTCTGCTTGCCTGGCTTGAGCCACAGCTTGCCACCCTGTGGAGGGATTTCCCTCCACGATGGTGACCCAATTGCTGAGGACTTTTTTTTATTAACAACTCTCAAATGTTGGAGAGAGGCACCTCCACCATGAGGTGTCCTCTATTACCTGAAGGACAACCTGCTGCATCCTGAGGGCCTCCTCCTGGTCCTGAGGCCTTAGCGGGCGGTGATGGTTGTAGTTCATTTCCAAGGAACCCAAATCCTCCTCTCCGTCTACCACGGGTGATAGTTTTGTGCGTGTGAAATATAAAGTGGTATTTTCGGCAGCTCAGCATCATTATGGTATCTAATGGTTCTATTTTCAGGCAGATATTGATTGTATTGAAGTCACAGATTTGGCACCATTGGGTAGAATTTTCCCTTGCTGGGGAATTGGGTTTGAATGTGGTTTTGGGAGTGTGGGCATGAAGGAGATAGTGCTGTGAAAATTACAGAAATTGTGTTGGGTTGATATCCCAAAATGTTCCCACCTTCTTCTATCATTCCCGAGGGAGGGTTGATAATGCGGTCAGAAATTCCAAGGCTGAGATGGGAAGCTAAATTACTTAAATGCTAATTAAAAGTGAGCTCAATTCCTTCTTTCCCATAGTGGAACAGTCTCACACAGGGCCTCCAATCTGGCAGGTTGGCAAAGGTGAGTGCACAGTGGAGGAACTTCCTGGTGAAACTGTCAAGCTGGGAAGGCTTTGATCAGTTGCACCAAAGGCTAGATAAGAGGCGACCATGCACTCCTCCTGTCAGACAGTGCCATCATTGCATGTCAGCCGATTACCAATATTCGGAAGGCACTTCATCTGTCCAGCACATCATTCACCCACAGCTGCACATCCCGGCTGCCAGCCTTTTCTATGGCATGGGAGCAGCTTATGCAGTTCCACCTTCCACTTCTAATGTGGGACAAAAGGAGGAGCCACACCAACATCAACATCACCAGTAGCAGCAGCTACCTTCTCCTCAGCTTCACTCTCCTCCACAGGACAGGAGGATGGCCACTAAGATCCAGCTGGAAGGAACCAAGACACAACACAGGATCTACAGGCAGAGGATACATCAATATCTCCGGAGGCCCAGTCTCTCACAGCAGATCTTCACTGACATCTAGAGTCTCCTGGCACAATCTCCTTCTCAGTGGACCAGATGGGCACACACTGCCAAGGGCAGCAGGTACCTGTCACTCGAGACGTTGCCACCACCCACGCTGCAGATGCCTCGAGAAAGCACAGATGCGTGTCTTCATAATAGCTTGTGTGGAGAGGAGGGAAGAATAACATTAGTGGAGGCTGCCTATGAGGCATGGGTGTGAAAGAGCAATAGGATGAGGACAAGCGTGAGTATTGGCATCTCAAATGGGGATGGGTTGATGTGTAAGGTGTGTTGACCTGAGGAATGATGTACAGGAGAATGCTGGGCAAGTCAGAATGTGTGGATTGGAACCCAAATGTGTTATGCCACTCACCTGATAGGGAATCTAGGACGCCAGGAGGGCCTTTCTACATAGTCTACCGGTCAAAAGCCAGGAATTCTGCGGTGAGTAATTCAGCTGACTCTTCAAAGCCTGTCCACCATTGACAAGGCTCAAGTCAGGAGTGTGATGGAATACTCTCCACTTGCCTAGATGAGTGCAGCTCCAAAAACACTCGAAGTTTGACACCATCCAGGACAAAGCGGTTCACTTTGTGGACACTCCATTCTTCACTTTAAACATTCATTCTTTCCACCACTGCGCACTGTGGCAGCATTGTGTACCATCTACAAGATACACTGCAGCTACTTATCAAGGCTCTTTCGGCAACACGTTCAAAACAGTGACCATTATCCATCCCTTAGAAGGACAAGGGAAGCAGTTACATTGGAATACCACCACATGAAAGTTCACGTACCATCCTGACTTGGAACTGCATCAGCATTCCTTCACCAGCATCGCTGGGTCAAAATCCTGGAACTCACTCTGGAACAGCACTGTGGGTGTACTTTCACAATATGGCATGCAGCAGTTAGAAGAAGGTGGTTCACACCCTTCTTGATGTCTAGGAATGTGCAATAAATTCTGGTCTTGCCGGTGATAGTTAAATCCCAAGACCAAATTTGTAAACAAGTCTCTAGGTTGGAGGGGATACACTCCTGCTGCTCACTTCCTCAGCGACTTCCATCCAGGACTACGCGATTGGGGAGGCAGTCCTCCCTCATCTTTGGGTGAGCGTGCCACACTGCAGCCCCTCCCGCTCCTTTAGCTGCACCTGCAGGTAAGAGTGAGCGACGCTTGGGAAGATCCTTCGCTAGTCGTCTCATCGTTCATGCAGCCTGAAAAATCCAAGTGCTGCTGAGCTTCTCTAAAACCGCCTGTTCAATTAGAAACCCTTCCCGACACAAAATGACTGTTCCTTCAAAGAACAAAGAAAATTACAGCACAGTAACAGGCCCTTCGGCCCTCCAAGCCTGCACGGACCAAGCTAAAACCCCCTACCCTTCAGGAGACCATATGCCTCCGTTCCTATCCTATTCATGTATTTGTCAAGACGCCCCTTAAAAGTCACTATTGTATCTGCTTCCACTACCTTCCCCAGCAGCGAGTTCCAGATACCCACCACCCTCTGTGTAAAAATTGTTGTTGGTGCAGATTTAATGGGCCAAATGGCCTCCTTCTACATCTGCTTTAAACCTTGCCCCCCCCCGTATCTTAAACCTGTGCCCCCTAGTAATTGACTCTTCCACCCTGGGAAAAAAGCTTCTAACTATCCATCCTGTCCATGCCCCTCATAATCTTGTAGACTTCGATCAGGTTGCCTCTCATCCTCTGTCGTTCCAGTGAGAACAAACCAAGTTTGTCCAACCTCCCCTCTTAGCTAATGCACTCCATACCAGGCAATATCCTGGTAAATCTTTTCTGTACCCTCTCTGAAGCCTCCACATCCTTCTGGTAGTGTGGTGACCATAATTGAACACTATATTCCAAGCGCGGCCTAACTAAGGTTCTATAAAGCTGCAACATGACTTGCCAATTTTTAAACTCAATGCCCCAGCCGATGAAGGCAAGCATGTCGTATGCCTTCTTGATTACCTTCTCCATCTGAGTTGCCACTTTCAGTGACCTATGTACCTGTACACCCAGATCCCGCTGCCTATCAATACTCTTAAGGGTTCTGCCATTTACTGTATATTTCCTATCTGTATCAGACCTACCAAAATGCATTACTTCACACTTGTCTGGATTAAACTCCATCTGCCATCTCTCCGCCCAAGTCTCCAACCAATCTATATCCTGCTGTATCCTCCAATGGTCCTCATCGCTCTCCGCAAATCCACCAACCTTTGTGTCGTCCGGAAATTTACTAATCAAACCAGTTACATTTTCCTCCAAATCATTTACATATATTACAAACAGCAAAGGTCCCAGCACTGATCCCTGAGGAATGCCACTTGTCACAGCCCTCCATTCAGAAATGCACCCTTCCACTGCTACCCTCTGTCTTCTATGACCGAGCCAGTTCTGTATCCACCTTGCCAGCTCACCTCCGATCCCATACGACTTCACCTTCTGCACCAGTCTGCCGTGAGGGACCTTGTCAAAGGCCTTACTGAAGTCCATGTAGACAACATCCACTGCCCTACCCTCATCAATCATCTTCGTCACTTCCTCGAAAAACTCGATCAAGTTAGTGAGACATGACCTCCCCTTCACAAAACCATGTTGCCTCTCGCTAATATGCCCACTTATTTCCAAGTGGGAATAAATCCTGTCTCGAAGAATCATCTCCAATAATTTCCCTACCACTGACGTAAGGCTCACTGGCCTGTCATTACCTGGATTATTCTTGCTACCCTTCTTAAACAAAGGAACAACATTGGCTATTCTCCAATCCTCTGGGACCTCCCCTGTCGCCAGTGAGGATACAAAGATTTCTCTCAAGGCTCCAGCAAATTTCCTTCCTTGCCTCTCTGGGGACTTGTCTACCTTAATGTTTCTCAAGAACCCCAATACCACCTCCTTTTTGATCTCAACATGACTCAAACTATCTACACACCGTTTCCCAGACTCATCATCCACCAAGTCCTCTTTTTGGTGAATACTGGCGCAAAGTACTCATTTAATACCTCGCCCATTTCCTCTGGTTCCACGCATAGATTCTCTCCCCTGTCCTTGAATGGGCCCTAGCTACCCTCTTGCTCTTTATATATGTGAAAAACCCTTGGGATTTTCCTTAATCCTGCTGGCCAATGATTTTTCGTGACCCCTTTTAGCCCCCCTTACTCCTTGCTTAAGTTTCTTCCTACCTTCCTTGTATTCCACACTTGCTTTGTGTGTTCCCAGCCTCCTAGCCTCGACAAATGCTTCCTTTTTCTCTTTGGCTCGGCTCACAATATCTCTCGTTTCCAAGGTTCCCAAAACTTGCCATACTTATCCTTCACCCTTGCAGGAATGCGCCGGTCCTGAATCCCTGTCAACTTACACTTGAAAGCCTCCCACATGCGAGATGTTGATTTGGCGTCAAACACCTGCCCCAAATCTACATTCTTCAGTTCCTGCCTAATATTGTTGTAATTAGCCTTGCCCCAATTTAGCACCTTAACTTGAGGACTATACTTATCTTTATCCATCAGTATCTTAAAACTTACTGAATTGTGGTCACTGTTCCCGAACTGCTTTCCTACTGAAACGTTGACCACCTGGCCGGGCTCATTCCCAATACCAGGTCCAGTACTACCCCTTCCCTAGTTGGACTATCTGTTTCAAGAAGCCCTCCTGGATGCTGCTTACAAACTCTGCCCCATTCACGCCCCTAGCACTAAGTGAGTCCCAGTCAATATTGGGGAAGTTAAAATCTCCCACCACAACAACACTGCTACTTTTACACCTTGCCAAACTCTGCCTACGCATCTGTTCCTCTATCTCCCGCTGGCTGTTGGGTGGCCTATAGTAAACCCCCAATGTTGTGACTACACCCTTCCTATTCCTGAGCTCTACACATATTGCCTTGCTGTATGAGCCCTCCGAGGTGTCCTCCCACAGTACAGCTGTGATATTTTCCTTAACCAGTAGTGCAACTCCCCCACCCTGTTTACATCCCCTCAATCCCACCTGAAACATCTGTATCGTCGAATGTTAAGCTGCCAATCCTGTCTTTTCCTAACCAAGTTTCTGTATTGGCAACAACATCACAGTTCCAAGTACTAATCCAAGCCCTAAGTTCATCTGCCTTACCTGTTACACTTTTCACATTGAAACAAATGCACTTCAGTCCACCAGACCCTCTTTAATTAGCAACCACACCCTGCCTGCTCTTTCTCAGAGTCTTACTGGCCCTACTGTCTGGTTTCCCTTCTGCCTTCCCTAATTGGTCAAGGAGGATAGAGTGGGGCTGATAATCGGGAAGGCCGATAATCGGGAAGTTGGTTTTGCGACCTGAAAATAGTCCTGCCATGCACCAGAGACTAAGGAGGTAAAATGCAGCCCAATAACTCTGAAGCAAGTTCCACAGCATTTGAGAGGATGGATTTTCGAGGGGCCACTGCAAACCTGGTTTTTCTCATACACTGATAATAGTGTGAGGTATCATCTTGGAGATGAGAGCTGCCTGGTGAAGCTAAATCTCTACTTTAGACCTGAATTAGCCTTTCTCTAAGCTCCTCTTCGGCTATATCAGTAAAGATACTGGCCTGGTCAAATAGGAACGAGTGAAAATGCTGTGGGATGCTCTTCTCCAGCTATTACCAATTCAGAAATTCCTCCTCCTCGTTGGCTGTCCAGAAAGCCTTTAAATGTGGACAGGATGTTTGAGTGGCATGCTGAATGACTCAAACTGTGTGCTATCACACATTCTTTCTAACTTGTGCCATAATAATACAGAAAGCTAGTAATACATTGCCGTGGTGGGAAGGAAGGGAAGTGAATTTTGTAGCCCCCCCACCTCCCGAGCCACCATCAAGGGAGCGCTGGTGACCACAGGAAGGTTGCACAATGCTTTTATAATTGGAAAAAATGAATAAAATTAGAGGCTTCTCTTCAGCGAGCTGGAGACAACGAGCCTGACAGCACTTTAGTAGTGACCCTCTCCCTCCCACACTGATTCCGCCTTAACTCTTTCTCCCCCAGGACTAGCTCACTAACAGAGGGTGGGAATCTCACTGGAAATCCACTGTACATGTCTAAATGAAATTAGCTGAGGTTGGGATCAGGAGCAGAGGCACAGGGAAGTTTTGGGACTGGAATGACACTGACATTGTAGTCAGGAAGGAAATTTCTGATCTGTGACCTCAGACTTTTAAATGAGATTGCATTCTATTGTGATTGGTTATTTGTTGCGTGTAGCACCAGACTTGGGTCCAATTGATTTCCTTAGTTGGTTCCACTCATCTTCATGAGGTACTAGCCTTCATTGTAAGGGTGGAGTGTCCAGTCTGCAGGACTGGTTCCACTGATGTGTGAAAACGGTATAATTCCTGTCACTGGAACCCAGTCTGTTTTCCCTGGGACCTTGCTGCTGGCATTTTCAGGGAAGATCATGTTGACCACTCAAAGAACCAATTTTTCGTATGGTTGGAAAGGGCAACATAGAAACATAGAAAATAGGAGCAGGAAGAGGCCATTCACCCCTTCGAGCCTGCTCCACTATTCATTATGATCGCAGCTGATCATCCAACTCAATAACCTGATCCCACCTTTCCTCCCTTAATTTGATCCCCTTCGCCTTGAGTGCTATATCTAACTGCTCTTTGAAAACATTCAATGTTTTGTCCTTAACTACCTCCTGTGGTAGCGAACTCCATGGGCTCACTGCTGTCTGGATGAAGAAATTTCTCTTCATCTCTGTCCTAAACGGTCTACCCTGTATCCTCAGATTGTGGCACCCGAAGATAAGTCCCATGTCCTGAGGCAGCTCTTAAAGGCATTTGTCAGTTTTTTTGTTGGATAACTTTATTGGATTTGTAATACTGGCTTTTTCCCTCCTGGTTTTGTTTCTTGGCATCAGAACATGTAGAGAATGCTTTTGCAGAATCAAAAACAGCAGAATACCGTCCATAAAGTCATCCGGCAGCCAACTGTAATTGAACGTTACAGGAGTTCAGCAGAAAAGCACGACCATAAATGAAGAATGGTATTAAAATGTGATTTCAGTAAACATTCAGTGCAGTGACAAGCCACCTAGCTGAAAATTACAGTAGCCAATGCAAGAAAGTTGATAATGTAAGTTGCTTCCAAAGCAACCCAATTGCAATATTTGTCGATTGGAATTGTTTAACATGAAATAAGATTAGAGTGGTTAGCTGACACCAGCCGGGTGTAACTACAGTTGCCATTATGTCACCTGCAGGGATTGGCAATTCTCATTGGCAATGACCAAGAACAGTCGCTCTGCAGCTCAGAATAAGTGAGAAGGCAGGAGTGCAGTTTTGCCATCTGTTGCTAGGAGACCTATAGCCATCCTGAAGCAGAGCAACAAAATTGTCATTGGCAGTCAAATGACCAGTGATTCACTGCAGAAAGGTGAAGACTAAAACTGGATCTAATCTTTACAGACTTTTATATTTGCTTAGAGTTACACATTACAACTCTTCTAATCCAACAACCATGGTTATAGCGGCTCAAGTGAATGCACAGTCAATGTCCACTACTCGAACACAATTAAATACAACCAATATGCAATTAACAATCAGTACCCTCCAATCTTGTCTTTTCCTATATTAGATGTGGATCATCTACAGCATTAGCTACCTTGCTGCCTATATAAAGCAAATATATGACCGGTGCCTTGCCAACATGCCCACATTATCATTTCATATCCTACTCTATGCTAAGGGCAGCAACTGACTGTCCAGTTTCGCCAAGCTACTGTACTTTACAAAGCTTGGGGAGGGGTGGGGATTGATACTCCGTGATTCGAGTGCAGCATTCTCTCATTTTCCTATGGCTAATGGAAATCTAGAGCAACAACTCATTTTATATTCAAGTGGTACAGCCAGACTATTTGGTCAGAAAGGTGTGGAGTGTTTCACTGCAATGCCACCTTCACATTTCTGAATTAGGCATCAAGTCATTATATGTTTCATGTTTTGTTCTGGGTGGCCACAGCCACACATTGGATAGCTTTTAATTTTCTATTTTGCATCTGCCCAGGATTTGTGTAGATGGGAATTAGAATGTCCCGAATTTGTGTAGATGTGACTTAGAATATTCAGAGTTTGTGTATAAGTGATTTAGAATATCCCATGAGCTTTTTAGGAAGGTTGAAGCCAGGGATACTCTACATCATGTCTTTCACCAGGAACTTGTGAATTATCAACTCCGTTTGGCTTTCCCGGTTTCCCCAGAATTGAAGTAGCATAACAAAGGTTGAGAGCATAGGTCCAAAAGATCTTGTGACATCTGGCAGCATTGAGGGATGTTCTTGTAGTCCTGGTGAATGGGGAAACGTTCATTTTCCTTGATTCTCTGAACTTTCCAGAGCATCGAAGCATCATGGCGAAGGATGGAGGAAGCAACATATGACTTCCCAGGCAGCCAGGGTGGGAGCGGGTGATTCAGTGATACACCACATTACTCTGTTCAGTTGAACATCAACAAGTTAAGTGAGGCTACTTCTGGTCCATAGTGGTGGACAGTACCTGGTACAGAGCTATCACTATACCTGAAACACTGAGACTGATGCTTCTCCAACTCACACTTTTCAGTTTCTAGAGCATGTTGACCATTGATTGCAGCTTGGTGCCTACCTTCTTTGGCTGGTCTCCAGCCTACCTTACTCTGAGACAGGCCGGAGTGAGATCAGGCAGCATTGAGTTGCCACAGAAGGTCACTTTCAAGGTGTGCTTACTGTTCCTGTTATTGAGATGAAATACAGTGACGATTATTTTTGGGGGTTTGACTTGAGCTTCCATATCAGAAAACATTCCTCCATGGCAGGGCTTCTCAAACAATGGGCCACTACCCCAATAAAATTTGGAGATTGGAACGTCCAAGACCGTAATGGTGGCTGTGGAGAGGAAACTCCAGCCTGGCACTGACACTGAGGTCCTATAATGCACTTTTTTGTACTTTGTGGCTCGCTGCTGGGGAGTGATCGGCAGGCAGCTTGAACAGGAATCTGGAATGGATGAACAATAAGGGCATGCGACAATTGAAGGGATGTGATGGTGGGGAGGGTGGGGGGTGGGGGTCAGGATTTAGCCTCTGCCTGGGTAAAAGTTATGAACTCCTCGTTGGCCGGATGCTTCTCTAATCTGCAGCTGAACAGTCTCAGAGTAATTTAATAGTTGCTTGCAGCTCAGATCATGGACACATTTTTTTTAATAGTAGAGCTTCCACCTCCAGCAGTGAGCTTTCTGATTCATCTACCAATGATAAAGAGATATGAAATATGTTCATAAATATGACAGCATTTTCCTGAGGTATGTGTGCATGTGTTTCAGTCACACCTGAAGAAAGGCCGAATGGCCTCATTTGCCTATAAGTGGTAGCCTGCAAAAGCATAAAGCCAAATAAGCTTCAGTGACGCTTTGGAGACCATTCACAAGGAATATATCAGGAAACCAAAATCACTTCACCGAATTGGAGAGGAGAGCTTTTACAGCAATAATCTCAGTTGATGAGGGCTATAACCATCTCTGAATTGTGCTGTTGCTTTGCTTTATTTTGGCACGTTGATACAGTGGTGAAGGTTATTATCCTGCTGTTTGGTTTTATTTAGTCAGTTTAACAACAAAATGGTGATGGTTATTATTACTTTGGCGCTGCACTCTCCCACCCCCACCCCTCCCTCCGCCTGGCTCAAAGGCTGAGGGCCACACCATCCCACACACCCAGCTCTGGGCCGCGACATCTGAGACGTTAAAATGGGTTCACATCAGGAAAGCACTGCTTCGTGGGATTTGAGTTTCCTTTCAACTTGGACTTGATGTTGCTGAAAGTTGTGCGTCCTGACAGTAGTTCCTTTTCATTTCTCCAACATCACTGTTTGACCTTTGTAATTCAGGACTCCATACTATCTCCTCCAGCTGCACTCTCTGGAGTTTGTGGAGGTGTGCTCATGTTTGCAAACATTGCTATGGGTGCTCTGAGGTGTCTTCTTGTGTATCCACTGACAGACAAGTCTTCAGTTCTTCAGCAGCATCAAAGGAATATTTGAATGCTGTCTCTGAGACATACACCATCCAACAGCGGTGTCTGCCTTTATATGAGCAGATAAGGAGGATAAGGCATAACAAGAGTAAAATGGTATTCACTCTGAGTTTTAGACAGCACGGTGCACAGTGGTTAGTACTGCTGCCTCACAGCGCCATTGGCCAGGTTAAATTCACCCTCAGTGTGCCCAAACAGGCGCCAGAGTGTTATCTCCGACTAGGGGATTTTCACAGTAACTTCATTGCAGTGTTAATGTAAACCTACTTGTGACACTAATAAATAAATAAAATTGCTCTTGGTGGCGAGAGGAGGCCTCTTGTATTTTCTTAGGCATTGTAATTTTTAAACTGTACACTAGCTTAGGTTAGTGCCATTGTATTAGGTGTCAAATGTTCAACAGGCAGGTCAGTAGCCTTGAGTTGTTAACTAATGAAGTCCATATACGGTGACAGTCACAGGTCCACTCATTTTGTGTGTTAATAGCTGACCATGCATCATGTAGCCAGGTTGTTTTAGAATGATATGCTTTGTAAAACCTTTATAGAAATGTCACTATGCCAAGGGTTTTATTCCAGTGTGCTTCCTATTGTATAATGAACATGATTGAAAGGGTGAATGTTGGATCAATATTTTGTGGCATGCATGCTTGGCCCTTCCATCTGGTACTATCGGGTATCATGGCCCCTTTCAAAAGATCTTCCATTATCTTCTGCCAACTCTTTCCAAGTACTTCATTGGTCACTACTTACTGTGGGTGAACAGGACTGTGGGCTCCCCTGGAATATCAGCAAGGCCAACTGTCCTCACACTCACCTCATGCAGTACCCTCTCTGCTTTGTCATCTGTTTAGCAGAAGGCTGAGGCTTTGCCAGGCCAGCACTTGCTAACAGATTTGTGTTCTTACCTCTGTGATTGTTTGACGATGGGTTTGTGTCTGCTTGCCACTTCTTTTGCTTCAAACAGCTCTTGGAAAGCATCCCAGAAATTTTTGACTTCATGTGCGACCACTTATCTTTAAGCAAGCTCCCAGCGGGAGAGTCAGCCTACACCAGGAGCTTGTTTTTATATGAAATGAGGACATTGGAAAACTGATGAGGCTTGCTGTTACCAGTTGGCCAAATGCAACACTCGCATTGCAGTGCAGTCCCGTCAGACTTCAGACAGAAGTGTGTGAGTGCTAATAGAAACTAGTAGAGCATCTCCGAGGCAGACTGGCTTGCCTGGCATTACCCCAGAGGCTCTACTCTTCCTCTGAGCAAGTCAGCTCGGAGAATCAGTTGCTTCACTTCTGTATAATTTATTGCAAGCAATTAAACATTTCCTTTCGCCTCTGGAAGCTGAACTTTAATTCAGTCTGCAGAAATTAGATTTCTCTTTTGCTCTCTGATAGTTGTAAAATTCCTTTGTGAAGTTATTTTGGGAAACCCTGATTGTGTTTGTCGTATTCACAGCCCAGCAGTATAGAACGTGCTGTCAGTCCCATGGAGAGGCTTCGTAAACATGGTTAGTGTGGGAAAATGAAATGTGATATCGAAGGGCTTCTTCCGATATTAGGTTAGGGCACATTGTCAGGACAATGTGGACAGAACATTATTCAGTATCCAGCTGTATTCTAAATGATTTGGGAGTGACACTGATTCCTAAAAGTTAAAAAAAATCCATTCCTAAGCAACAAAATCTGGAGGAAAAGGAATAAAATTTCACCAGGAGATACATAAGTGTTTAATTTGAAAATTTGACTGAACCTGTATCCCTGCCAAGTTATTAGTAAGGATTGCTCATCTTAAGTTGAATTAATCATCATGGAAGTCGTTATAGAACGGATAATGTTTCCCTTCAATAATGTTATTGGTAATGATGCCTTACTTAATTACAGAGAAGGTTGCTAACTGGTGCCTAATTCTTCAAAATAATCAAGACAAAGTATAATGAGATTAATACTTTATATGTGTTTCTATGTGAAATGGTGAGCAAGCTGTAGATTTGACTCATTTTGATTCTAATCTCTTCCTCGCTGATGATCAAGTTTCTGTTTTTCTTTGCAAGATCCCTCTGACTCCTGGGTTTCCGTAAGACATACACAGACTGTTTCTGCCAGCATTTTGCCTCTCCGCATCACTGTGGTCGAGATAAGAGACTCAGCAGAGTCGGGGCTTGAAACCTGTATCCCACCACTACATTATGCAGTTGGTCGCTCTGACATGCTACAGCACCAGCTTTTCATGTTCTTATTGGGAGCAGAAGACAGCAGGCAGTGAAACAATTCTTGGACACAGTCGGAAAGGCAAAGCAGGAACACTGGCATCGCCTGTATACCTTCAAGCAGCCATTTATACAGAACATTATCAACACTTGGGAGACTTGTCACACAGTGGCCCTCTCAACTGAAAAATAATGCATGACCTCAAGGAACTTGAAATATAGATGAGAAAATAATATATTGCAATATCAAAAAAAAGCATGCCATGGCCAACAGGCAGTGATTGACCTGGATTTTGCAGTCTGCAGCAAAGTGCCGATGCTCACCACTGTCCTTGATGAAAGCCTTCCACAAAGATCTAGTGAATACTGTTGGCATGAAATTACCTTTGCTGATGTTAACTTCATTCAAGCACCAATCATACGGGATCCCTGGCAGCCAGTAACAGTGATGTCATTGGGCAGTCTCAGCAGCGAATCGCATTTAAAAATTCTCACAGACAGCAAACCAGAAAGTTAAAGATGCTAATTATCCTTCATTTTTAATCATTTTAAAAAGAACAAAATAAAGATTGGGACATACACATGGGATAAAGGTAGAATCCAAACCATTATAACTTTATTATTTTAAAAGCTATGATTTTTTTTTAAATAATAGAAATTTGACATTCTATAAATATTGAATTAGTTTTTCAGGGCCAGTGAGGTTGCTCAACAGTAATTATGACTTAGTAAAGCATTGAAAACTTAATTACCCCTCATTCAGTGTTCAAGGGTCTTTACAGCAAGACAAATAGAATAGATAATGGAAGTTTAGGTCAAGTGATTTTTAAGGTTTCTCTCTGCGAGAAATTCAGCCATGTACCCGATGGAAAAGTGGTGAGTTCTTGACAGCAACTTCTGGATTTCCACATTCAGTAGTGTCTGAGAGAAGATCGGCAGTGAACTCAGACAGTTTCTTGACCTTTATCTTGATTCCTTAGGGTCCATCTCATTCATTTTGAAGTTACTCGCCATTAGTTTCTTCAATTCCCTTATGGAGAACTTTTTCTTTTTCTCAATTTTCTAATTTTTCTCCCGCTTTGTCCACTGTCCTGAAACCATTGGCGTGCTGCAGGGATATTGTCCCTCCTTACACTCAACCTGATTGTCATTCTTGATGAGCGAAACCTTGAACTGTGCACTGATGTAAAGTGCTCCATAGCGAGCCAGCATCCTATTTTGCACCTCTCCCAATTTTTTTATTTCCATCGCCCTGGGTTCATCATCAAACAAAGTCAAGATTTACCTGAGTGAGTGACACCATTTGACATCCTATTAACCCAAGGGAAGCATCAACCCTTGGCCGAATCTGACACTTGTGAAGGTATTTGTCAGCTTTCACTTCTGCAATGTGACCTCTCCCTGTGCTCCAATGCCTGGGATAATTCTGATCGAAAATAATGACTTAACTTTTCCTAGTTTTTAAAAAACGTGCAGCTGTACCTTGGTTGCTTGTTTGGGTAGCAAATAATGTGATGACGATGCGTTCTTACTCCCCATTTGTGGTGAACCATCGTTGGTTCCCACTGTGGGATTGTTCTAATGTTGTTGTTGGGTTGTTCTAATGTTGTTGTTGGGCTAGGGTGGGATTGATACACCTGTGGTTGTTACTGTTGTGGCACATCCCAGTCGGGCTCCGCCTCCTGGGAGAGGTATAAGACCCACTGCTCGGGCGGGACCTCTTCAGTCTGGGATAGTGTGTTAAAGTTCTGTTAGTTCCATTGTTAGTTAATAAAAGCCTTCTTTTACCGAAGCTTCGTGCCTCGTGTCCAATTGATGCGCATCAATTTTATTAACTAACATTAAGCTCTCGACGGAAGAAAAAAAAGAAAGGAGAGTATGGAGCAAATCCTAAAGCCAGAACGTCTGACGCTAGATCCACGTGCGGTGGGCGCTTCTAACACCTTCGACCACTGGCTGAAGTGTTTTGAAGATTACCTGGCAGCCTTCGCAGCGGTCACCACAGATGATGACAGACTCCGGGTCCTCCATGCGAGGGTAAGCGACACAGTCTACCTCGCGATCCGTGCGGCCACCACTTACCCGAGGGCCCTCGAGCTTTTAAAAAAGCGCTATACGAAACCTCCCAACGAGATCCACACTCGTTACCTCCTCGCTACACGACGTCGGCAGTCGGGCGAAACCATGGAGGATTACGCCAATGAGGTCTTGCAGCTAGCCAGGGGCTGTGACTGCAAAGCTGTGTCGGCTGAGCAGTACATGTATGACCTCGCCCGAGATGCGTTTGTGGCCGGGGTCGGGTCTTCATACATCCGTCTCAAGCTGCTAGAAAAGGGAAATCTCAACCTGACCCAAGCTATGGAATTAGCTGAAATGCTTGAGGCGGCTTCGAAGAGCTTGGTCCTGTAGCCGGAGGACCATGTGGAGACAACGTGGCAGGAGCAGTCGCAAATCCCTCCTCGCCCCACGGGCTCGAAGTGCAGTGTTATGGCGTGCTCCCATGTGGACCAGACGACGGCTGCAGCCCCATGCGGCCCGCGGTGCTACTTCTGCGGAGGAGCCAAGCATCCACGACAAAAGTGTCCCGCTAAAGCGGTAGTCTGTAACCTATGCGGTAAAAAGGGGCATTATGCGAAGGTGTGCAGATCGAAGCCCAAGAACGGCAGTGCGGCCTGTGACCCTTCAGAACGGGGATCATCACCATCGTCGTCGAAGTACTCACGGGGTTCGTCCACGTGCGAGTCCAGGACGACGCCATTGCGGTCGACGGAGTCGGAGGAGGATGACCACCAGGAGTCGCTACGTTTGGCGCCCTCACCCGTGTGCGATTCATGGGGGTGGCCATTTTGGTCGACGATGACCATGAGCGACCAGCAGGGGTCCTCAGCATCGACCTCAGCTGCCTGCAGTGACGTTCACGGACCAACGGTGGCGTCGATCACCCTGAACCAGGCTAAGCACCACAGGCTTGACTGTTCGATGATGGATATACAGGTAAATGGTCGTGCAATTTATTGTCTGTTTGACAGCGGGAGCACTGAGAGCTTTATTCACCCTGACACTGTAAAGAGGTGTGGACTCCAGATTCAACCTGCCAAACAGACAATCTCTATGGCATCAAGGTCCCGGTCTGTCCCTGTGCTAGGACGTTGTGTGGTAACCTTGAAAGTGCAAGGCACAATTTACGAGCGATTCAGGCTCCTTGTGTTGCCGCATCTTTGCGCACCAATTCTCCTCGGACTAAACTTTATGGTCCACATGAAGAGTGTGATCCTACAGTACGGTGGGCCACTCCCTTCGCTGACAGTAGGGGAACAGCTGCAGTCTCCAAATTGTCCAAAGCGCCCCGCATGCAATCTTTCTACATTAAAGATCACCACACCCTCTTTATTCAAGAATCTGGTACCAGGCTGCAAGCCCATCGCTACTAAAAGTAGGCGTTACAGCACTGAAGATCGGATCTTCATCAGATTTGAGGTTCAGGGACTCCTCAAAGAAGGGATCATACAGCCCAGTGTTAGTCCGTGGAGAGCACAGGTTGTGGTGGTCAAGAGCGGGAACAAACCCTGGATGGTCATTGATTACAGTCAGACCATTAATCAATATACGCAGCTGGATGCGTATCCCCTCCCGCGCATATCTGATATGGTCAATCAGATTGCGCAGTACCGGGTGTTCTCCACCATAGACCTTAAGTCCGCCTACCACCAACTCCCCATTCGCCCAGAGGACCGACACTACACGGCCTTTGAGGCGGATGGTCGTCTGTATCAGTTTCTTAGGGTTCCATTTGGTGTCACCAATGGGGTCTCGGTCTTCCAGCGTGCTATGGACCAAATGGTGGACCAGAACAGGCTGCGGGCTACCTTCCCGTACCTGGATAATGTCACCATCTGCGGCCGTGATCAGCAGGACCATGACACAAATCTCCAGAACTTTTTACGCACTGCATCTCACCTGAATTTGACCTACAACAGGGAGAAGTGTGTATTCCGTACGCGCCGGTTAGCCATCCTGGGATACGTGGTGGAAAACGGAGTCATTGGCCCTGATCCAGACCGTTTGCGCCCCCTTGCTGAACTTCCCTTGCCCGCTAGCGCAAAAGCACTGAGAAGGTGCCTAGGCTTCTTCTCCTATTATGCGCAGTGGGTCCCCAACTACGCGGACAAAGCCCGTCCGCTTATTAAGTCCACGACTTTTCCACTCACGCCAGAGGCCCAATTGGCCTTCAAGGAATTGAAACACGACATCGCGAAAGCCACGATGCACGCGGTAGACAAATCCATCCCTTTTCAGGTGGAAAGCGATGCATCTGATTTCGCCCTGGCCGCCACACTAAACCAGGCGGGCAGGCCCGTCGCATTTTTTTCCCGCACCCTCCAAGGCCCCGAAATTCGGCATTCAGCGGTGGAAAAGGAGGCCCAGGCCATTGTGGAGGCCGTCAGACACTGGCGCCATTACCTGGCGGGAAAGCGGTTCACCCTGATCACGGACCAGCGGTCCGTGGTGTTCATGTTCAACAACACGCAGAGGGGCAAGATCAAGAATGATAAGATCTTGCGGTGGAGAATTGAACTCTCCACCTATAACTACGATATCATGTATCGTCCAGGGAAACTCAATGAGCCCTCGGATGCCCTCTCGCGCGGAACATGCGCTACTACGCAGGAGGATCGCTTGAACGCCCTCCATAATGATCTGTGCCATCCAGGGGTCACTCGGCTCTACCACTTTATCAAAGCCCACAACCTGCCTTACTCGGTGGAGGACGTCAGGTCGGTGACAAGGAGCTGTCGGATTTGCGCGGAATGCAAACCGCACTTTTACCGACCTGACCGGGCACATTTGGTCAAGGCCACTCGCCCCTTCGAGAGGCTGAGTGTGGATTTTAAGGGCCCCCTTCCCTCAACAGATCGGAACGTGTACTTTCTGAACATAATAGATGAGTACTCCCGGTTCCCGTTTGTTGTCCCCTGCGCGGACACGTCGACTGCCACGGTGATCAAGGCATTCCGTGATCTTTTTACCCTGTTCGGGTACCCCAGCTATATCCATAGCGACAGGGGCTCGTCGTTCATGAGCAATGACTTGAGGCAATTCCTGCTCTCATACGGGATTGCCTCTAGTAGGACCACGAGTTACAACCCTAGGGGTAATGGACAGGTGGAAAGAGAGAATGCTACAGTCTGAAAGGCTGTCCTATTGGCGCTGAAGTCCAAAGGCCTTCCAGTCTCCCGTTGGCAGGAGGTCCTCCCTGATGCGCTTCACTCCATTCGCTCCCTCCTGTGTACGGCAACCAATGCTCCTCCCCACGAGAGGATGTTCTCATTCCCTCGGAAGTCGTCCTCGGGGATATCTTTACCAGCCTGGTTGACGTACCCAGGACCCGTCCTTCTGCGGCGACATGTAAGGGCCCGCAAGTCCGATCCCTTGGTCAAACAGGTCCACCTCCTCCACGCCAACCCTCAGTATGCCTATGTGGCATATCCTGACGGGCGAGAGGACACAGTCTCGATCCGAGACCTGGCGCCCGCAGGGGACGTAGCAACTCCTGTCGCTCCCATATCCCCAGTGACGAATCCCTTATCCTTTATTTCTCCCCCGGACGTGGTGCGGACAGCACCGGGACCAGTGCTTAACAGTTTTACTCCAATGCACAGCTTGCCTGAGCCCCGAAGATCGGCGCCATCGCAGAATGTATCGGGATCCCCTGCACTACCGCTTCATCAGGGTCAACCGGCCTGTGAGTCCGTGGGAGAACAGCTGGACGCTGTTTTGGGGAGAACGCCACCGCAAGCACCTGCTCCGGTGTCACCGCCGGTATTGAGGAGGTCACAACGACGGTGCGGTCCTCCAGACCGTCTGAACTTATAATCTGTTGACATTTTAGTCTGTTTTCGTACCCCGCCGGCCTTTGTTCTCAAAGGAGGGGTGAATGTGGTGAACCATCGTTGGTTCCCACTGTGGGATTGTTCGAATGTTGTTGTTGGGTTGTTCTAATGTTGTTGTTGGGCTAGGGTGGGATTGATACACCTGTGGTTGTTACTGTTGTGGCACATCCCAGTCGGGCTCCGCCTCCTGGGAGAGGTATAAGACCCCCTGCTCGGGCGGGACCTCTTCAGTCTGGGATAGTGTGTTAAAGTTCTGTTAGTTCCATTGTTAGTTAATAAAAGCCTTCTTTTACCGAAGCTTCGTGCCTCGTGTCCAATTGATGCGCATCACCATTTTGAGATTACAGTTTTTAATTGAAATTCTTATTTCTTTAATCATAATTCAGGTCCCACAGGGCACGTGTGTGTGTATGGAGCATTAGTTTTACCCTCTGGGCCAGCTCCTCCCTCAGTTAGCTGTCATGGATAGGGGAGGAAAGATGAACTGAAACCCTCAATTCCTTTCACTTCCATCCGTAATCAGTGTGGATTTATTTTTGAAAAGATAGATGTGACTGTTTGTGCATAGTCAATCTGAAGAGTACCAGCAGAGAGAAAGAGAGAGCGACGTGCGCATGCATGTGTGCACACATGCACACATAGCTACACATACACATACAGCCACACACCCCACAATGATAGTGTACTTACACAAGTATCACCTCCTTCCGTGATGATGTCTGACCTCAACTTAGCTCCTCTCTTATTGTGAAGGACAAGTTTGAGACATTATCTTTTGTTGAACTCTGAACACAAAATACCATTAAACCATCGTGTGTTTTTGAGAGTCATGTGAAGAAAGACACCTTCTCACTCTTGAATTGTCGTTCAGGTGTCTGAGGGATGAATATCAGGATTACTGCAGCGTTCCTTCGAAGCGAAGAAAGTTTAGCAGACCATGAAGTCAGGCACTCGTGGCTGTTGCCTCTGGAGGTCCAGTTTCTTTACAAGTGAACTCAAAGTTTTGGAATCAGGCTGGGAGGCTTGTACAAGACTTTTAAGCCTCTCAGTTCTTGAAAGGCATAGACAGCACTGCCTTTCTCTGTCGCTATTGTCTTGCTGGTGTTATTCTGAAGGCTTCCCCCAGGTCCCTTCTGAGTTCTGGGATAAAAGAACTTCAGTATCAGAGAACCAGTTTCAATCACATGGTCAACAGCCGTTGATATTCAATAGAGGTAGATTGTGGCCTTTCATGTTTAACTTCTAGATAACTGGTCTTGTCAGCTTTCCTTAGATTTGCATCTGGTCTGTCTTTGCTTGACCAGATAGTGTATAATTGGTGACAGAGATGGCAGGAAAAGTGTTTTTCATTCTGAGAAGAAAAACAAGTATAATGTAAGTACAGTTCTCTGTAGGATTAGAAGTTCCTTACAGCTATGAAAAAGTATACATATACTGCACAGATTGTATATATTTCTATGTTGGAAGAATTGCCAGTTCTACTTAATTGCTTTGTGTCTTCTGTAACACAGCCCCTGGCAAAGCAATATAAACATTAGACAGCTGGATAGTGAACTTTATAATGTGGTTGGAATTTGGAGCTTCACCATTACAACAATATTTTTCAAATGAGTGCCATAAATATGTCTTTCAAAAATGGTCATTACATGACTGACATCACCCAATCATACTTTCACTGTGGGAGGAAATTGTAGGCAAGACACTAAAATCAAGATAGCAGCCATTTTATTACATGGCTATTGGTGAAAGGAACTGGTAGCACTTTCCAGAAATAACACAGTTAATTCTCAGACTTTCTTCTCCTTGTCTCACACCATATTTGAGAAATGAGCAAGAGTCCCACTCTATGGTCTCAGTGACTCCCTTTCTTGGAAAGGCCTCCAGGAGACACACAAGCAGTGGCACAGGTCACCTCATCTTCAAGCTCACCGTCTTCCATGATGATGTCTGACCTCAACTTAGCTCCTCTCTTATTGTGAAGGACAAGTTTGAGACATTATCTTTTGTTGAACTCTGAACACAAAATACTATTTTAATACATTATAGGGTGGGAGCATTTCCACAATTGCTTCAATCAGGCTCTTTCTATAAAGAGTGGAAGTAATCAATGGAATGAAGTTTGGATGCAAGTCTGACAAAGGAGTTCTCCTGAGGTGCTGGGATATCTTTTTCTAGTGTGTTCTGTGGTGTGTGATGTGGACACTAAGTGCTCCATGGGGTAGCTTGGAAGGAGACAGACACAATAGGAGCTGATGAGCTCAAATGTCGGTCAAGACTGGGACATGAACTTCCTTTTGGATTGCAATCTGCTCACTCGGATTACCAGCTAGCTGATAAATGTCTCCAGTTTCAATGGAGTCCACTATAAATAGAAACATGTTCTGTGTCTCTGTACACTCTTGTCTCCCATGATAGGTTATAATGTTTCATTCACTGTGTCCACATCCGCAGTGCTATTTGTTGAAGCTGGCTCTAACATTGCTCTGATGGCATAAATCTTTGACTTAACTTGAGAAGATTAGCTGCTGCGGAAGGCAGGCAGGTGCATTTTCTGAGAATGTAAATGGCTAAAAATCATCTAATCCAAAAATGGTAGAGATTTCAGGGAGGAAAGAATAAACAAATAAATATTTATTGAGAAAATACTGTAAATGTGTCATGGGAAATAGTGCAAAGCAATTAAAATGTCAAGAATTGAAAATAAAATAATTTTATTTGCCTGTCCTCTAGGCCCACAATGTTTATTCCTCAAACATACCAATATGTTGTAGACAGGGCTAGCTAAGATTATTCATTCGATTCAGAGTATAGTGACCAGATTTTAACAGCCCTTTCATAAAGTTTTTGATCACAATCAGTTATCCAAATAGATGCTCTGACCAGATACTAACTAATGAAAGTAGGTTATTTAAGTATAACAGTACCACAAGCTCCCTGTCACTCTGAGCTTCTTTAAAAGTACAGACTGACAGAGTTTCACGGAGTACAGAAAACTATCACCTTCATGTTTAGATCTCTCTTAGTGGAGGAGTGCTTTGATAGTTAAAAATCTACTCGAGTGGACAAGTCTAATAAATTCAATTTATTACTGTCAATACTTTCGTGTGTTATGATTTAAAGGCACCATTTGCTCATAAGGATTGTGCAAACATGTTGTGGGCTCATTTACTAATTCTAGGCACATGCGGACAGATAGACATGGACAGAAAGCTTGAAGACCCGTGTGTGTGTGTTTCTGCTCCAGACCAAAGTGAAACTGAGGCTGGATCATATGACACACTTCCCTTAAACTGATGGCATGCTGCTATCTTTTGAAGGTATCTTACAACAATATTCATACTGCAGGATTTGATTATAAGACTCTGATGTCAGTAATAAATGTCCGGGTGCTCCGGTTTCCTCCCACAGTCCAAAGATGTGCGGGTTAGATTGACTGGCCATGCTAAATTGCCCCTAAATTTCAGGGGGATTAGCAGGGTAAATACATGGGGTTATGGGGATAGGGCATAGGTGGGATTGTTGTCAGTGCAGGCTTGATGGGCTGAATGGCAGCCTCCTGCATTGTAGCTGGGTGCTGGGTAGAGATTCTATGATTCTATGTACCTAACCAGCAGTGAGACCAGCTCAGCAATAATTCTGGAAGCGGCCTCTAAATTAGCCTCCTTCACACGTCCGTCTGATTAAGGATGACAAGCAAACTTCTGAAGCTGCTGGCACAGTCAGAGAGCCGACAGCTCCAGATCTTCAGCAGTCCCGTCAGGAGAGGTGGGCACTCTGGTATATTCCTGTATCCTCTGGTGTATTCCTGTTGTCCCCACAGTAAGCCTGCCAGCGCTGGCCTGGGAAAATTCAGCCTAAGGGCTCACCTGATTTTAAAAAGTATTCCTTGGGCAACGAGGGAGGATTGATCACTATCCTTATCTGCTCTTTCCTACTCGGCTGTTGTGGTACTTGGCGTTGAGTCTCAGCTGCTGTTCTTGTATGTCAGACGTTTTAGTAAAAGAAGTCAGCATAAACTAACAAAACTTTCCTTTCTATCGCGGGCTGAAACACAGAGCAGAAGTTTTGCAGCCAGCTAATTTGTCAGTTTTTCTTGTGCTACAGCTGCTTTGCTGGGTTTTACAATTTTGTTGAACAAAAAAAAAATGATTAATGCATGAGGGAGCTATCAAGGTCAGATGACATCAGGTTCTGAGAACGGGTTGATAAACTGGATACTCAGCTAAATTTTGTAAAAATACAAGGTGGTGTGTTATCAAATTGGGGAAACAAAATGGACCGCAAGATTTTATTTATGATTATTTTATGTTTTAAAAAAAAGTGTTTGTAATGTTGAGAACTGGTAAAAGTATTCTCAAACAAATACTAATTAGAGCCAATGACAGTTTGCATTAATTGTTTTATTTACAATATTCCAACCAGTTAAAGCAAACATACGTTTCCTTCAAAATATCAAACCCACTTAATATTAATATCTTGCATATGGAAAGTTAATTTCTGTGAGGTCTTAAAATTGCATCTAAGAGGGACAATCCAGAGTAAGAATGAGCAAGCATTGAGATCTATTTTCACTTTTTGCACCAATTAGTAAGTACTTCAAGATCAAGTATAGCACAGACCAAATATGGAGCAAATATTCACCTACACTGCTTCAAAAGTGCATTATAACTCTAATCGCTGATCTTTACTATGGTGTATTCCCCACATTATATTCAGCCTTGTAATTCCTTTTGAGTGGCTGCACCAAATTAGTACCAAGTTGTGCCAAATACTGGGCAGTTTTGGACAGTAACTAATTGAAATCTTACTGAAAAATGGCCAAAATGTCATTTAATAATGGACCTTTGCTTTAAGCCTGGATAAGATTCAAATTTTTAGTAACTGAGAGGAGAACTTTATGCTCCCAATTAGTCACCCTTAAATATTTCTTTTTAGATGTAATGTAATTCATATTTAATTCTTGGAAACAAGTGGAAATATTTCAGTCTTTACATTTTTGGTCTTTTATTATCCAAGGCAATTTTAACACAGGCCAAATATCCTCAGCAACCTGAAACACCCCATAGCGCCTGTGGTTCCTCTCAGGCTTCCTGTGGAGCTGCCAAACATGTCGTCAGTGCCATAGCTCTAAGTTTTGAGAGTCAAAGCTGTGGAGAAAGCAGCCCACCGGTTCAATCCTGGCGTGGGCGTTTTCAGGCCCTGCACTCCTGCCATTTGAGATTTTCACACTGACAATGAGACTTTGTGGTCTCTTAGACAACTTGGAGATGGCCACCTGAAGGCATTTAACGGAAGCAAACACCCAACAATTAATATTTAAGCAAATGTTTCTAGGTAGCATCTATCCATAGAAAGCATAGAATCGCTACAGTGTAGAAGGAGGCCACTTAGCCCATGGAGTCTGCACCCACTCTCTGAAAGAACGTCTTTATCCAGGCCCCTCCTCCCCTCCCCCTGCCCTCTTGCTGTAACCACATGCATTTACCGTGGTTAATCCGCCTAACCCGCACACCTTTGGACTGTGGGAGGAAACTGGAGCACCTGGATGAAACCCACGCAGACATGAGGAGAACGTGCAAACTCCAACAGTCACCCAAGGCTGGAATTGAACCCAAATCCCTGGCGCTGTGAGGCAGCAGTGCTAATCACTGTGCCACCATGCTGCCGCTTGTGCCACTGCACTGCCACTTGTCACCATGTGCCCATTTTCTCTTCGTTTCACTGTACTCCAAAGAACAGAAATATGGATCTCTATTTCCAAAGCTCATTTTAGAAGAGCACCAAGAATGACTTTTACATTCCCTCTCCATGATGTAGTGGATATTAAAGGCTTCGTCTTGGTTGAAAAAATCTCTTCCCATTACAAACCAAAATATATGCAAATGTCATCATGTCTGCAGAGGATATCAGTTACTTCCTGAGGCTGGCTTATTTTACAAAATGATTTTTAATGTGACATTTTCTGTAAATGAAATTGCTGCCTTGAATTAGTGATGATTCATACAAGCAGGAACCACCTGCTTTTGACCAGTCTGAAATCACAGCGGTCAGTGACTGAAGTTGCTACTGGCTGCTCAAGGAGCTGGTGGATTTTGGTTCTGCAATTATTCTTGTGGTTAATACAATGGTTTGAAGTGAGTTGTTTGGTATTTGCACAGACACATGATAAATCGAAGAAATCTCTTCTGACTATAACAACAAGCACTACTATTCCAAACTTAAATTGATGGATTGGGGGACATGCACAATATTGCAGCAACCCTCTTTCTCACCCCGCGCCCACCCCGCCCCTCACCCTATTCTTCCTTTTATAGCCATATGATTCACGCTGGAAAATGCTTCCATTGATAACAGAAGCCCCATTTATCAAGCAGTAGCTAACAGAACTATTAACTTTTTAATGGAATATTTCCACGTGTTGATAATGGGCGACGCAGTAGCACAGTGGTTAGCACTGCTGCTTCACAGCTCCAGGGACCTGGGTTCGATTCCCGGCTTGGGTCACTGTCTGTGTGGAGTTTGCACATTCTCCTTGTGTCTGCGTGGGTTTCCTCCAGGTGCTCCGGTTTCCTCCCACAGTCCAAAGATGTGCGGGTTAGGTTGATTGGCCATGCTAAAAATTGCCCTTAGTGTCCTGAGATGCATAGGTTAGAGGGATTAGTAGGTAAATATGTAGGGATATGGGAGTAGGGCCTGGGTGGGATTGTGGTCGGTGCAGACTCGATGGGCCGAATGGCCTCTTTCTGTACTGTAGGGTTTCTATGATTCTATGATTTCTATAACATGGCTTTCAGTAAATAAACATCGCCGCACCAAAGCAAATGTATAAAACAAGTGGATTATTATTATTATCTTCATGAAGGCATGCAGCATCAATAAACCTTTGGTTCTATTACTAATCAATTGATTTACTGGAAGCATGTATTGTCTTGGCACAATGGCCTGGTTGCACAGCCACGGGAATCCATGATATCGGGACACATAGGTTCTATCCACCATTTCACTGAGGGCCCAATCTCACTGGTGTTGCCTTGGGGGGTGGGGGGGGGGGGGGGGGGGGGCGTAAAATGCAAGTAGAATCCAGAGAGGGAACATGAAAAATCCAACAAGACGATAATCCTAGAGTCACTATCACCAGCCACCAAATGGTATGCGTCAAGGGCTGGGGTTGCACTAGGTTGCAGGGTTTCTTGTGGGTTAAAAATCAGGGCAGATTTCTGGTAGGAAACCAACCAGGTGTCTCAAAGAGTTCAACACCTCAGTAGCTATTTTCTTTTGAAAATTACACTTAGCCATCTCGAGAGGGAGAGAGTGTTTGCTGGAAACTGAGACTTCAGAAAGCAGAAAAAAGCAGAATAAGTGAAACAATGAGAAGTGAAAGAAACAAAAGTCTGAGGTTATGTACCAACCAACTCAGGAACAGCTTAATCCCTGCTGCATCAGACTTTTGAATGGACCTTCCTCATATTAAGTTGATCTTTCTCTACACCCTAGCTATGACTTCCACACCTGTCCTTTCCTTCTCTATGAATGGGATGCTTTGTCTGTATAGTGTGCAAGAAACAACACTTTTCAGTGCATCCTAATACATGTGACAATAATAAATCAAATCCAATCAAAGAATGAAACAGGATGTGCAAAGAATAAAAGGGGAGGCAGTGGCAGAGTGTTGTTGTCACTGGACTAATGATCCAGAGGGGACCCAGGTTCGAATCCCACCACGGCAGGTAGTGAAATTTGAATAAAAATCTGGAATTAAAAGTCTAATGTTGACCACAAAACCATTGTTGGTTTTAGTAAAAATCCATCTCGTTCACTCCTGTCGTTTAGGGAAGGACATCTGTCATCCTTACTTAGCCTGGAGTCACGTGTTGACCAAACCAAGTAAGGACAGCAGATTTCCTTTCATAAAGAGCATTTGTGAATCCGATGGGTTTTTACAACGATTGACGGTGGTTTCATGGTCATCATTAGACTTTCCATTCCAGATTTTTATTGAATTCAAATTTCACCAACTGCCCTGGTGAGATTCTAACTCAGGTCCCAAAGCATTATCCTGGGTCTTTTTTTAATATTGGCACCTTGATCTTTCAAAAACCTATGTTACCGGCAGATAGGGCTCATTCAGAGCCTCCCCCTCCACCATGAGGTTGTACGATCCACTCCTTCACTTTTTTCCAAAATGTCAGAAAATATGGTGGGAAAAGCTGTCAGCGCAGCCAATGGACTACATCTGCTTTCCCTGCCAAGCTGACACTTCAGGGGGTAAAGAACGGGAAAACTCTACTCTGATCTGTATCTTTGTAGGTTACAACACCTCACATGCCTATCCAAGTGATTTTAAATGTAATGCTTAAAAGATAAGTATAGAATGCTATCCCTCCCTTTACACTCAGTCAAATTAAATTCATCTCAATGGAAAAGAAAACTGGACACATTGGCCAGGATTTTCCGCTCCTGCCGGCAGTGGGGTCCATGGTAGGTGGGGGAGGAGAATACGATGGGAAGAAAAATAATCAGATTCCCAATGGCGGGAAATGCCAGTGGTTCCAACGTTCATGATGGGTCGTCATTCCCAAGGTAGGCCACCAGGGATCCATTTAGTATATCATTTATAGGATTTAAATGAGCACCTGACTGGATTGCGGGAGCCTTGGCAGAGATCAGTGCCTCCATTGCAAGCTTGATTCCGTGAATGGACCCAGCCTGGCTTGTCCCAGTGGGGCAGAGGTGGGCCAGGCATTAACACAAGCAGCAGCAAGAAAAACCTAACAGACCCCCGTAAATGGCAATGAATCATATATTTACAAAGGTGAAACTACAATTTCCAATCATTGTCTATCGTGCTACGAGAGTGAATTTAGAACTACTTAATTTTTCTTACTCTCTGACTGTCTAGGTGCATCCCCTACATATGCAGCAGGGGAGGAGACAGCTTGCTGTACACTCGGCCCTGTTGTCTCTGGTGAGTTTGGTTGGCATCCTCTGGAGGCCTGAGGCCTAAAGGGCCGTCTTTGGGTCTCCAGCTATGCGGTAGGTGCACCTTATCAGTCCCAGAGGCTAGAGCAGGTTGGGTCACAGGAAGAGAGCACTCAGAACACCTTTATATCCTTGGAGATTCGAGGGTGGTGGTTCCAGTGTCTGCCTGATGCACCACCTCCCTTTGGGCACCCGAGGGTCCCTCTCTCATTCCTTGTGGGAGAGGGGCATCTGGAAGGAGTTCACGAATCCCGTCCTCCTCTTGCACTGCAAAAGCTCACCTCTAGCTACACTGATCGAGTGCAGGTCTGAGTGCACCTTTAACAGAAACTGGGGGTTCTGCTGGACCAGGATCTCCATGGTGTCCGCCATTCTCCCATGGAGACCTCGATGCATGCGTATATCAATGCCGCAACATCAGCGAACAAGCAGTTGAACTTCTCTGCCTCATGTGCCACTTTGTTGAGGGCCTCTGACACCTCTGCCTCATGTTCTCCAGTGTTCTGCTGCATCTCCATTATCTTGTCCATGCTTGCTCCCAGAAGCTCATCATTAGACTCAGACTAAGCAGAGGCCTCTTCTCCAGCAGTTCTGAGTGCCAGAGATCCTGGCTGTCACTGCCTCTTCCCATTGTGGATATGGGTCACGACCAGAGTGTGAGGCCCAGCCTAAGCCAGATCTATGACTCACTGATGTGGTGCTACAAGAGTGAATTTAGTGGAGGGTACATGTGAATGTTGTGACAGTTGTGCAGGTGAGAATTTATCGTGCTCATCATCTTCCAAGGTCCTCTGCAGGCCCGGGGTGAGTTCAACTCCAGGTACTGACCTCGCCCTTTTCCGGCTGGTATCCAGAATGGAGAGAATCGAGAATGACTGATTGTCTAGGCTCCCTCCTACATTGCACATAGCCTCACCCTCAGGTTCCCATTTACAGAGATGAAGAATACTTCCTCACTAGATGTTTGGGGGAGGCAGTCCTTCCCTGCCAGCTCGGCAACTCACTGCTCATACTATGTGAGGGGCCGGATGTTGGGCATGCCCCGTCCTGTCTTATCCCTCTCGCACCAGTTGTGCACTGCCTTCTCCTGCATAAAGATAGAAGATGGTTTGTGAGCACTTCTGCTGTGGGTGCAGGTCATGTGCTGACAATTCTGTGGCTGATAAATGACCTTGTGACTCCCCAAAGCTTGACCACTTGTCTGCAAGGTACAAGTGGGGGGGTTTGAGGGAATACTGTCCACTTGTCTGCATAAGTGTAGCTGCAACAGTGCTGAGGAAGCTGGAGACCATGCGGGGCAAAACAGGACGTTGATTGGCACTTATCTAGTACCTTCAGCAGTGAGTTCCCCCCACCACCCATCCATCAGCAGCTGCTTGTGCCACATGAACCAGAGATACATTTCTACCAGGCCCCATGGGTACTTTAGCAACACCCTGAAAATAACACCAGTGAACACCAGTTCACCGGACTATCTGCCTTTATTGTAGGTGGGCAGGCTGATTGGCAAGGTGGCCTTTACGTTTAAGCTGCAACCTGGATCCACGGCAGGGTGAAAGGTCAGGGTTCAGACAACATTAACAAATGTGTCTGGGTTCTGAGGTCTGTTTATAAATGTGCTGCCTGGACACTTACAGGATAGTTTTCCATCGCTATCTATTTTTCAATGGGTCTGCAGCTCCCTGAGACAACTATGCAGCGGCTGTCTCCCTGAGGGAACTCATTGGCGGTGCCAGACTGCGCCCGCTCTTACCTTACCACCTGCCCTCTTCCTGTCCACTGCAACAGCATTCAGCCTTTCACAGCGTGCATTTCATCCCGGCTGGATTTAAATTGGCCAGGCAGTGCGAAATCCCGCTCTGGGACTGACCGCAGCTGGAAGCACATTTTGCGTCCACTTCTGGGCTGCCGAGTGCATGCGCCTGATGGGTGAAAATTCAGGCCAGTAGGTTTACCAGCTACACTCTGTTGCTGGACTCCCTCCAACCCTCACTCTAAATCCTGGCCATTGTGTAAAATGGGGGACTGATTTGCACTAATTTTGTCGGCCGATTTCATCTTGTTGCACATTCTCTTTTTACAGAGATTGGCTTCCAGATGTGGAAAAGGAAATAATTTCTCCATTTCCTTTTTTGTCACCTGTAAGTCTTTCAAGCGTCCGACTTTTCACCATCCCAGAACAGGATTATTAAATTGAACGGCTGGAATTTTACCGTCCTGTTTGCCATAGGAATCGGTGCAGGCGAGGAGCGGGCCATGGAAAGATCCGTTGACCTTGGGTGGGATTTTATGGTTTTGGGATGAGAGAGGCCCAATATGCCTCACTTTTCCAAGCAGTTGAACAGAAGTTGTTCAACATGTTCTACAAGAGATCACTGTTTACAATTGTAATCTGAATTATTCAATATCATGATTATTATTGGAAAAGGAAGAATGTGCAAGGCTATGGGGGGAAGGCCGGGAGTGGCATTGAGGAATTGATCTTTTGGAGATCCAGTACAGAATTGACGGGCTGAACAACCTCCTGTGTTGTAACCATTCGGCGATTATACAATAAATGTGTTTGATGTAATTATATTTGCTTGATAGAAATTTACAGTTCATAACTGTCAGTTTCCTGGGAGTGAATCCAATCCAAATAGGCAAAGATTTGGGATGTTTCAGCTTCTATTCTTGTCACAAAAATAAATGATTCATTACCAAATATCGACTCTAGTCGACATAAACATGTACACAGACAATTTCTATTTAAAGTAATAGAATAAAGTAATAGTATAATTTGCAAGCTTTTGTGTGGAAGAGGTTATATCACTCAACATCTGGGCTTCTGATCAGTGTGTCTACCTTTCTCTTTTAACAGTGTGGATGAGGATAGAGGACTAATAAGGATATGTGAAGTTTATTTTAATCCCCAAGGATGGCTGTATGCCCACACTCTGCTAAATCTTACAGATCATTGATGGGCTCCTCATGTATCACATAATTCTAGATTCTTTGGATTTTTGCTTCACAAAATAATGGATAGGGAGCACACAAGAGGAGAACCATAGATTCCGTACAGTACAGAAGGAGGCCATTCATCCATTGAGCCTGCACCGACTCTCCGAAAGAGCATCTTACCCAGGCCCACCCCCCAGTCCTATCCCGTAACCCCACCCATTTACCATGGCCAATCCACCTAATCTACACATCTTTGGAGTGCGGGAGGAAACCGGGGCACCCGGAGGAAACCCACTCAGACACAGGGAGAACGTGCAAACTCCATACAGACAGTCATCCAAGGCCGGAATCGAATGCGGGTCTCTGGTGCTGTTAGGCAGCAGTGCTAACCACTGTGCCGCCATGTTGAAACATGCGGCACGGTAGCACAGTGGTTAGCACTGCTGCTTCACAGCTCCAGGGACCTGGGTTCGAATCTCGGTTCGGGTCGCTGTCTGTGTGGAGTTTGCACATTCTCCCTGTGTCTGCGTGGGTTTCCTCCGGGTGCTCCGGTTTCCTCCCACAGTCCAAAGATGTGCGGGCTAGGTTGAGTGGCCATTCTAAATTGCCCCTTAGTGTCCCGGGATGCATAGGTTAGAGGGGTTAGTGGGTAAATATGTAGGGATATGCAGATAGGGCCTGGGTGGGATTGTGGTTGGTGCAGACTCGATGGGCCGAATGGCCTCTTTCTGCACTGTAGGATTCTATGATTCTATGATAACTCCATCAGGAGTTAGAAGTAAAATTTCAGTATAGAGTTCTTCCCGCAGGATGCTGAAATCCATTTTCCTCATGAGTGACTTAATGGCACAGTGAGTTACAATGCACTTCTTTCACTACTGGGACCTAGATAGATTCAGAGGGGGAGTGTCTGTTGATAGGTTTGGGGGTCTGAATCAGTCTCATACAGCTGCAGTTGCATCTAGATTTTTCTCTTCAGTATTATTCCATCCAGGGAGGTCTTGTGGCGCAGTGGATAGCGTCCCTGCCTCTGAGACAGAAGCTCCAGTTCAAGTCCCACTCAGGGACTTGATGGACAAGGAAGGTGCACTCATAATGCCAAACATTACCAGGTGATGAGAGCAGAATTGATTCCTAACCCACCACGTGCTCAGACATGTCAAGAGAGCTAATCATTTGCTCTCTTTGATCCTGTGTTGGGGGTTTTGAAGCCTTTGAGCTCAATCTCTGTCCTGTAGAGGACTGAGGAGAAGGCAGCTGGTGCAGTTGCTCCTCTTATTCCTGATTTGGAGACTCAAGGTTGATGGATTTGCAAACGCTGGCAGCAGAGAAGTGCAGCGAAAGGTATGTGAAGCGAAGATATGTGAACTGAATTCCAAGAAGTTGACAATCACCTATCAAGGAGAAAGTGTGACATGAGCATCAGCCTCTCATCTGGCCATAGAATTCCAACAGTACAGAAGGAGGCCATTCGGCCCATCGAGTCTCCACGAACAACAATCCTACCCAGGCCCTATTCCTGCAACCCCACACATTTACTCTGCTAATCCCCCTGACACTAAGGGGCAATTTAGCATGGCCAATCAACGTAACCCGCACGTCTTTGGACTGAGGGAGGAAACCGGAGCACCCGGAGGAAACCCACACAGACACGGGGAGAATGTGCAAACCTTACACAGACAGTCACCCGAGTTGTACCCCGGTCCCTGGCACTGTGAGGCAGCATTGCTGACGATTGCGCCATCGTGCTCCATGGCTGCACCTCTTTAGTTTCACTGATCAATATCTTCGCAACCTGTCAGCTTCACTGAAGTAGCTCTTGCTTTGTACTGCAAACTCTCCTGAGTGAATCCTGGAAATGGATGAGATGATGACCTGATGTCAGCTGTCACAGAAATTAATTCCCCACATGCACCTGGATCCAGCCATGCCTCCTTTCCCAGTAACATCCATTCTTTTCCCACCACACACTGACACCTATTTCTAGACCTCGGAGACGTATTAATACTTGGACTAATTTGTTTCATTTCGGAGCCTTATATCTCAAGCCTGATTTAAACCTGTATTACAGACTCAGCGGTCTAACTTAATACAGTACTGTTTAACACTCCTTTTTCAAACGGCATGGGAAAAGCTAATTATCTCAACTCTCACTACCCATAGTAAATTCAAGTGGTCGGACCATTCTTGCTCCTTGTGGAAAAAAAACACCTTTGAATGTCTGCAGTAAATCCGATCACATTATTGGTTATTCTCCAAACAGCAGAGCTGAAACATACTGCTAAAAGCTGGATGCCCATGATTTGTTACAGCTTTAACGACCACCAAACATATGTGCTATTTTGCTTATTACTGGTATAAAAGGTTTTAAAAGTTTGGATGCAAAGTTTTCAGATGATTCAATGGGGGCGATATTAATCAGCAGCACGTACTGTGCAAATAAATTGCCCACTTTGACATTATGCTGGACTTGCATTGTAACACAGGTGGCATTAGTGACCTGGGTTACAACATCATTACTGCCTCCTGATATGGTTTTGACAAGGACAAAATCATGTCCTTTTGGGGTGCATGTGATTTTAAGTGGGCAGCCATCAGGGGTGAGGTGGTGATGAAAGACTCTCCACCTACCCAGAAAGTGAAGTGGAAGCTGGATGTTTCTAGACTTCTTTGAACCACAGCACCACAGTACAAAGGAAAAAACTTAATTGAGCCAATTCAGCAGATGCAGATCACAATATCTGAGAAGTTTTATTTTCTGACGTTAGAAGGAATATTTCCATCACAACACAGTTCAGTTCCATTCATCAAAATGACCCTGAAGACTTGTTAGTGGTTTTGACAGTTTTATGGAAACCAGAAGTTAATACAAAACTCAGTGTGAACTGTGAGGGTTTTAATTTCCCTCATTTATAGTTTTAATAATTGTTTCTCACTATCTGCTGGATTAGATTTCTGGTGTCTGACTCCTTCAGACACTTGGCCATGTAGTAATAACTACATCTGTCTGGAGCTTGGGGAACATTGTGGATTAATGAGAAGCATTTATGTTTGTCTCGCTTGTACAGTAATCTTTGTCTTCCTTGTTTGTCTTTAAGTGTCTCTAATTTTAGTGGCCACCACCGGTGTCTGTCTTTAAAATTTTGTTGGGCTAATCAAAATATCATCCAATTTGTTTAGTGAAAACTGTTGCTCTCTGGTGTAACTTCACTGCAACGTTATCCTGATTGAAATGGTTTAATATTTCTGAAGCACGAGCTTTCGTTTTTAATGTGAGGAGGAGGTATGTTTCACTGGTGAAAGAATTTGGAAAGAATATCTCCTCAAAAATTGGGGGAAAAGAAACGTGGTCGTTAGACCAGGCAACCGACGGAAGAGCCTAGATTTAACCTCCAGCTGATGTGGCTGTGATGCTGCATGTGTGGTTACAGGGTGAGTGGTCCTCTGTGTCATCTGCAGCACCATCTACGTTGGCCAATATTACAGCAAGTTAGCATTGCTGCCTCACAGCGTCAGGGAACCGGGTTTGATTCCTGGCTTGGGTCACTGTCTGTGTGGAGTTTGCACATTCTCCCCCTGTGTCTGCGTGGGTTTCCTCCAGGTGCTCCAGTTTCCCCCCACAGTCCAAGGATGTGCAGGTTAGGTGAATTGGTCGTGCTAAATTCTCCCTCCGTGTACCCGAACAGGCGCCGGAGTATAGTGACTAGGGGACTTTCATAGTAACTTCATTGCAGTGTTAATGTAAGCCTACTTGTGACACTAATAAATATACTTTAAGCAAGGAAATGGATCCAAATTCCTGGCCATAACATACTGCTGCTGCCACTGGTGTGCCAGCCCTACACTGTAGGTGGCCTTGTGGCAGGTGGCACAATACTTAGTTGGTCCTCTGATGAGCCAAAGCCAATGAAGATACTTCCCTGTGATCATGCTTTAAGACCTGCAGATAATGATTACTAGCACCTTGGCAGGTTTGACTAGCCTGTGTACATTAGTTGTCATCCACCATCAACACTGCAGCATTTACACTGGTTCTGATATCGTTGATCTGGCAAGGGGTGGGCTCAGCTCACAGGAAAGATCTTAGGAGAACAACAAAGTCTTGAGTGTAACTTTGTACGAATTGTTCATGTGCAATTTCTGCAATGTCCTGTGCAGCTCCCTGTTTAATTTCAGCAGTGTGCACAGTTTTGTCTTCCTTGTTTGTCTTTAAGTGTCTCTAATTTTAGTGGCCACTATCACTGTCTGTCTGTCTATGGATACTGTTATGTATTCAAAGCTATCTCTGTAACTTTAGCTCCTTGTATGAATGTACAGTCTCACATTAAGTCCTTGCGCCAAGAGTCAATGTTACTGCCTCCAATCAAAAGTTCCTAAAGGGAGGAATGCAGTGACAATGCCAGGTAGTCCTGAGCCAAGTGGAATTAGCAGCTGGCTTGGAACTGGATAATATCAGTGTGAAATGTTTTCCATTCTGATGTTCTGGCAAAAAAAACGGTTTGTTCCCCTTTTGAGTATATGGATTAAAGAATTCTGAGACTGCGCTTTGCATGTTCAAAACAAAACTGCTAGTTCCTAAGTCTCTCTGATCAAACTGCCTCATCCTCCAGAAGGAAAGCACAGTGGTTAGCACTGCTAGCTCACAGCGCCAGGGACTTGGGTTCGATTCCCGGCTTGGGTCACTGTCTGTGCGGAGTCTGCACGTTCTCCCTGTGTCTGTGTGGGTTTCCTCCGGGTGCTCCGGTTTTCTCCCGCAGTCTGAAAGACATGCTGGTTAGGTGGCCATGCTAAATTCTCCCTCAGTGTACCCAAACAGACGCCAGAGTGTGGCGACTAGGGGATTTTCACAGTAACTTCATTGCAGTGTCAATGTAAACCTACTTGTGACACTAATAATTAAACTTGAAACAGAAAGCTGAAGCTGGCAAGCTTAAAGCTCCATGAGCAGCAGATATATTAAAGCTGTTTACCATGTTTGAAAAGTGAGGAAGTGGATACCACTGGTCCAGTCACTGCTTTCCTTCAAAAGATTCGAGAGTTAGTCTCAGAGCTCAGTGAACTTGTCCAGTGACCTACATGCCAAGATGTGGAGATGTTGGCGTTGGACTGGGGTAGGCACAGTGTGACGTCTCACGACGCCAGGTTAAAGTCCAACAGGTTTATATGGAATTATAAGCTTTCGGAGCGCTGCTCCTTCATCAGGTGGTGGACTTTAACCTGGTGTAGTGAGACTTCTTACTGTAAATGCCAAGGAAGCAGTGTTCCCAACTCTCCAGAAAGGGAGTCTGCCAGATTTGCCATCAGTCTCCTGGAGATTATTGAAAGCAATCTAGGAGATTGTAAAACAATATTTCCAGAAAATAATGCTCATAATTTGTACCGCATCTCTGGCCATACATCATTGGTTGAAAGTGGTGATCTGATTGCGTTTGGAGCATCAAGACCTAAAACGTAACCCAATGCACATGTGTACTCCACTCACAGATGTCACCCTGAGCTGCCATCCACTCGCCAGCCTAAATTCTGAGGCTGGACGGGAAATAGCCCATAAAAATCTGGCCAAAGCTGGGGGTTCCTCAGTCTCTGCTCCCTGCAATCCACACAGGGTGGAGGTGGGTGTGAGCTGCAAACTGGTTCCAGGACATTTCACCCTCCACCTAACAGCAAATCAGTCTATTGGGGCTGGGGCTCTGAGCTCCTGCATGTCTCATCCCAGGATGGAGATGGGATAGCAGTTGGTCCGAGTGAGATTTTTGTTTTGAGTCGAGGGGATGGGAGTCTGATTTTAATGTGACTTTTGGGGCTACAGGTTTTCATCGTTTCCCTGGGGACAGGCAGCACTGTGGGGTGCCTTCAATCCTTTCAATGAGCTCTGTTCCCTGGGAAAATGATGTAAATTGACAATGCCGATAAGAACAAGTCTCTCCGTCTTTACCTTTTGGGCAGAAGCTGATCCTAATGGAATTTTATTTTGGAGTTGGGGTGGTGGGGGGACGTGGAGGGGAGAAGGGAAAATACAGATCTTCATGGGATTTGAATCCAGGCAGGAATTGGAAGCATTTTCAAGTTTCCCCTATAGTACAAGCTGCACTTTGGGGCAGTTTATTGAAATGTTACATTATTGCTAATTTACACAAAGCTCAGTGATTGGGCAACATTAATTTCTCAACTCTGCACTGTGTCGCAGGGATATATTTCCCACTCTGTGTGAACAGGGACATTCACGATAGGAATCTTCCACCTGGGATTTGCTTTCTTCTATTGCACTCCCTTAGAACCCACTCACGCCACACTGTCAGCTTTCTGTGACGTGACTTGAATCATAGAATCCCTACAGTTCAGAAGGAGGCCATTTGGCCCATTGGGCCTGCACCTTCAACAATCCCACCCATGCCCCATCCCCGTAACCTCATGCATTCACCAGGCTAGCCTCCTGACACTATGGGCCAACTTAGCATGGCCAGTGCACCTAACCAGCACATCTTTGGATTGTGGGAGGAAACCAGAGCACTGGGAGGAAACCCATGCAGACATGGAGAGAACGTGCAAACTCCACACCGACAGTCAGCCAAGGTCAGAATTCAACCCACAACCCTGGCACTGTGAGGCAGCAGTGCTAACTACTGTGCCACCATGACTTCCACTGACTTCTCCCAAAATATGTCTAGCAACCAAACAAGAATGAGACATATTGTAGGAAATGCCTCTGGACTGCTCTTCACAATGACGCTTGGGACCTGATAACAATTATAATCTTAAAGTTCAGAATAATCATAATCTTAAAGGTTGCATAGGAGCTGATCATGATCTCACACGTCAGGCTCCAGCTTGAATATAGGTGTCTTTCAACCTGGCATCCCTGGTGTGAGAAAGCACCTACCTGGTCCACATATCAGGAAATTCCAATTTACCATCCCTGATCATCCAGCCAGCATCAGGGATTGAAGATAAAGTTTAAAAGTTTATTAGTGGCACAAGTAGGCTTACAATCACACTGCAATGAAGTTACTGGGAAAATCCCCTAGTCGCCACACTCCGGCGCCTGTTGGGGTGCACTGAGGGAGAATTTAGCACGGCCAACGTACCTAACCAGTACGTCTTTCGGACTGTGGGAGGAAACCGGAGCACCCGGAGGTAACCAATGCAGACATGGGGAGAACGTGCAGACTACATACAGGCAGTCACCCAAGCCGGGAATCGAACTCGAGTCCCTGGCGCACGAGGCAGCAGTGCTAACCACTGTGCCACCGTGCCGCCCATGTACAGTTTCCTAATCTGAACTGCTGATTGATGCAGTTTCACATCTGTGGGCCTAAGTCGAAGGCTTACCTGAATGATTACTATGTAGAGCTGATATTTTTGAGTTTTCTCTTGTTGTTCATTATCTCTCTAGTGATTTATCTCCTTCAGGCTGACATTTCCTGAAGTTAAAGGCGCTCCATAATGTGAGCTTTCGTTGGTGATAATGGTGTGAGTTGGGAATAAGTCATGCTTTGGAAGCTATGAGCTTCATGGCCAGAATGACATTTTATTGGTGTAAGAGGAAGTAGAAACAGATAGCTAAGTAGTTTATTTAAATTAAAATCCCCGTTTTTGTCATTCTTTCACAGAATGTGTGTGTTGCTGGCTAGGCCAGCATTTGTTTTCGATCCCTAATTGTCCTTGAGAAGGTGGTGGTGAGCCGCACCCCCTTGAACCACAGCAGTCTGTGGTGTGGATACATCCACCAGGATCTGAGGAAGGGTGGGATTTTAATTCAGTGACATTTTAAATGAGGGCAGCATGGTGGCACAGTAGTTAGCACTGCTGCCTCACAGTGCCAGGGACCTGGGTTCATTTCCGGCCTCGGGTCACTGTCTGTGTGGAGTTTGCACACTCTCCCCATGTTTGCGTGGGTTTCCTCCCACAGTCTGAAAGACCTGCTGGTTAGGGCAGGTTTGGCCATGCTAAATTCTCCCGCAGTGCACCCGAACAGGTGCCGGAGTGTGGTGACTGGAGGATTTTCACTGTAATTTCATTGCAATGTAATAAGCCTACTTGTGACAATATTAAATAAACTTTAAAAATGTACCTCGGTAAATAGGGAGACTGAAAAATATAAAATTCTACAATTCCAAATCCCACTCACCTGAAGGTGCCAATTTTAAAACACAGCCTTGTTAAGTTCATGTAGCCTGGCTTGGTGTAACTATCACTGAATGCCAAGTATTTTGTTTAAATCTCTTGTTATTGTACCTGCTTGGTTCCTGTTTCACTCTGCGGGAAGAGGGTCAATGAAATGCCAAACCATTAAACTTTTGTATGCCTGGCATGAGGCCGATACGTTGCAACTGTTTCCACAGTCACTGACAAGATCTGTCAATCGTGTACATTTTTTCAATATTGGCTGCCATCAACTAAAACAAAGTGCCAGGTGAATCAGCAGGCAGCCTGGTTACACTCACGTGAGCAATATCCTCAAATTCTCGTGGTAAACATGTACTATAACATCTGATACATAAACACATGTATGATCATACATGCTTAGATGTTATGCTACAACCTGTCCATCAATAAAAGTCATGGGATTTTGATTTGGATGGCAGCTATTAAATTGTAATTAGCATTGAACCTTTCTCCCCTTGGAGATTTTCAACTTGCTACTGGTATAAAAGAGGCATTGTGGGATGTTAATTGTACATTAACCACATGGTAAATTTATTTAGGTGGTGGGGCATCACAAGCATATACGCATGCACACAGATACAAATGAGCAGACTGAAGGAGGGATTTTTGTGTTGAAGTGTATGTTATGTATGTCTTGAAATAAGAGGTTGTCAGTGAATAAAGACTAGGTTCCAGCTGTGTATTCTTCACCACCTGGCTACTCAAGTTTTGACATTGATTGGCTGCTTGTTATGGATAATACGATTTTCAGTCTCATTTATAATGGAATCCCCTTTGTATCACTTTCAGAAAAAGAATCTTCTTTATTAAAAAAAAATTGAGGATGGTAAAAAATGTCTGTTTGTTATGTGAGTGGCACCTTCTTCACATTAAGGCATGAGGCAAAAATGTTAGTGTCTCAGACATGTGATGCAATTATCTAAGTTGCAACTAAATACATCACTGCATTTCTTGTGCAAGACACTTTGACAGTGTCTCTCGACCCTGTCATCTTAACCACCCAAAGGAACAAGAGCAGCAATATACTTGGCACTCTGTCCCCTCTATGTTCCCTTCCACGCCACTCTCCACCCTGAACCGAAGATTTGAACTGAACTTTCCTGGGTCAAATTCTTCAAGCCCCTGACCTAACGTAAGGGAAATGATATCAGCATGAGATTGGTAGGAAGGATGTGATTGCACTAGAAAGTATGTAGAGGAAATTCACCAGGATGTTGCCTGGGCTGGAATGTTTCAGCTATGAAGAGAGGCTAGATAGGCTGGGGTTGTTTTCCTTAGAATGGAGAAGGCTGAGGGGGAACCTGATTGAGCATAACAAAATTATGAGTGACAAATCAGATAGGAATAAATCCTAGTAGAGGAGTCAAAAAACAGGGGGCAAAGATTTAAGGTAAGGGGTAGGAGATTTGCAGGGGATTTAAAGAAAAACCTTTTCACCCAGAGGGTGGTGAAAATCACTGCCTGAAAGCGTGGCTTTCCTCACAACATTTGAGAAGTTTAGATGAAACGCAATAGCATACAAGACTATGGACCAAGTGCTAGAAAATGGGATTACAATAGATAGGTGTTTGATTTCAGGCATAGACACGATGGGCTGAAGGGCCTTTTTCTGTGCTGTAAAACTCGGTGACGATCTTTGGCAGGCACAGCAGTGATCCCAAATTAGAGATTCGAGGTCCAGATCCAGAGTTCAGTGAAGAACAATATATCACCATGTCAGGTTTTATTAGTGGCAGCTCAGTTGGTCAAACTCTCCCCCTTGTGTCAGAAGGACTTGTGGATAAATAGCAAGGCTGACACTCCAGTGTAGTACTGGGGGAACGCTGCATTGTTTGACATGTTGCCTGTCGGATGAAATGTTAAACTGCGGCCACTTCTACTCTGTCAGGTGGGTGTAAAAGATCCCATGGCACTGTTTAGCAGCAGAGTTATGCCCAGTGTCCTGACCAATATTTACCCCTCAATCAAAATCACAAAAAACAGATTCCCTGGTTATTTTGTGGGAGCTTGCTATGAACAGATTGATTGCCAAGATCTCTACATTTCAACTGGGATTATACTTCAAAGGGTATTTCATTGGCTGTAAAGCACTTTGAGACTTTGCTGTGGCGGTGAAAGGTGCTACATAAATGTTACTCTTTCTTTGGGGAATCAATTATTTTGTTTCTATCTGAGCTTCAGAAAGGGACAGGAGAATTGAAAGCTTCCAGTGGGAAAATGCATGAAACATTCAGGCATTAAACTGCCAACCACAGCATTCTGTATGCTAATTCTTTGTGTGATTTATAATTAGCTTGTTGTTGCGGGGCACATGCCTCACAAATGAATACATTTCTCTGAACGGGGCTACACATACAGCAAATCAAATATTCCGTACAGCACAGCAGTTACTGAAAATAGAGAGAGGTGGGAGAAGTAAGGAATTCCCTTATTATCATGAATATTCCTTCAAAGCTCAACACTGCCCTTGTTTAATAAATGGCTCGAGTCAGAAATAATACTAAAAATGTCAAAATGTCAACTATGTCTCAACGTTATGACTTTGATCTGATTGGTTGAGAATTTGAACATTTAGCAGAGTTCGTCCCACCATCTAAGTCTTAAAAAAAAGCAGTCAGTTAAAACAGCGTAGAAATTGTTTCAAAATTTTTCTTTTAACTGTCATTCTTGTTGCTTTGTTAAAAATATTTTTTGTTAAATGCTATTTTCCACTGTTTTTAGTCATTCTCAGTCCCTGGAACTTCAGCATTAAGACGTAGCATTTACTAATGTGCTGAAGTTGTAACACTGCAATCTTTATTTGTAGAGGTATCACAAAATAAAGCAGACAGATGGAAGCGCAAGAGCATTATTGTAAACTCATTTGCATCATTGCACGTTTCCATTTACAGAGCTGGAGAAATGGCACGCGAGAGGATTTATTGAGGGGAAGTTTTCATTTGAAGCAAATCAGCAAATGTACCAACTGAGTATCTCCCAAAATGTAACATGTTGCATTTATGTGATGTCTTCAACATAATAAAAACTTCCCTTGACACATCACATGAGTGTAATCAGATAAAAATTGATATTGAGCCACATAAAGAGTTATCAAGGCAGGTGCCTAGAGGTTGGAGAAAGAGCTACATTTTAAGCAGCAAGATATTGCTGGGGCATGTCTGCAAATAAGTCTGATTTTCCATGATGAAAAATTGAGCAAAAGCAGACTGTACGGTTGTATCTTCCATTTATAACATCTCTTCGAAACATCCCAAAGTGTTTTACATACAATAAAATTATATTGGAAAGCAGAGAGTCCTTGGTAGGCAAAATCTGCAGCCATTTTGCCCACAGCGAAATCCTATAAGGCAAAAGATTTATGATTAGTTGATGTGTTTTACTAGCATTGGATGAGAGAAGAATGTTAGCTAAGACAAATCGCTGTTCTTTTTCAAATAGTCCCATGAAATCTTTGATGTCCACCTTGAATGTTGACCTGAATCACCAGGAGGAGCAGGTGTGATCTTGGTTAAATAATCTCATCCAAAGGATGGGACTGCTTTGCATAAATGGTCAAGAATGGAGTGGGGCTTGTGGCCACTGTCATCTTGGAGGGGATGACATCATCAGCCAAACACTAGTAATACACTAATCTTTTAAATTGTTGCCTTGTTGCTGTACAATACCCTTTGATGAAAGCTTCTTGTATAAATAGATTGTCAGGTCATAAGAAATAGGAGCAGGTGTAGGCCATTCAGTCCCTCCATCTAGCTATGCCACTCAATTATCTGGCAGGGGTGCACTTTTCGCCATTTTGGCCAAGTCAAGCATCCGATCAAGCCCAAGTTCAGGCACAATGCATAATCTCATCAGCTTGGATCTTGTATGTCTCTCTTGTGGGGACTACGAATTGGATTCAAATTGAATTTGAATTGGTTTTTGGCACAAGCAGGGAGATGCATTAAGAACTTGCCTGGTCCGCTCCATGCATTGACTTTGTAACCTGAGTAAACTAAAATTAATTTATGGCTAATCTGATTTTGACCTGAACTCCACTTTTCAGCCCATGCACCTCCCGATAACCCTTGCTTCTCTTAGAACCATAGCGTTCCTACAGTGCAGAAAGAGGCCATCCAGCCATCGAGTCTGCAGCGACTCTCCGAAAGAGCATTCCACCTGGGCCCTCCCCTCTGCCCTATCCCCGTAACCCCGTACATTTACCAGGGCTGATCCATCTAACCTACACATCTTTGGACAGTAAGGGGCAATTTAGCATGGCCAATCCTCCTAACTTGCGCATCTTGGGACTATGGGAGGAAACTGGAGCACCCGGAGGAAATAATGCAAACTCCACACAAACAAAACCGGAATCAAACCAGGGTCCCTGGCGCTGTGAGGCAGCAGTGCTAACCACTGTGCCAGCGTAACCAAAAGTCTGTCTAAATCAGCCGTAAATATATTCAATGACCCAGCTTCTACTGCTCTCCAGGGAAGAGAATTCCAAAGAATAAAGATTCTCTGAGAGAAGAAATTTCTCCGCATCTCAGTCTTGAATGGGAGACCCCTTGTTTTGAAACTATGCCCTCAAGTTCCAGATCCCCCCATGAGGGGGGAACATCATCTTAGCACCTACCCTGTCAAACCCCTAAACATCTTAAGTTTCAATTCCATCACCTTTCATTCTTCAGATACTGACACTCCTTTGGTTTCTGTTGCTGTTACCTGCAAAATATGGAAATATTAATGTGTTCCTTTTGGGAAATTTACTTCACACCCTGATGTAGAACAAAATTGGTGGAGGTTTCATGTGCGATTGATCGAGAGGAGGTGATGACCTAGTGGTATTATAGCTAGGCTGTTAATCCAGAAACTCAGCTAAAGTTCTGGGAACCCAGGTTCGAGTCCCACCACTGCAGATGGTGGAATTTGAATTCAAGTTTAAAAATCTGGAGTTAACAATCTACTTCTACTGATGACCATGAAACCATTGTCGATTGTTGGAAAAACCCATCTGGCTCACTAATGTTCTTTAGGGAAGGAAATCTGCCATCCTTACCTGGTCTGGCCTACATGTGACTCCAGAGCCACAGCAATGTGGTTGACTCTCAACTGCCCTCCAAGGGGATCTAGGAATGGGTAATAAATGTTGGCCAGCCAGCAATGCCCATGTCCCATGAATGAATAATAAAAAAAGATTCAATGCAGTTATTCAGGCAGGGAAATTAAAGATGCAGGCTGGTAAATCATTTCATGCAATAAACAATTAGATTTATGAAGGAATAATACAGGCTTGGGTGATTGCAGAGACAGTAAAATCTTCCAGGGCATCAGACGTTGTTACAAACCTTGGCAGCAAGGCTTTTGGCCTGAACTTAAAGTATTAGGTCCTAGCGCTAAAATGATGCGGTATCTTTTTTATCACATAATACACTGCGAGTGTATGGTGGTGATATAATTGATCTTGGCTTTATTTTTCTCAGTGACGGCTGAGTGCCCTTTGGCTGTGACAGATGGTGAGATGCATACAGAAGGGTCAATGATGCTGATGTAATTGGAGAAAGTTTATCGAGAGATCTTTTCATTAGCGAGCAAAATATGATTAGAGCACAGTTCAGAGTGCTTGAATTTACTGCATGTTTGACTTCTCCTGATCTTTTGATGGTGTCTGTGAATAATTTGGACACTCAGTACAAGTGGTGCATAGAAGGCCATGCTGACTCTGTAGCACAGCCAATATTTCATACATTTCAAAAGCCCTCAACAGAATATCTCTGTCAAAATGAAAAGAGCATCACTATTTTCTCAAGGCTTTCGAAGCAGAACAAAGGAAGTTTAAAGCATAGAGGCTGTTCGACTCATCATGTTTGCTGGAGCAATACAGTATTAATCCCATTGTCCTTATCTGTGAAGATGCACTTTAATAGACTTCATTAGTGAACATTAAAAGTAGTTATCACAAGAATTGTACAGCAGCCACATGGGCTGTAGCCCCCTCCCAAAATGTCTCTGCCTTGGAGCCTGTCTCACTATGGGGTGATTCCACACTGAGTTCCGATTGGTCACCCAGGCCAGGTGACCCTGACTCTGCTGTGTTGCCCTTAAAGGGACAGTCACCAAATCCCTCTCCTTTTAAGTCCTTTATACAATCTTTAATAAGTAATTCATTAAGTACTAAGTAAACATTATGTACATGAGTTGCGCAACTATAAGTTGAGTCTTTGAGGGGATCTGTTCCTTGTAGAGGGGCATAATTCTGTAGCCTGGGATGCTTCCACAGGATTGATGTTGACAGAAGTTACAATAATGGGTAATTCTTCTGGTGCTTCAACAGGGATATCAGTTATGTACTTGCGTGCTTATGTGTTCAAAAATATTTCTTGATGGCAACACAGACTGCTGAAGTATCTCGCTACTCCTCAAGTGGTCCACATGCTTATAAATGATCCGTACCTCCATGTCCACTTGATATGAAAGGTCTTAGAGACCTTAGAGACAATAATTCTGGGAATCCAACTTGATCCACTACCTACGTTTCTCACATATATGGCTTCATTTACCATAAATGATCGTGCTGTACTATGCGAATCATGGCTTGTTTTCTGATAACTTTGGCTGGCTTCTACCCTCCTTGGCAAATTTGGAAACATGAGGCTCAGTCTCATTCAGAGATGATGTTTCATTAGCAGTTCTGCTGAAGGAACTCCCGTTGTTCATGTGGAATAGTATGATAGATGATAAAAGAACATAAGAACTAGGAGCAGGAGTAGGCCATCTCACCCCTCGAGCCTGCTCTGCCATTCAGTAAGAACACGGCTGATCTTTTCATGGACTCAGCTCCACTTACCCACCCGCTCACCTTAACGCTTAATTCCTTTACTGTTCAAAAATCTATCTTTGCCTTAAAAACATTCAATGAGGTAGCCTCAACTGGTTAACCAGGCATGGAATTCCACAGATTCACAACCCTTTGGGTGAAGAAGTTCCTCCTCAACTCAGTCCTAAATTTGCTCCCCCTTATTTTGAGATTATGCCACCTAGTTCTAGTTTCACTCGCCAGTGGAAACAATCTCATATATCTTATCTATTCCCTTCATAATTTTATATCTTCCTATAAGATCCCATTCATTCTTCTAAATTCCAATGAGTATAGTCCCAGTCTACTCAGTCTCTCCTCATAAGCCAACCCTCTCAACACTGGAATCAACCTAGTGAATCTCCTCTGCACCCCCTCCAGCGCTAGTATATCCTTTCTCAAGTAAGGAGACCAAAACTGTACATTTACTCCAGGTGTGGTCTCACCAGCACCTTATACAGCTGCAACATAACCTCGCTGTTTTTAAACTCCATCCCTCTAGCAATGAAGGAGAAAATTCCATTTGCTTTCTTAATTACCTGCTGCATCTGCAAACCAACTTTTTGTGTTTCTTGCACATGGACACCCAGGTCCCTCTGCACAGCAGAATGCTGCAATTTTTTACAATTTAATAATAGTCCATTTTGCTGTTTTTCCTACCAAAATGGATGACCTCACATTTACCACATTGCACTCCATCTGCCAGACCCTTGCCCAGTCACTTAAACTATCTATATCCCTCTGCAGACTTTGTGTTTGCTGCACACTTTGCTCTACCATTCATCTTAGTGTCATCTGCAAAGTTTGACACACTACACTTGGTTCCCAACTCCAAATCATCTATGTAAATCATAAACAATTGCGATCCCAACACTGATCCCTGAGGCACACCACTAGCCACTGATCGCCAACCAGAAAAATACTCAGTTATCCCCACTTGTTGCTTTCTGCAAGTTTACCAATCCTCTATCCATGCTAATACATTACCCGTAACGCTGTGCACCGACCTGGAACATACACAGCGAATGCCGATACCCTTGGCCACCTACCCTTGCAAGAAAGCATCACATCTGCTCCAGGACTACAAGAAATCAGCATGGCATTAAATTTTTACACATGTGGCCAGTCTTGGTGAAGCAGATCAGGAAGTGAACCAATCAAAATCCACTTCTGTCCAAAGTGAGAGACAAAATACTTATAGGACGGGTAAATGAGCCAGTTTCTGAAGAAGTCAAACCATTCTTTACCCACAAGAATGAATTGAGATGTTAGGATGGCTTCATACTCTGAAGAGCAAGAGTAATTAATCACTCCCGTACCAGGCAGAGAGCTGCTCCTAACTGAATTACACAGAGCTCATCCTGGATTCTCTAAGATGAAGATGCACACTAGTGTGTATGGTGGCCTGGCATTGATGCTGATATCGAGAAGCTAGTCAAGCACTGTCAACAGTGCCAACTGCAACAAACATTGCCTGCTACAGCCCCACTACACCCTTGGGAATGACTTGGCCGACCATGGGTATGAATCCATATCGATTATTTTGGTCCATTCCTGGGCACAATATTTTTGCTTGTGATTAATGTACACTCTAAATGGATGGATATTTTTGAGGTGAAGTCACCTACATCGCATGTTACCATCGAAAGATTACGCCAATGTTTTTCAACTCATGGATTACCTAAAGTCGTGGTATCTGACAATGGAACTGTATTCACAAGTGCTGAGTTCCAAAACTTCACCACTCTCAATGGCATTAGACACGTTAGAACTGCATCTTACCACCCAGCATCAAACACACTAACTGAGAGAGCCATCCAAACTTTGAAGTCTGACCTAAAGAAACTGTCAGGAGGAACCGTGAAGACCAAATTCTCACGATTCCTCCTTCGCTATCGGACAACTCCACATACAACAAAGGGAGTTCCACCAGCAGAACTGCTAATGAAATGTCATCTCAGAATGAGACTGAGCCTCGTGTTTCCAAATTTGCCCGGGAGGGGAGAAACAACCCAAAGTAATCAGAAGCTAGCCATGATGCACACAGCATAGACATTTAAAGTAAATGAATTTGTATACGTGATAAACTTTGGTAGTAGATCAAGTTGGATCCCCAGAATTATTGTCTGAGACTGGACCCCTTTCATTCCAAGTGAACATGGAGGAAGGGATTGTTTGTAAACAATTGGACTCCTTGAGGAGTAGAAGGTTCTCCAGCAATCAGTGTTGCCATCAAGAAATGTTTTTGAACCTATAAGCACTGAAGTATCTGATTGATTGTTGTTGACACAACTGATGTCTCCATGGAAGCAAATAGCAATGAACTGCCTGTGCCAGAGGGGGTACCCATTATTGCAGTTCCTGTTAATGTCGATCCTGTGGAAGCATCTCAGACCACAGAATTACGCCACTCTACAAGGAACAGAAAACCCCTCAAAGACTCAATTTCTAATTATCCAACTCATATAAACTTCACACAAAGGGTTGTGAATCTGTGGAATTCCCTGCTCAGTGAAGCAGTTGAGGCTACCTCATTGAATGTTTTTAAGGCGAGGATAGATACGTTTTTGAACAGTAAAGGAATTAAAGGTTATGATGAGCGGGCGGGTAAGTGGAGCTGAGTCCACAAAAAGATCAGCCATGATCTTATTGAATGGCGGAGCAGGCTCAAGGGGCCAGATGGCCTACTCCTGCTCCTTGTTCTTATGTTCTTATATATAATGTTCAGTTAGTATTTAGGACTGAGTGAATTAATAATTGAAGATTGTATAAAGGACTTAAAGGAGGAGGGATGTGGTGATTGTCCCTTTAAGGGACAGTCATGTGGCCTGTGGGTCCAATCTGGAGTCCAAGTGTGGAATCACCCATGGTGAGAGAGGTTCTAGGCAAAGAGACATTTTGGAACTAGCTTCAACCATGCGGCTGCTGTACAATTCTTATTAATAAATAATTTTTGTGTTCATTCATGGAGTCTCTGAAAGTGCATCTTCACACTACCATACTGGGAAGGTTAGGTTAACTTATATTCTTTGCTTTTCAACAGACCAACAAGACCATTACTTTTCCAGGTTCATTCTCACTTCAGTTTACAGAGGCATTTAACTATAAATGTATAAAACTAGAAAGAGTGACAAAGGTAAAATTGGTCCTTTTAAGGAAGAGATGGGGAATTTAATCATGGGAAATGAGGAAATGGCCGAGGCATTGAACAGGTATTTTGTGTCAGTTTTCACAGTGGAAGACACAAATAACATGCCAAAAATTGATGACAAGGAGGCTATGGCAGGTGAGGACCTAGAAACAATCATTATCACTAAAAAGGTAGTGTCGCGCAAGCTAATGGGGCTAAAGGTAGACAAGCCTCCTGGCCCTGATGGAATGCAGCCCAGGGTACTAAAAGAGATGGCGGGGAAAATAGCAAATGTGCCTGTGGTAAGTTACCAAAACTCGCTGGACTCTGGGGCGGATCCAGCAGATTGGAAAACAGCAAATGTGACGCCACTGTTTAAAAAAGGAGGTAGACAAAAGGCGGGTAACTATTGGCTGGTTAGCTTAACCTCTGTAGTGGGGAAAATGCTTGAACCTATGATCAGTCAAGGAAGAAATAGCGAAACATCTGGTTAGAAACTGTCCAATTGGCTGGACACAGCATGGGTTCATGAAAGGCATGTCATGTTTAACTAATTTACTAATAACTCTTTGAGGACATTATGAGCGCGGTGGACAACGGGGAACCGGTAGGTGTGGTGTATCTGGATTTCCAGAAGGCATTCAACAAGGTGCCGCACAAGAGGCTGGTACATAAGATAAAGGTGGCTAAGAGTACCTGCATTCACTGTGTATGTGTTCCAGGTTGGTGCCTGAAAGTATATTCATAGGCAGACAGAATTAACACCCATTGTTGAATTCTTGCTGAGGTGGCCGGTGGGATGGTCTTGTCCTCTTTGAAGAGACCCAAGAGCGGCTTGTGGTCAGAAACGATGGTAAAGTGTCTGCCATGTATGTACTGGTGGAATTTCTTGAAGTTTATTGATAGTCCTTCCTTCTCGATTTGTGAGTAGCCTTTTTCGGCCTTTGAGAGGGTTCTTGACACAGACCCCATCGGCCTTTCAGAGCCTTTGCCCACCTCATGGGACAACACTGCACCAACACCCTATAGAGATGTTTCACAGATCAATATCAGTTCATTAGATTAGGTTTGAGGAATGCAGCAATTGCTTTACTCTGTTGAAACCTTTCTCCTGAGGAGCCTTCCCACCGTTGGCATTTCTTTAGCAGAATATGCAAGGGTGCTAGTACCGACAATAGGTTTGGTTAAAAATGTCCATAGCAGTTTGCCATCCCCAAAAACAATTTGAGTTCAGTTGTGTTTGTTGGGGCAAGCACTTTCTTTATCGCCTTGACCTTGTCTTCCATGTGGTGTAATCCACATCGGTAACATTCCACATTACTGTCTGACTGCCCTATTCTGTGCTTTTTTGTTTTGTTGGTGACTGAAATTGTTTCCTGCTTCATGGCTGCTTTGGTGATTTTGACACGATGACTGACTGCAGGTTCCTGCCTATCTGGTGAAAGGCGTCATTTTCTATACTCAGCAACTGTTCTGCACCTTTTTCAGTGCTTTCCATGGTCAGCGCTATCTTAATTGTTCATTTAAAATTTATGTTGACCCCTGCAAGTAATCTGTGTACAGCAGCTGCATGGGGGTAGCTAGCTCCCAAAATGTCTCTGCCCAGGAGCCATTCTCATCATAAGGTGATCCGGCGATCCCACACTGACTCCCAATTGGTTACCCAGGCCACATGACCCTTACTCTGCTATGTTTCCCTTAAAGGGACAATCATCACACAATCTCAGCCCATAGCCTTGAATTTTTCTCTATGTCTCAGTTAACAAATGCAATGGTTTCTGTCTGAACCACTCTGCCAAAAACCATGCTATCAAAATAAAAACCCTGTGTGTAAAGGAATTTCTCTTACCCTCTCTCCTTACTTTTGGTGAATTGATCCCTCACCACTGATTTCCCAGCAAGAGGAAATAGTCTTTTCCTATTATTTAGCGTCTCAATAATTATTTTTTAAAAATCTATTAAATACTCTCTTAGTCTTGTCTGCTTCAGTGGAAATAGTCACAGGATCACAATTACAAGTGTAATGAATGTGAGCATTATGATCAAACTGTACAATACTGGGGCAAACTGACTGGGGTATCTATTGATCCAGCACACTGTTCTGTCCTGGTGACACACACTTTCATTGATAAACATCCTCCAACAAAATGTCCTTTTCCGGTATGACTTTTTCCAATATGCTGGCACCGGCATGATGGACTGGATTAGCCTCTTTCCTACCAGGCCTTATTCCTTCCCCTCTTCAGGGTGTGCCTGGAAACAAAGATGATTTAGAACGGATTAATGACACGACTTTGTAGGGAAAAGGCACTGCTGACATTCACCTCTCAGTGTTGACAAAACACACATTTACTGCAGCTTGCAAACTGATCGCAACAAGCTAAAACATGTTGCTGACTCTTCACTGAATTGCGTTAAAACATGTTTCTGGACTTGACGTGTTATAATTGTTGATTGTAGATTAAAAGCTTCCGGATTCCACGATGCATTCAGGCATTTTATTTTGTTTGCAAAGTAAATATTTGGGTAATACTTTAGGAAAGTACTGAGCAAAGTATATTATTTATTTAGGGAGACATAAGGTGAAAATGAGTGTAATACTCGTTCTATATTTACTGTTAGAAATTATATCAGCATTAACAGGAACGGTACTTACTCAAAAACACACAACCCTTCTGGAATAGTACCAGTCAACTATATCTAATACAAGTCATGTGAAAGCACATCATCAGGAAAGGATGGAATTGGGATTTAAAGGGATTTATGGAACCTTTTACCCTTCCCATTCTCTTCTCACCACAGTAGTGTCAGTATGTGTGGTGCAGTGGGTAGTGTCTCTAACTCTGGGTCAGAAGCTCAAGGTCAAAGTCCTACTTCAGGACTTGATGGCCATGGAAGATACCATGTGGCAAAACAGGTAGATTATCAGCCTGTAAATCTTTCCAATATGCTTGATGGCAGACAGAAAGAGCGGGAGAGTTTCCTGGTTAGCCAGACTGCAGAAGGAAGAACGTTCTTGCTATAAAGGGAGTACAGTGAAGTTTACCAGGCTGATTCCTGGGATGGCAGGTCTGTCATATGAGGAGAGATTGAGTCAGTTCGGATTATATTCTCTGGTGTTAAGAGTGAGAGGGGATCTCGTAGAAAATTATAAAATTCTAACGGGGTTAGACAGGGTAGATTCAGAAAGAATGTTCCCAATGGTGGGGGAGTTCAGAACTAGGGGGGTCATAGTTTGAGGATAAGGGGTAAACCTTTTAGACTGTGGTGAGGAGAAATTTCTTCACCCAGAGGGTGGTGGATGTCTGGGATTTGTTACCACAGAATGTAGTTGTGGTCAAAACGTTGTCTGATTTCAAGAAGAAATTAGATATAGCTCTTGGGGCTAAAGAGCTCAAGGGATATGGGAGGAAGGGAGGATCAGGATATTGAATTTGATGATTAGCCATGATCATAATAAATGGCGGAGCAAGCTCGAAGAGCCGAATGGCCTACTCCTGCTTCTTGTTTCTATGCAATAGCAAGCCACTGCATTACTTTGCCAACCTTAACCATGGATCAATCCAATTGAAATCCATGGTCACCAATGCCCTCTCTGGGCTTGGTAGCTAAAGGGGGAGGAATGTTAGTACAGTGATTCTCAAGAGTTTGTCATAACGAGAATGAGTCACTATTTACTTAGCTTCATGAAATCACTGATTTTATCGTTTACTGTTGCACAGAGGCTGTCCAATCTTTAGTGAGTTACTGAAATGTGTTGCATCATCTTGCATAGCATCCCAATATTTCAGAGTCTGAGTGAGGTGAGGGCATTTTGATTTTTGTACCTGATGATTTTCCTATCCCAGGGCAGATATAGGGGAGGTGCCAAAAAGTGATGCTAAACTCTTTAAACACAATGAGGTCATCTCTTAATCTTTACACAACTGCTTCTGTTCTTATTCACCTGCTGCTGAAGGCTACAGTATCTTGTTTCTCATACAAGTTATAGAGTGGCCATTTTTATTGGGTTTGCATTTACACTCCTTTGATCAGCGGGTTGAATATAATTGGAACGCTGGAGCCAATATAATGCATATCCAGATCTTTTGGTTCGCTTTCACAAATTCATAGGCTGGAATTTTCCTCACACTCTGTCACACATGCACATGCGCGCAGTTTCCCTGTGGCAGAGGCAGCTCATCATTGGCTGCCAGCGAGATCTTCCAGTCCCACCGAAATCTACAGAGTTTTGCAAGGTGCACCCATCCTGCTACTGGGTGACCCGCAATGGGGGTCAACCGAGGGACTGTTAAAATCCGCTGGCAGGAAAGGACTGGAAAATCTCACAGTTGGAGTGTGTTTATAGAATGGTTAGCACAAATGAGGCCATTCAGCTCATCATATCTGTTCCTATGTTTTGCAACTCACGAAGGCCCACTCTCCTGCCTTTTCCCCATAGCCCTGCAACTGTTCTCTTTTCAGGTAATTGTCCAGTTTTCTTTCGAAGACCTTGACTACATTTGCTTCCACCACTCTCCGACATCAGTGCATTCCAGACCTAAACTACTTGCTGCATTAATAAAAAGTTTTTCATGGTGGCACAGTGGTTAGCACTGTTGCCTCACAGTGCCAGGGACCTGGGTTCGATTGTCTGTGCAGGGTCTGCATATTCTCTCCGAGTCTGCGTGGGTTTCCGCCGGGTGCTCCGGTTTCCTCCCACAGTCTGAAAGACATGCTGATTTGGCACATTGGCCATGCTCAATTCTCCCTCAGTGTACCTGAACAGGCGCCAGAGTGTGGCGACTCGGGGATTTTCACAGTAACTTCATTGCAGTGTTAATGTAAGTCTACTTGTGATACTAATAAAAAAACTTTTTTAAAAACTGCCAGGAAAAGAATAAATAAAGGTAATTGAAACTAATGTAATAATGCACTGGAGAACCTAAATTCATTTGTTGCAGTGACTGCAGCACATTGTAATGGTTGTTATGAGTCTCAATGTTAATCCCGTGTTGAGCAGTCTGGAACTGTTTGGCTAAATCTGATTTCTCTTCAGAGGGAGGTTTATAACCCACCCAAAAAACAGGTCATTTGATCCAATAATTGGTATAGTACACAAGGCGATTTGTCCTAATTAAGCATTTGTTATTAGTCCTTTTCACCATAAATTTAAACTCAGCAATTTGGAGCTGATGCTTTATCTGGCCATGGTTGGACTCAATTACTTTCAGATTGATGTTAAAGCCTTTAACAAATTTTCATATGCGTTTAACAAGGAGTCTTTAGTACTCTTTAAACACAATGAAAGCACACTGAGCTTCAACATCTTCTTATTTCAATTCTTTTAAAACATTTTATTGTTCAAACAACAATTGCTGACATCATCATTGGACCAGCAGGAGATATTGCGAGACACCCAAGCTATTACACGTATAGTTAAACTGCGTCTGAGTTAAGACTGGATCTATTGATGCTCCCCCCAGACCAATGGTTCAGGGATTGTCCCCAGCCTGTTTCTTGGAATATAATGTTTAATGTTTATTTATTAGTAGTAGGCTCACATTAACACTGCAATGAAGTTACTGTGAAAATCCTCTAGTCGCCACACTCCCGGCACCTGTTTGGGTACACCGAGGAAGAATTTAGCATGGCCAATGCACCTAACCAGCATGTCTTTCAGACTGTGGGAGGAAACCGGAACACCCGGAGAAAACTCACACAGACACAGGGAGTACGTGCAGATTCCGCACAGACAGTGACCCAAGCCGGGAATTGAACCAGGGTCCCTGGCGTTGTGAGGCAGCAGTACTAACCACTGTGTTACAGTGCCGCCCAGTAATTTAGGAAGAAAAGTTAACAAAGCAAATACATATTTAAATTAGTTTGCCTTCTGAAAGGGGATTGCAGTGGTGAAATGCCCTCTTTTGTTCCATTATACTGCACCTGCTCACCCACAGGTACCTGCATAGAATGACGCAGAGTCGAGTTATCGGCCTGTATCATTTTCCACACAGCAAAAACATTGAGAAGGCGGTTAGCTGAGAGTCAGAAAGTTGGCTTATGGAAACATCTCATGGCTAGACCCTGCCATTGCATGGTGACAGTTGACATAGCAAATCTGGACACAAAAAAAATGAGAGCACGAAGTAAGATTTATGGATCAGGAGATGTTCACGCAATGCACGATTCTTATTAATATGTAGACAGATATTTTAATATTTAATGTTGTTTAATGATCAGGAAATAACTTGGCATTGCTGTACAAAACAATCTACCTCAGCAGCACTGTGCCACTTTCCCCTGATATGGATTGGAGCTCACCTGTGGGTACTCTGAATAAATACCCTGACTAGCTCAATGAATCTGCTGGAACAAACTGGTGTTGTACTGGTTTCAATAGAGGACCTTTAATACCAAATTCTGAACCCATCCGTTCAATGGAGAAGTTGGACCATCTTCAATAACTTTGTCGGTATGGAGTGAACTTTTTTTCTCAGAAGTCAGAGGTGACAGTTCCTTAAAACCTTAGTCAGACTTTTTGCACACAGTTTTCAAAATGGCGAGTTGCCTTGGAATTAACAAAATAGCAACTGCTGCTGCCAGATATGAGTAACTGGCAAGTCTAGCACTCAAAACTTGCCATTATGAAAGGTTTTGTTTTGGAGATGTGCACTGTTTTACCATTATCTTGTGTACATTATTCCAAATAAGATTTAAACTAAAAGATGTTCTCTCTCAAAATAGAGTCGAGCCATTTTCTGACCATTAAAATTTATTGTGTTGGATCTTGCAGGAAGATGTTAATGACACGTGTGTTATTCTTATGCCTCACCCTGCAAATGAGGAGGTATGGTGTAATTTGCAAATCTCTAGATCTTGTTGGTTTGCATTGCTTCACGCAAATAGCATTTTGCATTTAGTTTCCTCGCTATTTTTTAAGAGCAAGCTGAATTTGCATATTAACTGTCATTAAGTATGCCACATTCAAGTCATCAATTATTTGATCATTGTTAACACAGTGCTAATTAATCAATCTGAGCCTATAAGAGGACGATTTAAATATAACGAGTCCTCACTTAAAGTGGTGGTTGCATTCCTGAAAATTGCCACCTTGAGTGAAACCCATGTAAGTGAAGCATGGTTTCCCATTGGAATTAATGTTAAAGCCAGAGTTGGGTTCATGAGGACAGTTTTTGTCTGGGAAAATCCTTAGATGTCAACAGTGTTCAATGGAGTCAGAGTGTGTGGGTTCAAGCCCCACTCAGGGTCATAGAGTCATAGAGGTTTATAGCATGGAAACAGGCCCTTGGCCCAACTTGTCCATGCTGCCCTAAGCTAGGCCCAATTGCTCGCATTTGGCCCATATCCCTCTATACCCATCTTACCCATGTAACTGTCTGAATGCTTTTTAAAAGACAAAATTGTACCCACCTCCACTATTACCTCTGGCAACTTGTTCCAGACACTCGCCACCCTCTGTGTGAAACAAATTGCCCCTCTGGACACTTTTGTATCTCTCCCCTCTCACCTTAAACCTATGCCCTCTAGTTTTAGACTCCCCTACCTTTGGGAAAAGATATTGATTATCCAACTGATCTGTGCCCCCCATTACTTTATAGACCTCTATAAGCTCACCCCTCAGCCTTTTATGCTCCAGAGAAAAAAGTCCCAGTCTATCCAGCCTCTCCTTATAACTCAAACCATCAAGTCCCGGTAGCATCCTAGTAAATCTTTTCTGCACTCTTTCTAGTTTAATAATGTCCTTTCTATAACAGGGTGACCAGAACTGTACACAGTATTCCAAGTGTGGCCTTACCAATGTCTTGTAGAACTTCAACAAGACGTCCCATCCCCTGTATTCAATGTTCTGACCAATGAAATCAAGTATGCTGAATGCCTTCTTTATCACTCTGTCCACCTGGGACTCCACTTTCAAGGAGCTATGAACATGTATCCCTAGATCTCTTTGTTCTGCAACTCTCCCCAACGCCCTACCATTAACTGAGTAAGTCCTGCCCTGGTTCAATCTACCAAAATGCATCACCTCGCATTTATCTAAATTAAACTCCATCTGCCATTCATCAGCCCACTGGCCCAATTGATCAAATTCCTGTTGCAATCGGAGATAACTTTCTTCACTGTCACTATGCCACCAATTTTGGTGTCATCTGCAAATTTACTAATCATGCCTCCTATATTCTCATCCAAATCATTAATATAAATGACAAATAACAGTGGACCCAGCACTGATCCCTGAGGCACACCGCAGGTCACAGGTCTCCAGTTTGAAAAACAACCCTCTACAACCACCCTCTGGCTTCTGTCAAGAAGCCAATTTTGTATCCATTTAGATACCTCACCCTAGATCCCGTGAGACTTAACCTTATGCAACAACCTACCATGCGGTACCTTGTCAAAGGCCTTGCTAAAATCTATGTAGACAACATCAACTGCACTGCCCTCATCTACCTTCTTGGTTAGCCCTTCAAAAAACTCAATCAAATTTGTGAGACATGATTTTCCATTCTCAAAGCCATGCTGACTGTCCCTAATCAGTCCTTGTGTCTCTAAATGCCTGTAGATCCTGTCTCTCAAAATACGTTCCAACAACTTACCCACCACAGATGTGAGGCTCACTGGCCTGTAGTTCCCAGATTTTTCCCTCAGCCCTTTTTAAACAAAGGCACAACATTTGCCACCCTCCAATCTTCAGGCACCTCACCCGTGACTATCGGTGATTCAAATATCTCTGCTAGGGGACCCGGAATTTCCTCCCTAGCCTCCCACAATGTCCTGGGATACACTTCATCAGGTCCCGGGGATTTATCTACCTTGATGCGCTTTAAGACTTCCAGCACCTCTTTCTCTGTCATATGTACACTCCTCAAGACATCACTATTTATTTCCCCAAGTCCCCTAACATCCGTGCTTTTCTCAACAGTAAATACTGATGAGAAATATTCATTTAGGATCTCGCCCATCTCTTGTGGATCCGCACATAGATGACCTTGTTGGTCCTTAAGAGGCCTTACTCTCTCCCTTGTTACACTTTAGCCCTTTATGTATTTTTAGAAGCTCTTTGGATTCCTCGTTGCCTTATCTGCCAAAACAAGCTCGTGTCCCGTTTTTGCCCTCCTGATTTCTAGTCCTACACCCCCTATACTATTTAAGGGATTCACTTGATCCCAGCTGCCTATGCATGTCATGTGCCTCGTTCTACTTCTTGACCAGGACCTCAATATCCTGAGTCATCCAGGGTTCCCTACTTCTGCCAGTCTTGCCCTTCACTCTAAGAGGAATGTGCTTACCCTGAACCCTGGTTAACACACTTTTGAAAGCCTCTCACTTACCAGACATCCCTTTGTCTTCCCACGGACTCCCACAATTAACTTTTGAAAGTTCCTGTCTGATACATCAAAATTGGCCTTGCCCCAATTTAGAATTTTAACTTTTGGGCCAGATCTATCATTCTCCATAGTTATCTTAAAACTAATAGAATTATGGTCACTGGTCCCTAAGTGATCCCTTACTAACACTTCTGTCATCTGCCCTTCCTTATTTCCCAAGAGGAGGTCAGGTTTTGCCCCCTCTCTAGTCGGGCCATCCGCATACTGAATGAGAAATTCCTCCTGAATACACTCAACAAATTCCTCTCCAACCAACCCTCTAATACTATGGCTGTCCCAGTCAATGTTGGGAAAGTTAAAATCTCCATACTATTACCACCTATTTTTCTTGGAGCTATCTGTAATCTCCTTACATATTTGCTCCTCAATTTCCCGCCGACTACTTGGGGGCTTATAGTACAACCCTATCAAAGTGATTTCCCCCTTCTTATTTCTCAGTTCTACCCATATAGACTCAGTGGCCGAACCCTTGGATATATCCCCTCTCAGTACTGCTTGAACACTTAGTGCAGCACTCCCTCGGTACTGCAATAATCGGAGGTGCTCTCTTGGACAAGGAACTGAAAGGCTTTGTGTTGAATATGTGAGGGACATGAGATGTACGCAAGCCACCCTAAAGGAAAAGTGATTGTTATGTTCTCGAGGCAGGTTCTTTGCTTGCTTCATTTGGTTATTGTATTGTGAACCAGTGACAGTTTCGTGTTGAATTTCGCCAGCAAGATAATATCACAACAAATAGATTAAAAAATGTTGCTAAGTAAGAATTTGTTGAAAAGTTACTTCCTATTCCATGATGATCATCACATGACCTGCACCTGAAAGCTACCGGACTTGAATCACAGCGCAGATTAACCCTTTTGAGTACTTAATGGCTTTTGGAAAATACATGCCCATTAACCACCAAGAGTGTTTTCTCTTGATCCGGATTCACTATCTGAAAGGTGCATGGAAACAGATATATTATCAGACGATAACTTTCAAAAGAGAATTGGATAGATACTTAGAATTATAGAATCCTTACAGTGCAGAAGGAGACTATTTAGCCCATTGAGTCTGCACCGACTCGCCGACAGAGTATCTTACCCAGGTCCTATCCCCGTAAGCCCAAGTATTTACCCCGCTAATTCCCAAACCAATACATGTTGAGAAACTAAGGGGAAATTTAGCACAGTCAATCCATCTAACCTGCACATCTTTGGACTGTGGGAGGAAACTGCAACACCTGGAGGAAACCCACACAGACACGGGGAGAACATACACACTCCACACAGTCACCCAAAGCTGGAATCAAACGGGGGCCCTGGTGCAGTGAGGCAGTAGTGCTAACCACTGTGCCACCCTTTCACTGAATATCTTAAATGGAATTTCACTAACCTTTACAGATGCACCATAGAAAGCATTCTTTCTGGTTGTACCATAACTTGATATGGCTCCTGCTGTTTCCAAGACTGCAAGAAATGACAAAGGGTCGTGAACGAAGCCCAATCTGTCACGCAAACCAGCCTCCCATCCATTGATTCTCTACACTTCCCGCTGCCTTGGCAAAGCAGCCAGCATAATCAAAGGACCTCACGCACCCTGGACGTACTCTCTTTCACCTTCTTCCATTGGGAAAAAGATATAAATGTCTAAGGTCACGTACCAACCAACTCAAGAACAGCTTCTTCCCTGCTGCCATCAGACTTTTGAATGGACCTACCTTATATTAAGTTGTTCTTTCTCTACACCCTAGCTATGATTGTAACACTACATTTTGCACTCTCTCCTTTCCTTCTCTATATATGGTATGGTTTGTCTGTATAGAGCGCAAGAAACAATACTTTTCACTGTAAACTAATACATGTGACAATAAATCAAATCCAAGTCAGGAGAGTAAAATGTTGTGTCAGGTCACAGAAGCCATGACAACTTCCTTCAAATTGAAGCAGATGAAGTCTGTTCGATCTGCCTGCAAACTCATTACATTTCATCAAGTCCACTGAAAATTTAAATGTTCTCTTCTCAGGTTGGAAAGAATAGAACGTCAATGCCCTTCATTCCGATTTCTTGATTTATAAAAATCCCAAGTATAAAAAGCCAGATTTAGAAACCATGAAGTCCATGATGTGTGTTTCAAACCTGAGAGACCAATAAATCCAGACCTCAATCCACTTGCTGAACCAAACATCCCCAAATATGTCCACTCTCGTACTGTCAGATATTGGTGGGCATGTAGAAGTCCTGGTGTATCCTATGGTTTCCTTGTCACTCACTTTCCCCAGCAACCAACACTGAGGATCTGTGGTTTCTTCAGTTAAAAGATGTGCGAGGTTTTTATTATAATAAGATTCAGTGCAAATTTCCAAGTGAAAATTAAATTTGTACTGCTGGGTTCTGGTAAATCCAGAGCCTTTCGCTGACTTAATAGGACCATAAAATACCTACAATGCAGAAGCAGGCCATTCAGCCCATTGAGCTTGCATTGATTCTACAACAGAGCATCCTACCCAGACCGCTCCCCCCCCCCCCATCCCCATAACCACGCACATTTACCCCACTAATACCCCTAATCTACACATCTTTGGGCAACAAGGGGCAATTTAGCATGGCCAATCAGCCTAACCTACGCAACTTTGGACTGTGGGAGGAAACCAGAGCACCTGGAGGAGACCAACGCAGGCAAGGGGAGAACATGCCAAACTCCACACAGCCACCCAAGGCCGTAATCAAGCATAGAATATTGTTTAGACTGGGACTTTTCCCTTATCTTCTCCTAACTATCAGTACCCAGAGGTGCCAGAGGGTGCTACAGCTACTGTGTCACATTGCAGCAAAGTCATCTGCTCTTAGCCTCTGTGCCTCTAAAATGTCATGCCATCAGGATAGCTATTATTTTTGGATCTGATTTTGTAAAAGAAATTCTATTTGAAAACCAATTTAGTGGATATCATTTTAAACTTTAGCATATTCATGTAGTGCAGCACCTTCCTGAATACTGCTGAACGGTGGCAACTGGGAGGCCAAGCACTGGGAGGCACTGCATCTTTCATAATTGGAAACAGAATTCCAGTAAAATTTGAGATGTGGGTGGGTTTGCATTGGAAAATGTTTCAGTAGGCACATAGGATCTTGAATTTCAAATCCCTTGGTATACTCCAACAAGTACAACAGTAAAGCCAGAAGCATTGATCTGTACTTGAAGCTGGGAGGAAAAGCAATTTGCAAAAATACAGAATTCCCCCGATCCCTGTTGATGGGTTCAATGGTGAGCAGTGCGGGGTAGGGGGGAGGGGGGGTGGGGGGTGGGGAGGGGGGAGGGGGGTGGGGGAGGGGGGGGAAGAGTTCAGCGGAGGGCCAAAGATCGGTTTTACACTGGCGTGAATTTAAAGCGGGATCTTCCATGGTGCCCACCATGATGGAGAGAAATCCGCTGGAGTCTGGCGTGAAACCCATTTGCATCCCGCGAATGGGATGCAGGAGAAGGCCTGACCACCCAAACCCAATTCTCCGTGGCATCAGCGGGAAAACATGCTGGTGTGAAATGCCTCTGAAACAATATGGCATGCAGATGTCAGGACTCACCTGAACAATCCTGGATGCTGCCCGACCTGCTGAGTATTTCTGGCATCTTTGTTTTTGTTGTTAGTTTGTTTGTACTTGGAGTGGTGGGTGAAGAGTGAAGCTCTTATTAAAATGATACTACATGAAAAAGTATTTGGCAAAGGTTTTGGAGTCAGATGCAGGAGATTTCTTTATCATTTCGCATTTTTCAATATGATTCATGTCACTCTGCCCTGCGTTTAAAAACATTATTCTCTTTAAGTGGAAAGTGAATCTTGAGATTACAGCTCTTGGTTTTCATTCCATTTCACTGCTGTGTTAATTCCATAAATGAAAGAACAAGACTGTATAGATCATCACTGTTATTATTTTTGACTGAAACTGCAAACAAGCTGATTAAAGCTAATCAGCCTACAATTTCCAACCTCATAGGTTGCTTGAAATGCCTGGGATTTCAAAATGGCTGTCTCCATTTCTCTTTTCTGGTTCGCTGTCCTTTACGCTGGACTGATGGTCAAAAGGTGTAAAAGTCTTTTTATAAGAAAAGGTTGTGAGGGTATTTGAAGGAATTGGGATTGGAGTAAAAGTAGGAGAATCCTGAACCACGTTGCTTGAAGATAACAAAATCAGAAAATGTAAATATCTGTTACTGAATATTTGACAATTATATTCAAACACCCACATCTTGGATGAAAATAGAAAATGGCAGATATGCTCAGCAGGTCTGGAAGCATTTGTGGAGATGGGAACAGTGTTAGTGGGTGGACCTCGGTGTTTCCCCAGAGGCAGGCTGGAAACCTTTCACATTCTTGATTCCCCTCAATTAAGCACAGGCAGGAAGATTGAGAGACAGTCTTCCTGCCTGAAGGCCAATTTAAATTCTTAAATGGTATTCAACTAGTGGCAGGCGGGGATACACCATGTAGGCAATCAGCCAGATTAACCCTGGCAGGCATACCTGTGGCCTGACTAGGGCTATGAAGTGGCGATACGGCATTGGACTGGGGTAAGAAGTCTCACAACACCAGGTTAAAGTCCAACAGGTCCAATTCCAACACTCACCTGATGAAGGAGCAGCGCTCTGAAAACTTGTGATTCCAAATAAACCTCTTGGGCTTTAACCTGGTGCTGTGAGACATCTTACTAATTAGGGCTGGTGCGGGGGTATTTCCTCTTCCTTAGGCATCCTATACCCAATGGGGAGTCCCACCAGTGCAAGCAAGAGACCCACTGGAAGTCACCCACCTGCCTTTAACAACACCTTTTATCCCTGTCCTTGACTAGTCCCAGTGATCCTGCTCCACTCACGTTCATCTGGGAGGATCCAGCAACAATGTTCAACCTCCAATTATTGTAGAGCTGGCAGTTGCTGCTGCTGCCAGTGGCACTGCCGGTACCGAAAAGATGCCAGCCTCTCATTGGCCAGCAATCCTCTGAGGCAGGACATCCACCGCCCCCCCCCTCCCCCCGCCCCCCCCCGAAAGTGTGGCAGGAAATTGTCCCAGCTGGAACTGGGATCCTTGACGGAAGCCAGTATGCTGCCTAATTGGGACTTGGCCAGGGTGCCAGCCGAGTATACAGGCTCATCACTGCGACCATTAAATTCAGCCTCATGTGTTCAGGTTGCTGACTCATCCTCAGAGTTTTCCTTCCGTTTGCCTCTTCACAGTTGTTGCCAGACCTGCTGAGCATTTCAAGCATTTTGTGTTGTCATTTCCGATTTTCGACATTCACAGTATTATCCATTTGTACCCTGATCTTAATCCTGGGGGGAGGGAGACGCAAGGGAATCATTTCAAAACTCTGGAAGAGCAATTGGATCTCAGTTAGGTTCCTGCTGCTGGCTTTGCCCTTACCCTTTCACCTGTTTATTTAAGATTAAACAATCTTCAAAAAGGCTTTCATCTGTCTGAAGCGAGATTTAATGACCCACTGCCAATACTCCTACACAAAATTGGGATTCAAACCCTCCATATAAAGACTTACTTTCCACTGTTTATGCTGCAAACGATTGGCATTTGCCTCCTGTCAGCCAAATCCTTGCAATCTCAGAATATTTATCTTTCATTCCTGTTTGGGTTATTTTCTCACTCCCGTACATGCCTCCCTGATCTTGCCTATACCCAATGCACTGGAATGATGTGAAGGTGACCTGCTCTCTGACCTCTCTTTTTATCCAGTCTTTCAGTAGCTACTGGGAGGCATGCCAGTTAAATTATCTCCTACCTTTTCTCTTTGGGGAAGTCTTCAAGAACTTGACTCTTACTTTAGTGCATCCTCCCAAAGGCCCTGTCACAATGATTAACTGAAAAAAAACAGAGAGCCTTCTAATCATGCCATGTTTTGGAACACTGAATGACCAAGCTATCCTTCCAATTCTGAGAAAAACTCACTCTTCTTCGAATTAGCTATGCAAAATATATGATACGTTGAATAAACACAATGCATTGATGACATTCTGTTTTTGGCTGAGCCACCTAGTTACAGCTGCAGTTACAGAAACATAGAATCCCTATAGTGCAGAAGGAGGCCATCGAGCCTGCATTGACTTTCTGAAAGCGCATCTTAGCCAGGCCCACTCCCCACCCTATGCCTGTAACCCCCTGCATTTACTATGGTTAATCCACATAACCTACACATCTTGGGACACTAAGGGGCAATTTAGCATGGCCAATCAACCTAACCTGCTCATCTTTGGGCTGTGGGAGGAAACGCAGACAGTCACCCAAGGCTGGAATCAAACCCGGTCCCTGGCAATGTGAGGCAACAATGCTAACCACTGTGCCACTATTAGACATGCTGCAGGACCGGTGTTCTTGAGTTTAAATCCCATCATGGCAACCTGCGTTTGCTAAATCTAGTGATCTGTGGGATCTGCACCAGAGAATGACAATGGAAGTTGCTGAATTGCCTCAAAACTCCTAACTGGTTTCATAGAAATCATAGAAATCATAGAAACCCTACAGTACAGAAAGAGGCCATTCGGCCCATCGAGTCTGCACCGACCACAATCCCACCCAGGCCCTACCCCCATATCCCTACATATTTTACCCACTAATCCCTCTAACCTACACATCTCAGGACACTAAGGGGCAATTTTAGCATGGCCAATCAACCTAACCCGCACATCTTTGGACTGTGGGAGGAAACCGGAGCACCCGGAGGAAACCCACGCAGACACGAGGAGAATGTGCAAACTCCACACAGACAGTGACCCAAGCCGGGAATCGAACCCAGGTCCCTGGAACTGTGAAGCAGCAGTGCTAACCACTGTGCTACTGTGCCGCCCCATGAATGTGTTTATCCCATTCATTCCGCAAACCATGACCCTGAGCTTCTGATCGTCCTTCATTGTAATTCTCCAGCTTGCTCTCACATTGTCCTCTGACCGTGGCTTACTGCAGTGTTCAGGTGAAGTTCAGTGTAAGCTCGGGGAACACCATCCGTATCTTTTGATTAAACACTTGAAGTCTTCCGGACCAATGTTGAGTCCAGCAATTTCAAATCGTATTCTCTGCTCCTTTTTTTCCCTTTGTATACTTTGGTCGATCTTTATCTTTTGCTGATGGATGGAAGCTGTTATTTGTTCTGCCATTCACACCCCCTCCAGGCACATCTTTTGATTTTTGCCTGTCCCATTCGCACTCCCATTAGCTCTGCACCCCCACCATCATTGAATCTGTCTTCCACCCTCTCACTGACCTTCCCTTCTATTCTTTTTCCCACTCTCCCTCATTGCTTTTCCCACTCTCCCTCATTGATTCCAGTCCCACAACATATGTTTGACCCCAAGTACCCTCAGAAATGGGCCCCACTATTATCTTAGTGCAGCTCGGATTGGGCAATAAATGTGAACTTGCAAACAATACAAACAATCCAAGAAAATAATTTGCGGCATGGTGCACTGCTGCCTCACAGCGCCAGAGACCTGGGTTCAATTCCAGCCTCGGGTCACTGTCTGTGTGGAGTTTGTACGTTCTCCCCGTGTCTGCGTGGGTTTCCTCCAAGTGCTCCGGTTTCTTCCCACAGTCCAAAGATGTGCAGGTTAGGTTGATTGGCCATGCTAAATTGACCCTTAGTGTCAGGGGATTAACAGGGTAAATATGTGGGGTTATGGGAATCGTGCCTGGGTGGGATTGTGGTCGGTGTAGACTCGAGGAGCCGAAAGGCCTCCTTCTGCACTGTAGGGATTCTATAATTCTGTGAAAAAATAATAAAACTAACTCTCTGTGTCCCCAGATCTGTGGTAGTTCTGCTGATCAACTTAATTGCGTGGGACTCCTTACTGCTGGCGGGATCTGCTGGTCCTGCCAAAGCCAACCAGACACGTCATGCAAAGCACTGTAAACTTCAGCGAGACAGGAAAATCCCTCAGGTGGTCAATGGCTTGCCACCTCCATTGGAGTGGGACAAGCACAGAAAATCCTGGCCAAAGAGAGCTGAATTACACATGGTTGGATGGTGCAAAAACACTGCCTTTTTAGCTATGGGCTCGGGTTTTGTACAAAGCTCAGTTTGACAGGTTTACTACCTCCTCTCTCAGCCAGGTTATTATCCATATTTCACTTTCTATTGTTTTATATCTAGATGTGATATTTCTCAGGCCTCATTAGATAATTCCCTTGTGCTCAGCAACATGGACCACTCCCAGAGGTGAGGTCTCTTGATGTCATAAGATGATCACCTCATGATTTCAGCTGCTTCAGGGTTTTTTGAACTTTGTCAAATCACCCTTGTGTTCACAGATTACAATTGGATGTTGCCCTTTATTTGACCATCGGTGTCTTTTGTCTCTTCATTACAACTGATTAATAGTATCATATGCATAGTAGCAAATGAGAGTTAACTGTGTAAAATACTCCAATCCTTCATTGGCATGAGAAATGGTCCGTTTGTTAAATTGGCCATACATAAGGTGCCATTCAATTAACAAAATTCAGCAATAGAAATGGATTCAAACTCAGTGCAGTTTGGAAGCAGAAAGGATTTGGTCAGTAAACAATGGACAGACAAAGTACACTGCCAAATTTGAAAAGTTTGTTCCTCACCCCACTCTGCTGAGGCTGACTCACCATTCCTTTGTGCTTTTTCTCATTGCTTGAACTCATTCTGCCTCCGATGTGTGAAAGTTGAACTGTGCCCAGAATTTTCTGGAACAGAGCAACTTCTGAATGCAAGCCATATGGGCTAAGGTTCCATGTTTGATGGACAGCACGAGTCAGCTGATCTGAGTTAGGGCAATGGGAGGGATGCTGTAATTTGGCTGAGCATCTCTGGGCCGGCAACGGGTAAAATTGATTGGTTATAACCCCATGACCTGTACTGGAATTGTGAATGTGTACTTGTCAGATCGGGAATCAGGACAGGATCAGGCTTAACTGCTGCCTTTAAATAATCTGACAATATTCACCATCATGTCCCAGGCATGGATAATTCCCAGATTGTGCTTGTGGATTCATACCCCAACAAGATGTCAATGTCCTTCAAGAGGAGAGGAGCAAAAATTAAAGAGAAATAGTTGGATGTTTCTCAGAGATCATTGTCACGGATAAACATTATACTTTGGAAATGCCTTTCCTTGGAATTTTGTTCTGATGATTATGTAATGAAAGGTGGACATACTTCAACTTGGTTATTCCAATCCCATGTGGGACAATGGGTGGTAAGACTCCGCCACTGGTCCTGGTCCATCACAATCTCTTTTGTTACAGCCTCGGTGGTGTCCTACTCTTGGAGGTCCTCTTTCATTGTGTTTCGCAAGTCCTTTTGACCAACTCTGTCTTCTTCTTCCACTTGGTGTGTTCACTCTAGGTTCACTTTTATGGTGCATAGATTCAGGAAGTGAATGACATGTCCTGCCAGCAATTAGCTACAGTGTCCCCGCAGGCACCTCTGGCCAATCCGCCATAGCATTTCAGGGATGCTGTCTCCATTTGATTCCCAGGATCTTGCATAGGCAGCATTGATACTTTTTGCTATTCCCTTCAATGTCTTACTGACATTGATCGCTGTTGGTATTTCCATAGATATGAAAAGGTACAGCTTCATGACCTTGTTATGGTAATGGATGCCCACACGTCAAGTTAGAAGTGTTGGTCTCTAAAGCTATATAAACTGTTTATGGATGTGGGTACCTCTTCACATTCCCCAATTTTGGTTACCCACTCCCTTCTTATACACTTGCTCTCTTGCTCCTCTGAACTAGGATATTGACCCACTAAAGGGGTGCAAACATTTGTTTATTGTTTGTTTATCATGTTGTATATTAAAAGGGTTAGCCTGCATCCCTTCAGAAGTATCAACACACAAGTGAAGAGTGTCTAAAATTAACTTTATCTAGTATCTATGATCAGATGAGAGAATCGTTTTGATGCAAGTTGCATTTTTGAAATGCCTCATGGTTATTTTTAGAAACAAAATTGACTTTCAGGTAGTTGACTGAAATCAACTAATTAATTGAAATTGAAGCCTAGAAGAAGACCATCCAAACTGCCAATCCAAACCGCTAATGGATTCTGCTCGGCAGGGTTTATTTACAATAATCTAAGGGGATGTGACTTGTTTGTTGTGATAGATTTATGAGCTTCTGAAGAGAATAATAGTTTTAAATATCTATTCATGTAATATTTAATTTATTTTGATAGGTTTGTACACGTTCAAAGAGAATAATCATCTTAAAGTGTCCATTCAAACATGTTTGTTTATTTTGACAGAATTATGAGCTTTCCAAGTTATGAGTAGGGACTTGCAAATTCGGTTATATAGAACATGAGTTCTGTCTGTAGTGGAAACTGGATGAGTGAGTTTGAGGGTGAAAGGCAGTAAGGGAGGTTGGGGTAGTGGATGAGGGAGTGATGGAAGGGGAAATAATTGAGGGGGCATGGGTGAGGTGGATGCAGAGTTGAGGAGGAGGTGGTGAGGGTTAAGGTTGCTGTTTTTTGGATGAAGTTTTAAACTGAGAATGTGCTTGCCCTCGCAGGTGGACATATGGTACTATTTTGAAGAAAGCTGGGAAGCTATCCCTGATGTGATGGCCAATATATAGCCCTCAAACAACATATCAAAAAGCAGATGACCTGGTATTATCATAATGCTTCCTATGGGAGCTTGCTTGCATGTAAACTGGCTGCCATGCTTCTTGCGTTGTAACAGTAACTACAATTCAAAAGTGCTGAATTAGCTGTAAAGCTAATTTTGGGATATCCTGAAGTTGGAAAAAGGTGCTATATAAATGCAAGTCTTTCTCAAGGAACACTAAGGAGATAAGTGATAATAAGGACACACTGTCATTTGATTTCAGTTGTAGCCACCAGCTCAGATACTATCACTGTGCATATCTTCAAGACAGCATAGAAAAGGGATCTCCACATGGCCAGACCATGAGCCGAATGCACTGCAGCCAAGAGCAGGGACAAGGATATCACAGGTACCAGAGGACAAGGTTTGACACAAGGTCTATTGCAAATGACTCTCAGATGATGACTTTGATGGGGTCTAGAGGAAAAGGTTGATGGATGTACATAAAAAAACTGTGGCGCATTGGGAAACCTGTCAGAAAGACTGATCAATGTCACAGAGCAATAAGGTGTCTTACACCAACTTGGCACAGGGGCTGTACGTGGAGCTTAGAGCCCATCCTTTGCAGCACAAACTGTTTCCACCAAACGCCAGACTGCGGCAGACAAAGCTCAGGCTGAGGTCATGAAGTCTCAGCTCATTGCCACACCTGCTCAGACTGCTGCCATCAGGGCTATGGATACCAGTGTTTCAAAGGGCATGCAGACTCTCACAGCAGTCCAGCAATCTGTCCCTCCAACAGATTACTAGGCTTGCTGAGTTGTCACCCTGGTGGAGTGGCCGTGTCTCCCTGGAGCATGAAACCTCCTGTCCTCTAATAATGGCAGCATTCATCCTCCCACCCGCCTACTCTGCCAGTGCCCTTGTTGTTGCCTGTCAGCCAGCCCAGACAGCTAGAGTAAAGTAAAGTTTATTTATTAGTCACAATTAGGCTTACCTTCACAGTACAATGAAGTTACTGTGAAAATCCTCTGGTTGCCAAACTCCGGCGCCTGTTCGGGTACACTGAAGGAGAATTTTAGCATGGCCAATCCACCTAACCTGCAGGCCTTTGGACTGTGGGAGGGAACTGGAGCACCTGGAGGAAACCCATGCAGACATGGAGAGAATGTGCAAACTCCACACAGACAGTGACCCAAGCCAGGAATCGAACCTGGGTCCCTGACGGTGTGAGGCAGCAGTGCTAACCACCGTGCCACCCACTGCTGCTGCCCATGGCAAGATAGCTCAGTACTGCTTGCGGTTACCCGCCAAGGCAAACTGCTACTGAAAATCAGCAACCTTCCACAAGTCATGATGCAGCCATTAGAGGTTTGGCAAAGGTACATTGAAGACAGGCATCAAAGGAATTCTCAAGGGTGAATAGTTTAATTTTGTATACAGTATGGTTTGATTTAATTCATAAATTTGGTTTGCAATCTGTTTTGTGGTGACGTTTATTACTTCTGCCACTGAAATGGACCAGAATCTCTCACCCCTGTTTGTCTACCTGTAAACAATGGCCGTAAGTTTACCATCCCACCCACCATGGGAATTGGAGCGGGCAACGTACGGGCCATGGAAAGGTCCGTTGACCTCGGGCAGGATTTTACATTTTCTGGATGAGCGAGGCCATAAAATCCCACCCAATATATCCGAAAAACTGATGGATAGAGTTCAGCAAAACTTGGTTCACAGATGAGGCAAGGCCCAAGGAAGAACTGATTCGTTTTTGGCAAAGACGTGGACCTGAACCCTGAAACTTTTTAAAGGACTTGTTAACATTGGGAGATAAGCAAATTGACTTTTTCCTTTAAGAATGTTCTGGGTTATTTAATTTAGAATGTTCTGTGCTGTTTTAGAATGTTGTGGATTCTTTCAGTTGCTTTTTGGAATTTGTTGCAACTGTTAAAATGTGAGCGGGGTTTCCAGAGCAAGATATTGGACATGGATTGAATTAAAGCCTCCTCAGTGAGATGGAAGCTCTTAATAATAGGATATCTTTTTTTAGCTTTGTAATTGCAGAGCATCGACTAGGCAGGGAAAAGCTTCAAGGAAGAACCATGTACTTCTAATAATGTTGAGTTAATACAACGTGATATTGGTATGTGCTCTACTGAGTGACCTCTACATTTGTTTTTACATTGTAGCCATGAGGACAATGTGATTGTCCAGTGATAGAGGAAAGGGGTGAAGTGTGGGATTGTTGGTGAATAAGGAATTGGACTTGAGTTGACAGGTATAGCACATGAATTAGTTCTTCTTGTCCACCAGAGAGAGAGGGACTGAGAAGGTGGCAGCCTGTCTTCCACTCCCTCCTAATGACCTCTGCCAGGATACCAGGCATTGACCTGCATGATGTGCTGCCTATAGTCACACAACACTGGACCTTGAGGGAATGGAAACCTTTTCAGTTCAGATATCTGACAGAGTTGACATGTGGTGCCTACAAAACAATGTGCGTGCAGTCAATGACATCCTACACCATGGGGAAGCCTGCAATCCTTGTGCTCACTCTCTGGCAGCAGAGGTTCGGTGTCCTACTTCATGTAACAGTACACTGCAAATGGAGAGATATTCCGAATATCACCAGCCTGAAAGGAACCAGTCTCATTAAAAATTCATTGCTACAGTCACCTCCACAGCCACTGGCAATACGATCCTCACATTGCTCTAAGGTTTAGCTGCAGCAGGTGGCACATTTCACTGAGGACATCCTTTCTGAAACATAAACATCTGATGCACTCTTCCTTATCAATGTTCAGGTACGGGAATTTCTCCCTGAGCATGGTTAGCAGTTATGGTCTCCTGCTTTTCCCCCTTCTCTCTCTCCTGCTATGCTCCAGGGCGGCCTTCGCGACACACGACGGCGCAGAGTCGCTGAGCAGAAACTGATAGCCAAGTTCCGCAAACATGAGGACGGCCTAAACCGGGATGTTGGATTTATGTCACATTATCAGTAACCCCCACAGCTTGCCTCCTGGGCTTGTAGAATCTCACTAGCTGTTCTGTCTGGAGACAATACACATCTCTTTAACCTGTGTTGAATGCTCCCTCCACCCACATTATCCGTACCTTTAAGACCTGGCTGGCTGTAGAGATTTGCATTCTAATTAGTATTCTGTAACTTGATTTCTGTGTCTGTGCACTGTTGGAGAACAGATATCCACTCCATCTGACGAAGGAGCTGTGCTCCGAAAGCTTATGGTATTTGCTACCAAATAAACCTGTTGGACTTTAACCTGGTGTTGTGAGACTTCTTACTATGCTCTTTTCCAGCAGTCTGTCCTGCCCTTCTTGGCCACTGCTCATTCTCCCAGTCATGCTCGACCTCATGAAGAAGGCACACAAATATATCTGGGAGCAACTGAATTGTGCCAAAGCCTTCAAGTCAGCAAAAAGAGTTAAGCACTTGCCACACCACTCCCTTTTGCAACTTTCAGTAACTATACAAAGCGCTGAGCAGGTGTAACTAAAACAACAGCCTGAACAAATTAACCTGTAGGTAGTTGATGATCCCTTTAAGTAGCTCTATAGTGAGATTGTCATTCCTGCTGCTGAGCCTATGTTCAGCAGTGTGAGGATAAGAGATTGCATTAGCTGGAGCATGGAGCTCCAAAATGACAACACTGGCATAAAATTCATGCTGGTTGTTGTCATGTTCTGCCTCCTCTGCAAACCTTCACTGACCACTTTATCAACATAACACCTTCACATCAGAAGTGTGTGTGTGTGCACCATGGACACCATTGTGCAACCCCAACAGTAGTGGACTCGCCAACATTAAGCGCATTTAAATGGTCATTGGATAAACATATGGATGATATTGGAATAGTGTAGGTTAGATGGGCTTTAGATTGGTTTCACAGGTTGGCGCAATATCGAGGGCCAAAGGGCCTGTACTGCGCTGTAATGTTCTATGTTCTAAGAGGACTCATAGCACCCAAAAGACAGGGGCTACTGAGCTCAATTTCACCCTTTTGCTGTTCATTTCAGGATTATCTGTATTGAGCTGCCGTCACTTTATCTGTCCAACATTATACAACATTTCCACCTAGCTGCCTCATCAGGAATAGCAGAAGCCATAGAGGAGCAGCTGTCTGCATTTTGAATTGAGGAATGCTTAGTGGGCTGAATTTCCCCAGCTCATTGAAGACAGGCTGAGAGGCAGGGGGCTGCAGAGATTGGGGTGGGGGGGTTAGGGGGGGGGGGGGGCGGTGGCGAAGGCATCAGGAGGGAAACTTCCTGCCACCATCACTGCATATTTCCGTGTGAGAACCTCAGTGGCCTCGTTGGCCACTGAGCAGCCATTTGATAGAATTGAGGAAGACCTGCCGCACCTTCTGGCACTTTGCCTACCTCATAAGCATCCATCATCTCCAGGTGAATTATGACAGTCTCTCAGTGAGTGCCCAGGGATGGGGGTAAAAGGGGAGAAGTTTAAAGGAGATGTGAGAGGCAGGTTTTTTACACAGAGGGTGGTAAGTGCCTGGAGTGTGCTGCCAGAGGAGGCTGTAGAAACAGAAGCAGAGCAACGTTTAAGAGGCATCTTGGCAGGTTACATGAATAGAGAGGGAATAGAGGGGTATGGACCGCTAGAGGCAAAAGGTCTTTAGATTAGAAAGTCATCATGTGTTGGTGCAGGCCTGATGGGCCAAAGGGCCGGTTCCTGTGCTGTACTGTTCTTTAATAAAAGCAAATTACGGCGGATGCTGGAATCTGAAATCAAAAGAGAAAATGCTGGAAAATCTCAGCAGATCTGGCAGCATCGGGAAGGAGAGAAAGGGCTTTGACAAAGATTCATCTGGACTCAACGTCAGCTCTTTTCTCTCCTTACAGATGCTGCCAGCCCTGCTGAGATTTTCCAGCATTTTCTCCTCTATACTGTTCTTTGCTTGCATCCCTTGCTACATCAGGGATCTTTCCATGTTTAAATGAATAGACAACCACTCTATTCGGAGGTGGTGGAATTGAAATTGGATCTTGTGACAATTATACAGGTCCAAACTTGGTGGTCATAGCTGCATTATGTTAGTCGCATGTTCAATACCGTATTAGTATAACATTTTTATGAGTAACCTACAATGAGTGTTAGTGGCATTGAGTACAGAAAATTAGGGGGTGTAATACCTGATTTAATACCAAAACCAGAAATTACTTGACCCTGAATGCAGCAGATGTTGGTCTGTTGCATTCAGAATGACCTATTTTACCTGCAGTCGAATCAGTCATCCTTAAAGGCATTGTTGCACCCACCACCAAAAGTTGTTTAAAAAAAGACATATTTGGAGTCAGGAGGAGCAGGGGCCACATTAACATTGTGGACTTATTGATGTCTATCGCTCATCCCTTTGCCCAATTCTATCCCCTTCCCAAGCTCATCTTAAACCCTGAGTCAGGAGCACTACATGCCATCTTGCTATGTACCCATGCAGCTGGTCAGCGACTGATGCCACAGCTAGTACTATACTTTAATCGGCAGACCAATTTACCAGGATCCTGCTGCATGGCCTCATTGGGTGGATGTAGTCAGCCTACTTACCCTGGGATTGTTGCTGTGATTAGGGCAGGATTCTTTCTCTCGACCTGCCCCTCCAATATTGGGCAAACACAATACAGTTAAGTAGAAGTATCAGTTGTTCTGATGGAGCTGGGGCAACCCTGGTAAAACCAGTTTGCCTGTTAAAGGAATACAATTCATCAGCTGTACTCCTCTTCAGTTCCACCCAGTATGACTCAGTAGTTTTATTGGCAACCAGTTTCTTTCTAAACAAAACATATATTTGGAGAAAAACAATCAACAAAGGGAGACAAAAATAAATTAAAATGGGAAATGCTAGGAATGTGCAACAGATCAGGCAGCATCTGTGCAGTGAGAAACGGTTAATATTTCAGGTCACTGACCACTGTAACAGTTTTGGATGTTAGTTCTAATTAATTTAACATATCTCAGTGGCTTGCAATGGCACTTAAATAGTAAACTCACGTTGGTGTGAGAACTGGAGTCACATATCATCCAGGACAAAGATGGAAATTTCCTTCCCAGAAGGAATTTCTGGTGTGAGGTCGCCAACCTGAGATGTTTGCTGTTCCTGTCTCCACAAATACTGCCTGACCTGCTGAGTGTTTCCAGCATTTTTTTATTTTGGATTTCCAGCATTGGCAGCATTTGTGTTAAAATGAATCAAAAATGTTGTTCATGTTCTCAATATGTGAAAGGTGCTCATCGTAACACTCCCTCTTCAACAGAGTCATAGAGGTTTACAGCATGGAAACAGGCCCTTGGGCTCAACTTGTCCGTGCTGCCCAGTTTTTACCACTAAGCTAGTCCCAATTGCCCACATTTGGCCCATATCCCTCTATACCCATCTCAAACTGTAACTGTCTAAATGCTTTTTAAAAGACAAAATGGTACCCTACTGCCTCTGGCAGCTTGTTCCAGACACTCACCATCCTCTGAATGAAAGAATTGCCCCTCAGGACCCTTTAGTATCTCTCCCCTCTCACCTTAAACATATGCCCTCTAGTTTTAGACTCCCTACCTTTGGGAAAAGATGTTGACTATTTACCTTATCTATGCCTTTCAATATTTTATAGACCTCTATAAGATCACCCCTAAGCCTCCCACAAATCTTTTCTGCACTCTTTCTAGTTTAATAATATCCTTTCTATAATAGGGTGACCAAGTTCTGTTATATTTTAATGCTGGCATGCACTCAATGAGCGGAATTAAAAAATTTTTTTTTCAAAGAGTTGGCTCTGGCGGGAAAAGCTGAGGGCAGCCCACCAGCTGTCTTGCCTGGATTTCCTGTCATATTGTTGAAAGAAAATCCTGGCACTGAATGAGCCCAACCCGTCAGCAATTTTGGCTCCTGCCAGATCCGGGCAGCATTTTTAAAATGTGCCCTGACGTGAAAAAAATAAAAATAAAGAAAGGAAACCCCTCACAGATTCAAAACAACACCCCACGTCCCCAACACAAACCTCCCCAACTCTGGCGGTGCCCAATGCATTGCCCTCTGGCACTGCCAAGGCACTGCCTGGTCATGACCCTCCCCTCCTTGGGGCTGTACTTAGCTGTGCACCCCTGGTGGGTTTCTTTGCCAGTTCCTGGTTTGTCAAAACCACCATTGTGATGTCATGCTGGTGGAGGGAGAGGGTAATTCCCTATTTGGGAGGCTGATACAGCAGGAAGGCCCGTTAGTTGTATTTAAAGGGTGTTACCGTGTTTACAGGGTGGGAATCCTATTATATCATTGGTAGGTTGCGGGGACAAGGGAGCAGGGAAATCCTGCTGGTGTGAAAGCTGTTTTGGGACTTCCCCTCAATGGCTGCTGCCACCATTCTTGCTCATCGAAAACTGGGGCAGAAAATCCTCTCTGAATGTCTGGCCAATGACACATCTGCATTTCCAAGTGCCCGCTTCAATTTCAAAGCTACAGAAGTATCAATATCATTGTGCAAATGGAGTTCATAGTATTACAATGTTTCAATGATATAGAATCATAGAATCATAAAGTGCAGAAGGAGGCCATTCGGCCCACCGAGTCTGCACTGACCACGATCCCACCCAGGCCCTATCCCCATAACACCATGCATTTATCTTAGCTAGTCCCCTTGACACTAAGGGGCAATTTAGCATGCCCAATCCATCTAACTCGCACATCTTTGGACTGTGGGAGGAAACCGGAGCACCCGGAGGAAACCCAAGCAGACACGGGAAGAATGTGCAAACACCACACAGACGATGACCTAAGCCAGGAATCGAACCAGGGTCCCTGGCACTGTGAGGCCACCCCGAATCAGAAATACAATGTGATCCTGACTCCAATTATACCTGACCATTTTTCTTCATGTTCACTATTCTATGTTCGTACATTAACTAGCACCTTGCCCACCTTTGCCCTGAAGCTAATGGCAAGATAACAGCCTTTGATTGACATTTGATGTTCTGTTGTCACATTTAGCTGCCCTGCCTTCAATACAGCACAAATGGCCATTGTGTTGGGCCATTGTTGGTGTTGTGTGGAGCTGATTAAGCAATTCACCACCGCAAAACTTTATCCAGGTTTTAATGCAGTGTTTCTTATCATGGCAACATTTATACCCTGTTTATGTTGTATATCATTAAGTCCTTGTGCCAAACATGCTTGCATATGGGGGGAAGGCGGGGGTGGGGAGGGGGGTGCATTTGTTACTATTGCAGCAACTGCAGTAATTGCATATTTGTTACTGTTCAAAAGTCATGAAACCAATTCTAATGCAATGACCATATGTAATCCTGTCACATCTTGAACATTTCCATTCTGGCCACTCAGAGCTGGTGGCTCTGTGCCCCAATGGCAGTGCCACAAGCAGGAAAGGGCACAACTGCAGCTAAAATCTGTCCTCCACACGGCTTCCCCACCACTTGGATGGGTCCACCAGCTTTGTCCCTCCAACTTGAGAGATCCATGTGCCATCTCCATCTGTGCAGCGGCCCCTCACCCAGTGGGGCTACCAAACTTCCCAGGGGCCTGCCCACTACCCTTAATTGGATGGTTGATTCAAAGGCAGTCAGTTAGGCCGCCCCTCAGTGCAAGTTCTGGACCCAGAAATGGTCCATACTCCCAAAAATATGTAACAACCAGGTCTGCTTTTCTTTTTAAAGACAAATACACATTTTTGCTCACATTGTGGGGCGGGCGGGGGGGGGGGGGGGGGGGGGGGGGGAGGGGGGGGGGGGGGGGGGGGGGGAGGGAGGTTATGGAGCCTGTAAGTGGGAAGCATGGTGTGGAGGGTTGCTTCCTAAGGCAGGATGTGAAATCTCAATTCCCCAACTGGTTTGAGATTAAGCAAAATATCAACGGTGTTTTTAGGACATCCTGAGCTTCACTCCAATATGTGCTGGGTTCATATTTATAATAATACATTTTCAAGTCATAGAATCCTACAGTACAGAAGGAGGCCATTTGGCCCATCAAGTCTGCACCAACCACAATCCCACCCTATCCCTATAACACCATTCATTTACCCTTCCCAATCCCCTGACAAGGGGCAATTTAGCATGGCCAATCTGCCTAACCACATATTTGGACATGGGGAGGAAACTGGAGCACCTGGAGGAAACCCACGCAGATATGGTGAGAATGTGGAAACTCCACACAGACAGTGACCCAAGCCAGGAATCGAACCCAGATCCCTGGTGCTGTAAGGCAGCAGTGCTAACCACTGTGCCACGGTGCCGCCAATGAATGCGCATTCGCGTAAAACTTAAAAAAATTACGCCCTACTTTCAAAATAAAGTCAGCGGCGCATGAGAATCTTCTGACACGTGGTTCACATTTGTTTAAAGGTGGCGTACAGTTAGCTATGTTGCGTGGAAGGTCAGCAGTTTTCTTTGTTGAACTCCAAGGCATAAGAGAAGGGAGCAGGAAAATGGCAGCTGGCATGGAGACTTGGGACTGACAAAGGTGAAGTCAGCGGTGAAGGTGGGAGTCGAGGTGTTGTGGAATCAATTTGAGGGTTTGGAGGAGATGAAGATGAATCCAGGGGAGGATGAAGGGAGAGATTGGGGCTTGGTGGAGTGGAAGAGGGAATCGTCTGGCATTCTGGGTATGGTGGATGGAGGAGGTGGTGGGAACTGTCAGTCAAGGTAAGAATATGAGGGGCCTAATGGGTTGTATCAGTACTGCCCACATGTGGGTGCATCTCAGAGTGTTGGCTGGCAGTGTCTTTACAGAGCTTTGAGATCACCTGTAACATTTTAACCACTCTGAAAGTGACCTTGGTGTAGAGATGCCGGCGTTGGACAGGGGTGGGCACAGTAAGAAGTCTCACAACACCAGGTTAAATTCCAACAGGGTTATTTAGAATGACGAGCTTTCGGAGCGCTGCTCCTTCATCAGGTGAGTCACCTGATAGAGGAACAGTGCTCCGAAAGCTCGTGATTCCAAATAAACCTGTTGAACTTTAACCTGGTGTTGTGAGACATCTTACTGAAGGTGATCTTAGATAATGGGGCTGATTTTACCAAATCGGGACTAAGTGCCGGGTGCGGCCGTAAATCAGACCCGCGCCCGGCAGCCGCGCTCCAGCGCCCCCATACGTCTTTTTTCGGTGCGGGTCTAGTGGGCGGGGCCTAGCGCATTTGCATCTGTCGCAGCGCCGAACTGCGCATGCGCCGTTCGGGAAGAATCTGACAGAACGCGCCCGGGCGCAAAACAAAAAGCAGAGAGCGGAGAGAGCCTCTCTGCCGTTCATCCTCTGGTGGCGGGGGGGGCAGGGGGGATGGGAGGGAGTGTGACTTATCATTCCCTCAGGGGGAGAGGGGGTGTGATGTCTCATTCCCTGGGGGGGGGGGGGGGGGAGGAGAGGGCGTGTGATGCCTCATTCCATGGGGGGGGGGAGCGTGGAGTGGGGGTGTGACGGATCATCCTCTGGTCGGGGGGTTGCGCTGCCTGTCTGTGGCCGATCCCTCCTGACACCATCACTGGTACACTGCCAGCCACAGATTACTCTTCCCTGCAGGTGTGAGAGAGCGGGAGAGATGGCTGTGGCTGGTAGTGTACCAGTGAATGATCCGTCACATCCCCTCTCCTCCCCCCGGGGATGATCCATCACATCCTCCCCCCCCCCACCCCCCCCAGGGGATGAGACGTCACACACCTCCCAAGGGGATGATAAGTCATACCCCCTCCCCCCCCCACCCCCAAGCGGGCAATGTGGGCCCGCCCCCTCGCCTCATTCTACCCCCCCCCCCACCAGAGTTCCAACTGGGCCCAACCCCCTCCTCCGGCAGACACCAGCGGACCTGTGTGAAGCCCGGTCACTTCAGCCTTGGCTCGAAATCAGTGTCCAGGAACGTGCTGCAGGCTGTCGAAGGACTGAAGGTGCGGGAAGGGTGACCATGGAGGAAGGAGGGAGACCATGATCGAGGTAGGTTAGGGGTGTGCTCTGCCGGGGGGGGGGGCATGACTCCCAGAGGGGTCCGATCCCGGGGGTGGGGGGGGAGGGTGTACCTCCCAGAGGGGTCTGATCTGGGTGGGGGGGTGAAGTCGGCCTCCCAGAGGGGTCTGATCCCGGGGGGAGGGGGGGGTCTGCCAGGGTGGTTAGAGGGGGTGTCCGCGAAGGGTGGGCCTCGGCGATTCCCCTGCCGAATAAAAGTACAAGTTGGACTTTTATTTATCAGGTCGGTAAAGGCGCGGACGCGAATTGGGCCAAACGCTGGTAAAGTTGGGCGCGCGCTTCATTAAGTCGATTTAAATGCATGCAAATGTATTTAAATCATCGCGCCGGCCAATTTGGGGGCGCACCGGAACAGCGCCCGAATCAGCCGTTGGTAAAGGCGTGATCCGCTCGGAATTGGGTGCGGATCGTGGCATAGGCCCAACACCCAACTTTACAGCCATTTCGCGCTCGAAAACAGGTGCGAAGTTTTGGTAAAATCGGGCCCAATGTTTTATTCAATGCACAGAAGGAATGGCCAGCTAAGCTTGCAAGTTCAACCATGTCTCACAGACCAGCAAGTACAACACTCAACTTGAACATGAGCAGTCAATAAAGGATGATCAAAAAAACCAAAATTGTTTCTTCCATAACAAAGGAAATATCCCTAACTTCCCTTTAACCAGCAATGCATGCCAACCTCAAGGCGTGTCAGTACATTTAGCCCTTTGACTAGGTTTGTTCCAACAAATGACGATGGTCACGCATGAATAAAGTGAAACCAATGTAATGTAAAATACCAACAAATGAAATTATTTGAAAAACACCCATTGTGCTGTCAAATCTTATATTCATGTCAATGGAATGGGGCAGGTAAGTTTTGGCTGTGATGGAGAGCCTCCCTGTTTGTCCAGAAGGCTATTTCGTAGCTTGCTCTTACATGCTGCATTGTCAGCTGACGGTGGGTTTCACCATGGAAAAGCTCTCCTCACCTCTGAATCACACGTGTCTCCCATGCACACTGCCAAAACTTTCAATTTTCATTGTAATCGTATGAGTAATGGGAAAAAACAAGAGAGTAGAAGCGTTGTGCACTTCTGGTTACATCACTGGAAATGACGCACTGTTGACAAAATCTTCCCCATTGTCTTTAAGGACAGGGGTGCAATAAAATTGAGGTGTAAAGCTCAATACAAGAAAGTCCATTTATCTTTGGGAGACAAGTTTTAAGAATTCGGATCCCCTCAAAGAAGCATAACTTCTCCCCTAAGCTCCACAAATAATAAACTGGGAACAGCAAGCAGAGGAGTCTATTGGGCATGAGTAATGAACTTGGAGAAAGGGAAAAGAGGAACTCCTTCCTGTCTGGGATCAAATGTCTGTCAGTTCAAAAAGTGCAACAAAAGTGACATTACAGGTTCTGCAGGCCACTTGTCAAATTACCTATTGGTGGCTACTTCACCAGAAACTTGCTGAACAACATTGACGCATTCTGCATGAATGCTCAAGGTGGTGCCCTATTATTCTACAAGTTTACCTCACTTTGTGTGGCTTTGTTAATATCAGTTTAGCCCTGACAGTTTCAAACTGGGCTGTGAATCGAGAAGGTAAAAATTTCAAACTATTTTTTCTTTCCCCTAAGAGATTCTTGTTGTGGATTATTTCCTGCATTGTTGGCAGATATCTGGTGATTAAAAACTGTCTTTTGGTGAGAGGTAGATGTGAACTAATTGATAATTATGACACAAAATGGAGAGGCTAACCTGAAGAAATGTTTTGATTCAAACTTGCTGCTGGACAGCATTACCAGTGCTGGATTATTGTGGGGGTCTGGAAGTTGTACAGAATTCAAAAATAACTGGCTCCATTTGTAAAGCAGACATGTACGAGTGAAGCACTTGCCTTAAGTATATTGCAAATAGTTTTTTAGGAGTGTCACCCAAGACTTTTAAAAACTATTTACTGTAGTGTGCCACACAACTTAATGAAATGTGGCTTTGTATCCATATCAGTAGAACAGTTCAAGGAGTTTAAAAAACGTGTTGGGACCAGATAAACTCTTTTGGAGATGAAAAGGGAATAGATTATTGCTTCGAATGGGGAGTATCAAGGTTAAAGCTGACGTTACATGACTAATAAAGAAAGGAGCTGTATTGTTGTCTTGTAAGTCTAATAAACAAGTCTCTTTTTATCATATCAGTTTTATTCCATGTGCAATGGAGTGATTGCTGTTCTTTTTAAGCACTGCATTAAAAATTACATTTCATTCAGTTTTAAAGAGCTTTGAACTTCATACAGATAACGTAATTCCTACAATGTGGAGTGGGCAAATGTTGAGGGAATTTGAGAAGTTCTTTGTAGGCATTGTGTATGCAAGTCATTCTAGTTTTGAATCTTGTGGGATGGACTTGTGGCGCTGAGAACAGATACAGAAGCAGTTTCTATCAAGTTGCAGATGCAATTTTACCATGAAGTGCTGTCTTCACCCTGCTCTTGATGACCATGCCAGCAGTGTTAAACTCACATTATATTACTGGCATAATGCGCAGGATGAAAATCTATAGCTCACCTATAATCAGATGCTGGAAAGCAAGATTGGTGGCTGATAGTTTCCTTTGTGTTCTTCCTCTACAGTTGCTCTTGCTTCCAGGGACAATGTTGCAATACAAGTTGGATATAAAATTACTTGATCAAGACAAGATTTATGACTGTGTTGGAAAAGCACTGCGTACAAGCCCCACCAGAGTTTGAGTACAAAAATCTAGGCTGACACTTTAGTGCAGTGCTGAGAGTGCGCTGCAGTGTGGGAGGTGCTATCCTATGAATGAAATGTTAAAGCTAGATCTCCATGCTGGATATAAAAGATCTCTTGACAATAATTTGAAGAAGAGCAGGACAGTTAACCTGCCTTGCCCAAAATATTTGTCCTTCAATTAGTATCACAGATTAGTAAAACAGATTATCCAGTCACTATAATATGTTGTTTTGTGGGAATTTGCTGAGTGCAAATTGACTACTGTTTTCCTGCATTGCAATGGTGACCACACTTCAAAAAATACTTCACTGACTATGAAGTGCTTCGCAATGTCCAGTGATCATAAAAAGTGCTATATAAATGCAATTTAATATGTGATTGAGAATATATTAAAATTATAAGGGTCAATATACCACTTTGCTTCCCAAAACCTCAGTACCTTCTGGGACTGTATATAAGAAGATTTTCTGCCCATTATTGGGTGGAGTATCCATGCTCCTGGCTAGCCAGTTTCTATGTTTGGGACAAAAAAGTTGGAAAGTGATCATCCAATCATCACCTATTCTTTTCTTCGTGTTTTTTTTCAATTTTTGTTTGCTGATTAGAGCAAACACCTTTGTTCTTCTATGTGGTAAAGGTCACAAGTTTGGAAGGTGCTGTCGAAGAAACCTTGCCAAATTATTGCAGTGCATCTTGCAGGTGGTACACACTGCTGCTGCTTTGCGCCAGTGTTGGAAAGAGTCGATGTTTGTGGTGATAGATAGGGTCCTATTCAAGCGGGTTGCTTTGTCCTAGATAGTGTCAAGCTTCTTGATGTTGTTGGAGCTGTGCACATCCAGACAAGTGGAGATCATTCTGTCCAACTCCTGATTTGAGCCTTGTCAATGGTGGAAAGACTTGGGAGGTCAGAAAGTGAGTGACTCACCACAATACATAGCCTCTGACCTGCTCTTGCAGCCACAGTATTTAAGTGGCTGATCCATTTAAGTTTCTGGTCAATGGTCACCTCAGGATGTTCATGGGTAGAGCATGTGGCAATGGCAATGATATTGAATGTCAAAGATAGGCTCTCTCTTGATGGTCATTGCCTGGCACATATATGTGGTGAGTGTTATTTGCCAATTAACCTGCCCAAACCTGATTGTCATCCACGTATTTCTTTATGTAGGTATGGATTGCTTCAGTATCTGAGAATTTGGGGCAACTGGGGCATCCAATATCTGAGCGGCACTGTGGGTTAGCATGCTGCCTCACAGCGCCAGGGACCCGGATTTGATTCCCGGTTTGAGACACTGCATGTGTGGAGTTTGCATGTTCTCCCCGTGTCTGCATGGGTTTCCAAGTGCTTCCGTTTCCACCCACAGTCTAAATATGTGTGGATTAGGTTAATTGGCCAGGGTAAATTGCCCCTTAGTGTCAAGGGGGATGAGCTGGGTAAATACATGGGGTTATGAGGATAGGGCCTGCGTGGAATTGTTATTGGTGCAGACTTGATGGGCCAAATGGCCTCCTTCTGTATTGTAGATACTCTATTCCATGAGTTACAAATGGAACCAAACTCTTTAATCATGAGTGAACATCCCATTTCTGAGCTGATGATGGAGGAAAAGTAATTGATGAAGCAGTTGATGATGGTTAGACCTCGGACATTGCATTGCAGAATTCCTCTAGCGATGTCCTGGGGCTGATATAATTTCCCACCAGCAGCTATCTCACATTGCATGAGGTTTGATGATAGATAGGGTCCTATTCAAGTGGGTTGCTTTGTCTTAGATAGTGTCAAGCTTCTTGAGTGTTGTTGGAACTGTGCACATCCAGGCAAGTGAGATCATTCTATCCAACTCCTCACTTGAGCCTTGTCAATGGTGGAAAGACTTGGGAGGTCAGAAGGTGAGTGACTCACCACAACACAAAGCCTTTGACCTGCTTGAGCAGAGAATTTACCCTCTGATTCCCATCTACTTCAATTTTACTGGGGCTCCTTGATGTCACACTCTGTCAAATGCTACCTCGTTGTCAAGAGCCATTACTGTTACTTTACCTCTGGAATTCAGCCCTTTTATCCATGTTTGGATTAAGACTATAGTGAGGCCTGGAGCTGAGTGGTCCCAGCTGAACCCAAAATGTGCATTGGTGAGTAGCTTATTTTAGTTTAAGTACTATTCGATAGTACTGTTGATGGTCTCTTATGATTGAGAGCAGAGTGGGTGATAATTCGCTGGATTGTCCTTTTTATGGACAGAACATACCTGGGTAATTTTCCACATTGTTGGGTAGATGCCCATGTTGGACCAGTTTGGTTATGGTTCTAGAGCATAAAATTTCAGCACTAGGGTTAGTTTATAATCAATGCTCACAGCCTTTGTTGTTGAGTGTAGTCAGCCATTTCTTGATATTAAATGAAGTGAATTGAATTGGCTAAAGACTGGCATCTGTGACGCTGGGACATCAGGAGGAGGGCAACATGAATCATCCACATGGCACTTTTGACTGAAAGTGATTGATAATGTTTCAAGCTTGCTTTTGCTATCCTGTACTGGGCTCCTCCATTACTGAGGATGTTTTTAGAACCTCCTCCCTTTTTAAAAATTCATTCTAATGACATGGCTGTTGCTGGCTGGTCAGCATTTATTGCCCATCCCTAGTTGTCCTTGGAGGGCAGTTGAGAGTCAACCACATTGCTGTGACTCTGGAGTCACATGTAGGCCAGACCAGGTAAGGATGGCAAATTTCCTTCCCTAAAGGTCATTAGTGAACCAGGCGGGATTTTCCAACAGTTGACAATGGTTTCAAAGAACAAAGAAAATTACAGCACAGGAACAGGCCCTTCGACCCTCCAAGCCTGCACCGACCAAGCTGCCCAACTTAACTAAAACCCTCTACCGTTCCGGGGACCATATCCCTCTATTTCCATCCTATTCATGTACTTGTCAAGACGCCCCTTAAAAGTCACTACCAGGAAGCCCTCCTGGATGTTCCTTACAAACTCTGCCCCATCCACGCCCCTAACACTAAGTCCCAGTCAATATAGGGGAAATTAAAATCTCCCACCACAACAACCCTGTTACTTTTACACTTTGCCAAAATCTGCCTACATATCTGTTCCTCAATCTCCTCCTGGCAGTTGGGTGGCCTATAGTAAACCCCCAACATTGTGACTACACCTTTCCTATTCCTGAGCTCTACCCATATTGTCTCGCTGTATGAGCCCTCCAAGGTGTCCTCCCAGAGTACAGCTGTGATATTCTCCTTAACCAGTAGTGCAACTCCCCCACCCCTTTTACATCCCCCTCTATCCCGCCTGAAACATCTGTTTCATGCTCATAAGTAGATTCTTAATTCCAAACATTTTTATTGAATTCAAATTCCACCATCTGCCGTGGTGGGATTCAAAGCCAGGTCCCCAGAACATTAGCTGAAGGTCTAGATTAATAGTCCAGTGATGATACCACTGGGCCATTGCCTCCCCTCCACCAGTTGTGATTGGTAGTGGTATGACTGCAGAACTTTGACCTGAGCCATTGGTTGGGGGAGTGACGTAGCTCTGTATTTCACTTGCTACTTCTGCTGTCAAGTATACAAGTAGTCCTGTGTTATAGCTTTAGCAGGATGAAACTTCATTTTTTGGTATGATAGAGGCTGCTCCTCACATGCTATCTCATACTTTTTGTTGAACCAAGGTCAATCCCCTAGTTTGATGGTAACAATAGAGTGAGGGATATGCTAGGCTGTGAGGTTACAGATTGTGGTCATTTACAATTCAGCTGCTGCTGGCCACTTGTGGATGCCCACTTTTCAGCTGCTTGGTCTGTGCTGAATCAATCCTATTTAGAACAATAAGTAGTGTTGCATCATATGGTGGAGGATGTCCTCAGTGTGAAGATGAGACCTTGTCTCCAAAGTATTTTGTGGTGGTCACTCTTACCAATGCTGTTATGGCCCGCTATGTTCTTCAGGACTCAGCCAGCTCAGGGGAATTTCACAGTAACTTCATTGCAGTGTTAATGTAAGCCTTACTTGTGACTAATAAATGAACCTTTAAACTTTACTTTACTTTGGTCAATAGTGGTGCTACTGAGCCATCTTTAGACATTGAAGTCTGCCAACCAGAATACATTCTGTGCCCTTGCTGCTCTGTGTTTCTTCCAAATGTTGCTCAGCATGGAGTGGTGATTCATCAGCTGAGGGAGGGAGATAGGTGGTAATCAGCAAGAGATTTCCTTATCTGTATTTGATCTGTTGCCATGAGACTTGTGAATCAACATTTGTGATTCCTATGAACTTTTACTCCCACCTTCACAACAGAATCCTCTGGCAGGTCTATCCTACCAGTGGGGTATGATGGAAGAGGTTGGGAAGTTGGATACAAGATATGCTTTTATGAGTATAACTAATTCAAACTAATTGCTTGACTGGTCTGTGAGACAGCTCTCTCCATTTCATCACAAGACCCGAGATGTCACTGAGGAAGTCTGCCCTGAATGTGTCTTTGTTGCGTCCAGTGCCTAGGTAGATGTTGGGCGGTGTACCAGTTTTAGCCACTTTTTTTTAAACAATGTTTCCCTGATTCCCTGCATCCCTCCTGAGAAACTGTGTTTCTCCAAATTTAACCTCTTGCACATATTCATTTCCTTCACTCCAGCACAGGCAACATTGCTTTCAGCTGTGGCATTCCTCTCTGTATCTTTACCTCTTTGCCACCCTTTCTTCCTTTAAGGAGATGCTTTAAACCACTTTGACCTGTTGCAATGTCTCCCCTTCAGCTCTATGCCTCTTTTCTCTGATTGCAATTGTGTAAACTACCTTGTGACCTATTGCTGTGACTCCTCAGATACTGAAACAGTCCATGTTCAAGTGCAACAAGATCTGAACAATATCCAGGCTTGGGCTGACAAGTGGGCAAGAAACATTTGTGCCACACAAATGCCAGGCAATGACCATCACCAATAAGAGACACTCTAACCACCGCCCGTTGACGTTTAATGGTGTTACCATCACTGAAACCACCACTGTCAACATTCTTGGGGTTATCATTGATCAGAAACTCAACTGGACTCGCCACATAAACACAGTGGCTGCAAGAGCAGATCAGAGGCTAGGAATGCTGTGGCGCGTAACTCATCTCCTGACTCCCCAAAGCCTGTCCACCATCTACAAGCACAAGTCAGGAGTGTGATGGAATACTCCCCACTTGCCTGGATGGGTGCAGCTCCAACAACACTCGAAACGTGACACCGCCCAGGTCAAAGAAGCTCCCTTGATTAGCACCACATCCACAAACGTCCATCACTGACACTCAGTAGCAATGGTGTGTATTATCTTCTAGATGCACTGCAGCAATTCACCAAAGCTCCTTAGACAGCACCCTCCAAACTCACAACCACTTCCATCCGGAAGGACAAGGGCAGCAGATACATGGTAACATCACCACCTGCAAGTTTCTCTCCAAGCCGCTCACCATCCTGGAAACATATCGCCGTTCCTTCACAGTCGCTGGGTCAACATCCTGGAATCCCCTCCCTAACGGCATTGTGGGTCAACCCGCAGCATGTGGACTGCAGCATTTCAAGATGGCTGCTCACCACCACCTTCCAAAGGGCAACTCTTGATGGGCAATTAATACTGGCCAGCCAGCGATGTCCATGTCCCATGAATGAATAAAAATCAAAGGCACTAAATTGGTATAAATTGTTGTTTTCTAATCAGTATTCTGATTTTTATCAAACTATCAGGTGTGGGGATTCACCTAAAGTAATGCCCATTCCATTGGTTTATAAGATAAAGAGACAGGAAAATCAAGAGTATGGAAATCACCATTGCTTTTTTTTCCAGAGATAAAAATTTATAAATTTAGTAATTTCTATCAGATTAATGCTTTTTACATTAACTATCATCTCTGAAAAAGCTTTACAAAAAGCTTTTTTAAAAAGTCCAGCTATCACGACATTGCTGTGCATCTTAATTTCAGATTACAATGATAGGGATTGGGTTGATAGCTAGTTGAGAGGTATAATATGTCATTTAATTTTGTTTCCTAGTTTAGCTCTTTCTAAAAACAAAGGGCACTTTTGTTTGGTGGGTAAGTCCTAGTAGTGTCAGTGTTTTTGGTTTATAAGCATTAAAAAGATCTTGTGCAACCAGGAGCTACAGTAATACATTTTGCATCCTGAGCAATGCACTGTCCCTTTAAGAATTGCAAAGTTGTGGGAGGAATCGAAAACAAAGCCCAGCATGCAGAGCTGGAACCACCTTCTTTTGGGTGGCCATCGATGATTGGTTGGTTCAGATGACAATCAAGACATTAGGGGACCATAGGATGGGAGTGACCTGTGAGCTTGATTTCCAGTCAGAGAATAAGGCTGATGAAGGAAAATGGCTGATGTTTGATCGTGAGGTGGAATTGGCTCTCACTTCATTAGCTACTCTCCTTCCATTTCTCAGTTTTAATTGTTTTTGTGTAAATTCTCCAGTGGCATGAGAGTTGGGGAGTACTTTGTGATGGCTACCTGCTCCCATTTATGCCATGATGTGGAGTTGCTGGCGTTGGACTGGAATAGGCACCATTAAGTAGTCTCACAATGCCAGGTTAAAGTCCAGCAGGTTTATTTGGTAGCATGAACTTTCGGAGCGCTGCCCCTTCATCAGGTGAGTGCAGGATTTGGTTCACAAACAGGGTATATATAAACACAAACTCAATTACAAGATAATGGTTGGAATGCGAGTCTTAACAGGTAATCAAGTCTTTATAGGTGCAGACAATGTGAATGGAGAGAGGGTTAAGCACAGGTTAAAGAGGTGTGAATCGTCTCCAGCCAGGACAGTTAGTGAGAGTTTGCAAGCCCAGGCAGTCGTGGGGGTTACAGATAGTGTGACATGAACCCAAGATCCCAGTTGAGGCCGTCCTCGTGTGCGGAACTTGGCTATCAGCTTCTGCTTGGCGATTCTGCATTGTCGTGTGTCGTGAAGGCTGCCTTGGAGAATGCTTAACGAAGGTCAGAGGCTGAATGCCCGTGACTGCTGAAGTGTTCCCCGACAGGAAGGGAACACTCCTGACTGGTGATTGTTGAGTGGTGTCCACTCATCTGTTGTCATAGCATCTCCATGGTCTCGCCAATGTACCATGCCTCGGGACATCCTTTCTTGCAGCGTATCAGGTAGACAATGTTGGCTGAGTCACAAGAGTATGTACTGTGTACCTGATGGATGGTGTTCTCATGTGAGGTGATGGCATCCATGTCGATGATCCGGCACGTCTTGCAGAGGTTGCTGGGGCAGGGTTGTGTGGTGTCATGGTCACTGTTCTCCTGAAGGCTGGGTAGTTTGCTGCATACAATGGTTGAAGTTGAAGACGTTGTGGTCCAGGATGAAACGGATGAGTTGGAGAATTGCGTCTGGAGATTAGCAGTTGTCGGCATTGAGTACTGAGGCAGTTGCAGCAATGCCGTCGTTGTGGGGGATGCTGCACTTTACACCAGCCGTATGGGATGCGGCACTCTACACCAGCATCCCAAAACGACGGCATTGCTGCAACTGCCTCAGTACTCAACGTCGACAACTGCCAATCTCCAGATGCAATTCTACAACTCATTCACTTCATCCTGGACCACAATTTCTTCACCTTCAACAACCAGTTCTTCATCCAGACACATGGAACAGCCATGGGGACCAAATTCGTCCCCATGCCAATATGCCAACATCTTCATGCACACGTTTAGAACAAGACTTTTTCACCGCACAGGACCTTTAACCGAAGCTATACACTCGATACATTGATGACATTTTCTTCCTTTGGACTCATGGTGAACAATCACTGAAACAACTATATGATGACATCAACAAGTTCCATCCCACCATCAGACTCACCATGGACTACTCTCCAGAATCGGTTGCATTCTTGGATACACGCATCTCTATCAAGGACGGTCACCTCAGCTCTTCACTGTACCCATAAGCCCACAGTTAACCTCATGATGCTCCACTTCCCCAGCTTCCACCCTGAACACGTTAAAGAAGCCATCCTCTGTGGACAAGCCCTCCATATACACAGGACCTGCTCAGATGAGGAGGATCGCAACAGACACCTACAGACGCTGAAAGACACCCTCGTAAGAACAGGATATGGCGCTCAACTCATCGATCAACAGTTCCCACATGCCACAGTGAAAAACCGCACTGACCTCAGAAGACAAACATGGGACACGGGATCTTGGGTTCATGTCACACCATCAACTGGGATCTTGGGTTCATGTCACACTATCTGTAACCCCCACGACTTGTCTTGGGCTTGCAAAATCTCACTAACTGTCCGGGTTGGAGACAATTCACACCTCTTTAACCTGTGCTTTACCCTCTCTCCACTCACATTGTCTGCACCTATAAAGACTTGATTACCTGTTAAGACTCGCATTCCAACCATTATCTTGTAATTGAGTTTGTGTTTATATATGCCCTGTTTGTGAACCAAATCCTGCACTCACCTGATGAAGGGGCAGCGCTCCGAAAGCTCGTGCTACCAAATAAACTTGTTGGACTTTAACCTGGTGTTGTGAGCCCATTTCTGCTGTTGAGAAAGAGGCACCAGCAAGTTTCACGTAGAAAGAAAAATCCTAAGATTTGAGAGTTCTATTATGAGATCACAAGTGAGGCTCAAAAGTGTTGCAGTGATGCATTTTAACACGTTTATTTCATGGTGTCCTTGGAATGCTGAATTCATGAAGACAGTCTCCCATTGAAGGAGCCTGAAGTATGTACATTATATCAGTGGTTTGATATATTCGTGTGTGTAATCAGAGGGCAGAGATAGAAAGCGAGTTTCTATAATGTGTGTAACACTGTAGACAGACATGGATTTTATAATTAACTGACACTTTATTCAATACCACACTGGAGATTTCAAACGTGCCCAGACTCGTGTAGTCAGTTTTTTTTTCTGCTCACCCAGCTGCTGTTTTGTGGAAATGGGAAGTTTTAGTCCTTTTATATTCAGTCTTTCTTCCCCTGCCAAACTCACTGGCTCGCTGTTGTGTAATCATCAATCATCAGACTAAACACAACCACAAGAGACAGTCGTTTCTCAGCCCTTTGACTATTTACTGCAGGTTTTTGCTGCACCTGCAGGCTTATTTTGGTGAAACCTCTGCCAACAAAGGGACTTTCTTTCACTATAAAAAGTAGGGTAATAGCTTTGCCACTTTTAAATTATTTTAACTGTAATGAACAGAAATGCTAAGTACTTGAATTTTCTACTGTGTGTGATTGTTCTGTAAAATTCTGTCAGCATTTCCAGCATTGATTAATTATAATTTAACTGCATTAAAACTAATTTTGCAACAATCAAGTAGTCACTTGACTAATTGAATAATGGCCTGGGACATTCGTTAGCTCTTAAGAGTGGATACTATTGGAAAACAAGCAAAGTAACAAATGTGTACAGCCCTGGCCTGGTCAGTTCTGGATTTTAAAAGATTAATTGACGTCATGAGAATCAAAGGGCGGGGGTGGCGGAGGGGGGTATTTATATCCCTTGGAGCTGTCCCAGGATTGCTGACCCTTGCTCCAGAGATTCAGACCCCCCACCTTCACACTATCACCAATGCACTCACTGCTATCTCCAGGTAGCAGCCTGTATCACAGCATTCCCCGCCTGAAAGGGATTCTAGCCTTTCCAGATGGGGAACTTGCTGGAAAAAGTACACAGACTGTGATGCTAAAACTGTCCAGTGTGCCTGCAACCAAAGTTCCTAGACCCCACTCACAAAGCCCACCCCAGACAAGGTGGGAACCGGTGTTTGCTAATATGATTATTTTAGCCTCATATCAAGGCTGAGTAGAAGCTATCCCAGTAAGAAGTCTCACAACACCAGGTTAAAGTCCAACAGGTTTGTTGGACTTGTTGGACTTTAACCTGGTGTTGTGAGACTTCTTACTGTGTTTACCCTAGTCCAACGCCGGCATCTCCACATCATAGAAGCTATCACACATTTATTTTAAAATGTGTGCTTCTTCAGATTGTGCATTGTATTGAAAATTATGTTCAGACTAATTCCTTGGCTTGTTCTGACTTACCTTGTAGTTGTAACAATATATTTGGGTATTGGAAGAGAATGCTTTTCAATTCCCCGTGAGGGAAAAAAAGACAGTAACTTTGCTGTCAACCATTTTCATAAGTCATGGCTCCAAATAGGATATTGGGAATAGATGTTTGAATTTTGGAAGGTATCTGGGATGTCTACTGCAGCAAATGCAGTTTTCTTCTTTGCAAACAGTAGATAGAGAGAAATTGTTTAATTGGTGGGTTGGCTGAGAGGAAAAGAACCAATGGCAACACAAGGAAAGGTCTTTTAATAATGCAACACAGGTTTAGGATCTGGAATAAAACCAGAAAATGCTGGAAAATCTCAGCAGGTCTGACAGCATCTACGGAGAGAGAATAGAGCCAATGTTTTGAGTCAGGATGACCCTTGATCAGAGCCAAAAGCAAAGAAAATGAGAAAAGATTTATACTGTGAGGGTGTGGGGGGGAGTGGGGGGGGGGGGGGGGGGGGTAGGGTAAAGAGGTGCTAAAAGTGTCCAGTAAGTGATCAGAATGTGTGATTGGCAGAACAGAGGTACAGATGGTTAAGACAGTTGCCCTGAGAAGGTTGGAGGGGGGGTGGGTGGGAACAAGAAGGAGAGCGGGAATGGAGAAATGGAAAAATGGAAGTGAGAAAGAAGGATGATTGTTCCCAGGAGCAGGCTGAGGGTAAGAGAGTGGGTTTTCTGACTGTAATTAATTATTTATTTTTTCAGTTAATTTTGGGTTTAAAATCGGAGGTTTTTTTCAAAACTGGAAGTCAGGCCAGGAGAGGCCAGGGGAAGTTTTTGGAGGGTTTAAAAGTGCACCAAAGTATACAGCGGGCAGCATCGTAGCGGGCAGCAGAGTGAGTGGAAAGTTGAGTGAGCTGTCAGGGCTTTGGCTGTCATGATGTGGAGATGCCGGCGTTGGACTGGGGTAAACACAGTAAGAAGTTTAACAACACCAGGTTAAAGTCCAACAGGTTTATTTGGTAGCAAAAGCCACACAAGCTTTCGAGGCTCTGAGCCCCTTCTTCAGGTTCAGAGCCTCGAAAGCTTGTGTGGCTTTTGCTACCAAATAAACCTGTTGGACTTTAACCTGGTGTTGTTAAACTTCTTACAGGGCTTTGGCTCACAGGGCTTGGACGAGCAGGGGTGAGTTTTTGTTTCCTTACACTCTTATTAACTTTTCACTGTCTTACTTGACATAAAGTGTCCAGTATGAGTGTGAAACCAGTGTGCTGTTCCCAGTGTAGGATGTGGGAGGTCCTGGAGGCATCTGGCCTCCCGGACATCCACATCTGTGAGGGGTGTGTCGAGCTGCGGTTCCTGAGGGACCGTGTTAGGGAGCTGGAACTGCAGCTCGAGGATCTTAGGCTGATGAGGGAGAATGAGGAGGTGATAGACAAGAGCTATCATCAGGTGGTCACACCAGGGCCACGGGAGGAGGCCAAGTGGGTGACGGCCAGGAAGGGTAAGGCTAGGGTGGTTGAGAGCACCCCGGTGGATTTGCCCCTGCACAACAAGTACTCCTGCTTGAGTACTGCTGGGGGGGACAGCCTGCCTGGGGGAAGCAGCAGTGGCCGTGTCTCCGCAGTGGAGTCCAGCCCTGTAACTCAGAGGGCTAAGGAAAAGAGGAGGAAGGCGGTATTAATCGGGGACTCGATGGTGAAGGGGACAGACAGGCGTTTCTGCGGAGGTAGGCGGGATTCTCGCATGGTGGTCTGCCTCCCTGGGGCCGGGATCCAGGATGTCGCTAGTCGCGTCCCGGAAATCCTGAGGTGGGAGGGAGAGGAGCCTGAGGTAGCGGTACATATTGGTACCGCTGATGTGGGTAGGAAGGGAGAAGGGGTCATGAAAAGGGAGTACAGGGAATTAGGGAGACAGCTGAGAAAGAGGAAAGCAAAGGTAGTAATCTCAGGATTACTGCCTGTGCCACGGGAAGGTGAGGGCAGGAATGGAGTGAGGTGGAGGATGAATGTGTGGCTGAGGGACTGGTGCAGGGGGCAGGGATTCAGGTTCCTGGACCATTGGGACCTCTTTAGGGGCAGGGGTGATCTGTATACAAAAAACGGGTGGAACTTGAATCACACGGGGACCAATATCCTGGCCGGTAGGTTGGCTAAGGCTACTGGGGAGAATTTAAACTAGATAGGTTGGGGGGAGGGGAGCTAGAAGAGTTGACTAGGATCAAGGAACTAATTGATGGGGGGGAGGATGCAGGGGTAAGGGGAATTACAAAATTAATGGTAGAGGAGAGGGTGCAAGTGAATGAAGGCGGTAATTTAGATAAGGGAGTAGAGGGAGAGGGTGTTCGCGACTCATCAAAGCGGGTCCAGATAAAAGCTGGAATAAGGACACTTTGCCTGAATGCACGAAGCATTCGGAACAAGGTGAATGAGTTGATGGTGCAAATCAGCACAAGTGGGTACGATCTAGTGGCCATTACAGAAACGTGGCTGAAAGGTGACCAGGACTGGGAGATGAATATCCAGGGGTATCAGGCGTTTAGGAAGAATAGACAGGAAGGAAAAGGTGGTGGGGTCGCGCTATTAATAAGAGATAATATCAGGGTAGTACTGAGGGATGACATAGGCTCTGAGGAACAAAACGTGGAATCATTATGGGTAGAGATGAGGAATAGTAGAGGGAGAAAGACACTAGTAGGTGTGGTATATAGGCCCCCAAATAATAATGTTGAGGTAGGGAGGGCTATAAACAAGCAGATAAGGGATGCGTGTAAAAACGGAACGGCAATAATCATGGGGGACTTCAACATGCACATTGACTGGCAGACTCAAGTTGGTAAGGGTGGAATGGAGGAAGAGTTCTTAGAATGCTGTCGGGATAGTTTCCTTGAACAGCATGTTACGGAACCGACGAGGGAACGAGCTATTTTGGATCTGGTATTGTGTAACGAGGTAGGTAGAATTAAGGATCTTATTGTGAAGGACCCTCTTGGGTCTAGTGACCACAATATGGTCGAATTTCTGATTCAGGTGGAAGAGGAGAAAGTTTGGTCCCAAACCAGTGTCCTCTGTTTGAACAGAGGGAAATATGATAGGATGAGGGATGAATTGGCTAAGGTAGACTGGGAGAGCAGGCTGGCAGGTAGGATAGCTGAGGAACAGTGGAGGATTTTTAAGGAGATCCTTTTCAGTTCTCAGCAAAAATATATTCCAGCAAAAAACAAGGATTGTAAGAAAAGGGAGAACCAGCCGTGGATAACGAAGGAAATAAAGGAGAGTATTAAAATAAAAACAGCTGCGTACAGAGTGGCCAAAAATAGTGGAGAAACAAGTGATTGGGAAAAATTTAAGAAACAACAAAGAGAGACTAAGAAAGCGATAAAGAAAGGAAGGATAGACTATGAAGCTAGGCTAGCAATTAATATAAAAAATGATAGTAAAAGTTTTTATAAATATATAAAAAGGAATAGAGTGGCTAGAGTGAATGTTGGACCCTTGGAGGACGAGAGGGGGGAGTTAATAGTGGGAAATGAGGATATGGCTGAGTCTTTAAATAAGTTTTTTGTGTCGGTCTTCACGGTGGAGGACACAAATAGTTTGCCAAATATTAACGATAGAGGGTTGGCAGCAGGAGAAATACTTAATACGATTAATGTTACCAGAGAGGCAGTGCTGGGTAGACTAATGGGACTGAAGGTGGACAAGTCCCCGGGTCCGGATGGAATGCATCCCAGGGTATTGAAAGAAATGTCAGAGGTAATAGTGGATGCGTTAGTGATTATTTATCAAAACTCGTTGCATTCTGGGGTAGTGCCGGTTGATTGGAAAACGGCTAATGTTACGCCGCTGTTTAAAAAAGGAAGGAGACAAAAGGCGGGTAACTATAGGCCGGTCAGCTTAACGTCTGTAGTAGGGAAAATGCTGGAATCCATTATTAAAGAGGAGATAGCAGGGCATCTGGATAGAAATGGTTCGATCAATCAGACGCAGCATGGATTCATGAGGGGAAAGTCGTGCTTGACGAACATGTTGGATTTTTATGAAGATGTGACTAGGGCGGTTGATGGAGGAGAACCGGTGGATGCGGTGTTTTTGGATTTCCAAAAGGCGTTTGATAAGGTGCCCCATAAAAGGCTGCTGAAGAAGATTAGGGCACACGGAGTTGGGGGTAGTGTGTTAAAGTGGATTGGGGACTGGCTATCCGACAGGAAGCAAAGAGTCGGAATAAATGGGTGTTTTTCCGGTTGGAGGAAGGTAACTAGTGGCGTGCCGCAGGGATCGGTACTCGGGCCGCAACTGTTTACCATTTATATAGATGATCTGGAGGAGGGGACGGAGTGTAGGGTAACGAAGTTTGCAGACGACACAAAGATAAGTGGAAAAGTGAATCGTGTGGAGGACGGAGAAGATCTGCAGAGAGATTTGGACAGGCTGAGTGAGTGGGCGAGGATATGGCAAATGGAGTATAACGTTGATAAATGCGAGGTTATACACTTTGGAGGAAATAATAACAAATGGGATTACTATCTCAATGGAAACAAATTAAAACATGCTACCGTGCAAAGGGACCTGGGGGTCCTTGTGCATGAGACGCAAAAGCCCAGTCTGCAGGTACAACAGGTGATCAAGAAGGCAAATGGGATGTTGGCCTATATTGCGAGGGGGATAGAATATAAAAGCAGGGATGTCTTGATGCACCTGTACAGGGCATTGGTGAGGCCGCAGCTGGAATACTGTGTGCAGTATTGGTCCCCTTATATGAGGAAGGATATATTGGCATTGGAGGGAGTGCAGAGAAGGTTCACCAGGTTGATACCGGAGATGAGGGGTTTGGATTATGAGGAGAGGCTGAGGAGATTGGGTTTGTACTCGTTGGAGTTTAGAAGGATGAGGGGGGATCTTATGGAGACTTATAAGATAATGCGGGGGCTGGATAGGGTGGAGGCGGAGAGATTCTTTCCACTTAGTAAGGAAGTTAAAACTAGAGGACACAGCCTCAAAATAAAGGGGGGTCGGTTTAAGACAGAGTTGAGGAGGAACTTCTTCTCCCAGAGGGTGGTGAATCTCTGGAATTCTCTGCCCACTGAGGTGGTGGAGGCTACCTCGCTGAATATGTTTAAAGCGCGGATGGATGGATTCCTGATCGGTAAGGGAATTAAGGGTTATGGGGATCAGGCGGGTAAGTGGTACTGATCCACGTCAGATCAGCCATGATCTTATTGAATGGCGGGGCAGGCTCGAGGGGCTAGATGGCCTACTCCTGCTCCTATTTCTTATGTTCTTATGTTCTTATGATAAAAATGGATGAATGAGATGAAAAGAAGAAACAGAATAAAACAAAATAAATGGAAATGGAGGGAAGGTGGAGGGGAGAGTTCATGCTCAATGTTCAATGATTATTTTGGCGCCACTTCATGCTCTAGTCTGGACTTGGAAAAATTTATCAATTTTGCTTCCAATGTTGAACTCAGTGTTCAGTCCAGAAGGCTGTAAAGTGCCCCATTGGAAGATGAGGTGCTGTTCCTCCAGTTTGCATTGAGATTCATTAGAACATTGCAAAAGGCCAAGGATGGACATGTGGACAGGAGAGCAGGGTGGTGTGTTGAAGTGACAAGTGACAGAAAGGTCTGGGTCCTGCTTGCAGATGGACCGAAGATGTTCTGCAAAGTGGCCACCCAGTCTGCGTTTAGTCTGTCCGATGTAGAGTAGACCGCATTGGAAGCAGCGAATGCAATACACCAGATCAAAGAAGGTGCAGGTGAAGCAGGCGGTGAGATGTTGGGTGTGATGGAGGAGTGGACCAGGATGTCCTGGAGAGAACGGCCCCTATGGAATGCTGACAAGGGGGGTGAGGGGAAGATGTGTTGAGTGGTGGCATCATGCTGGAGTTGACAGAAATGGCAGAGGATGATCCTTCGAATGCGGAGACAGTTGGGGTGAAAAGTGAGGACAAGGAGGACCCTATCCTGGTTCTGGAAAGGAGGGGAAGAGATGAGAGCAGTGGCCCGGAGAATGGGTCAGACATAGATGAAAGCCCTGCCAACCACAGTGGGTGGAAAACTATGATTGAGGAATAAGGAAGACATGTCGGCAGCGCTATTTTGGAGAGTGGCATTATCAGAACAGATGCAGTGGTGGCGAAGGAACTGAGAGTATGGGATGGCGTCCTTACTGGACGTGGGATGTGAAGAGCCGTAGTTGTGGGAGTTGGTGGGCTTATAATAGATACTGGTGGACAGTTTATCACCAGAAATGGAGACAGAGAGGTCAAGGAAAGGAAGAAAAGTGTCAGAGATGGACTATGTGAAGGTGATAGAGGGGTGGAAATTGGAAGCAAAATTGATAAATTTTTCCAAGTCCAGACTAGAGCATGAAGTGGCGCCAAAACAGTCATCAATGTACCGGTAAAGGAGTTGTGGGAGGGGGCCGGAGTAGGACTGGAACAGGGAATGCTCTACAATCTCATTTCATCTCATTCATCCATTTTTATTATCCTTCTTTCTCATTTTCATTTTTCCACTTCTCCATTCCCACTCTCCTTCGCATTTAAAGGATCATCCTGTAATTATCCCTCTCTCCACTCACACTGTCTGTACCTGTAAAGACTTGATTACCTGAAAAGACTCGCATTCCAATCATTATCTTGCAATTGTGTCTTTGTCTATATATGCCATGTTTGTGAAACCTACCTCTCCACTCACCTGATGAAGGAGAAGCGCTCTGAAAGCTCGTGATTCCAAATAAACCTGTAGGACTTTAACTTGGTGTCATGAGACTTCTTACTGTAACTTTTCTTTCACCATGTATGCAAACATATCCTTTACATCACAGCCTCTGGAATGAAGAGAATCTATGATGAATGCTTGCTTTACCCTTAGTATCACCGGATTTGACAATATTGTCTGAGTATCACCAGATTTAATGGTATTGTTTGAGTATCATTTAATTTGACAATCTTGTTTGAGTCCACCTATTAATCAACTCCCTTTTTCATTGGGTGAATACAACATGAAGTCAGTGAACAGCAAGGGTGTGCAATGAGTTAGCAGTGAAATGCCACAGCGATTTACATGGAACCAATGTTCCTAAGAGACAGAATGCCCCATTGTTCAAAGTCTAAATAATGTAACACTTGTGAAAGTGCTTATTTTACATTGGAATTATATGGGTGTCCTCCAACTTTCCAGTCTTAGCAGCTCCAGTTTCCTTTGTATGTGGGAGCAGGAGTACAAGGTTGTACCTTACCAAGCATGAAGTGACCGATGTGTGAGTGGGAAGAAAACAAAGGAATAAAAAGTGAAAGGTAGACAGAGATACACAAAGGTGCATGAAAATTAATGCAAAAAAGAGAAAATAAATTCAGTTGTCAGAATGAAACTATGGAGAGGCAATAGAAAACAAAGGGAAATTGAATGGAAGGAATAAGAACAAAAATGAAACTACCCCACTTGTTTTCATGCTAATGGAATAGATCACCTATCCAATCCTGAACTGAGATGTTGTTCCATGGATTGTGACCCAGCTTTGCTCTGAGAAATCAAAAGACAGCATTCCAAGTTGTATTGTGTGAACATGTACTAACAGCTTGAACCTTGTGCTACATTTGACCAATTAGTCACAGTCAGTTCATGTGCATGACCCCATTAATTGCTATATAGATCTAGATATAAGAAAATAAATTTGCACCAGCGTTTGGGGCTTGAAATATGAGCAGGGCCTTGGACAAGGTGTGAAACCTAAAGATGAGGATTTTGAGTACGGGAGTAAAGACGTCTTGCTGCAATTGTATAGAGCCTTGGTGAGACCGCACCTGGAATACTGTCTTCAATTTTGGTCTCCTTATCTGAGGAAGGATATACTTGCCATAGAACGAGTGCAACCAGACTAATCTCTGGAAGGGCAGAATACTCTTTTGAGGAGAGTTTGAGGAAACTGAGCGTGTAATGTTTTGAAGAATGAGATGATCCCATTGAAACTTACAACATTTTTACAGGGCACGACCAGGTAGATGCAAGTAGGATGTTTTCACTGGCTGGGAGTCCAGAACCAGGGAGCACTGTCTCAGAAATAAGGTAGTCATGATGTGGAGATAACGGCGTTGGACTGGGGTAAACACAGTAAGAAGTTTAACAACACCAGGTTAAAGTCCAACAGGTTTATTTGGTAGCAAAAGCCACACAAGCTTTCGGAGCTCTAAACCCCTTCTTCAGGTGAGTCACCTCACCTGAAGAAGGGGCTTAGAGCTCCGAAAGCTTGTGTGGCTTTTGCTACCAAATAAACCTGTTGGACTTTAACCTGGTGTTGTTAAACTTCTTACTCAGAAATAAGGGGCAGGTCTATTAAGAATGAGATGTTAAAAAGTGCTGCAGGGAAAAGCCTGGGAACTACAGGCCGGTGAGCCTCACATCTGTAGTGGGTAAGTTGTTAGAAGGCATTCTGAGAGACAGGATCTACAGGCATTTAGAGAGGCAAGGGCTGATTAGGGACAGTCAGCATGGCTTTGAATGAAAAATCATGTCTCAGAAATTTGATTGAGTTTTTTGAAGGGGTAACCAAGAAGGTCGATGAGGGCAGTGCAGTTGACATTGTATACATGGACCTTAGCAAGGCCTTTGACAAGGTACCGCATGGTAGGTTGTTGCATAGGTTAAATCTTATGGGATCCAGGGTGAGGTAACCAAATGGATACAAAATTGGCTGGATGACAGAAGACAGAGGGTGGTTGTAGAGGGTTGTTTTTCGAACTGGAGGCCTGTGACCAGCGGTGTGCCTCAGGGATCGGTGCTGGGTCCACTGTTACTTGTCATTTATATTAATGATTTGGATGCGAATTTAGGAGGCATGGTTAGTATGTTTGCAGATGACACCAAGATTGATGGTATAGTGGACAGTGAAGATGGTTATCGAGGATTGCAACGGGATCTTGATCAATTGGGCCAGTGGGCTGACGAATGGCAGATGGAGTTTAATTTAGATAAATGTAAGGTGATGCATTTTGGTAGATCAAACGAGGGCAGGACTTACTCAGTTAATGGTAGGGCATTGGGAAGAGTTATAGAACAAAGAGATCTAGGGGTACAGGTGCATAGCTCCTTGAAAGTGGAGTCACAGGTGGACAGTGGTGAAGAAGGCATTTGGCATGTTTGGTTTCATTGGTCAGAACATTGAATACAGGAGTTGGGACGTCTTGTTGAAGTTGTACAAGACATTGGCAAGGCCACACTTGGAATACTGTGTTCAGTTCTGGTCATCCTATTATAGAAAGAATATTATTAAACTCGAAAGAGTGCAGAAAAGATTTCCTAGAATGCTACTGGGACTTGATGATTTGAGTTATAAGGAGAGGCTAGACAGACTTGGACTTTTTTCTCTGGAGCGTAGGAGGCTTAGGGGTGATCTTATAGAGGTCTATAAAATAATGAGAGGCATAGATCAGCAAGATAGTCAATATCTTTTCCCAAAGGTAAGGGAGTCTAAAAATAGAGGGCATAGTTTTAAGGGGAGAGGGGAGAGATACAAAAGGGTCCAGAGGAGCAATTTTTTCACACACAGGGTGGCGAGTGTCTGGAACAAGCTGCCAGAGGCAGTAGTAGAGGCGGGTACAACTGTGTCTTTTAAAAAGCGTTTAGGCAGTTACATGGGTAAATTGGCTATAGAGGGATATGGGCCAAATGTGGGCAATTGGGACTAGCTTTATGGTTAAAAAAAAAGGCGCGGCGTGGATAAGTTGGGCCAAAGGGCCTATTTCCATGTTGTAAACCTCTATGACTCTATGAGATGAGAAGTGTGCACTCTCTCTATAGCAAGGACATCCTTCCTCAGATAAGGGCATTAAAACTGCACACAATACTTCAGGTGTGGCCTCACTAATGCCCTATAAAATTGTAATAACACACCCCTATTCCTATATTGAAAGCCTCTCGCTATGAAGACCAACGTACCTTTTGCCTTCTTTCCTGCCTGCTGTACCTTCACTCTTACTTTCAGCGACTGATGCACGAAGACACCAAGGATCAGATAAAATGATAATTTTACATCTCCAACAATATTGCACTTCAATGACTTCAGTAGAGAGAAAAAGCAGATAAGATGTAAAATCAGAGTTGCATTTTATCTTGCCACTTTTCTGAGGTGCGAGTTAGGTTAAAATTGTCCCCCAACAAGAGTTCCAGCTGGAAAGTCACAAACAAACAATGTATCCTTCGATACAACATTGCTGTCTACAAAGACTAAAACACAGTTCATGAATGTTAACACAAATCTAAGATTTAATTATATAAGTGTTGCTGAAAAAAAACATTTTGTCAGATCTTTACAGCTGCACTCATCAGGATAATCACAAGAATACTAATGTCAGGGGAAACAATAACTTCATCGTGTGTGCGAAGAGGATGCTCATTGGATGGCAAGGGGACTCTGATTGGTAGTAGTGCGTTGCCGTAGAGAATGCATAAGTGACTGTCAGTTAACTGCCAAGCATTATTTGAAATTTAAACTCGGCGACTTGACTCTGGTCAATGCATTGCACTTTGGAATGAACCAGCAAGTGACTGTCATTTTGTTTAGCTGAAATCAGTGCAATGTGTGTACATGTTCCTTCTGTTTGTAATGAACAGGGCTGTGTGTATTAAGATATATAGCTTCCAGTACACGTAAACACGCCACACTGTCAGCCCAACTGACAAATTGATTGTCAGTGTAATTTTTAGCACGTTGAGGATGATTTAGAAATGTCGTCCAGTTGCGGAATCACATCCAATGTTGGACATTGTATTTTGCGTTTTACAAGAATGGGCTGATTGGTCCTGTCATGTATTTTGCCCATTGTGAATAGTGGATGGGACATGCTGTTTAAACAATCCATCAGTCTTTGGGCCTTATCAGCAATATCGTAAATAGGGCCCAAGCCATTTGTTCACCATGTAAGCTTCATATTAAAGACATCCTGTGGGATAATGGCTACCTGATCCGAGCATTTTGCAATGTATAATGCACAAACTCATGAACAGGCCTAAGGCTGTCACTTTTGGTCCTGAAAAGTGTTCAGTTTATCTCAGATTATCTTGGAAGGGCGAAGTATCTCAAATTTTGAAGCAACAGGTGGAGCTAGCTGTTCCCCACTGCTACAATGCAGTATCACCACATGTGGTGTTTGTCACAGACCGGATGCTGCCTTTAAGCCAAAAAGACTTTTTGCATATCACACAAAAATGAGTAATGTGGTATATGAATTTCAGTGCCAGTGCGATGGTAGGTATGCAGGTCATACTCCAAAGACTGGCAGAATTCTCTGTGATAAACTATTAACAGGACAACATAGGAACATGGGAGCAGGAGGTGCCCATATAGCCTCAAGCCAGCTCTGCCATTCAATATGATCATGAGAGATCATCTGCCTAAACTCCACTTTCCCACCTACTCCCCCATACTCTCTGATATCAATCTGAAAAGACATCCATACCTGGGAAGGATGGTGCTTGCAGTTGTCACTAGTGGATCTCTGGCATACATCAGCAGAGCTCACCCACTTGGAGACAGGAAAAGTGTTACACTGCTGGTGGTAACTAGTACTGGTGGAGTCTCCAGTTCTGGCCCCCAATTTCCCCTATGTCCACATTTATTTTAACATATCATTCTCTTCCTAATGATTCTGTTTCACAACAATATTACTTGCTTTTACATTGACTGTTCATGGATTTGAAATATGTTTCCCAGACCAGTCTCTATCTACCAGTCATTATTAATGATGATGATGGAGTAAAATTTAACATTGGAGATCAGCCACACACAAACGGTTCAAATTAAATAATAATGTGCAGTTTTTTTGAGAATTTATATTCCCAAGCAGCTCTGGTTGTGGCTTCTTTAAAAATAGTCTGTTTTCAGAAATGTTGGCGGCTTAACTTATGAGGTAACTTCCTTGATTAGGCAAAACACATTTCACGCCCATATAACACCCACATGAGGAATTCCTCTCTATAAACAATAATGCCTAAAGGTGAAAGAGCAGAACAGAAGCGAGTTTAGGAATGAAAAAGGTTTCAAACAACACCTTGCCTAAAATGCCTGTGTCAATTCATTTATCACTCCCTAAAGGGTATCGCAGTGAAAGCCTGAGTGACTCAGTTGGTAGTGTGCTCCTGCCTCCGAGTTGGCAAGGCCCAGATTTAAGTCCCATTTGCAATCTTAGTTGACCTGGGAAGGAGCATTCACACAGCTCAAAGTAGATTGTTAATCTGCCTGCAAAATCTTTCAAATGCTCCACAACGTTCTCCAAGGAGACAAAAGAGTATGAAGGCATACCAAATAAACAGTGGTATTCAGCTGAAATTATTACTCAATAACTGTTTGCTGCGGTATAGCCAATTTCTTGGAGTTAATGTATGTGATATAATAATGCCTTCAGACAGTACTCCTGGAGTCTCTGTGGGATCCTGAGCCCAGATGTTGTATAAAATAATAGGTTTACTGATAACCAGTTCACCTGGATAATGTGGCCTTGTTTTGATGCTCAGCAGCAATGTAAGGGCAGTTTATTCAAAACCCCATTAGAAAGTGGATGTTTTTAAAAAAAATCAGAGCACATACTAGATTTCAGTGAAGGACATATATAAAGAGCAAGAGCGTAGCCAGGGAGAGGGTTGGCCCACTCAAGGACAAGGGAGGGAATCTATGCATGGAGCCAGAGGAAATGGGCAAGATATTAAATGAGTACTTTGCGTCATTATTCACCAAAGAGAAGGACTTGGTGGATGATGAGTCTGGGAAAGGGTGTGTAGATAATTTGAGTCATGTTATGGGGTTCTTGAGAAACATTAAGGTAGACAAGTCTCCAGGGCCTGATGGGATATATCCCAGAATACTGAGAGAGGCAAGGGAGGAAATTGCTGGGGCCTTGAGAGAAATCTTTGTATCCTCACTGGCTACAGGGGAGGTCATGACGTGGAGATGCCGGTGTTGGACTGGGGTAAACACAGTAAGAAGTCTCACAACACCAGGTTAAAATCCAACAGGTTTATTTGGTAGCAAAATCCACTCGCTTTCAGAGCGCTGCTCCTTCGTCAGGCGAGTGGGAGTTCTATTCACAAACAGGGCATATAAAGACACAAACTCAATTTACAAAATAATGGTTGGAATGCGAGTCTTTACAGGTAATCAAGTCTTAAAGGTACAGACAATGTGAGTGGAGAGAGCGTTAAGCACAGGTTAAAGAGATGTGTATTGTCTCCAGACAGGACAGTTAGTGAGATTTTGCAAGCCCAGGCAAGTTGTGGGGGTTACAGATAGTGTGACATGAACCCAAGATCCCGGTTGAGGCCGTCCTCATGTGTGCGGAACTTGGCTATCAGTCTCTGCTCAGCGACTCTGCGGTGTTATGTGTCGTGAAGGCCGCCTTGGAGAGCGCTTACCCGAAGATCAGAGGCCGAATGCCCGTGACCGCTAAAAGCGTGTAAGCGTGTAAGCGTTCTCCAAGGTGGCCTTCACGACACACAACAACGCAGAGTCGTTGAGCAGAGACTGATAGCCAAGTTCCGCACACATGAGGATGGCCTCAACCGCGATCTTGGGTTCATGTCACACTATCTGTAATCCCCACGACTTGCCTGGGCTTGCAAAATCTCACTAACTGTCCTGGTTGGAGACAATACACATCTCTTTAATCTGTGCTTAACGCTCTCTCCACTCACATTGTCTGTACCTTTAAGACTTGATTACCTGTAAAGACTTGCATTCCAACCATTATTCTGTAAATTGAGTTTGTGTTTTTATATGTCCTGATTGTGAATAGAACTCCCACTCACCTGACGAAGGGGCAGCGCTTCGAAAGCTAGTGGCTTTTGCTACCAAATAAATCTGTTGGACTTTAACCTGGTGTTGTGAGAATTCTTACAGGGGAGATCCCAGAGGATTGGAGAATAGCCAATGTTGTTTCTTTGTTTAAGAAGGATAGCAAGAATAATCCAGGTAATTACAGGCCTGTGAGCCTTACATCAGTGGTAGGGAAATTATTGGAGAGGATTCTTCGAGACAGGATTTATTCCCACTTGGAAATAAGTGGATGTATTAATGAGAGGCAACATTGTTTTGTGAAGGGGAGGTCGTGTCTCACTAACTTGATCGAGTTTTTCGAGGAAGTGACGAAGATGATTGATAAGGGTAGGGCAGTGGATGTTGTCTGCATGGAGTTCAGTAAGGCCTTTGATAAGGTCCCTCATGGCAGACTGGTGCAGAAGGTGCAGTCGCATAGGATCAGAGGTAAGCTGGCAAGATGGATACAAAACTGGCTCAGTCAAAGAAGACAGAGGGTAGCAATGGAGGGCTGTGACAAGTGGCGTTTCTCAGGGATCAGTGCTGGTACCTTTGCTGTTTGTAATATATATAAATGATTTGGAGAAAAATGCAACTGGTTTGATTAGTAAGTTTGCGGACAACGCAAAGGTTGGTGGATTTGCGGATAGTGACAAGGACCATCAGAGGATACAGCAGGATATAGATCGGTTGGAGACTCGGGTGGAGAGATGGCAGATGGAGTTTAATCCGGACAAATGTGAGGTAATGCATATTGGAAGGTCTAATAAGGAAAGGAAATATACAGTAAATGGCAGAACACTTAAGAGTATTGATAGGCAAAGGGATCTGGGTGTACACGTACACAGGTCACTGAAAGTGGCAACGCAGGTGGAGAAGTAGTCAAAAAGGCATATGGTATGCTTGCCTTCATCGGCCGGGGCATTAAGTTTAAAAATTGGCAAGTCATGTCGCAGCTTTATAGAACCTTAGTTCGGCCGCACTTGGAATATAGTGTTCAATTCTGGTTGCCACACTACCAGAAGGATGTGGAGGTTTTGGAGAGGGTACAGAAAAGATTTACCAGGATGTTGCCTGTTATGGAGGGCATCAGCTATGAGGAGAGGTTGGGGAAACTTGGTTCGTTCTCAGTGGAACGACAGAGGCTGAGGGGTGACCTGATTGAAGTCTACAAGATTATGAGAGGCATGGACAGAGTAGATAGTCAGAAGCTTTTTCCCAGGATGGAAGAGTCAATTGCTAGGGGGCACAGGTTTAAGGTGTGAGGGGTAAGGTTTAAAGGAGATGAACGAGGCAGATTTTTTTACACGGAGGCGGTGGGTGCCTGGAACTCGCTGCTGGGGAAGGTAGTGGAAGCGGATACGGTAGTGGCTTTTAAGGGGCGTCTTGACAAATACATGAATAGGATGGGAATAGAGGGATATGGTCCCCGAAAGGGTAGGGGTTTTAGTTAGGTCGGGCAGCATGGTCGGTGCAGGCTTGGGGGGCCGAAGGGCCTGTTCCTGTGCTGTAATTTTCTTTGTTCTTTGAGATGGGTATCGAGAGTTGGGACAGTTCCTGACTCTGCGAACCTGCCTCCATTAAGGAGGTCCCCCACCCATCAAATCTTTTTTCTGGGGTGTCAAGGTGAATATAGAGTTGGGCACTCTGCATCTGGAGGCAGGGCCCAGATGGCAATGGAGGCAGGTGGATGGTAGGGCCACCAAGTTAGAATGTCCAACTCCATTTTCTGGGACATAAGGCCAGTTTTTAACAATGACATCAGTCCTTTAAACCCTCACCCCTACTCAACTTCCCCACCAACTTCACCTGTTCCCTATGCCCCCTCCATGTTCCCTCACACCCCTAATCACCCTGATGCTGCCCTGATATCTTCCATACCATTCCCATGCTTCCCCATATCTGCATACCTGCCTCATGCCTCCCAAAGCATTTCCCTGCCTCCATATTCCTCCATGCACCCTCATATTTCTCATGCCTCGTTGATATATTCCTTCCATGCATCCCCCTTCCCCCCCCTCGCATTCTTCATGCCCACTATGTATCCATCATCTACAGTGAGCCATTGCAAGTGAGGCAAGTCTTTGAAATAATCCTGAGATTGACACAATGAACGGAGGCTATAAAAAAATTGTTTGAAAACAAATCCTCAGCTTATGTTTTCTTAAAAGTGTCAATCAAGCACAACCATTCATGGTATCAATGGCAGAAGTTTCTAATCACTCCAGACCTCTTTATCTGTGTAAATAAACACATGGCAGTGAAAAAAACCTTTTTCAACAGCAGCAAGTTAATAGAGATGTCAATCAAATAAAGCTTTCCCTCACCTCTGCAGCAGGTTAAACATTGCTTTCTGAGATATGAGCTGTTCTTAGAGCTCAGCCAGATATTCAAACTAAGGCCATCTGGTGACCTAACCAATAAAGGCAGATTGGACAGATGGCTAGCTGCAAATACCCTAATCCCACACCAGCAAAAATAGCCAGAAATGGGAATGGGAACTGGCATCCTAGAACTGGTTTCCGCTCACCATTTTAAAAGAGTTTCCAAGTCAGCCTGGCTCGGTGAAAATCCAGGCCAGTATCTGAGCTTATAGCACTCATATCCTCATTTTAATGAGTGTAAGTTACTGATTATGCAGTTAGTTGTTTCCATTCATTGAGAGAATTACACGGAAAATCTCCCCCTCAAATCCATCTCAAAACTATGGGGATTAATCTTTCGGAATGGCTCCCGCTCTAGCAAAGGCCTCAAGGAAATTCTTACGGACCTCTCAGCAGGAGAGAGCAAATTAAGCAATTAAAGGCTGTCAAGAGCAATGACTCCAACCCTTTAGCCCAGATGAACCCCAGTGACAAAACAAAATGATTTGCTTCATCTAACAAAACGTTCATTAACTGGTTAATAGAACTCCTGCCACTCTTTTCTGAAAGCAAAGTATTTAATGCTGGTTCCCAGCATTGGGAAGTAAATCTGGCATCATTATGTGGTCTGGCCTACATGTGACACCAGACCCACAGCAATGTGGTAGATTCTTAACTGCCCTCTTAAATGACCGAGCTAAAAATTCTAAGTGCTGAATTTGTGTAAAGACTGGAGTAAATCCTGTTGTTTTTTTCAGCAGGATTTTCAAAATGAATCTCCCACACTCTGTGCACTGCAGAGTGCACCAGCATGAATCTCATTAAGAATCAGGGGACGGGACGTATTCTCGCTGGAGAGGCTGGCAGCATAGCACTGAGTGGGCCATTTAAATTCGGCATTTGGAATTTTTTTGGGAGAATCCCACCCATGGAGAGGTGGAAAGGCCAGTATTTACTGACCATCACTAATTGCCCTTGAAGGTGGTGTTGTGCCTCCTTCTTGAACCACAGCAGTCCATGTGGTGGCAAACCCATAGTGCTGTTAGGGAGACGTTGTAACAGTTTAATACAACTGAGTGGCTTGCTCGGTCATTTCGGAGGGCAGTTAAGAATCAACCACATTGCCGATCTGTCAACACCGAGAATGGCGCATGCGCAATAACCCGGCACTGCCGGCCTCCTGATTTGCTGGCCAGCCCCGTGACCCCACATCGCTGGCCATGCGAAACCCACCAATCACCCAATCACTGGGCTCCCGGACTTGTCCAGGCCAGCCTTGAACCCCAAAGGCTGCCTCAGTCTTCCCTCCAGGCAGTCCCAATCTCCTCCCCACCGGAGGCTCCAACCCTCCCGGCAGGCCAAAACACACCCCCACCTCGATGTCCAGCCCTGATCGCTGGCCTCCCTCTCTCTATCACCAAGCCTGAGTGCAGAGTGGCAGCAGGACCCCCCACCCCCACACCCACCTATCGCCCCAGAGGCCCTCTCCCCTATTAGGCGCTGCTCCTGCTGGCGGTGGGGGTGGGAGGGGCGAGCGGCCTGGAGACTTCAGTTCCGGGCCCACTCATAAGATGGAAATTCTAATTTAACTAATTTATTCAGCTCCGCACTGATTTCTGGTGTGGATCTGACGATGCTGCAAATCCAGCGGCCAGAGATGCGCGGAGGCCATGGCGCCTGGCAGTAAGCCCGCTACACGGCCTTCGCTTGAGTCTCCCGGCTAGGAGAATTGCCCCCATATCTTTTTGCTCCTTTGCAGATGCTTCTTGAGGGCAGGTAAATCACAGCTCATAATGCACGTCACAGTGTAAACAGCACTGGTACTGCCCACTTTGGTGCATTGCATAATTACACAAGCTATGCTTGAGAAGTAGACGAAGGTGACAAAATGAAATAATTTTTGTCAGGTTAAAAATGTTGGATCATTCTATTATTCCAAAACTTGTGTAAGAATATCCTTTCCTTTCTTCCAGCAGGTATCTGAGTCCATAGAGGGTCTTTCTGATCACTGTGAATCCGAAGAGGAAGAAGGCTCAGAGGAAGATCCTCCAGGACCAAGCCAAGTTTCTCCTGATGCGCAAGACGAGTCCAGTAAAACCACTGTAGAAGAGGCACCAGCAACAAGTGAAACAAAATTAGACCATACTTGGACTTCTTCACATCTTCTCCCTCATCCTGAAATAAGGATAGAGGCAAATCACATTGATTCTGATAACTTAGGAAGGCTAACTCGTGCATCTACTGAACCACAGGTCAACAGGAGTTCCTCAGATATAATACCGCAGCTATGTACACCACAGATAAGGACTCAAACCACTGCCTCTTGTCGAGATTCTAAGCCATGTGGCACATCCTGTAGGGCACAAGAGGGAAATGAAACTGCACTAGGGCTGGAACCAGAGATAAGTGGCATTCTAGCAGAGACATCCAAAGTGAACCTCAGCAGCTGTCTCAGCACACCCTCTGAGCAAAGTGTTCATTCTTCAAGAACTAGTCAACCTGCACACAACGCATCTTCTGAAGCTAGTGACGTTTCCTCTGAGACAGAATCAGAGACAAGTGAATTATTTTTTCTGACAAAATCAAGGACAAGTGAACTTCCTTATGAATTAGATTCTGAAAAATGCAGTAGTCCTTTCGAAGCCGAAACAGGCCACAATGTAATTACGTCTTGGTCAGAAACTCTATCTACTACTCTTCTTGAAGCACGTGCAAGCAGCAGTTGTCCTGACTTGAGATGGGACTCAAAGGAGAATTCTCTGCACACACAAGAACAGTTTGAGATTTTGCCTGAAACAAAAGCATTGCTAAGTAAGATTCCTTTGGACATTAACATAGAGCCAAGTATTCTTTCGTCAGAAGCAGTAGAGCCAAAAAGGATTTCCCTAGATAAACAATCGGAGTGTGCCGCAATTTGTCCTGGGGTATGTCACACGTCTGATGGAATTAAACCAGATCCAAGTGAAATCAATCTGACAGAGTCCAACTGGACTTCCTTGAACAGAGACCAAGTTTGTAGTGAAATTCCTTCAGAAATAAATCGAGGTTCCACTGCAACTTGTCCTGGGACAAATGAGATTCCTCCTGCAAGTGTAACAGAATCAAAGTCAACCTGGAGTTCTCAGGAAGTGAACCAGTGTCGAAGTGAAATTCCTCTCGAAGTAGTGTCAAATCCAATTGAGCCTTGTCCTCCGCGAACTAAGATTTCTACTAACCTCATATCAGAGCCAATCTCTCCTTCTCTGAATGCCAACCATGATCCAAATGAAATTCCCATTGAAGATGCTTTAGAATCCATTAAGACTTTTCCTGAGACGAGTGAAGTTTCGAATAGAATTATAGCAGAATTAGAATGCTCCTGGAATTCTCTGGACGCAAGCCAGATTCCAAAAGAAATTTTCTCTGAAGTGCAATCAACTCCCACTGAACTTGATCCTGAAAAACTGGAGGTTTCTGCTGGAACAAAATCAACCGGCTCTTCTCCTCCAGGCACTGATCAGGATCAAAGTGAAATTCCCATTGAAAGAGAACCAGATTCCAGTAGGACCACACCTAGGACAAGTGAGATTTATGGTGGATTTGAATCTAAGCCAATCTGTCTTTCTTCGGATGCAAATCAAGATATAAGTGAAATTCATGTTGAACTTAAAACACATGCCAGCAGGGATTTTGTCGGGGCAAGTGCTGAAATTGTATCGGAGTCAGTCTGGGCTTTGCCGGATGCAAATCAAGATCAAAGTCAATTTTCCCCCGAATTAAAAACAGATTCCGCTGAAACAAGTGAGATTTTTGTTGGACTTAATTTGGAGCCAATTTGGACTTCACTGGACACTGAGCAAGATCAAGGTGCGATTCCGTTTGAAACCAAGTCGCTTCCCAATGCAATTGGTCCTGAGATAAATGAGGGTCCTACTGGGACTGTCTCAGATTCAGAGTCAGCCTGGTTTCCCCTGGGTACAGACCAGGATCTAACTGAAACTCCTATTGAAACTGAAACAGAACCAAACCCTCCAGAGAGCTGTCCTAACACAAGGTCCGGAATAGATGACATCCCTGCTCTGATAAGTTCAGAGGAAGAGAATTCTTCCCTATTAGAAGGGGATGCCCCAAGGAAAGAAAAAAGTGCTCCTGCATCAGAGGCCAACCTAGAGCCCTTTGCAGTTTCTACCCAACATGAGATCAATGTAGGAAACTCTGTAGCGGAATTGAGGACTCTTGAAGAAAACTCTGATCAATCTGGATTCATTGTTGATAGCCAGGTAGAGCTAACTAGGGCTTTCCAGGAGTCAAACGGATACACAGACTTTAGTGAAATCGCTGAGATTGAGACGACCGTCACTGTGATTTGCCATGAAGTAGATCAAGTCCTGAGTGAAATTTCTGCAGACGTAAATGGAGGCATAAGTGACCATATTGGTGAAGGAAACACTGAGGCTCCTCATAATTCATTTGAAACAGAACTAGATTGTGTTGAAATAACTTGTGAAACACTCGCAGAGAGGTCGGAGACTGAGGAAATTTCATGTGATTCTGACGTTGTTCAAAACATACAAAACAACATCGCTGGAGCAGAACCGGAATTGGCCAATTTTCCTATTGAAACCAGTTTTGAAGGAACATTGGGAGTTTCTCTTCAGATAGGATCAGGGACAAGTGAGCAAATATTTGCGAGGACACAAGCCATAAATTCTGCAGAAAAACATATAGCAGATTTTCAAGAGGGAGAGATAAAGATCAGTCAGAGTTTTCCAAAGAATCAAGCACAAGAAGATTTTGTTAAGGATAAGCAAGGGGAAATCACTGTCTTACCATTAACAGAAACCGGAGAACATGAGAAATTTCTTGACAGAGATTTTGAGCCAAGTCAGACGAATACTGAAGCACCAGGCCTACATAACAGCTCATCACACATTGCACTAGAGGCCAGAAGTTTAGAAGCACAGCCACATGAGATTGATCGTAGAAAAGACAGTGAAGCAAACACATCTTCAGCTAACACAGGGAGTTGTCTTGACACAAGTTCAGATGGTGTTGTTGAGGGTTGCATTTCTGAGCCAATAACTGAGCTGCTAGTTGATACAACAGTAGAAGTAAGTGAAATCTCTCCCGAGGACCCAAGTGCCAAGAGGGAAAATTCTATTAAGTTCTCTGGACAGGAAAATGATTGTCCGCTTGGGCTGATTAAACAATCTTTTAAACATTGCACTGGAACAAGTTCAGAAACAAATAAATTGTGTTCTCCATTCAAAGAAACTACAGAACAAAACTTAAGGAATGTTTGTAATGAAGAAGGAGAAGCAAATGAGCTCCCTTCTCAAACTAATGTAGAAACAGGTGGGGCCTGTCTTGTTTCAGATTCTGAGCAAAGAGAGATTTCCATTGAAGCATTATCAGTGTCCCGTGATAGCACTTCTCAACAATTGAGCAGAACAGAAACAAATACAAAAGAATCTACAATTGATGTTGAATTAGTGCCAACATTCTTTCTCATTGAGGCATCAAGGGATTATAATACAGTACCTAAAAATGGTACAGAAAATAGTCACTTCTGCATTAGTGATGTTGGATCAACGACAAGTGACCTTCCTTTAGAGACAGAGTTAGAAGACACTGGAATTTCAAACTCAAATCTAGATCAACAGTATATGGCCCTTCCAGCAGAGGCAGGTACTTTGTATGGTGAGAGCAATGATAGGTTAGATTATGATGACAACCTGGATGAACATCCATACAGAAGTGGAAGTGGAAGCCAAGAGACAATAAAACTAGATGCCGAATCCAATGATATTGCTCAAATTGTTTATGATACTGATGGTAACAGTACAACCAGTGAGGAAATAGATGAAAGTATTTGCCCATTTGGAAGCAACAGCAGTCTTCACAAAGCTCTGCAGAAACAGACCAACACTAAAGGAGACGACCGATTTGGGTCTTTATCCTCATTAAACTCTTTCAGCGCATCTTTCAAAAACTCCAAATTTTCAGTTTTCACCAAAATGGCATCATTCAGGAAAGGCAAAGCCTCAATACAAGAGCGTCAAACTGAAAGCAAGGGTGGAAATCGAGGTCAACCAGCCCGAGATGGAGATGAGAGTAAAACGCAAACAAAGGACAACACAAATGGTGTTCCAGTGTACAAAGTGCATGGCCCTAGTTATAAACCTCACCTGTCTTATCATTTCAGGAGTAGCAGCAGGAGTGAATGCTCTACTTTAGATGGGTCGGATGATGATGATGAGGTTTTTGAAAGAAGTAGTCTAGTGGGTGAAAGTGTGAAAAGTGCATTTGGCACCGAGAGACTACAGGAGGCAGAATACATGGAAGAGGTTCAGAGAGTGGCAGAAAATGGCCGACATTTCCATAGCAGGAGCACAGACTCCATGGAAGGTGATGAGAGTAACGCTGAGGAGCAAAGCATCAAAATACCTTCTGTGACAGAAAACAGGTGCAAAAAAAGCAAAAGTGCTGACAGCCTTAATCTTAGAATGAAACGGGCTTTTGCCAATAAGTCACTTTCGGTGTTTTTTGAAACAAAATCTGGGGACAAAGATCAAAATTCTAAATCTCATAAGAAAAATGATGGCGATGAAGGGAAGACGAGGCATTTATCTTGGAGAAAATTTATGAAGCTGAGTGAATTCGAATCCCCCAAGGCATCGAGTCCATTGAGCACTTCAAATACACCCGGTGAAGAAAGTCAAGCTGTAAGATCGCAGTCTCAGGTACACAGTGAATATGCAAGAAGGATCTCCATGGAACAGGTAGAAAATATCCCTTTTTCACCAGCTTCATCACCCTCCTCGCCTCAGACACCAAGTAAAGACCAGCTTTCCGATAGCTCTCTTGAGCAAGATGACTCCATGAAGCTGGTGGGGCAGAGGGTTAGAAGGACATCACCAAATGGGTTACAACTTAAATTGGCATTTGACAGTTGCCTAGAAACTGAAGATGGTTTCAAAACCACACCCAATCAATCCATCCCAAATGCCTTATTGAATCAGTTAAGCCCAACATGGAATAGACCTGGTGTGATCTCAGAGTGCTTTGATGCCACTTTCCCTGCGAGGCCAATGAGTCCTAAACCACAAAGTCCAAGGTCAAGTTTTCGCAGAAGCTTCCGCTGCAGCAATCGCGCTAGTACGTCATCCTGGACTTCCCTTGACTCCAGCAGGACAATGGATGGAGTGTTAGAAGGACCTGAAAGGCCAACAGCAATGAAACCGAGAGGAAATCTTCTTCTATCAGTGCAATCACTGAATTATGAATGTCAGAAAGAAGACAGTGGCATTAGTAGTCAGTCACAGACAAGTTTAAATACAACTTCCTCAGCCATTGATATTCCCAAAGATGAGGTGAGTAGTTCGGGAAGTATTGTACAAAGCTGCAGATATAAGGTCAGCTTTCTGACCACTATAATAATCGCTGTTCCTCTATGCATATTCTTATTAACTGCAAGCTCGTGAATAATCGACAAAATACCATATTAAAAAAGGTGCATCACTACAAAGCAATGATGTGGGTTTATTAATGTAAACTTTTGGAATAAATTGAGAGAGAGGGTAAACCTTGTGAAGAACATGTTGAGCTCACATAGGTTTGTGTGAGTTCTGCCCCTGGAAATTGCAAGAATTCTTTTACAGAGAAGAGCAAAATAAATTTAACTCAAATTTAATTGTAATCACTGAGAAAACTTGTATGGGGACAAATTCACAATCACATTTCTGTTTGATCTGGATTGATGCTAGCCATTAGGAATTAGCCAATATCAACCAAAATATGTGGAGCTTATTTTGCTGAACCTCCAGTTGTCTTGAGGCAGGTGATCACCAACTCCCAAACTGCTGAGTCACCCAATGTGTCATAACAGTTAACTGCCTTTTTAAAACATTTATTGCAAAGTGCAAGGATATACAGTATTAAAAACAAATGTGGATGATATTTTGTTTTGAAATGGTGAATCTACCATCTACTGGCCAGTGGTGGCTATTACACAAAGCCTATTCCTGAACCTCCATCAACAACTTGGGCCAACCTGGTTATTGATTTTTTTGAAGGGAGATTTGTGCTTTTACATAAGCACGTCTACAGGGGGACACTCTACATAACAGAGATGGAGTGTGCAGTTTGTCCTCTTCCAGTAACCATGATAATAACTGTTAATTAGAGCCATCTATTTAAAAAGAATGGAACTCACACAGGGCGATGTTAAATATTGTAATATCTAATGGGCTAAGTCCTGAGAAAGTCGTCCTTTACTCACTTGCCGATTGGGGGGGTGGACGGTAGTTAGTGTGTATAAAATGCTACTTCTCCAGTCCCATCACTTCGGGTGATTCCAGTAATTATATAAATTAATCATACAACATGCATATGTCATAATTACCTTGCTGTCAAATCAGCAATGCCCTTTTTAGATTTTGGAGCCAACATCATCCTCAGTTGCTGCCAGAATTGAGTTCCTTGACACCAGCTATAAGCATAGGAAGCAAAAAAAGCCATGCTCATATTGAATGGCAAAACAGGCATGATGGACAGTCTGGTCTACTATGTTGCTATTTTTTTGTATTTCCCCCCTGCCCAGTACCTTAGCCGATGAGCGAACATTTCCCGATCTACCGGTCTTCAATTCTGTTTAATGTAGTACAAAATAAATAACTTAGTGCCATGTCTATAGGTCATAAGGGCTACTGATGAGGCATCATAAACACACAAACATACAAATTAGGAGCAGGAGTAGGCCACTCGGCCCCTCAAGCCTGCTCCACCATTCAATAAGATCATGGCTGATCTGATTGTAACCTCAACCCCATGTTCCTGCCTACCCCGATAACCTTTCACCACCTTGTTTATCACAAATCTATCTCTGCCTTTAAAATGTTGCAAAGATTCAGCTTCCATTGCCTTCTGAGGAAGAGAGTCCCAAAGGCTCGTGACCCTCAGAAACTCCTCATCTCTGTCTTAAATGAGCAACCCCTTATTTTTAAACAGTGGCCCCTAGTTCTAGATTCTTCCACAAGAGGAAGCATCCTCTTCACATCCACCTAGTCAAGACCCCTCGGGATCTTGTACATTTCAATTAAGTTTCCTCTTTTTCTTCTAAACACCAATGGATATGAGCCTAGCCTGTCCAATCTTTCCCCATAATACAACTTGCCTTTTCCAGGTATTAGTTCAGTAAACTTTCTCTGAATTGCTGCCAACACAGTAACATTCTTTCTTAAATAAGGAGACAGATACTGCATATAGCATTTTGATGTCCTGTATGACTGAATCTCCCTACTTTTGTATTCAATTACCCTTGCAATAAACAACAACATTCTATTAGCTTTCCTAATTACTTGTTGTACCTGCATATATGTACGAACATACATAAGAATTAGGAGTACGCCACTTGGCCCCTTAAGCTTGCTTCGCCATTCAATAAGAGTATCTACTCCCAATAACCTTTCACCCCTTGTTATCGCATACTAACCTTTTGCAATTCATGCACTAGGACATCCAAATCCCTTTGCACCTCAGAGCTCTGCGATATCTCACCATTTAGATAATAAGCTTTTCTTTTTATTCTTCCTGCCATATTTTCCCACATTGTAATTCATTTTCCAGGCCTTTTCCCACTCATTTAACCTATCTGTGTCTCTTTATAGCCTCCTTATGTCCTCTTCACAACAAACTTTCTGACCTATCTTTGTATTATCAGCAAATTTAGCAACCATACCTTCCGTCTCTTCACCCAAATCATTTATATAAATTGTAAAAGTTGAGGCCCCAGCCTCAACTGTGTGGCAGATTACTTGTTACATTTTGCCAACCAGACCCATTTTATGCCTACTCTGTTTCCCGTTAACTAACCAATCTTCTATCCATGCCAATATATTATGCCCTACACCATGAACTTTTATTTTCTGCAATAAACTTCAAAATAGCACCTTATCAAATGGCTTCTGAAAATCTAAGTATAGTATATCCACTGATTCCGCTTTATCCACAGCACATGTTACTTCCTCAAAGAACGCTAGTAAATTGGTTAAACCTGGTTCCCTTTCAAACCACACCAAAGTAACATGACCGGGAGGTGCAGAAACAAACTGGCTTCCACAACTGCCCCTCATGGTTTTTGTTGTCTCCAATCAGAGTTAGTGCTGCTTCGGATTGACCACTCAGTGTATGTGAAGTAAAATTCACCCATCTCCACCAATCCACGATAAACAATGCAGCTGAGGTCGACCCGACCTAAAATCTCTCTCTTCAACCCAAAACCAGCATAATAGACTAACATTGATCACATCCATTTCAGCCCAGGATCCTGGCTCAGACAATCAGTCAGTTTCTGTTTGGGTGACTGCTTTGGGAAAGACCTACACTCAGTCCGCAAGCATGACCCTGACCTTGATATTGCTTGATATTTCAATTCACCATCTTGCTGTCATTCCTACATTTCCATCCTTGGCCTTCTGCAGTGTTCTAGTGAAGCCCAACATAAACAGGAGGAACAGCACCTCACCTTCTGATGAGGCACTTCTAGACTCAACATTGAGTTCAACAATTTCAGACCATAAACACTCTTCTCCTTCTTGACCCCTTTTTAAATCCATTTTTTTGTCCCTACCATCCATCACTCCTGCACAGGGCCATATGTCACTTGATCTTAAGTTTTGCTTCATAGTGCACCGACACTTGTTCTGCGATTAACACATTCTGTCATCTTACCTTTATGCCAGTATCAGCACCTTTTTTGTTTTTTATCTCTACCATTAATATTCCCTTTGTCAATCTCTCCTGAACTTCCACCTATCACTCACCTTCTACTTTGCTCCACCTGCTTCATCCCCTCTTAAACAGTATAAAATCCTCTTTTTTCTACTCTTTAGCTCTGAAGAGTCATACGGACTTGAAACATTACTCTGTTTCTCTCTCCACAGATGCTGCCAGACTTGCAGGGTTTTTCTAGCATTTCCTGTTATATCAGGTTTCCAGTGTCTGCAGTATTTGCTTGTATTAACTTTTATAAAGTCTTGGCCTCCCAAGGAGGGTGCTTGCCACTACAATGTGCATACTATCATATTTCCACTTCCTGCCCTATAGCTGGACTGAACCTGTCTAAAATCAGAACTGTTTCTTACAAGCTCATAGAGACTAATAACCTTTAAGAAATTGATTGTAAGAAATCGCAGGACAAAATTTCATGATTTAAAACATTTACCATAGCAAACAAACTAAAATCAACATAGACAAACATTTCTTAACAAGCAACTAATATACCAAACTAAAGAAAAGGTATTTCCCCATTAATTAACTAATATAACCAAAATACTTTGACATGTTTTTACTACAGAAAACCATGCCTCCAGAAGATACTTAGTGTTGAGAATTAACTTCCAAACCCCTTCCAAATGGCTCCCTTCTTCCTGCCATGCCAGGGTAAATCTTCTAGCTTCATTTGCAAGTCCTTCCATTCAATCTTCTGAGTATCACAAACTGACTTCCAGCCATAAGACCTACTCCAGTGACTCCTTGGTCCTTAAATATCCACAAGTCACCATCTCTTTGAAGAGAAAATCAGTTCTCACCAGCATCTTGCTTGGTGGCTAACACAATACACTCTTTTCCTCTGCTTTACACGACAGAATTTCTTTCTTCCTCCCTCTCTGTGTCTCCATGTTTCCGTGCCCAGAAAACCAACTGCCCCTCTTTTGTGCCAAGGTGTGAAATTTGTCAATTGATCTTCAGTAGATTTGCTTACAGATCACTTGGCTCTGTCTCAAGGTAGAGTTTGGTATGATCACCACTCCCGTTCAGGAGACTCTAATCTTAAACGAAAAGAAACATTTTAAAATGTAACCACCTTGTAAAGTTCAAGATTTGTAAAGTATTATGCAGGAATGGCATAAACAGAATATTACAGTGATACAAAATGTTCAGTTTGAGAACTATGGTTTCACTCATAAAATGCTTCCCATATCCCAAAACACTGTGTTGTAATATTCTGCTGAACCATTCTTGGGATGAAAATGCCCTGGAGCTTATATTTCAATCAGTTTGCCATGTATTGGGGGAGAGATGGGGGAGGAAGCAGAAGGAATAGGAGAGATTATCCCAACTATCTTACAAACCAGAGACACCTGCCCCCAGTGCCATTGGCTTGTTTTAATTGCCTGAGAACACCATAAGGAGATGGGTGTCAACCCTGCTATACTGGATAGCACTAATACTGCTCTATGATATATAAAACATTAGTATTGTTGAAGCTTTCTGTCTTGCACTCATCAGGACATGATGTAACAGTACCAGTATAAAGAGAAAATAACTTGTACTTTATGAGAAGAGAATGCTGTATAGCAAGAGAATGTAATATAAATTGTTGCTTTTTCCTTTTACTGGTATTGTTGCGGTGTCCTGGTGAATGTAAGGCGAAAAGCTTTGACATGTCACTTTTTTTCAGCAAAACTCAAGATCTGTATTACCAATCGACCAAATGAAATTTTATTATTCCATCAGTTAACCCATGTTTCATCAATATGTCACACGTGTTCGTTTTCATTCCTTTATTGTTTGAATCTGAAACATTTCTCTACCTGGCACTGCCACACAGGAAGTAAGTAAGCATCCAACCCAGACGACACAGGAGAGGAACTCCACTGTGTCAACTGTCCTGCGAAACCACCACCAGAATCATCTACGCCAGCGACCGTTCTCAGACCTTGGGCAAGTGGCCTGGTTATTTGATCGCACTGAACCTGAAGGGAAATGTAAACTAGACAGTGAAGATGAAACAGAAGAGATATCTTTACTGCCTTACAAACGTTGCAGCTCGGATGAATTATTGTTGGAAGAAGCAAGGACCAGACGGAGAAAGTTGGTTGAAGAGCTTGAGAACAGCAGAGCGGGGCATGGCAGGACCAACTCTGAGGTTTGCAATGAAGTAAGATAGCGCAACAAGCCCTCTGAAGTGTTGCGAGCTGCTGCCTCTCATGGCTCTTCAGCCTTCTTCTTGTAGCTGTGTGTCTTGGGTGCTTCACTTCACAAACTGTCTTTTCAATCATTAGTGTTCTGTATTACCTTCATTTCTTGGGTGACCCAGCAGTTCTGATTGGCTGGGTCACCTTGGCATAGCATCGTCTTTCCAAGGCTATTGGGAGTTTCATTGGATTTCAAAAGTAGGATAGAAGATTGGAGATAAATAACAGGAAGCGACATGAAGAGGATGTGCAAATAATGCACGGCTCTCAAAAGGATTCCATTTAAATTAGCCAATTCAATGATTAGTTATTTGACTTGGAGCAAAATGAGGGAGGTTCTCCTGTTGTTGACTTCCAATGAAACCCCAGGCGTGAGATCTTCATCGCTGTCTTTTCCATTAGCAACTGTGAACACTGTGTTGGTATCATTTTAGTACAAGATATATGGAGGTATAACTCATCATGGGAGAATGAATTTTCCTGGTTGCTGTTTATTGTGATTACATAATTTCTGTTGGTGGAAATTTCCTCTTGTTTGTATTTCCTATTGAAAATATGAGTATGTTCTTTCAGAACGTGTTTAAAGTCTGACTTTAAATATCAGACGGGAAATTTTCACAAAGATATTTACATTGTCACTAAACATACCAACTAGAGGAATCCTGATTTGTACCTCCATTTTAGAATCTTATGTCATCTCAGTTTTACCAAACGACATTACCCATAGACCATAAGGAGCAGATCCCCGTAATGTCCCCAGTTCCTAACTCAATTTTCAATGATGGTGCAAGCCAAAGCAAATTTAGTGTGTCCCTTCTGTGTTTACATGATGCTAAAATATCAAGTTTGCTCCTCATGTGGTTTCCTTTAACTGTTGACACTCTCTCTCTGCCTTTTTTCTTTAGGTTTTGTTCAATTTCCTGACTTTCACTCTAACTGCTTCTCTTTGTTTGGGACACAGGTCCTCAAAATATTTCTAGTTACAAAAGATGTTTGATACCGAACAGGAGTGCACAGTGTAAAGGCAGATTGAATTCCATCCACCTGCGAGTGTTGTCCTGTTTTAAATCGTACAGAATAGCTAAACAAATATTATGTAAAATCTCCCAAAATAGTCTTTCATTCAGCAGTGTTGCATTGTAAACTTTGCTACATTTAAAAAAAACAATAATAATCTTTGTTACAATATTAAGCTTGCATTGCTTTGATAAATGGGTTTAATTGTTTGTTCTGTTATTCACACATCCCTAGCATGTTTGGATGGGCAAAATGTATGTTTGTCCTTTGTCTGCTAAGGAATCAGACATGACTGATGGACGGAAAAATAGTGCACATCTGTACTAGTGCATTGGCTATTTAGATAATACACTTATTCTGAATGCTTCATCCTTTCCCTAGGTCAGAAGGCGATATTCCTTTCTATCACCTCTCTCTGCTACCTTCAAAGATATTCCCCTGAGATTTCTTACATTGTCCCAGAGCACACCGACAGGACTCGACTGTATAGGGTATAAACGATGGATAGCAACTCCTGGTATGTAATCCAAGTTTATTTTGCATTGCTTTAATTTGAACAAGTAAATAACACACCTATTGATCAGGGGAGGGGAATGAGTTTTTATGTGTTTTCAGTTTAAGCTATGACAAATTTCTTTTGAAAATGATCACAATTTTGGCTATGTTGGCATTTTTGAATTGTGTATTGGTGGTGATATTTTTGTGACACATTTAAAAGGCACCAGTTCCATGAACATTTTACTAGAACAAAATATTTGCTCTCATTTTTCCAATTCACAACTCTTGGCTCAGCGCAGATAGACTTATCTGAGGCCTTGTGGATCTTGTGTGAATGCTGACAATGTTTCAAGCCAGAGAGTGACAATGATTCACTCACCTCATAATGTTGGTTAATTTCTCGTCTAAAGTCATGACTAATTTTGCTCGTGATCGTTTGCAATTATTTTTCCAAACCAAGTTAATGATTAATCAAAGATTGTTAGTTGGAGCATGCGGACTTGTAATGGCTTCAGGGGCAAGTGACAACTGACTGAGGAGTTTTATATCTATTGGAACATTGAAACTATTCTCAGTTGAGTGATATTATCACTGCTGTTGGCTTCAGAGCCCCTGATTTAGATGGCGAGACATAGAATCAGACTGATTCCTTGTTCCTGTTCACAACCCAATGGCCCATTAAAGAGCATCCATGTAGCATACAAACATACAAAAACAACCAGGATTTATGAAGCAACTTAAAAGTAGTTAAGAACATTTTGAAATAAAATCAGACATTAAGTCAAAGGAGCAGATATTAGGACAGCGACCAAGCACTTGGACAAAGTGATAGTTTTTAAAGAACTTCTTAAACCATAACACCATCGGACATTGGAGCAAAAATAGGCCATTTGGCCAATCGAGCCTATGCTGCCATTCAATGCGATCATGACTGATCTGATGTGATAAGCCTCAATTTCACTTTCCCACCTAATTCCCATAAGCCTTGAATTCCTTACTGATTAAAAAAATCTGATTAAAGGAAGTGAGAGATAGTCATGTTTAGGGAGTCCTAAAGGAATTGGGTTAAGTCTCTCCTTTCAGCGCAGACACCTGTCTTATGTTGCTGTTGAGCCTCCCAGGCCCTGGAATTTCAGGGCCACTGTCTTTAAAGGGGAGGCAAGCTGGGGAAAGCAAATAAAAATGGAAGTACATTAGCAACAACCATAATGGAAACACTTTATCCTGAAGAGAAGACTCCTTATGGATGACAGGGAAGTAGATGGGGGTTCCAAGTGAGCGCAATATTAACTTTATTGATATTATTTTTGAAATCTGCAGCGCTTTTGACAATAAAGGTTTGGGTATACAGATAAAGATACAAGGGGACACAAGTTAAGCTTCAGGAGGAAACTTTTGGGGCAGGTTTCTGGATATTCGCTACATAAAGAGTGACTGAAATATGGAATAAATTTCCCGAAAAAGCAAACAAAGGCAAAAGCTCTGGAATCACTTAAAAAAAAACTGGATGCTACACACCATGGTCTCTCTAGATGAATGAATGGCTTTCCTAACGGAATTGTTGACTAATAGTAGGAATCAGTCTCTGTCAACTAGTCTCTGTCAACACTTTGCGGGTGGGGGGGCGGTGCGAGCTGTGGGAACCATTGATCAAAAAATCTCCCCCCAAGCATAATACATTTGTCATGTGTCATGTCATAAATTGCTCACAAACTGTAACTGAAATGTTATTTCCTGAGAGGACGAGTTTTGAAAACTATTGTTCAGATCTCAATGAGTTACTCAGCAAAATAAAAGGTTAAAATTTATTTATTAATCACAAATAGACTTACATTAACACTACAATGAAGTTACTGTGAGAAACATCTAGTCGCCACACTCCAGCACCTGTTCAGGTACACTGAGGGAGAATTTAGCATGGCCAAAGCACCTATTATAATGCATTTCCCTGCATTCCCAATTTGCCAGAGAATCTGGCATCTGCATGTAAAAGTCTACTCAAGCTGTGAGTAAGTAATTTCCCTGGCTGTATTATGAGATGTTAAAATTAAATTACAAATGTTTCTTTGTAAAAGTGCTTTGCATGATTCATAAACTGTATGTAGTAGAGGAGCATAATTTTATCAAACACGACACCAGATTACCTATCTACTTTTTAATTTGGGATAAAAGAGTAGAGGAACAGCTGCAACATGGCACAGATTATTCCATCGTCACAAAAATACAGGAGTCTAGAGATGAACAATATGTTCCCAGTTGTGCTTCCAGTTTGAGATTCAGTTGTACTGGGAAATATTTTGTCAGTGGTGAGGTGCTTAAACACCAGTAGATGGCTCACTCTTGACAAAGATAGAAGAAGCAGACAGCAAGAAACTAATGGACTCAGTGATCTTTTTGGTTTCTAAGCACTCTGGAAAATTAAGGACAAAAGTGTAATAGTATCCCTAAAACATATAGTCGAAAAGCATTACTGTATTTAGTGAGGTCTGTTTTAGACAGTTGTGCTTGGCTTTCCTTCGGATCATCCTTGGTATTCCTTACCTGCTCCTCCTATCATATTATTCTTCGCTTCATTATAATCAGATTTAAAATGACATGACGGTTGTCATTTTAAACAGGCATTACTCAATCGAAGTACAGTTGCAGTTCACTATCTTCGAATCCACAGCTCAACTAGAAAACTGGATTATTCAGACAGTGACATGCCATCCACTTCCAACCTCGTCTTTATAGTTTGGTGTAATTAAGGGCAGCTCCTTTCCTTCATTTAGGTAGTGAGACTGCATGGTACAGCTGGGGGGACGGCAGCGACTATAGATGCCATGTAAATTTAACTGTGGAAATGCGGGAAACATTAGAAGTAGTGAGTTAGTCAGAAGAGAAGTTGGACAGCACTTGCTGAACAATTCTGAGTGTGCTAAGAGCTACACGAATGATCAATTTAAGATAATCAGTCAAGTTTGTAATGTGACTCCTTTACTCTTGCTGGAAGTGACATGTATTCATGCACAGGAACCCATTCTCTGAAAATAAAAAGAATATGTTCAAGTGTTTAGCCTTTTGTGAATTACCCAGAAGTTTGGGAGCCTATTGCCCCCAGTTGTTTTCTCCATGGCAAAGCCCCGGTCAATCAGAGTCAACTTGCCAACCAATCAGTTCCCCTTTTCTCCTGCAGTATAAGTTATTGTATAAGTATTGTAACCCTTTCAAATTTGGCATTCTTACATTTGTCCTGGTTAGTGCAAGATGAAATGCCTCAGCGACATGTCTCTCTTTCCAGCAATATTCAAATTCTACGCCACCAAACACTGCTTCCATGAAAGATTCTGTGATGCATCACAAAAAAACTAGGAATGTAATTACAAGGGAATCTGACTTTAAATACCTCTGGCCCAGTAAAGGTACATAAAGAATAAACTGAATTGTTATATAGAGTACAGTGTCACAGCGTACCTGCATTTATTACTCTATTAAGAGTGTGTCAGGCAAATTCCATATAAATTTAAACCCATCCTTCTTGTCTCCACAATATATTGCAGTTACAAAGATGCCAAGGTGCTGTAGATAACATGGATTGAGGGTGCAGGAAAATACAACATTGAGCACTATTAAAAGAGAAAATTAATAAAACTTCTGTAAGTTTACAAAGAAGCTGGTGGGATAGAGCAGCTGTTGTAAAATCAGAGATTTATTATCAGTTTGAGAATGCTATTAATGTTTGAAATATACTTGCTGCATCTGCCTGCCTGAAATATACGTCAGCTCCGAGCCTCACTCAATTGACTCTTCAATTCTTTTGATGAACGGGACCAATTTTCAGTGGTTGTAAGAAGCGTCGATCACCCTCAGTGTATTAAATATTTTTATGTTTCTAACTATTCCTTCTCCAGGGCAGTAACAGCCATAGTAATATGCAGTCTTCAATAAAGGATCAGAGATTCACCACAGAGATAGCAGCTTCCACAGAGGCTGTCACAACCATATATCTGCTGGTGCTATAGTTAAAAAAGGCACAATGCAAAGTTGAAGTGGTTAGCATTGTTGCTTCACAGCGCCAGAGACCCGGGTTCGATTCCCAGCTTGGGGTCACTGTCTGTGTGGAGCTTGCACGTTCTCCCCGTGTCTGCGTGGATTTCCTCCGGGTACTCTGGTTTCCTCCCACATTCTGAAAGGCGTGCTGGTTAGGTGCATTGACCCAAACAGGCGCCGGACTGTGGCAACTAGGGGAATTTCACAGTAACTTCATTGCAGTGTTAATGTAAGCTTTACTTGTGACTATTAAATAAACTACTTTAAGTGCAGCGATGCTATTGTTCTAACAGTTTCAAAACTGTGCACATGTACAAGCCAAACCTGATCATTTTGCACTCTGGACATGATTTATAATGCAACTGTATACGGCACCTTTACAGTCTCAGAGAAAGAATATTCTAATGTATCGAAAGCTGGTTCAGAAATGTCAAGAATGGTCAGCTTGATAAAGCTTTAATTAAACATGGGACTGTGAGACTTTCTGTGTTGGTGAATCTCACAATACTACCTTTCCCTCTCACATGTTAGTAGCTCCTTTCCCGATGCACTTGCTCTGTCATTCTTGATTGGTATTAACAGTTGTAACAAGCAGAGGCTGTGCAAATACAGGGACGTCATCAAGGAATTGTTCCCTGCTGGTAGAGCTAAACTCTTGTGTGTTAATCATCTGTTCTGTAGGGCAGAGGAATGTGCCCCACAGCTTACTGGTAGCCATTGACTTCATTCACAAACTGGCTAACTGGCTTGCTTGGCACTCATCTCTTCGGTGTATTTGTTTGAAATATTTACTGCAGTTCACCTGTAGAAGTCTCCAAATGGCACCTGCCAGCCTTAAAATTGAGGGAAGGAAGGAAAATGTCCCTAAGTGGCCACTTTAATAGGGGCAAGAATGGGCTTCCCATCTGAGGCCTTGCTCACTCCACCACAGAATTGTGTCTGGATCAGTGCCGGTGGGATCCTAGAGAAAATCCAGTCCATCCAATTTTACAAACTACCCCCCCACCCCATCCCCCAATCACACCATCATCCTCAATGGAGCAGATGCGAGATCCACTGTCACAGTTTCCTCCAACAGGATTTGGTGATGTAGTTTCACCTGAATCCTTTCAGACCTACCTTGCTTTCTGTGATTACTGGCCAACTTGTCCTGCAAGAGAGAGAAAGAGTGTAAGTGACTGCGTTGCACCATGCCAGGGTGATGTGCTTGCCGAGGCTGATTAGCAGAAGGTATGCCAAAGCTGTAAGGGATATGTTTTAGAGGCTGGCAGTATTTGAATGCGAGTGGGTGAGGGGAAGTGTCTGAATGTGAGGTCTGAGTTTTGAATGTTAGGGAATGCTGAAGGGTAAGAGTGACGGAGGTTTGTTACATTGAGCAGCGTTTACTCTTGTGGTCAGTTGGGGATGTCATTTGAAGATGTATTCACCAACCTTGATAACCAGCATGGGGTCATTGAATTTCTTATAGTAGTCTGGCCCCAAAGGCTGCCAGGCCTTTGGTGCCAGACCCTGGGAATTGACCTCACTGGTCACCTGCTCTCATTTCTTTTGGAGGGTGTTCCTTAGTTACCTCCTGACCCCCCATGTAAACATAGCCTCTTTCCTGAACCTGGACCTCCAGCACAACATCCATGAATCTGTGTCTCTCTGGTCTATAGCTCCATTTGAGATGTTTCTCCTCACAGCTACCTGCAATATGGGCAGTCAACACTAGCTTCTCTGCAATGAGTGTGGCCCTTCTTTGGGAGGGGAAGGTTGCCATTAACACGCAAACTTACAAATTAGGAGTGGGACTAGGCCATTTTGCCCCTCAAGTCTGCACTGCCATTCAATGGGATCATGCCTGATCTGACTGTGACCTCAATTCCTCTTTCCTCCCCACCCCTGGTAATCTCTAACTCCTTTGTTCGTCAAGAATCTGTCTACCTCTGCCTTAAAAATTATTCAATGACCCTGCCTCCACCACTCCCTGCGGGAAAACAAATCTCTTCATCTCCATCTTAAATCGGGGACTCCTACGCAGGAATTCTCCCATCCCACCTGCCACTGGAATTCTAGTGGATGGGAGGTGGACTATGTAAAGGTCCATTGAAGTCGGGCGGGAATCTCCGGTTTTCAGTTGAGTGCGGCTGGAGAATCTTGGCCCTAATATTTATATGGTGTCCCTCGAGTTCTGGTTGCTCCAACAGGGGTAAACATCCTCTCAGCATCTACTCTGTCAAGACCTCTCAGGATTTAATATGTTTCAATAGGGTCACCTTTCATTGTTTGCGACTCCAATGGACACAGGCCCAGTCTATGAAACTTTCCCATATGAGATAATATATCCCACACTCCGCCAATACCACCATGCCATAGCCATCTCAGTTATCAGTTACATAAACTTTCTCTGAACTGCTTCCAAGGCATTCAAATCCTTCCTTAAATAAGGAGACCAAAACTCCTTATGTTGTAGCTGTTTCTGAGCGCTTGTTGGTTTATCTAGCACAGAGTAAAAGCAATGTGCTACAGTAGAGAACTTATTAAGAACTGTCTGTGCACCTACAAATGTGGTCTCACCAAAAGTCCTGTACAGCTGTAGCAAAACATCCCTGCTTTTCTATTCTATTCCCCTTCCATTAAATGACAACATTCCATTTGCCTTTCTGATCACTTGCTGCACCTGCGTACCAATTTTTTCTAATTCATGTGCCCTTCATACCACAGAGCTCTGCAACCCCCCTCCATTTAAATAACATGCTGTTTTCCTATTCTCCCTGCCAGTGTGGCTGAAATGCACTAGTCACTCATGCTGCTGGGCCATGACTAAGTATTCAGCCAGCCAGCAGCATGGCTCATTCTTGGTTCAACGTGGCAGTTATTAAAATTCCGAAGTTTGCATGCTGCCTGCCTCAGGGCATGAGACCCCTGGGCCGGAAATGTGAGTAGTTAACATCTGGCTGTCCTCATAAGTGTGTAACACCTCCTTCAGATCAATGTCTTTCATTCTAATTCAGTCTTGTTTATAGTGTGGAATTTTCCAACAGAGAAGAAACGACTGTTGTTGCATATAATATGTGGGTGGGAAAAAAATGATTTGCATTCATATAGTGCCTTTCACAAGGTCAGGATATCAAAAAATACTTTACGACCAGTAAAGTGTGGTAATGTAGATGCACTGATGGTTCTTAATAAATTCTCTACTGTAGCACACACTGTGTGCTAGATAAACCAGCAAGTGCTCACTAAACAGTTGCAGTATAAAGAGAAGTGGAAAACCTTGAGACAGAATTCAAACATGTTTCGACCACCGTCAACATTGTTGTGGAATTTGGAAGATAATGGCGAAGGATTAAAGTTAAAAGCCAGACTATCAGCTGCTGATTTATGGAAGCCCATTGAAGAGACTGATTTGGTCCCTGTGGGGTTGCCTGAAGTTGGGCGGGCGGGCGGGCGGGGGAGGGGGGGAATTTCCGGCCCCCCTGTGGCGTGTTTTCTGGCAGTGGAGGTGGCTTGCCGTTGGCCACCGGCGAGATCTTCCAGTACCACGAATGTCTACGGCATTTTGTGTGGCTCGCTCATTCCCTCTACTGGGAAACCCATCGTGTGGAGTCACCTTTGGCAGGACTGGGAGATCCTGCCAGCAGGAAGGGCTGGAAAATTCCACTCAATGTTGGCTGCAGGCAGTGGGACACTAAACATCTATCAATTCAGCTTTTGTTTGCATCTGGCACAGTGGCATAGCGGTTAGCACTGCTGCCTCGCGACGCCAGGGACCCAGGATCGATTCCCGGCTTGGGTCACTGTGTGGAGTTTGCACGTTCTCCCTGTGTCTGCATGGGTTTCCTCCGGGTGATCCAGTTTCCTCCCACAGTCCAAATTACATGCTGGTTAGGCGCATTGGCCATGTTAAATTCTCCCTCAGTGTACCCAAACAGGTGCTGGTGTGTAGCGACTAGGGGATTTTCACTGTAACTTCATTGTAGTGTTAATGTAAACCTACTTGTGACACTAATGAACTTAAAAAAGAGCCTATTAGGGAGGCATTGGAATCAGCAGGTCAGGATGATACTGACAGTAAAGTATGATTAATTATTCAGTTGTATCAACATACTGGTGCAACACAGTAAATCAATTGACACCTTGTGCATGTGAAATCGTGTAGGCAAATCCACAATTGTGTAACCATTTACCCTAGAGCAATCTGGCTGTCTACTTATGAATCATTTGTTTGCTGATCCTTCCCCAATCTTTAACTTCCCAAAACTCTTCCTTTAACAACTAGTCATCTCTCTCCTTTTCTTACTCTCTCATTCTAGCTTTTGATGTTACTATGGAAGGTGCATCTCCTTCTTTCACTGTTTCTCTAGGTTTTCCAAAGTGAGCACAGCACAGAGAAGCAGTGGAAGGAGAGAACATGAAAATATCTAAGAGAGAATTGGACATATATTTTATGGTTTTAGTCCTGTCAGGAGGTCCATACGTTTCTTGCTGTTCCTGTATTTCCCTATATCCCTAAGAGTAAACCAGTCTGTCCCATTAGATAAGGAGACAAAGGGACATCGATAGGTTAAGTGAGTGGGCGAAATTCTGGTAAATGGTGTATCGTGTGGGAAAAATGTGAAATTGTCCATTTTGACAGGACAAATTAAAAAAAGCTTATTATCTAAATAGTGAGAGATTGCAGAGCTCTGAGGTGCAGAAGGATTTGGTGACCTAGTGCATGAATCACAAAGGACTAGTATCTAGGGACAGCAGGTGTTTTCTCTTGTTGGAGAATCTAGAACTAAGGATCACTGTTTAAAAATAAGGGGTCGCACACTTAAGGCAGAGATTAGGAAAACTTCTTTCTCTAAGGGTTGTGAGTCTCTGGAACTCTCTTCCTCAGAAGGCAGTGGAAGCAGAAACTTTGAATATTTCTATAGCAGAGCTAAATTTTTGGGTGTCCAGATCACCAACAACCTGTCCTGGTCCCTCCGTGCGGACGCTGCAGTTGGGAGGGCCCACCAGTGTCTCTGCTTTCTCGGGAGACTGCGGAGGTTTGGCGTGTCCGCGACAACTCTCACCAAATTCTGTAGATGCGCCGGGGAGGGCATTCTTTCTGGTTGTATCGCAGCGTGGTGTGGCTCCTGCTCTGTCCAGGACGGCGGGAAGCTGCGGAGGGTTGTGGGTGGGGCCCGGTCCGTCGCTCGGGCCAGCCTCCCATCCATTGACACTTCCCGCTGCTTTGGAGAAGCGGCCAGCGTGGTCGGGGATCCCATGCACCCCGGGCGTGCTCTCTTCCACCTTCTTCTGTTGGGAGGGGGATACGGGGGTCTGAAGTCATGTGCCGAGTGACTCAGGGGCAGTTTCTTTCCTGCTGCCGTCGGACTTTTGGATGGACCTGCCTTGCATTGGGTTGATCCTTCTCTCTACCCTAGCTGTGATTGCAGCATTCTGCCCTCTCTCCTTTCCATCTCTATGCTTTGTCTGTATAGTGCGCGGGGAACAGTGCTTTTCATTGTAGGCTAATACATGTGACAAAAATCAAATCAAAGTCAAGACAGACTGACTTCCAGTCTATGAACTTGGATCACCCATTAAGGTATCAGGATCATAAGCCTCAGGTAACCTCCTCTTCAGAAAAGTGAAAACTGGATTCTTGTCTTCTCCATTCACATCAAGCTTTTTCGACAAAGAGAAATTTGCTTCAAAGACATTGCCTGGACGGACATGTTTCAATGAGTGAGGAGTCTCCTCATTGCAGATATTTTTCTGGTAACCAAACTGCTTGCAGGGAAGACCCAGAGTCACGGGTCCCTGGCTGCCGTGGAGACTTGAGCTCATTCATCTGGTGGCAATCCCTATAATTGTGTCTCATAAGGATACAATGTTTTCAATCAACACCACTGTTGCTATGATGTTGGAGAAACTGAAGATTTCACCATAGAGAAGTTCTGCAGACAACTGATAAAATTTCATTCCAGTATTGCCATTCCTTGCTAGTCTTCTGCACTGTAGCCTGCAACTCCACATTTACGTTCCGATGTGTCTACTGTAGAATAAGTGGTAACATTTGCCCAAGGCATCAGATCAGTAATAATCCTTCGACTGAAGGACTCAATCTGAAGAGATTGAATAGGTTGGGACTTTATTCCCTGGAGCGTAGAAGATTGAGGGGAGATTTGATAGAGGTGTATAAGATTTTGATGGGTATAGATAGAGTGAATGCAAGCAGGCTTTTTCCGCTGAGGCTAGGGGAGAAAAAAACCAGAGGGCATGGGTTAAGGGTGAAAGGAGAAAAGTTTAAAGGGAATATTAGAGGGGGCTTCTTCACGCAGAGGGTGGTGGGAGTGTGGAATGAGCTGCCGGATAAAGTGGTAAATGCGGGGTCACTTTTAACATTTAAGAAAAACTTGGACGGGTTCATGGATGAGAGGGGTGTGGAGGGATATGGTCCAAGTGCAGGTCAGTGGGACTAGGCATAAAATGGTTCGGCACAGACAAGAAGGGCCAAAAGGCCTGTTTCTGAGCTGTAATTTTCTATGGTTCTATGGTTCTAAATAGATTCTTGATTAGCAAGGGGATGAAAGGTTATCGGGATTGAGGTTACAATCAGATCAGCCATGACCTTATTGAATGCGGAAGCAGGCTTGAGGGCTCACTCCTGCTCCTGTTATGTTCGTATGATTTTTGTACTTTCTTGATCCTTTCTCATTCAGCTGCTAAGACCATAATTATACTGGAAACTATTATTACCATGACTAACTGTCACAAGTTTCTGGTCTGTCACAAGTTTCTGGTCTGCCACAATTGATGCAGCAGCACTTAACTGTAAGTGATCCAATCTTATGTTAAGAAGTGTATTTATACAACCCAGTATCTAACTACATAGGCATCTAACCCAGTGGTGGAACAATAATACCCCAGTAATCTGAACTGAATATTACATCTACCCTAATTGGGCTTTTACAACCTTTCCAAAGCTTGACTAAAACATTTTTTAGTGAGATGCAGAAAAATATAAATTATTATATTTTCTTTACTTATTGACAGCTAGTGAACACGCTAAAATAATTAACTTTCACCTTTGTGTAGCTAACTCAAGGACTCCCCCCAGAGAATGCATAAAACTATATAAATACAGCATACTATTCCCACATGTGTGCTCCATAACTTTCCTGTTCAGCCGATGAATTCTAACTGACTATGTTCTTGAGATAGACAGATGTTCTATCACTAGGCCAGGCTCTAGATTATAATAACTAATTACTATACCTGTTGGCCCTTTACCCCTTTCCTCACCATTTCCAGCAAGTGAGAAGCTACCTTTCTTTCTTTTTCTCCATTCAGTAATTCACTAATAGGTCTGTCCATCTCTTCTCTCCCTTCAGAGTATGGATCAAATGAATAAAGGCCAACCTGGCTAAATGGACGCAGGGTGAGGCAGTTGTGCTCCATTGCCTCCGTTTGAGGTAGAGTGTGAGCCACAAACTCTTCACAATCAGGTTTATCCAGGTTTAATACTCAACTTCATGTCGGCAGCCTGTAGCCCTATTTTAAAATCTGTACCCAAACACTTAGGGTGTGATTTTACGGCCTCGCTCGTGACGGAACCGTAAAATCCCGCCCGAGGTCAACGGACCGTCCCAAGCTGAGCCCCTCCCCAGCTTCGATTCCTGTGGCGGGCGGGTGGGATTTTATGGTTCCGGCCTTAGGGCATGATTTTATGACCTTGTCCCGCCGGACTTTCGGTGAGGTGAGGTGGTAAGCTTGGGAGGGAGGTGAGAAATGCCTGGTTTTTCACCTCCCCCAATCGGGGGGCCGGTGGCGATCGATGTGAGGGGATCCCGATGTCTGTGGTGGTGGAGGAGGAAGGGGGGTGTGTGGGGGGGGTGCTGCTGAACTTGTTTATTGAGGGGCAGGCATGCAATGCTGGACCAGGTCAGGTTCACTCCAAAGGCACGCGACAGGTTTGATGGGTTCATTTTATTAAAAATACTCTCCTGGGACACCACGTTAAGGAAGCACATCACTTACACTGGGAAATCAGGGTGCCTGTGCAATGGCGCCCCTAGAGCTCAGGTTACCCCAGTGAGCTCAGACAGCCCCCCCCCGCCCCACTGGTGAGAATCGCGTCCTGGTACTTTTTTTTGCACGAAATGCCGTAAAATTGCATTTTCAAACTCACCCAAAATTGTCCCTGAAACTCTCCCGTTTCCTCACCCGTTCAGCACTTTGAATTTTTTTTCGTAAAATTCCACCCTTTGTTATGAAACAGTGGGTGGAATTCTCCCAAACCCATGCTGGTAGGTTCAATGGCAGGCAGGGACAGGGGAGAAAGATGTGCAGGTTAGGTGGATTGGCCATGGTAAATATGCAGGGTTACGGGGATAGTGTGGGGGTTGGGCCTGGGTAAGGTGCTCTTTCGGAGAGACGGCGCAGACTCAATGGGCAGAATGACCTTCTTCTGCTCTGTTTGGATTCTATGACTCTAAGAATTTAGTGGGAGGACCAAAAATCGGTTTACGTCGTCATGAGCTTGCAGTCTCATCTTCTGCTGGTGCCCACCATGACGGATTGGGAAACCCGCTCGAGGCCAGCATAAAACTCATTTGCATCCCACTAATGGGCTTCAGATGAAGGTCTGACCGCTGACCACCAATGCCCAATTCCCAATGTTGCCAGTGGGAAAATACGCTGGTGCAAAAGATGTTTGAACCAACATGGCATGTTGAACAGAGGGATCTGGGAATACAGGTACAGAATTCCCTAAAAGTGACGTCACAGGTGGATAGAGTCGTAAAGAGTGCCTTTGGTACATTGGCCTTTATAAATTGGAGTATCGAGTATAAAAGTTGGAGTGTTATGGTAAGGTTATATAGGGCATTGGTGAGGCCGAATTTAGAGTATTGTGTACAGTTTTGGTCACCTAGTTACAGGAAGGATGTAAATAAGGTTGAAAGAGTGCAGAGAAGGTTCACAAGGATGTTACCGGGACTTGAGAAGCTGAGTTACAGAGAGAGATTGAATAGGTTGGGACTTTATTCCCTGGAGTGTAGAAGAATGAGGGGAGATTTGATAGAGGTGTATAAGATTTTGATGGGTATAGATAGAGTGAATGCAAGCAGGCTTTTTCCACTGAGGCTTGGGGCGAAAAAAAACAGAGGGCATGGGTTAAGGGTGAAAGGAGAAAAGTTTAAAGGGAATATTAGGGGGGGCTTCTTCACGCAGAGGGTGGTGGGAGTGTGGAATGAGCTGTCGGATAAAGTGTAAAATGCGGGGTCACTTTTAACATATAAGAAAAACTTGGATGGGTTCATGGATGAGAGGGGTGTGGAGGGATATGGTCCAAGTGCAGGCAAGTGGGACCAGGCAAAGAATGGTTCGGCAGAGAAGGGCCAAAAGGCCTGTTTCTGAGCTGTAATTTTCGATGGTTCTATGTAGATGCTGGGACTCACCTGAACGATGGCTGAGCTGCCTCTAGAGTTCAGGACAAAGGTCAACAGCAACCCAGACCCCAGAGCACTGCAGGAGTGGGTGGGGGGAATATCTGCAGGTGGACCTTTCTACTTTGGTATCCTGGAGAGAGTCCATGTTCCAGCCTTAGACTGTTCCTGGAAATCCATTATTTTTTCAGGGGGTCCATTTTCTTTCTTACTTAGTGGGTTAGTGATGTTGGGCACCTTTTCACTATGGCATCTGAATAGGACCGTGCACTACATGCCATCGGGCCTGCCCCGCCAATATGGCTGCCATACACCTGATTGCGTAATTAATGAGTTTGGGGCCAGAAGATTTGGTGTGTTTTTCCACTGCCCTCTGCTACAGGAATCGCTCCACATTTCCACCCCCGCCACAGGACTTAGTCCCCCAGATGGGGAAATTCCAACCAGTATTTCAACATAATAGCCTAAGTCGTAGCACTATGTTGCCAGTTTCTGAAGCAAGTCAAATACTAAAACTACAGTCCACTTTTGCTTCCAAATTCACTCTCAAAATTTGGTGTAAGTTTACTGCAGACTCCCAAGTTTCAAATGCCATAAAGTTCTGAGTTCACATTGTAATCCCCCAACATATAGAAGCTTCCTAATCTCAGCCTAATGTTTTCCCATAGTGTAGGAAATTTAAAAAAATATTATTTTATTATGCCACCAGTAAAATACCCGGATAAAGATCCCTTTCCCAGGGGCAATGCTTAAATATCATCAAAACGCTCATCACTCTCCCCGAAAAAAGCAACAAAAAGCATGCATGCTGACTTTAAGACTCCATAAATGGTTCAGAATTAACAGCTATCAGTATCTGCATTTATTTATATATGTATATATGTTTAAAATAGGTTTGATTTCCATAACTCTGAACTATGACAAGGTTCATCAAAATTTTTTTAAAATCCTAATGATTTTTAAATGTACATGTGAGATGTACATCATCTTGGCTAGTGCAACAGTAGGTCAAGGAGCCCCCTCAGTGGACCCCTGTGACATCACTGTGTGTGTGTGTATGTGAGAGTGATGCAGCTAGTGTTCGCTGAGAGATTCGCAGTCAGTCTTTCACCAGACAGTAGCAGGTACCACACCAAAGGCTGATTGCGACGTCTCTGGCTCAAGCTTGTAACCGACTCTGAACGCAGAAGACAGGGGAGACCTCTCCCTGACCTGTCTATCCTGCATGAGGACCCAACAATGCGGCGAGTCAAGTGGGCCACACACGGCAGGCAGTTGCAGCAGCAGTGGCAGCTCAGGGCTGTCTCCTGGCTCTGAGTCTGATAGCAGTTATGGCATAAGGGGCGCCCTGTCAAGGTACTGGAGCCTAGAGAGTCTGCACTCCACTTGTGGTAAGCATCGCTTGATCTCTGTGCTATTGACTGACCTTGAGTGAAATCATCTACAAACACCAGGGGATGAAAATGATTAATCCCCGGCATAGAATGAGGAGACTCCCTTTCATCGACATGTTGCTTCTTTTAATAAGCAGATCATTTGGCTGGCATATTTTATCTTAAATAAGCAGTTTCTACCTACGTTTGATGGAATAAATATGACAAGGGTAGTTTTATTTTATCAAATAGTGATTTACAAAAAAAAGGGAAGCTTTTAAGCCCTTTAATTTCTGGTTGAGTTACGATCGCCCAGTTTGCCGAATCCTAGAAAACCTTAGCATGCTCATAATTTTCCTTAGTGGGAGTTTGTGACACTCTCACAGAATCTAATGAATTTCAAACATGGGTAACTGGAATGTTGCCAATTTGTGAAGCGATGGAATTAACTATATACTGTGCTGTCGGAAGCAACTCTTTTCAAAAGGTCCTCGGATTTTATAGACTGAATGGATTTTTTTTGCATGTTTTATTTTGAGCAGGGTGATTTCTCCATTTTCTCTCTGCTTTATTTTAAGACATTTTTCTGGCTGGAGAGAAAATTGCTGCTGTGATTATTTAACATTTCACAAATTGTCAGCAAGAAGTCACAGGAAAGGTTGGGCAGGAGTACATTCGTTCTGAATCAGGTTTTAAAACACATTAATTTAGAAAACATAGGGAATACCTTCAAAGGATTTAGCTTCCAATTGGTCATGCAATGGTTAAACATTTGCATAAAATTCCTTTGCGCACCATCTTAATGTTAATTACTTTTTGAAAGTAAGTGGGTTATACCAGGGTAGAAAGAAATATTACTATTTTGCCAGTGTTGAAGCTACAGAGTCTCCTCCCATATCTCCACATCTTTCCTTCACAACATATCAGTGCTTAATTGGTGTTTCTCAATGCTTCACCAGAGGAAGTAAAGACTCCAAAGTTGTTGAAACTAGTCTCGTTAAATTTTATGGAGCAAATTGTGAGATCATGTTTAATATTGCCATCTGACCTTAAACTCTGTTCGGACAAAGTTAAGATTCTCCTTCATGCTGTGTGTCATTCAAAAGATGCCCCTTCTTCATGAGAATCTTTGCTAACACTTTTACCTCTACCAACACAGTGCAATAATGTAAAGAGGGTTAAAATGTCTCGTCACATCATTTACATGTCTTGTGTTGATAACAAAGCAGGGCTTTCCGTCTCCAAATAAGAGAAGATTTGACGAACATTTATCGATGTTCGGTAGTCTGGATGTGAAAGAGTGAAAATAGGCATTACAGACATTCTAAAGCAAGAGCATCCCTCACCTTGGTGAACCCAAAAGAAAAATGTCTTTATAATGAAACTGGTTTTGAATTTCCTAACCTGAATCCTGTTAAACTTCGATCTAAAGATACCTGTGAAAGGAACTTGGATCTTCAGGGTGTCCCACAGCAAGTTACAGGCAACGAGGTAGTGTCTAGGTTAAAGCCTTCTGCCTTTTGTAGCAACATTAATCTTGAGGATTTAAAAAATTTATTTTTGGATTGATATTTTTGAGTTTTACTTTATCGACCTTTTGGTAATGTGTTCAAAATTGGAGCTGATGTAACTCCAGAGAGAAATAGTTTGAGACCTTTGAAAGAGGTAGCCTCACTTACCACATAAAGAAAACCCATTTGAGATCAAGAAATGCCTTTAAAGTGTATATTATAATGAAGAGAAATATTATTGATTCAAAAGATTGATTGGGGTTGGCGTGATGTGGAATTGAAACTGTATGCTCAGATATATTGAAGGGTGAATTGAAATGCACCTTGAGATGCAGTAGGGGTGGGGAATTGAAACAGTAACCATGGCGGGGAGGGATGGGAAACGACATACGTAGGGAGTGAGTTCTAAACTCCACCCAAAAGAGGCACCATTTTATATAAGGCTGAAACTCAGCAGTTGTGAAAGAATGAGTAATTCACATCTCCAATATGAACTGGCTGGTTGGTGGGGCTTCAGGAATGGATGTGAAGCTTATTTCAGGAGCTGAATTTGGGCTACAGTTTTCCTCGTGCAGCAAAGAGAAAGTTGCAGTTGAAATCCAATGATAACTACAAGATGATCAGAGGATTAGACAGGGTGGATAGTGAGAGCCTTTTTCCTCGGATGGTGTTGGCTAGCACGAGGGGACATAGCTTTAAATTGAGGGGTGAGAGATATAGGACAGATGTTAGAGGTAGGTTCTTTACTCAGAGAGTAGTAAGGGCGTGGAATGCCCTGCCTGCAGCAGTGGTGGACTCGTCAACGTTGAGAGCGTTCAAGTGGTTATTGGATAAACATGTGGATGATATTGGAATAGTGTAGATTAGAGGGGCTTTAGATTGGTACCACTGGTCGGTGCAACTTCGAGGGCCGAAGGGCCTGTACTGCGCTGTAATGTTCTATGTTCTATGTTCTAACTCAGGCTCACCTGAAAATTGCATCAAGTGGGCCCTTCCCCCCCCCCCTGCCAGTTTCATCTCACCCACTTTTCAGACAAGAAGCAGATCGCTGTCAATTTGGGGCAGCACGGTGGCACAGTGATTAGCACTGCAGCCTCACAGCACCAGGGACCTGGGTTCAATTCCGGCCTCAGGTGACTATCTGTTTGGAGTTTGCACATTCTCCCCGTGCCTGCATGGGTTTCCTCCCACAGTCCAAAGATGTGCGGGTTCGGTGGATTGGCCATGATAAATTTCCCCTTAGTGTCAGGGATTAGAAGGGTAAATGCGTAGCGTTACGGGGATAGGGCCTGGATGGGATTGTGGTCAGTGCAGACTCAATGGGCTGAATGGCCTTCTTCTGCACTGTAGGAATTCTATGAAAATCTTTCCAATATGTTCATCAGTGAACTGAAATCTTTTACAACAAGCATCCACACTCATCCTGACCCCATAAACTGGCAGGACAGCACTGGCTCCCTATCTATCGCTGGCCACATGGAAGCCCAAGGCAGGATCGGGAGGCAGGAGATTTCAGGAATAGAAAATATGCTGATTCAACAGTTTTATGTAAGTCGCTTTTTTTGCTTGTTTGAAGCGGCTGAAGAATGAGTCAATATCATCAAACCAAAGCCCCAGAATTGAGATCCGAAGAATCGTCAAATTAACCTATTTTCAGCATCCTATTTACACCTGATGAAATAGCTGTGAGTTTCAAACACTAGCTGTTTTTCAAACTGAAGATTAGATCTTCCTTTTGGCAATAACTACGGCCAATTACTTAGTGTTCATCTGTCTATGTTAATCTACTCAACAACAACTTACGTTTATATTGTTCTTTAATGGACTAAAATGTCCAAGGCATTTCACAGAAACGTTATAAAACAAAATAAGACATAGAACCACGTGAGATATTAGGATCAATGGCCAAAAGTTTGATCAAAGAGATAGGTTTTAGGCAGTGTCTTAAAGGAGTAAGATGAGGTTCAGGGAAGGAATTCCAGAGCTTCTGGTCAAGGTAACTGAAGGCAAAACCCACCAATGGTGGAGTGATATTGCAGAGTGTTGTAGGGCTGGAGGAGATTATAGAGATAGGGAGGGGGGTGGGGAGGACATGGAAGGATTTGAAAAAGGGGATGAGAGTTTTAAAATCAAGATGTTGCTTGGCTTGGAGTTAGTGTAGGTCAGCAAGCTCGGGGTGACAGGGAAATGGGACTTGCTCTGAGTTAGGACAGGTGGCACAGTTTTGGATGGCACCTCGGGCAGGATTTCCTGCCACCACCAACCCCCCATAGTATGTTTCTCAGTGGCAGTGGAAGGCAGCCCAATCTTGGCCGGCAGCGGAAACTTTTGATCCCACCGCTGTCAATGGGATTTCCCACTGAATCCACCCCCCGCATGGTGGGCATTCGCCATCATTGCCTGTGTGAACAGCCAGAAAATCCCACCCCTCAAGTTTACATGAAGGATAAAACATGAGAGACAGTGGCCGGAATTCTCCGATGTCATTCACTCTGCTCCTGGTGCCAGTGAGAGCCGAGAATTTGGTGCTCAGCCAAATTTCCACTCACAGCAGCGGGATCAGAGAATCCCATCTGCGAGCGAGGCCAGAGAACCCGGCCCCATGTTCCAGGTGTGCATTGGAATAGTCAAATCTATGAGCAACAAAGGCATGAATGAGGGTTTCATCAGCAGTTAAGCTGAGACGGAGGCAAAGTTGAGTGACGTTATGAGGTGGCAGTGGGCGGTCTTGGTTATGGTGCAAATATGTAGTTGGAAGCTCATCTCAGGTGAAATGTGATGCCAAGGCTGTGAACAACTTGGTTTAATATCGACTGTTGCCAGGGAGAACGAGTTAGTAGTTAATAGTAGAATCAATTGTTAGAGGTTAAATATGGATGCTTTCAGTCTTCCCAATATTTAATGGAACGAAATATCCATTCATCCAGTATAGGATGTTGGATGAGCAGTTTGATAATTTAAGTAACAATGGAGGAGTTGAGAGGAGTGGTGGTGCAATAGAACTGGGTATATGTAGAAACTAATGTGCTTTCAGATGATGTTGCCAAGGGCTCATGTAATGAGAAATAGGAGCAGGCAAATGACCCAATGTCCACTCAAAGGAAACAAAATAGCACCAACATAAAATAGCAGAGAGAAAACTCAGTGGTGCATATAAGTGTCTGCTCATTATTATCACCATCATTGCAGCCCATACTGACTACATTTTCTACCCTGTCAGAAAAGTCAATTTCAGTGCTTTTGAAAGAAAAATAATTGTGCACAGCATATAGACACAATATTGGGTATGCAAAAAAATGGGCATGAAATTGTGAAAGTTTGCAGCTATCTTTTAGGTACTGTGAGCACCCTTGGAGCTCCTAATTGACGTCATTGGCATAAACACATTTTTGGACAAATGCCCAAATGGCTTATTGCTGAGTGTGGTGACCCAAAGGCAGTGGAAGACACATCAGCCCATCAATTTGGAACCCCGTAGGTTCTTTTCCCTGAACCTCAGCAAGGAACAGTTTGAGACATTTCCACTTCGCTGAAATCTGCCACAACAACAACCTTGGGGCAGAGCAAAGACTACGTTGCGAGGGCTGTGAAGGTGAACATAGAAATGAACTTGTATGCATCTGATTCCTACTGGAACTGGAGATATTTTCAATATCTGGACATTTATCATCTGTTCCTCCATAAGGGAGTTCACTGATTTTCTCTATTCAATGACAACTAACCACATTTACTTAGTGGAGCATGTGGCTTCACTGGTGTTACAGGCTTCCCCATGCTGCAAGTTGCCATCGGTTACATACAAATCATTTTGCAGGAGACTTGTACCCTACAACTGAATTGAAAGGGTTTCCGCACTCTCAAAATCTAGTTGGAATGTGGCTCGGCAGCAAATCATGAAAGTCAGTACCCGGTACCTTGGCAGTAGTCAGGATCTCTTCATTCTGTAGCAGTCCACTTTGAGTCAGCATAACAAACCAAAGAGTTGCTCTTGTGTGGCAAGGGCTATCTCCTGCTCACATGGTGGATGATTATGGTGCATAACTTGTGCATACAGATATAGCTTGCATGCAGTGAAAGCTGTGCTGCCACACAAAATGCAATAGAGCCGATCATTGGCATGCTCAAGCAATGCATCCACAGCCTGGACTGCACTAAAGGAGTCCTGTATTTCTTGCCAAGATTCATGGTAGTTTCCGCTACATGCTGTACAGTCTCACTATTATGAGGTGACAGCCGTTGCTGCCAGCTATATGGCGAGCAGCTCAGGAATAGGAGTATGAAGACATTGAAGAAGAGAAGAGGCAACCTAGATAGTCACTTTTGCCTGTGAGGAAGTCATCCAAGTCCGATGCCAATAATCACAACCCCCAACTCTCCATTCACTGCAACCTCCCAAACCTTTGCTTTCCCTTTGTAACTGACCAGCACCATGTCTGCCAGGCCACAATGCAAAAATAAAACTCACCACAAAATTAAAAACTCAAAACTAAATCCATAAATGAAACCATGCATATTGTATATGGATCTGCTTTTGCCTGGCCTAGTGCCCCTACACAGTGGCAACAGCATGCTGGCGGGAGACTGCTAACTTTCAGTGGACAAGACTGCAGATGCCCTTAGAGGACAACCTTGAGCAGCCTTGGCTGTAGAAGGTTTGGCTGTGGATAGAGCGTTTTGGCATGGGCAACACAGGTCTATCTGGGCTGCAGATAGGCAACAGCAGAGGTGTTGGTGAACTGGCAATGGTGGAACGATAAATATTGTCATCCAGGTTGATGCTCCATGGAGCCACTGCCACTCTCCAGGGCCTCAGCAATCTTTGGGATCTGTTGGAGACTGATTGTCGGACTGCTGTGATAGGCAGTAGGTTACGTTGTGCGCTGTCACCCACATCCATAATGGCGTTTCCATTGCAGTTCTCAGGCATTGAGTGGCTGCTGAAATGAACATTGAACATCAAAATCTGCATCATGGCCAGGTCTATAAGCATGCAAGTTAAGTTCGCCACCACTTCCATGCCAGAAAGGATGGGCACCAAGCTCTGTATAATGCCATGTGCTGAGATGTTGCTAGGTTCCTTTTTGCTCCTTGACAATGACCCCAGGCTTCTCAATGCACCAAGTATTTGATTGAAGTTCTTAACTGAGCCCTCAGCAGCAGAGTTTATGTGCAGCCTGGCCCTCCCATCAAGCTAGCACCTGCGCTGTCATTGCCCCCTGGCTGCCTGCTAATCACTAGTGCCCACTGTCTCAACCTGTACAGATCCTCCTTCCGTGCAATCCTCTAAATGGTGCAATGACTGTATCTGAGCTGGTGGTTGTGGATGTGAAATCCATTGTCTTCTTCATTACTGTCTTTCTGTTCCTCCACTGCTTGGCCAGGTTGCACTAATGGGTATCTGAAAGGAAACAGTTGTGGGATGGAGAGCAGAGGCAAGGAAGAGGTGTATACTTCCATCTTCTGTAGCTTAAAGCAGGAGATTGTGTGTGAGGTAGATGTGAGAAGGAAGATTAGGTGTGGGGATACTGCCATCTTCCATGGTTTCAGCCCAGCAGATAGTCAGCACCATCCTCTCAGATCATGCAGGTGCCCCTGACCACTGTGGCTAGGTGCTGCTTCCCCTACTGCAGTGTTCAAAGATCTTGGAGCTCCCATCTTGGGCCACTCATCAATGTTTCTCAGGTCAGAGTCACTTTGTGTGCGGCTGCCACTATCCAGTAAAGTTGCTCCAATCTTTAAATAGGACAGGCTAGTGTTAAACAGTGCTAACTACTCACAATATCAGTCTCCTAATAAATGATTCAGCCAAACAGCAGTGTGGTTAGCCCTACCAGGAACATGGAATAATTGAAATGAGCAGGAAGCACAAACTTTGCATGTTCCTTCAATCATGGTCAATTGGCACTGGTTAATCGGGGAGGCGGTGGCGTAGTGGTGTTGTCGCTGGACTACTAATCCAGAGACCCAGAGTAATGCTGTGGGGACCCGGGTTGGAACTCCACCATGGCAGATGGTGAAATTTGAATTCAATAAAAATCTGGAATTAAAAGTCTATGATGATCACAAAACCATTGTTGGTTGTCATAAAAACCCATCTGATTCGCTAATATCCTTTAGGAAAGGAAATCTGTTGTCCTTACCTGGTTTGGCCTACATGTAACTCCAGATCCACAGCAATGTGGCTGACTCTTAACCACCCTCCAGGATGGGCAATAAATACTGGCCCAGCCAGTGACACCCACATCCCATAAACAAATATTTAAAAAATCATGGTCCCCCCCTGCCTGACTTCAGGGTCTATCAAATGTAACCTCCTGGGTTTGCAGGAACACTCCATGGAAACTGAAGTTGTGCTCTCAGGTAAAACTGGCAGAAAGCCCCCAGTCGAGGTTTAAAAATCCATTATACTCTTATAGATTATTAATGTCACTCTCCTGATTTCCCCAGGGATGTTGACCAGCTCTACTGCAGCCAGTATAGGTTCTCTCCCTGGTTCCTACATGGTGACAAAGAGTCTCGCGCCCAGAGTGCACAAACAAACAGCAAATAGCTTTCAAGGTAGCAGAAGGTAAATTGATGCTACAAATCCCATGATAAAGGAGATTATAGTAAAATCCAAAATGTTGGAAGCAGACTAGACTTTTTAAGATGAAGTATAATTTATCATCATCCCAGTCCTTATTTTATTCTTCAGGTCTTCTTATTAATTGCACATTTATATAAATCTAGTTGATGCGTTCACAAGAAAGAATATCCTCCTTATTTTAAAAAACCTGTAACATTAGACATACGGGAATAGGAATTAAGAGCCCTATTCAGTCCATTGAGCCTGCTGTGCCATTCGATAAGATCTGGCTGATCTAACTGTGACCTTGACACCACTTTTCTGTCCATCCCCATAACCCTTGACCCCATTGTTGATCAAAAATCTATCATTGTTCCACAGGACCAGGCTGAGGAGAAGGCAGTTGGTTTGTTCACTACATTTATTTATTTATTTTAAGTTAAATTTGTGTAAAAAATCGGAGGTTTTTTTTAAAACAGGAAGTGGGCCCAGCAGGAGTCTGGGAAGGTTTTTGGAGGGTTTAAAAGTAGGCCGCACTTTTGAGCGGGCAGCGTCGTTAGCGGGCAGTGTAGTGAGCAGGAGGCAGAGTGAAAGCTGTAGGGCTTTGGCTCACAGGGCTTGGGCGAGCAGGGGTGAGTTAATTCATTTTTTGCTGTTTCTACCTGGTACTGGCAAGGTATCTAGAGGGGATGGGTGTGAAGGCAGTGCAATGTTCCTCTTGCACTATGTTCGAGGTGAGGGACGACGTCAGTGTCCCTGCTGATTATACCTGTGAGAAGTGCATCCATCTGCAGCTCCTCCAAAACCGTGTAAGGGAACTGGAGCTGGAGTTGGAGGAACTTAGGATCATTAGGGATGCAGAGATGGCCATAGACAGAAGCTTCAGGGATACAGTTACTCCGCGGAATGAAAATAGATGGGTGACGGTGAGAGGGGCTGGGAAGAAGCAGTCGGTGCAGGGATCCCCTGTGGTCATTCCCCTTAGCAATAAGTATTCCGCTTTGGATACGGTTGAGGGGGACGACATACCAGTGGTGAGCCGCAGTGAGAGGATCTCCGGCACTGAGTCCGTCCCTGTGGCTCAGGAGGGTAAGGAGGAGAGCGGGAGGGCAATAGTTATTGGGGACTCGTTAGTTAGAGGGATAGATAGGAGGTTCTGTGGCAGCAAAAGAGACTCGAGGATGGTTTGTTGCCTACCGGATGCCAGGGTCCGTGACGTCTCGGACCGTGTTTTCCGGATTCTTAAGGGGGAGGGGAAACAGTCACAAGTCGTGGTACACATTGGTACCAATGACATAGGTAAGAGAAGGGACGGGGATTTAAAACAGGAATTTCGGGAGCTCGGCTGGAAGCTGAGAGCAAAGACAAAACATGTGGTCATCTCTGGTACGCTACCGGTGCCACGTGATAGCGAGTTGAGGAACAGGGAGAGAGTGCACTTAAACATGTGGTTGCAGGGATGGTGCAGGAGGGAGGGTTTCAGATACGTGGATAATTGGAACACGTTCTGGGGAAGGTGGGACCTCTACAAACAGGACGGGGTGCACCTGAACCAGAGGGGCACCAATATCCTGGGAGGGAAATTTGCTACGGCTCTTCAGGGGGATTTAAACTAATTTGTCAGGGGAGTGGGAAAAGGAGTTGTAGTCCAGAAGTCAGTGTTGAGGGTGGTGAGGTATTGGGGAAGGTATCAAGGTCAAGGGTGGGTACCGGTAGACAGGAAGATGGGTTGAAGTGTGTCTACTTCAATGCAAGGAGCATCCGGAACAAGGTGGATGAACTTGGGGCGTGGATTGCTACTTGGGACTACGATGTTGTGGCCATTACGGAGACGTGGGTAGAACAAGGACAGGAATGGTTGTTGGACGTTCCGGGGTATAGATGTTTCAGTAAGTGTAGGGAAGCTGGTAAAAGAGGTGGAGGAGTAGCATTGTTAATCAAGGATAGTTTAACGGCTGCGGAAAAGCACTTTGAGGGGGATATGCACACTGAGGTAATATGGGCTGCAGTTAGAAACAGGAAAGGAGCGGTCACGTTGCTAGGAGTTTACTATAGGCCCCCAAATAGTAATAGAGATGTGGAGGAAGAAATTGCTAAGCAGATTATGGATACGTGTGGGGGTCACAGGGTAGTTGTCATGGGGGACTTTAACTTTCCAAATATTGATTGGAACCTTTGTAGGTCAAATAGTTTGGATGGGGCACTTTTTGTGCAGTGTGTGCAGGAGGGTTTCCTGACACAATATGTGGATAGGCCGACAAGGGGTGAGGCCACATTGGATTTGGTACTGGGAAATGAACCGGGCCAAGTGTTAGATTTGGTTGTGGGAGAGAACTTTGGAGATAGTGACCACAATTCGGTGTCTTTTGTTATTGCAATGGAGAGGGATAGGGCCGGACGGCAGGGCAAGGCTTACAATTGGGGGAGAGGTAATTATGATGCGATTAGGCAAGAATTAGGGGGCATAAGATGGGAACAGAAACTGTCAGGGAAAGGCACTGATGAAAAGTGGAACTTTTTCAAGGAACAAATACTGGGTGTCCTTGATAGGTATGTCCCTGTCAGGCAGGGAGGAAATGGCCGAGTGAGGGAACCGTGGTTCACAAAAGAGGTGGGATGTCTTGTGAAAAGGAAGAGGGAAGCTTATGTAGGGATGAGGAAACAAGGTTCAGATGGCTCGACTGAGGGTTACAAGTTAGCAAGGAACGAGCTGAAAAAGGGGCTGAGGAGAGCTAGGAGGGGACATGAGAAGTCCTTGGCGGGTCGGATCAAGGAAAACCCCAAGGCTTTTTACTCTTATGTGAGGAATAAAAGAATGACCAGGGTGAGGTTAGGGCCGGTCAAGGACAGTGGTGGGAACTTGTGTATGGAATCAGTAGAGATAGGCGAGGTGATGAATGAATACTTTTCTTCAGTGTTCACCAAGGAGAGGGGCCATGTTTTTCAGGAAGAGAAGGTGTTACAGGCTAATAGGCTGGAGGAAATAGATGTTCGGAGGGAGGATGTATTGGCAGTTTTGAATAAACTGAAGGTCGATAAGTCCCCTGGGCCTGATGAAATGTATCCTAGGATTCTTTGGGAGGCGAGGGATGAGATTGCAGAGCCTTTGGCTTTGATCTTTGGGTCCTCGTTGTCCACGGGGATGGTGCCAGAGGACTGGAGAGTGGCAAATGTTGTTCCTCTGTTTAAGAAAGGGAATAGAAATGACCCTGGTAATTATAGACCGGTTAGTCTGACTTCGGTGGTTGGTAAATTGATGGAAAAGGTCCTTAGGGATGGGATTTACGACCATTTAGAAAGATGCGGATTAATCCGGGATAGTCAGCACGGATTTGTGAAGGGCAAATCGTGCCTCACAAATTTGATAGAATTTTTTGAGGAGGTAACTAGGTGTGTTGATGAAGGTAGGGCGGTTGATGTCATATACATGGATTTTAGTAAGGCGTTTGATAAGGTCCCCCATGGTCGGCTTATGATGAAAGTAAGGAGGTGTGGGATAGAGGGAAAGTTGGCCGATTGGATAGGTAACTGGCTGTCTGATCGAAGACAGAGGGTGGTGGTGGATGGAAAATGTTCGGACTGGAGGCAGGTTGCTAGCGGAGTGCCGCAGGGATCGGTGCTTGGTCCTCTGCTCTTTGTGATTTTTATTAATGACTTAGAGGAGGGGGCTGAAGGGTGGATCAGTAAATTTGCTGATGACACCAAGATTGGTGGAGTAGTGGATGAGGTGGAGAGGTGTTGTAGGCTGCAAAGAGACATAGATAGGATGCAAAGCTGGGCTGAAAAATGGCAAATGGAGTTTAACCCTGATAAATGTGAGGTGATTCATTTTGGTAGGACTAATTTAAATGTGGATTACAGGGTCAAAGGTAGGGTTCTGAAGACTGTGGAGGAACAGAGAGATCTTGGGGTCCATATCCACAGATCTCTAAAGGTTGCCACTCAAGTGGATAGAGCTGTGAAGAAGGCATATAGTGTGTTAGCTTTTATTAACAGGGGGTTGGAGTTTAAGAGCCGTGGGGTTATGCTGCAACTGTACAGGACCTTGGTGAGACCGCATTTGGAATATTGCGTGCAGTTCTGGTCACCTCACTATAAGAAGGATGTGGAAGCGCTGGAAAGAGTGCAGAGGAGATTTACCAGGATGCTGCCTGGTTTGGAGTGTCGGTCTTATGAGGAAAGGTTGAGGGAGCTGGGGCTGTTCTCTCTGGAGCGGAGGAGATTGAGGGGAGACTTAATAGAGGTTTATAAAATGATGAAGGGGATAGATCGAGTGAACGTTCAAAGACTATTTCCTCGGGTGGATGGAGCTATTACGAGGGGGCATAACTATAGGGTTCATGGTGGGAGATATAGGAAGGATATCAGAGGTAGGTTCTTCACGCAGAGAGTGGTTGGGGTGTGGAATGGACTGCCTGCAGTGATAGTGGAGTCAGACACTTTAGGAACATTTAAGCGGTTATTGGATAGGCACATGGAGCACACCAGGATGGTAGGGAGTGGGATAGCTTGATCTTGGTTTCAGATGAAGGTCGGCACAACATCGTGGGCCGAAGGGCCTGTTCTGTGCTGTACTGTTCTATGTTCTATGTTAAATCAACCTTGAAGATATTCAATGAGAAACCCCTGCCCCACTCGACCTGAATGGACAAAGCTGATTTTTCTCCTCAAACAAACATTTTGACACACAGATTGTCACAGTCATGCCAGCGTAAAATCCTTGTGATTGGGATACATCTCTTTGTGAAATTTCTCGGTCTCCTATTTTGATCTCAAACTCCCAAGATACAATTCCAATCCTTCGCTGTTGCTGAGTCTAAATCCTGGAACTCCCTTCCTAACAGCACTATGGCTATGCCTACAAATAGGCTGTAGTGGTTCTAGAAATGCAGCTCACTACCACCGTCTCCAGGGCAACTAGGGATGGGCATGAAAGAATTTTTAAAAATTAAACCACTGCTTTTGGTTTCCCAGCAGGCAATGCATAATGGTGGAACTAATTCTTCATCCTGTCTCCGAGGTGATGGTCAATGTGGCCCCAACCAGAGATACTGAGATCACTTCCTATAACCTCATTGTCTGTGGCGCTAATAAACTCACTCGCTCTGACTGCTGCCGATCTACATTCCAACATAAGCAACATGACATGTATTTTAGGGATAGGAGATTGTCACAAATCTGTGCCAGTGCTGGAAAATACATTAATGGCCTACGTAAATATTATCAATCAAATGTCTGTGTTCCGTATCAAATGCGTAATTGCATAAATAATGTACAAGGCTGTGGTATATGTTAATTCATTAAAACGGACAACATTACAACATGTCCTCTCCTTTGGAAAATGTCATTAAATGCAGTATCAATGCCAGTGAATGCAGACTATAAACATTGTGTACAATGTTACTGTGATTTTTTTTAAATAAGGAGGATATTCCCTTTTTTGAATGCTTTATGTGAGTGTGCTATCACTAAGAAGACCTTAAGAATAAAATGAGAATTGGGATGATGATAAATTTAACTTTAGGCAGAAACTCACTTCAACTAATATACATATATATAAATTATATATATATATACTATATATATATTATATATATATGTTACTGTATTCTATACTCTCTCATGTTCCTCCCTCTCAAGTTTAGCCCAGACTGGGAGAAAAAAATATAGATTTATTTGAATTTATTTTTGGAAGTGAATAGCACTGGCAAGGTCAACATTCATTCCCCATCATAAATCAAAGTGCTGGCAGGCTGCCTTCTTGAGCCACTTCCATCCTGGTGGTATAGGTATACCCAGATAACTTGTAGCTAGGGGTAACTTTCACGATTTTGACCAAGTAACGATGAAGGAATGGCGGTGATTTATTTATGTGACTTGTAAGGGAACTTGGAGGTGGTGGTATGCCCAAGCATCATCATCTCTTGTTCGTCTTGGTGGTAGAGGCCCATTGTTTGGAAGGTGCTGTTGAAGGAACCTTGGCAGATTTCTGCAGTGCAATTTTTAGATGGTAAATAGTGTTGCCACTCTGCATTAGTGGTGGGGAGTAAATATTTAAGATGGTGGATGTGGCGCTATTCAAGTGGAACTGCACTCATCCAGGCAAGTGGAGAGTATTCCTTCACACTCTTGACTTGTAGATGGTGAGCAGGCTTTGAGGAGTGAGGAAGTGGGTTATTTGCTATGGAATTCCCAGTGTCTGACCTGCTCTTGTAGCCCACAGTATTTATATGGCTGTCCAGTTACGTTTCTGGTTAATAGTAACCCTCAGGATGTTGATGGTGGGTGATTCAATGATGGTAATTGATTGAATGACATGGAAAGGTGATTGGACTCCCTTTTGTTCAAAATGGTCATTGCATAGCACTCGTGTGGCAAGAATGTTATTTGTCACTCATCAGCCCAAGCCTGAATGTTGTCCAGGTTTTGTTTTATATGCATATGGACTGCTTCAATATTTGAGGAGTTGTGAATGGTATTGAACATAATAGCCATCAGCGAACATGCCTACTTCTGACTTTATAATGGGTTCAATGAAATCAATCAATTTGTGATTGATGAAGCAGCCGAAGGTGGTTGGGTCTCGGACACTATCCTGAGGAATTCATACGGTGATGTCCTGGCACTGGGATGCACCAGATGTAAGAATGCTCCATGAACACGCCAGAATTGAGACAGTTGCTTGTAAACATGAGCTTGTAATGCCTGCACATCTCAAAGTATTGAAATAAAAGTCAACTAATAATTTTCTTTAGAACAAACAGATGTATGGGCAATAAGTTTAATATGGGATTCAGGTGATAGGGTGAATGCACAAAAATTTATGAAGGCAAATAGTGGAACGGTCACATTCTTTCAGAGCTGCCAATGTGGGCCAGATTGAGTAGCAATGCTTCTTCCCAGCATCCCAAGATCCCCCCCACTATTAGCTTGCCCACCCCATACCAACGTCTCTCCACCTCTCTGCTCCCCACTAACTTCTGGGAAATGGAGCCCCCTTGCCAGGGTTAGCGACTGGACCTGCTAGACTAGACGCCATGGGCATGATTTTTCCTGTAACCCACTGAGTGTTTCGCGGCAGCAGAGGCAGCCCGCCATTGGATGGCGGTGGGATCTTCTGGTCCTGGCGTCGTCAATGGGGTTTCCCGTTGAATTCACCCCTCACCACCAGGAAATCCACAGCGGGGGAATGCCGTCAGCGGGACTGGAAGATCCCATTAGCGTGAATGACTGGAAAACTCCAGCCACAGTCTTTCAGTCAGATTGCAATTTTCATTCTTTATTCTTTCTAGGGATATGGGCATTGCTGGTAGGCTAGTATTTATTTCTCATCCTTTATTGCTCCTGAATGGATCTAGACCATTTGAGAGGGCATTGCAGTGGGCCTGAAGTCACATGTAGGCCGGACTGGGTTAGGGTGGCTCTTCCCTAAAAAACTTAGTAAACTTGATGGGGTTTGCTACAACCAGTGATTCGTTGTCATGGTCACCATTACAGAGACTGGCTTTATATTACAGTTTTATTGATTGAATTTAAATTCCATCAGCCCATGGTGGTATTTGAATCCATCTCTCCAGATCGATAGACTGGGCTGTTGGATCCCAGTGACAGTGACAGTACTACCGTGCTTCCATCACCCCCCATCTTTCTGGGTGGGGATGGAAGCACGGTGTCAGGGCCAAAAATTGAGTTAGAATTCCATAGCTTTCTGGTTTCTTGTTTACTGTGATGTGGAGATGCCGGCGTTGGACTGGGGTAAACACAGTAAGAAGTCTCACAACACCAGGTTAAAGTCCAACAGGTTTAATTGGTAGCACAAGCCACTAGCTTTCGGAGCGCAATGGCATCTGAGTTTTCATTTAGATTTACCACAGAAACCAATTGAGTGATGATCTTGACAGCTTCTAATAGGAACTAATTCTGCCTGGTTGTTTCTTAAACTACTGATATGTAACCTATATTTAATTGTAAGAAGTCTCACAACACCAGGTTAAAGTCCAACAGGTTTATTTGGAATCACGAGCTTTCAGAGCGCTGCTCCTTCATCAGGTGAGTGAAGAGGTAGGTTCACAATCACAGCATATATAGACGAAGACACAATTGCAAAATAATTACAGATTGGAATGTGAAGAATGGTTGGCATGCGAGTCTTTACAGGTAATCAAGTCTTTACAGGTACAGACAGTGCTAGTGGAGAGAGGGATAATCACAGGTTAAAGAGGTGTGAATTGTCTCAAGCCAGGACAGTTAGTAGGATTTTGCAAGCCACCATGTCAAATGGTGGGGGTTACATGTGACATGAACCCAAGATCCCGGTTGAGGCCGTCCTCATCCGTGCAGACCGTGGCTATCAGTTTCTACTCGCCGATTCTGCATGGTCGTGTGTCCTTTCAGAGCATTCCAACCATTCTTCACATTCCAATTTGTAATTATCTTGCAATTGTGTCTTTGCCTATATGTGCTGTGATTGTGAAGCTACCACTCCACTCACCTGATGACGGAACTCTGAAAGCTCGTGATTCCAAATAACCCTGTTGGAATTTAACCTGGTGTTGTGAGACTTCTTACTGTGCCCACCCCAGTCCAACGCCGGCATCTCCATATCACATTTAATTGTGGCCCTGATACACTGCGTTACAGATTTAGACTAATTCCAACCAGAATTCTTGAAAAGATAGTGTAGATCAGCCTGGGGCTAGATAAAACTTAAGTCTGTTCCAAATAAATTATGCAAACAGGAGCCATCTGAATAAAACACGTCAGAAGTCTGTTCTCCTCAGACAGACCATAAATATTAAGACAACAATTGCAAAGAATGATGTTGTAAAGAATGCTATCTCAAGTACATTCTTTTGCAGATCATAGGAACTAAAATAATTAATATTTAATAAGGAACTTGAGAGTCCTATTAATAAAGATTCATTTATTTCTTGTTTGTGATTTGACCAAATCCTACAGTGTGACATGGTCAATATATATCTGGGGAGGTGTTTTAGAAAATTCAAATGAAGGTTAGGCACTGGTATGAAAATTACGTGGCAGTTAATTGTTAAACTTTCCATTGTGTGCATGGGTTCAAATCTTGTCTATTGATCTTTAAAGGAAGTGAAGTAAGTAGGATTGGAACTAGGCTGAAGCAAGAAATATTGGCAATTGAGTCACCCGAGCTATCTCAGGTCAGTTCTCTGGCCAATTGCTTTCAGCCTTGCAAACCTAAGTATTAATCAGTTTGAATAATGGATGCTCTAGAGGGCTATCAGGATTTAAATGCAGTCATGCCTCAGATGATGATGAGATTAAAATATAGCTTTCGGCTCCCTCCACAACATCTGTCATTTTATCCAATATATTTACTGACAAGTTTATTGAAAAAAAATAAATTTGAAGAAGCGCTTTCTTTTAAAATGTGACCAAGACAGAAAACAATGCATTAATCTTTATTATCACATCACTTACATAGGATAACACCACCACGTTTGCAACATTTGGCACTGCTCCCTTTCTGCTCTCCAAATGTGAATTGTCAAAGTGTGAGCTCCCTTCATATCATTACATCCTGATTTGCTCTTGTGAACAGTGAATAAAACGCAAGTTTGTCAGTTGTTTAATTAAATAGTTCTAGGCTTTAATTAACCAGCATGATGTTGAACCTGCATAACAAGGCAGCCACATAATTTATGGAAAGGTCCAATTGCTTTGTATTCTACAACAGGTTACCAGGGGATTTACCAAAGAAGGGAACATCCTATGTGTGGGCATAAACTACAAACTGTATGAAACTTGTGACAGTTAAGGGAGAGGAACTGGTTAACTTATAGAGAGATGGGATGAATGTCTCCAATAATTATAAATGCAGCCCAAATTCTGTGCACCCTCTGATTTTCCATCAGTCTGGTTTAACAGAAGAATTTGAAACAGTTTGGCCCAAACACTGACATTCCAGTCAGCCATGGTTTACTCTGGTGTCCGGCAAGCAGGTCGCTAAACCTAACGGTGGTGTGAAAAATAATAGACAGCACCATCCATTAAAGATGTAACTAGACTTCACCAAATTCAGCATTGCAAAATATGTGCCGTAAACCTCCCAGCTTGTCCACGACTGGGATTTTCAGTTGTCACTGCAGTGAATTTGGCTGAGCTAGAAATTCTCCGTTTTCTCACTGGCAGCTGCTGGGAACGGACGCAATCGGATAATTCAGCCCATGTGCTTGAATGACATGATTAACTATCAGTATTTTCACACTTTTCTTAGCAAAGCATTATTTTTTTAAAAACGTGCAGGCTTGAATAATTTCCTTTACTGCTGCTTGTTTCTTGCTCAGAGGCTGACTAACTATGCCAACAATATCGGATCATGCACACTATCACTTTAATTCCATTTGGAATGCACTGATCCACCAATGTTTGTTCAGCATCTTATTAATTAATCAATTTATGCAACACTTTGTACAAGTTAGTGTACATTTATACCTGCCAAAGACTTTAGTCAGCATTTGATGTATCCCTGTGGCAAGTGGTTTAATAGCTGATCTAAAATAAAAAGACTCGCTTCTTATATGTAGCACTTTTCATGACCACCTGACATATCGAAGCATTTTACAACCAATGAAATGCTTTTGCAATGTAGCCACATTTAAATCGGCAACGTGGCAGCCAATTTACGCAAAGCAAGCTCTCACAAACAATGGGACAATGTTTAGATAATTTGTTGTTTTAAATTTTAATTTGAGAGATAAATATTGGCCAGGGCAGTGGGGATGTTTCTTTTTGAAATAGTGCAATGAGATCACTGAGAGGGCGGATAGGGCTTCAGCTTAACACCTTATCTGAAACACAGCAGCTGTGACAGTGGAACACCTCGGCAGCAGTGCACTGGAGAATTGGCGTTGGTTTAGTGCTCAAATCTTGGAATGGGCCTTGGAGTCACAAGCTTCCGACTCACAGACAAGAGCCCTACCAACTGAGCCACAGCTGACACATGGCCACACCCTGGTACACAGGCTATACCCTGGTACCCAAACCATCTGTTCTGTGTAGCTAAATCTAAATAATGCAGGCCACCCTTTAGGAACCTCTTATGTTTTTTATATTACATCACAGCAATATTCATAATCCAGTTTCTATAAACCAATTTTAAATGTATTAGTGGATTTCCTGCGACATTGTAATTTGGGTGGACAATGAATAATGCATTCAAGAGAGCTGGTTCAAATCCGTAATCTAATTTTAGAGTTCAGATCACAGCAATAAATCTCTTGAGCTTTTGTTCTTATTGCTTTTGAATCTTTTCATTAGACTCAGGATCACTGTCATGTATCCATTATTCCCAATTCCCCTGTCTTATGTGTTTGCACATTTAGAGGGGATGGTGCAACTATGATTCTATTGGTTTGAAATAGACGATAATGGTATAGCATCACTAGTTCCATAGTTCATCCACTTGAGTGAGTGTTTTGTTTTGTTCAGGCTGATTGGGTGATATTAGGCAGAGCTTTGGCCGGCTCAGCTTTGAGCTACTTTCCCTATATCCACTGTTTAACTACTCCAGAGTGATAAGTTGTCGTTCTTGTTATCATCACACTACTTTGGACAATAAGGTGGAAATTTGGAAGGATTTGCAGGTGGATTAAAACCCGGCTCTCAGCCTTGTGAAAGCTCCTTCCACGGCCAACAAGTCCTGGACTGGGCCACTACTGTGGACAGTACTTCAGGCCTCCAATCTCCAAAGGAGATTGGGGCCTGAAGTTGCCACTGGGAGTAGTTGAGTTGGAAGCAGGGCTGGGGAGCAGGGGAGGAACTAGCTCGGTAACTGGAGGTAGAGTATAAATCATGTATTCATATTTTTAAATTAAGTGGACAAATAATTATAGAACGGGCTGTCTAGTAACACTAAGACTGATGACCCCAGGCCAGTGAGGCCAGTTTTGGGAAAACAGTGGCTGTCATTAAAGAGGGGTAAAGAGAATGAATGCTACATGTGTCACTGTACAGGTTCACTCAAAAGACCAATGGAGGCATAGGTCACAGATCAGTGAGCTTGAAGCAACTGAATGGGCAAATCACAGGGCCTGTTATACAAAGCTAGGTTAAGCTAGAAACACAAGTGAATCCTTTCTCCAATTTTGTTTGACAATGCTCCTGTAAAACACCTTCAGCTTCATTATATATAAACGCAAGTAGTTATCGTGGTTTGAAAATGATTTAGCATTTATTTTAGTCCATGGTTTTGTTTTTATATTGGAAGTAAGCATGTTGCATTATTTTGTTTCACACGGCGTTCTGCACATGGAAAGGAATTGGGGACTGGTAGCAGTTTGCCCCAAAGAGTAAGAAGTATTTTTGAGCCTGGTTCAGAGATAATTCACTAATCCATGCAGTATATATGTATCAAAGATAGATTCAAGTTTGACCAAAGAATGGAAATTAACAGTTAATACTTTATGGCTAATGTTGCCTATGTTTGGTAAATAGCAGAAAACATTGATGATCAACTATGAGACAAGCGTTTGGTTGTAAAAACAGATTGCCAGAGTGGCTGTATAAACATTTATAATATTGCCACACTGTGAGGTAACATCTATCATATTTGAGAGGTGGCAAACTTTGTGCCAATTTGTTGCAGTGGAAATGTTGATTGTTATTGAGACACAAAGTTTAGACTCCCTTTGGAAGAAGTTTATTTTGACAGAAATCCTGCATCATAGAAGTCATTCTAAATATGCCAATTATAGGGCTGGGAGGCATTAATTACCATCAATTGTTACTGGGGAAAGTAAAGTGATAATAAACAGAACACCGATGGCTTCATTAAATAAATAATTTTATGCTGTGAGACACATTTTTATTAGGTGCTGTGGTTACTAGGCAACCTCCATTTTTCTGCTTTTTCAGCTAAATTTTTAATGCTTTTGTGCAACATGCAGGCTCAGGCCAAACAATGAAGAAATTACCTCTGTGAAAGAAAAAAAATAACTGAAACCCATATAAATCATGAAGTATCACCCATCGCCTGTGGTATTTCTTATCTCTCTTTTTCAGCTGAAACTCTGCAAATGCACAAATATATCCTGATGTCAGAGGCCAGGAGAGAAAGGATTATGCATTCTAGCTAAAGCATCAACAATACTCGATAAGGAATGTCCTATTCCTGACAACTTCACTCTTACATGGTGTTTGTTCTTTTGCAGTTGCCTCATGCACAATATATGACAAATTACAGCGATTCACCGCTGTAATGCTGTTAACTGTGTTTATAAATGGCAGGGTGTTATTCAATACAGATTCAGAAAAACTCAGGTAATTAATACCCTTGGGGAGGTAGGGGGAACTGTTGCCTTTTCCCACATCACACATTTTCCTGCAGGTAATGATTCACGCTGACATACAGTGATATAAGGGTGTCTTTGAGTGACTATTCTTCATGTGTATTCCTGGATAATGGGTGCAAGTAGGCCCTAATCATGGGAGAATACCAGAGCCATCCTTCCCCTTCCCACATTTAATGAGCACCCATGTGCGTTTTCCAGCAGGGGTCACTGGAGAGCAGTCAAGAGGCAGAAAATCTACATTTTTCACACTCTCTTCTGAAACAACAGTTTAGTTTGGATCAGTGAAGACGTAGGCAAGCACAGTGTCAAGGCCGGATAGGGGAGGCAGGCGAAGGCTAGAAGTTGGGGCGGGTGGGATGGGGTAGGTTAGCAGGTGAACAGAAGGCTGGACAAGGGAGTGGGGAAGGGTGGGAGAGTGTCTGGGGAAAGGGGGGTCGTGTCTTCGAGGGCTGGGTCAGTGGTGTCGATGAAGGGGTCCTGGGGTGTGAACTCAGAAGGCGGACTATGATGTGGTAGTGTGGCAGGTGTAACATGAGAGTTTGGGACTGAAGGTCTTACTGAGTGGGTCAAGGAGGGAGACAAGAAAGGTGGCTCAGATAACAAGGGGGATGGTTAGGGTTGGGGTGGGCATGGGGACTCTGGTAAGGGGGGAGGGAAGGATGTGGAGGTGGATTGTAATAGAGTCCAGGTTAATGGGGGGAGGTTCAAAGGGGGGAGGGGCATGGTGATATTGGGTGGATCGAGGATAATGGGAGAAGGTTAGTGAGTGACTGGGGTGGGTAAAAGGTGGTGGGGTTAGTTTGAAAGGAAACATGCACTATTTTTCCAAATTGAACTTCACCGAGCAGTTCGTCAGTCAGTGAGGAAGAGGGTCTTTCTGCGTGGAGTTCAAAGTTAACACAAGTGGTCGACCAAAGGGACACCCTAATAATTGAATCCTGGGTAATTAAATATAATGAGGAGATGGAGGGTCCATCGCAGGTTGGCACAGGGCCAGGCGGAGCAGGGGAAGTTTAAGGTGCTGGTGAACATGGACTGCTGCAACAGCAAGCATTGGCTCAACCATGGGTGTATCATTGGTAGTGCTCTCATCAAGAGATGAGAGAAAGGCAATGCTGGGCACACCCTTGTATGTCCTGGGATGTTGTTGCTCACACCTGCCAGCTTCTCCACTATGAGCTGTGGCTGCAAGGACTCTAGAGGAGTAATGTAGAGCTCCGGGCCTGCAGTGAGTGCATGTTTTTCCAGGTGACCTTTTGAAAATGACATTAGGACCTTTGTTCCCATGAGGTAACAGTGGGACTGGAGACATTCTGCCTGCCCAGCCACGAGATTGGCCAAACTCCTTGCTGAAGCGTATTTATTGAGATCAAAAGCAGAAGATCGTGCATGTTCACCTACCCACGTCAATTTTTCCACCTGCCTCTGGACCCCAGGATGGATAATTCAGCTCAAATTTGCCCTTGTCTTGTGCAGCCCACTGAAATATCATCCACAGAATGTATTTGGCCAGGAGTGAATAGTGCAGTTGAAATAGCAGGAAGTTAATGATGGGGAGGGTGGATGGGGGGTGGGGGGGGAGATATGGAGGTATTTCAAAAAGCATTTGTTTGTCAGGTGATTTGTCACCTCCCACAAAAGATTAAGGCTGGAATTTTCCAAGTTCCTTGCTGTGGGGCCGGCAATCCAACAAAATCACTCGTCATGTTGGCAGGACCGGAAGATCCCGCTGGCATGAAGGGCTGGAACAGTCCAGCCTAAACGTGTGCTTTGTCAGAGGAAATAAGAATCTGATTTTCGCAAAGTATGAGATGCGAAAAGGCTGCTTTGCTTACGTTCCTGTGTGGCTTACTCTAACTGAAACGTCCGTTGGGAATTTCCTCTGGAATTTCTCCTGCTCCTTCATTGTAATCCCGTTTGTATGTACAAGCTGACTATCAACCTTCAACAGCCGAGCCAAAGAAGCTCAGAGAAGGTTCCTGGGAATGGTTTTTAATACACGGTTACCAGATACCCAGTCAATGTTGGCATTTCTGGACACAAGGTGATACTTATTCATCAAAATCCATCCATTTTATTCTTGTTGTTCCAGCAGCAGTCTGTGAAGGTGCTGATTAAACATTTCAGTTCACTTCACAGGCAAATGCTCATTGTTAATTCCTGACTAGCGGGAAATAATTCTATATTTAACAGCTCCAGTGGCAGTATCCAATTAATACTCTGGTACATCTGAGTTTGTTCCTGTATGGAGTTAATTAGATGGGATGGAAAGGTGCCTGTGGCACGCATATCTTCAAACCTTGTATGACGTCTTTGCCACAGTTGATAGGAACCAAACGCTGCTTGTATGTCTGTATCTTGAGTCACTGAATACAAGCTGTGAGGAATGATACCAGTATCTCTAGTGCATAAAGAGCCAGGGAGATAGATGTATAGCATTCAGTGTTATAGGGGGGGGTAACACAGTGATGGAGAGTTAAGGAGCTTTTCGAATGGGAATTCTGGAGCTTTAGGCCGAGAAATCTGAAGTAACACATCGTGGTAATGCTACTCATTAAAAGGTAAAGCTGCCATTTTTGAAGACAGTAGCAGGTGAAATAAAGTGGTGGTTATAGTTCGCCTATGTCAGACATGTTGTAATTGGTTACTGAACCTCTGGAGAATGCCTGAGTATGGGTGGGATGTGAATGCATTGGAAGCAATTCAGGGGAGGTTTATTGGATTGATACCTGGAATGAGTGGCTTGCCTTATGAGGATAGGTTGGACAGACTGGGCTTGTTTCCACTGGATTTTTGAAGAGTTAAGGGTGACTTGATTGAAATACATACACCGGAGACCACGTGGGATTCTCTAATTCTGCAGTGAGTGGAGTTTTGACTGAGCCCCAAATCCTCCATTCTAGCTGACAGTGGGGCAGGAACGAACAGGATCAGAGAATCCCACCTACAAGATCCTGAATAGTCTTGATAAGGTGGATGTGGAAAGGATGGTTCCTCTTGAGGAGTAGGGAGTACTACTTTAAAATTAGGGGTCGCCCTTTTAGGACAAAGATGAGGCTTTTTTTTCTCTGAGGGTTGTGCAACTTTGGAACTCTCTGCCTCAAAAGTAGTGGAGATGGGATCGTGAATATTTTTAGGGTGGAGGTAGATAGCCTTTGATTCTCTTGCCTAACAAGAATCTATCGAGGGTGGACGGGAATGTGACGGAAAACAGATCAGCCATGATCTTGTTGAATGATGGAGCAGCTTGAAGGGCTGAATGGCCAATTCTGCTACTATTTTGTACGCTCATGTGAACCCATTCTTGGGAATGGTATATTTGGGTCAGGATGGGGGATCTTATATAAAGGAAGAATTGACGTTAAATGACAAGATGAACAAAGTGTTAAACATTGCAATGGGGTCAGATGACAAGAATGGAGCCTTATTGAAAAGTTAAACTTTGTTTCACAGGAGGTGCAATAAGTCACCTAAGCATGATCGTAGCTTTGCATCTAACAGGAAGATGATATTTTGTGCACTGTTTTGAGCAAGCACCATGGCAATGATTCTGGCACCCACTATGCCCAGAAAGTCATCCCTCTGCCAGTTGCATAATGAAGTGTGAACCTTTGAAAAATAACAGAATTAAAGACAGATGAAGCGGCTTTATGATACAGTGACTGGCATCCCTGCCTCTGAAGCCAGAAGTTCTGGGTTTAATTCCTACTCCAGGATTTGATAGCCAAGCAAGGTGCATTCATAAAGCAGCCAAACAGATTGAATATCAATTTGTAAATTCTTCCAACAAACTCCAATGGCAGGCGGTAAGAGCAGGAGAGATTCCTGGAAAGGACTTGGAGTCTCTACCATCACTATAGCTCCAAGTTACAACATATGTGTCAGAGTGTATGTTGCCACAGCAACTCTTTGGGCTGGCTGGCTGGTTTAGGAGGCTGGATGACCTGTGTGAATCAGTTGCTGCCAGTAGGACAGGATCTCTTTCTGGCTGGGGTGGATAGTAGCAGAAGTAGGCCATTCAACCCTTCAAGCTGCTCTACCATTCAACAAGATCATGGCTGATCTGTTTGTGTCACATTCCCATCCACCCTCAATAGTCTTTGATTCCCTTGCCTAACCAGATTCTATCCACCTCCGCCCTAAAAATATTCATGACCCCACATCCACCGCTTTATAAGGCTGTCTCCTAGCCCTACCTATGGTGGAGATGACAATGCTGTCCATCGGACCTGCCTTCAGGAAGAGAACTTAAGATGAGAAGCAGATTGGTTCAATAGAATATGCAACAGTGCTCTTAACCAGTGACGGGCAACCTAGGCTAGTGGGCTGCAAGATTGAAATTGGATGCATGCACTGGTGTTGTAACCTAGACAGTCTCCAGGGGTAGATATTTTGCTAACTGCACTCGTGTACGGAGGATTTGTGGGGCACGCCAATTGAACCATAGCTTTGATTGGATGTAGTTGGAGCATTCACAATCACTGAGTGTAATCAGCATGCATCTCACTTCACGTGTCCTTGCTTTACATGCATATCACTTTAGTAATACTGGTAGCCAAAAAAACGATGCAGATAGAAACCAGTGGCATCAGTCAACAGTCAGCACTCGGAATGTTGATGGGCCGCATGCAGCCCATGGATCACAGATTGCGCACCACTGGTCTAAACAACACAACACCATTGTAAATCACAGCAGCATAGACACAAGATGATTAAAATATCCAAATAAAGCAATTGTGAATGTATTGGTGGTGTTGCTCACCGTATATTTGATTAGATGACGACTGTCAAAGTCAAGTTTGAAATAGTTCAGTCACTTGTGAAAGGAGTCAATTCTGAGATAGGTTCAACTCTTTGTGTAAAGAAATACTTGCAATCAAAGAACATTTCCTTAGGGACAGGAATCACACAGTGTATATTTTCACAGGCACAGAGCACTTGTTGGGCTGTTCAACTTGGCTGGCATCCCTCCAACCATAGCAACACACTGGACTCCTATCTACTGGAATGGTGACAAGAATGGGAGTTCACAAAAGTAATTAATTCCATGATTAAAATGGCGCAAAGGCTCATGAAAGCCCAACTTTCAACAAGAGGAGGAATAAAATTGCCTAAGAGACTTTTTAATTTCAGTGCCCTTTAAATCACCTCTCACCCAGGTGGTCAGGTGCAGTTCAAATAGGAGTATTTGAAGATCTGGATTGAACACACAATTTTGGTCCTAATTGCTGATTACCATAATTTGAATTCAGGTGCTGAACCAAAACTCTGCAAGTTTCACACTCAATTAGAGACAATTTCCACATTGCAGGATGGCCCAGGGATTGGGGGAGAGAGTACATAGGTTCTCAGATGCAGCACTGGAGGTTCTGGTGGAGGAATGTCCTGTACTCACTGGAGGAAGGATGCCAGCACTCCCTCTCTCCTCCTCCCTCTTGTCTGGCTGTGTGTCCTCTTATTCCCATTCCTTCTCCAGATGCTGATGACTAAACATTGCTTTTCTCCTAGTGATTTCAAAAAGGTGCACAGGATTTGCTCTTTTTAGATGAATTCCTCAGAGAATTTCATGGACAAATCTCAACAGATCTTCATAAAATGTTCCAGAAAGTCTCCCAGTGTATCTCAAAGTTTCCTCTTCACAGTTCCAGCAATGACAACTGCGAATTGGTCAGTATCCCTTTAAGCACTTGAAATCAATATGATCACCGTGATTGCTACCAAACTACTACTCTCACTGCTGGGTGAGGGCATCGGTTGAAGCATGAAAAATGATGTGCAGCATCTGATGAACACAAGCAGGCAATCTGCTGTTTAATGACTTTTCTGGCATCATTCCTAACACTGGTTTCAATTCCTTTACCAAGATGGCATCTTGTGCTGAACATGAGGTAAACTGGCATGAGCTTAAGACTTATTCCTGGCCACCACAGAGCCCTTTAGTGTCCAAAACATCCAGCAAAAATCACCCCCCAGATTTCTCGACTTTGCTTTGAACTTGCTGTCCTCATCTCGCTAACCAGGAAATGGAGCATATCTTTAACATTGAAACAAAGCTCTCACTCATTTCCCTTGATCACAAAATCTCGTAAGTGCAGAATGGATGGACAGCAGGACAACTAAACTTGTCCAATTTTGCAGTTCCATTATCTTTATAGTTTCCAAGTTCAGCTGTAGACAGGCCCAGCGGATGTTAAAATTGCCTCTAGGGTAACACAATTTTAATCATAGGTGTTCACTGCTCATTTTACCAGAAGGTGGCAGCACCCCTTGAAGTGTACAGTGTTACATCTGATTGGGATCATTAGAATGGACCAATTTGGAACTTCATTTAATGCATGTCAAATAACTGCAAGTGAACTGATTCAACTTTTCCTGACCATTTTCAATTCATAAATGGCCTGTTAAAAGCAGTACAAGAGAAGGCTACTGAAGTAAAATTCGAGTTCAGGGAAAATAACATATAAAAAGCAACCTGACAATTCTCTGACCAGTCATTTTTTTTTTGTGCTTTGTTTGATGAAAAACAGCCTATCCTGTAAGTGTCCAAATTCCAATGTCATTGACCCCTTTTCACCAACAGGGTTGCAATAGGTATTAAAAGATCTAAGCTGAAGGTTATGTTGCCATTTTCCCATGGGCACAATGTGTTTTCAGGTGTGCCAGTAAAACTTGGGAATCACATCCATTGGAATGAATAAATCCTGTCAATGTTAAGAGGGCAGGTCGTCACTGGCTTGTGCTCATCATTAGAAATTACTGCCGAGTACCAGAGGTGCCCATGTTGAAGCGTACATGCATTTGGATTACCGGCCCTCCCAGAATGGCTAGGAGTCTCCCAGTATTGACATCAACCTCCTGGTGGCTAAAGAATGTAATCTAAGAGATTTTAAAGCAATATTTTAAATAAACCAGCCCTATAATTCATCATCAGCAAACACCAAGAAGGGGATAGGAATTCCCATCAAGTGTGAGGACATGCAGGAATTTGAACACGAGAATAAGAATTTTAAAATCAAGATGTTGCCATATTGGCGGTCAATGTTAGTCAACAGGTACAGGGGTGAACAGGATTTTGTGCATGTTAAGATTTGGATAGCAGTGTTTTGGATGAGCTCAAGAGGGTGGAAGAATAGAGGCCAGTCAGAAGAACATTAGGATAACTGAGTAGGAAGGTTACAATGCATGGATGACGAGATGAGGCAGAAGCAGCAAAAGGGCAATACTACTGAAATGGAATCGGGTGCATTTGGTGACGGAAAGGATATGGGGGCAGAAATTCCACTGTGATTCAAGCAGGATTCTGAGGTTGCAACCTGTCAGTTCAGCATTAGGCAGTGGCCAAGGAGAGTGATGGAGTCAGTGGCTTAAATAATCACACAACTAACTCTGATTTCAAACTAAATTGCTGTTCTTTAAAGGACCGGTGTCTGCTACTCCACATCCATGATAGCACTGTCCAGCAAAAGGAACAGAAATTCCCATTTGTTCTTATGAACCAAATTAAAGTTTACTGAATTAGCATAGAAAATAAATTCACCAATTGCAGAACAAATGATTCTTTGAAAAATACATTTTCTTTGCAAAATACTGTGGAAGGTAGAAGTCCAAAATAAAATGCTGGAAATGCTCAATAGGTCTGGCAGCATCTATAGAGAGAAACACAGAGTTAACGTTTTGAGTTGAATATAACTGTTTGCAGTTCTGAGGAAGAGTCACATTCAACTCGAAGCGTTAACTTTTTCCACAGAGGCTGTCAGACCTGTGGATTATTTCCAGCACTTTATATTTTAACTGCCTTTCACAAAGTAATTACTGACATGCATATCTGAGGCATTTCAGTCCTTTGTTCATAATAAATCAATTTAAGTGATGTTGCTGCATAATTTATAGACATATTAGACACCTGCACATAACCAACTAAGCCATTCATTCTCATATACATTCATCTCCGGTGAAAAATATCGGCACATTGAGGATTTTAGGCATAGTGACTTGAAGCAGAATGGTGAATTTATCATTAAAAACAACCATGAAGAAATTTGTTGCCTTCATACAAATTTCAGTAAGGAAAAATCCTCAGTTGATTAGTCCTCAGACCTAAACTCTGCTCTGTTGGAATACATTGTTTGCTGGACTGTCAAGATGTATCATTAAACATGTCCACTGACATAGTTTTGAGGCAACCATCATCCTTGGTAAATGGCAATTTCACTAATGAAATGAACAGATTGAGAAAGAGGGAACACTATATCCATACAATTGAGAAATTATTTTGGTATTAAAGGTTTGAAATTCTTCCTCTCAATAACCTACGAAAAAATAGCACAAAAAGCAGTTTTCCACACTTTGCACCAAAATTATCCAGTAAATTAATTTCACCCTTAGATGTTATTGCACTGATCAGTCACACACAGTCCAGCAAACAACAGAATTGCAATGAATCTAGCTTAGGTAAAAGTCCTCTACATGGCAGTACATCACCATTCCTGCAATATCAGTATGGACTGGGTAACGTTTGTCACTCAACACTTGAATATCATTGCTTTTCACCCTTACCTTCCATGTCTCATTCTCTAACTCGTGCCTACTCCTCAGCCTTGTCCCTTCTGTTCCTGCTTTTCGTACACTCCCAATCTCCCGAAGTGACTATAATCAGCCCAGCTTAATCCCTGACCCCATTCATGGCTATATCCCCATCAAACACCTTCATGAATGGCCTTATTGCTTTCCTCTACCTTCATCTAATATTTGCCTGAAAACAGAAAATACTCTCAATGCCCCAATCTTGCTATCTCCTCTATCAATCTCATTTCTCTTGAGTATCATACATATCCTCCCTTCTATTGCCCCTGCATTGATTCTGCTCCTACTCAGACAATGGGCCTTCCTCCATCTCTTCCTCTGTACTTCTCTTCAAAATGCTTATTGTCAAACAAGATTCTTGCCATCCATTAGTTTGCCCTCAAAGAATGTCACTGATGTTGTCCTGGGTTCACATTCATGCTCACTTCTGAAAGCTATTCCTCTTCCCAACATTCATTCATGCTGAGAAACACCACGGTTCAGATTCTCCCCAAAAAATTTGAAGTGTCGAATTTGCATAAAAACTGGACTAAATCCTGTTGTTTTTTTCAGCGGGATTTTAAAAATGAATCTCCCACATTCAGTGACAGAGTGCCATAGTGTGAATCACACTAAAAATCAGTAGGCGGGGCCTATTCCTGCTGGAGAGGCTGGCAGTATAGCACTGAGCGGGCCACTGCACATGCGCCAATCTGTCAGCACCGAGATTGGTGGATGCTGGCCTCCTGATCACTGACCAGCTCGATCGCCGGCCAGCTCAATCGCTGGCCAACCCTGCAACCCCGCATCGCTGGCTGTATGATCCCCCACCCCACCCCCCCCCAACATCCCGATCACTGGCCTCCCTCTCTCGGCCACTGATCCCAGTGCAAAGTGGCAGTGGGAACCCCCACCCCCACTGATCACTCCCACTCCCCTCAGCGGCCCTACTCCCTACTGGCTCTGCCCCTTGGCACTGCCTGATGCTTGGTGGACAGTGCCAAGGTACCCCTTGGGTATTGCCACTTTGCCCCTTGGACAGTGCCAAGGGGGCAGGCTGGCACTGCCAATCTGGCAGTGCCCAAGGGGACCTCCTGGAAGGCCTCTAAGGCCCCCTTTCAGTGGAGTCGGGCCGCCAGCTCCCCATTATTGGGGAGCTGTTGTAAACCCCGCTGGAGTGAAACACTCCTGGCGGGGTGGGAGAGAGGCTAGTGGGCCCAGAGACTTCAGTCCCGGGCCCGCTAATTACATGCAAATGATAATTTAAATAATTTATTCTGCACTGATTTCTGGTGCAGAACTGATGGTGCCAAAAATCCACCGGGTGGAGGCCGTGGCGCCTTACAGGAAGCCCACTACACAGCCTCCACTTAAGTCTCCCGGTCCACTGTGTTGCTAGATGTCCCACCACAGGGACGACATGGTGGCACAGTGGTTAGGACTGCTGCCTCACAGTGTCAGGGACCCAGGTTCAATCCCCGGCTTGAGTCGTTGTCTGTGTGGAGTTTGCACATTCTCCCCGTGTCTGCATGGGTTTCATCCGGGTGCTCCAGTTTCCTCCCACAGTCCAAAGATGTGCGAGTTAGGCCGATTGGCCATGCTAAATTACCCCTTAGTGTCAGGGGGAATTAGTGGTGTAAATACAGAGGTTTACAGAGATAGGGCCTGGGTGGGAGTGTGGCCACTGCTGGCTCGATGGGCCAAATGGCCTCCTTCTGCACTGTCGGGATTCTATGATTCACAGCCAATTTCCATGCAGTTCCATCTCATTCTCCACATTGACCTCCCCCCACATAACAGCAGTCTTTTTGGAGCTTGTCATCACATGCAACCTCGTGATCTATGTGTTTTGAGCCAATACTCATCATCTTCTTTATTCTTCATATTAGTTTATATGTCTCTAACTCCTCCAGTATCACCTCCTTCTCTGAACTCTTGCAACAAAGCCTGTTTTCCTCTTACTTTCCAACTTTGAGCCTGTGATTAAACCAACTCCACAGTCCCTGTTAATCTCAACAACTGCCTCACCTACCGTTTTAATGCCCTGGTCCCCAGCAACTCCTCGCTTTTGAGGTAATGTGAATACCAAATTTCATTTTCATTTACTTGGTATTATAAAGTGACTACAAGAAATTATGGTACAATTTTAAAATTGATAAGAATGAGTAGCTTTCCTTTTATATTGAGCTGCTAAACAGTCCCTTTCCAAAAAAAGTAATTGATTTAACAACATTGATTTACATTTTTAAAGCACCTTTAGTTTCGAAGTAACTTCCAAAGACATAATCAGACAAAAATTATATCTTTGCCTAGAAAGAGATATTAAGGAGGCGATTGAAAGCTTGTTCAAGAAAATGGGTTTTAAGGAGAAGCAGACAGGAGAGCAAGGTAGTTTGGAAATATTTTGGAAGTGGATTTCAGAGCCTAGGGCCTCTGAAATTACCGACTGCATTGATTTGGCTGTCAGTGGTTTTGTGTCCTTCCACTGAACTCTAAGCATTTAATTTCTCATCTTTCTTTCAGCATAGAGAGAGGAATAGCAAGATAGCTCAGTTTTATAAAATAAAACTCGTGCAATGTTCTCTCTTGTCTTTTTTTTCATCTTCCTACCAAAATTTGGTACCGTGATCAGAAATAAGTCTGGTGAAATGACATAATTTTCCCCTGTGGTAGTGGAATTTCAACCATGCTTCTGAAGATAAAAGGAGTTGGACTGTGGATTAGCAAGTAACCAGCCTCTGTCTGTCTGGATGAAGTTTGTTTGTCCTGATGTGGCATTAACAGCATTGTGGAAATTTGACTCAGTTCCAAATTTCCAGTTCCTAATGGGAAAAAAAAATAATTCAAGTGGAGTTCTAAGTATCCAAAGGCTATAATATTCTGTCTTAGTCTCCTAAACTATCTGATCTTGGATAGCCTCTGTTTTTGCATTCAATTCTATTATTCTATTACATCTCTTTCTCTTTCAAGACAGCAGAAACTTAACATAATGGTAGTGATAAGTTGTGTCATTTGCTCTCATATTATTTATAAGTTGAGGTGTATACTATAAACCTGTTCAAAACAATGACTTGCTATTCACGCTCCTTCGCAAAGTCTCAAGAACCAAATTGCATTTCTAAAGCAATCCTCGTTTAAAGTAAATTCTCATTAAGTCCATTGCAAGGAAGTACACTGAGCAGGAGAAAAAAATATGACTTGGGAGGGATAATAAGGTGACCCAAAAGGAAGGTGAGAAGTGAAAAGGCAGACAGACATTGTGACTGAGTTCAGGAGGGTAGGGATGGACAGACAGTAATTATGGAGTGGGCATTGTCCATGATGGAAAAAGATATGGAGAAATGAATTAGTTTCATAGGCACCGATGCATAAGTTCCGATGTTCCAGTAGTACACAGTGTAGATGAGAGCCAGGCAATTTAAACCTGGGTGGAGTTCTTTTTATTGCTGCCTGTTAGGCGATAGGCTGCGAGTCTGGAATCCCAGTTTTCTTCTGAGGTAAATAACGATTGACAACAGAACCCAATGACTGTATAATTAAAGTAATTCAAACAGCTCAAGTCTCGGTCATGTGACAGGGTGGTTTTGGGTCGAACCATTCTGCTAATAAGGCCCCTTTGTTAAAACCCACTGGCTGGAATTTTACTGTCCCGCCCGCCACAGGAATCGGAGCAGGCGAGGGACAGACCATGGAAAAGTCCATTGACATCGGACAGGATTTTATGGTTTCAGGACGAGTGAGGCAGTAAAATCCCGCCATTTTGTTTTGAGCAGCTAATTAGATCCATTCGGACAACATTGGAGATGAGAAGTCACAAACAGCTCTGCCTTTGCCCATACTTTTTTAAACTTCATTTTTATTAGTGTCACAAGTAGGCTTACATTAACATTTCAGTGAAGTCACTGCGAAAATCCCCTAGTCGCCACGCTCCGGCGCCTGTTCGGGTACACTGAGGGAGAATTTAGCACAGCCACTGCACCTAACCAGCACGTCTTCCAGACTGTAGGAGGAAACCCCCGCAGACATGGGGAGAACATGCAGACTCTGCAGAGAGAGTGACCCAAGCCAGGAATTGAACCCGGGTCCCTGGTGCTGTGAGGCATCAGTGGTAGCCATCGTGCCGCCATTTCTGGTTGGTGCAGGCATCACGTCAACTATCTTTTGTGTTGGCTTGGTTGGAGTGTTTATACAATGCAAGGACTGCCACATTCCAGGAGTTTAAACTGCTCAGAAAGTTCCAGAATTATCATGTGGTGGACTGCAGCCATTTTATCAGTCCAGCCATCTGTTCATTAAAACAAATAGCTTTATAAAGTAGCCAGAATGATATCTATATACGATATGTATATTTCTTTATGCTTTCTGGTTATGACACTAGTAACGTTAATTGGTCTTATGGGATTATTAAGTGGATTTGAAATACATTCTGATTAACAACATATAGTTACAAAACATGATTTTAATTGCATAGAAAGCACAATTAGAATTTAAATGACAATGCACCCAGCTGCCAAGTCATCAGGCCTGGGCATTTCTGGAAATATTCTCTGGGGAGGTCACAGCAGATGCAAACAATCTGTCCTTACAAATGACTTATTATTTTCGAAGTGCCCCATTGCCCACTGCAAATGGAGACATAGGGTCATGTTCTCTAGACTATGCTGACAGTATGGTAAGCCCCAAGCACAGTCCAACCGCATCCCAGTTAATGGGAATGATTGTTGGAAGTATTGGAGCAGAGATTTAGAAAATACTATATTTGTAGAGAAAATTACAAGGCATTTTCTTTTTGGGTGGAAGATCTGTTGAGTGTAATCCATGTTTAGACAGCAAGCACAGTGATGTTCATTAGACTTCAGTTAGTAAAAGGTTGTCACTCAGGATAGCCTAAAAATTGCCAGTTTGTAAACTTGGCCCATAGAAATAGAATGACCCCTTTGTATGCTGAGCTGATGGCATGAGATTCTAAGGTAATTGAAGTTTTCAATCAACCCAATTTTGTCACAACACCTTGACCTGCACTATCCTCCCCACTTTCCCTCTCCCTGCATCAGTTTTGTTTTTCTATCCTTAGTGATGTAGGTTGAGAGATAGCCAGGGTGTGAAAATTTCCCTTGCTCTTCATTAAGCCATGATATCTGTTTCATCTACCTGAGTGAGCAGGAAGAGTCTCATCTAACAATGCTGCATACTGAAATTCAGCCTAGAGTGTGTGCACAATGCTTTGGTGTGAGGCTTGAATTCACAACATTCTGATTCAGAGGCATGAGTGTTACCACCAACCCAAGGCTGACACCATTAAACATGGTAATATTAATTAATAAATGCATTTCTTTCTGGAGTGATGTTCCTAAAATAGCTAATTTATTACAGAATGCTTAATGTGATGTGCACGGGAAATTTTGCACTTAAAGTACAGGAATTCATGGATTTTATTTTACACTCAAGGCTGTAGAGGAAGTTGGTAATACACAGTTTGGACAGCTTTCATTTACAATGGAACCTCGTTAGTTGCACTCCAATTGTGTGCCTGTCCAATAACTACCAGAATATTGGTAAGAATATCATCACACTGCATCGTCAACCAACATAAATCTCCTCCAGTCTGAGATACGAGATACCAAAGACCAAAGCAGGTTACGTTCAATTCCTGTTATTTGCGTTTAACTTTATTCAGGTGGTGGGGGCATTTCTGAGCCATAAACATGAGGAAAAGGTTTGCAGGCTCTCACTTGAGTGTAAGGACATCCCACTCAGCCTGACATATAAGGGAGGCGTCACTGTAACTGTTTCCAACAAGTCCAAGGGTAAAACAGATACTTCTGTTGGCATCTCTCCACATATTATACCGATTTTAAAATTGTACAAACTGAGATCAAGGATGGGATTTTCTGCTCCCGCTGTGGCAGATGTGGCGAGCCAATCAAAATTCCATTTGACTTCGATGGCATCGGTAAATCCCACCGTAGGTGGAACCGGAAGATCCTGCCTTAAATATTTGATGCATTGAAAAGGATGTTGGTTAATGAGGATGCTGTCTTGTGTGTTCTGCTTTGTATAAATTTGTATAGGATCATTACACTGCTTCCAAACCACTAAAATTACTGGGTCACTGATGTTTTAGAATCATAGAATCCTACAGTGCAGAAGGAGGCCATTCAGCCCATCGAGTCTGCACTGACCACAATCCCACGCAGGCCCAATCCCCATAACCCTATGCATTCACCCTAGATAGTCCCCCTGACACTAAGGGGCAATTTAGCATGGCCAATCCACCTAACCCACACATCTTTGGGCTGTGGGAGGGAACCAGAGCACCCGGAGAAAACTCACGCAGACACGCAGAGAGTGTACAAACTCCACACAGTGACCTAAGCCAGGAATCGAACATAGGTCCCTGGCGCTGTGAGGCAGCAGTGCTAACCACTGCACCACCATATGCCCCTTTTGATCTGTTGAGTGCCACATTGCAGAGGTACAAGTGCCACAGTACAGTACAATGCTGTTGATGTCGTGGATGGGGACTTCCAAAAGGTGTTTGATACTGTGCTGCACGACAGATTTGTGAGCAAAATTATAGCTCATGGGATAAGAGGGGCGGTAACAAATGGATATGGAATGGGCGGAGTGGCAGGGAACAGAGTAATGAGTTTTTCAGGCTGGAGAAAGTTTGTAGTGGAGTTTCCCAGGGGTAAGTGTTGAGACTTTTGTTTTTCCTGATGTATGTCAATGGCCTAAATCTTGGTGCACATGAGTGGTACAGTTTCTCCCTATCTACCATGTCCAAAGATCGCAGGACAGAATTTCAATGTTTGTGGATGATACAAAACTCAGAAGCATTGTGAACTGTGAGGAGGATAGTGTGGAACTTCAAAAAGATATAAATAAGTGGGTGAAATGGACAAACAGGTAGATGATAGATTAAATTCAATGCAGAGAAATGGGAATGATTCATTTTGGTACAAAAAATATGCAAAGACAGTATAAACTAAAGGATAAACCGACTCAAGAACAGCTTCTTCCCTGCTGCTATCAGACTTTTGAATGAACCTACCTTGCATTAAGTTAATCTTTCTCTACACCCTAGCTATATTGTAACACTACATTCTGCACTCTCTCGTTTCCTTCTCTATATAGGGTATGCTTTATCTGTATAGCATGCAAGAAACAATACTTTTCACTGTATACTATTACATGTGACAATAATAAATCAAATCAAATTCTAAAGGGAGTACAGGAACTGCGAGACCTGGGTGTATATGTGCATCAGCTATTGGAAGTGGCAGGACAGGTTGAGAGCACGGTTAATAAACCATACATTATCCTGGGCTCTATTAATAAGGGCATAGAGTACAAGAGCAAGGAGGTTATGTTAAATTTCTTTCAGTCACTAGTTCAGTCTCAGCTAGTTCTAGGTGTGGCACTTTAGGAAGGATGTGAAGGTATTGGAGAGAGTGCAGCAAAAAATCATGGTTCCAGGGATGAGGAACTTCAATTCTGAAGATGCATTGGAGAAGTTAGGGCTGTTTTCCTAACTTGTCCGTAGGGGATGGCTTCTTTAACGTGTTTAGGGTGGAAGCTGAAGCCATCCCCTACGGACAAGCCCTCCGTATACACAGGATCTGCTCGGATGAGGAGGATCGCAACAGACACCTCCAGACGCTGAAAGATGCCCTCATAAGAACAGGATATGGCACTAGACTCATTGATCAACAGTTCCAACGCGCCACAGCGAAAAACCGCACCGACCTCCTCAGAAGACAAACACGGGACACAGTGGACAGAGTACCCTTCGTTGTCCAGTACTTCCCCGGAGCGGAGAAGCTACGGCATCTCCTCCGGAGCCTTCAACATGTCATTGATGAAGACGAACATCTCGCCAAGGCCATCCCCACACCCCCACTTCTTGCCTTCAAACAACCGCACAACCTCAAACAGACCATTGTCCGCAGCAAACTACCCAGCCTTCAGGAGAACAGTGACCAAGACACCACACAACCCTGCCACAGCAACCTCTGCAAGACGTGCCGGATCATCGACACAGATGCCATCATCTCACGTGAGAACACCATCCACCAGGTACACGGTACATACTCTTGCAACTCGGCCAACGTTGTCTACCTGATACGCTGCAAGAAAGGATGTCCCGAGGCATGGTACATTGGGGAAACTATGCAGACGCTGCGACAACGGATGAATGAACACCGCTCGACAATCACCAGGCAAGACTGTTCTCTTCCTGTTGGGGAACACTTCAGCGGTCACGGGCATTCGGCCTCTGATATTCGGGTAAGCGTTCTCCAAGGCGGCCTTCGCGACACACGACAGCGCAGAGTCGCTGAGCAGAAACTGATAGCCAAGTTCCGCACACACAAGGACGGCCTCAACCGGGATATTGGGTTCATGTCACACTATCTGTAACCCCCACAGTTGCGTGGACCTGCAGAGTTTCACTGGCTGTCTTACAAAACAAAGAACAAAGAACAATACAGCACAGGAACAGGCCCTTCGGCCCTCCAAGCCCGCGCCGGTCCAGGATTGAATCCTGAATCCAGGATCCCCGCCCAATTTTCCAGCCTATCTACATACCAATATCCTATCCACCGAGCTGTCCCTCACAGCTACGATGCTTTGTTCATTACAACCTATTAACTCACCCCCACCCCCCCATTCCAGACCATGTGATCTCCAGGGAGAGGCAAAAACCCAGAGTGAAAAACCCCAGGGCCAATATGGGGAAAAAAAAAATCTGGGAAATTCCTCTCCGACCCCCTGAGGGGATCGAAACGAGTCCAGGAGATCACAATGGCCCTGATCGGAAAATGCTTCCCAACCCTAGTCATTTCCACTTCCACGAACACCATATGAATTCCCTGCCCCCGAGACAGGTTCCCAACTATCCGCAGTCTCGCTCTGTACTGGCACCAACAAGATGATCATAGAATGAAGCCTTGAAACGAGAAACCAGGAACAATTAGCCCGCGCCGCTCCCTGGTCCAAACTAGACCACTCTTTTGTATCCCTCCATTCCCACTCCGTTCATATAGCTGTCTAGATAAGTCTTAAACGTTCCCAGTGTGTCCGCCTCCACCACCTTGCCCGGCAACACATTCCAGGCCCCCACGACCCTCTGTGTGAAATATGTCTTTCTGATATCTGTGTTAAACCTCCCCCCCTTCACCTTGAACCTATGACCCCTCGTGAACGTCACCACCGACCCGGGGAAAAGCTTCCCACCGTTCACCCTATCTATGCCTTTCATAATTTTATACACCTCTATTAAGTCTCCCCTCATCCTCCGTCTTTCCAAGGAGAACAACCCCAGTTTCCCCAATCTCTCCTCATAACCAAGCCCCTCCATACCAGGCAACATCCTGGTAAACCTCCTCTGTACTCTCTCCAAAGCCTCCACGTCCTTCTGGTAGTGTGGCGACCAGAACTGGACGCAGTATTCCAAATGCGGCCGAACCAACGTTCTATACATCTGCAACATCAGACCCCAACTTTTATACTCTATGCCCCGTCCTATAAAGGCAAACATGCCATATGCCTTCTTCACCACCTTCTCCACCTGTGACGTCACCTTCAAAGATCTGTGGACTTGCACACCCAGGTCCCTCTGCGTCTCTACACCCTTTATGGTTCTTCCATTTATCGTGTAGCTCCTCCCTACATTATTCCCACCAAAATGCATCACTTCGCATTTATCAGGATTGAACTCCATCTGCCATTTCCTTGCCCAAATTTCCAGCCTATCTATATCCTTCTGTAGCCTCTGACAATGTTCCTCACTATCTGCAAGTCCTGCCAGTTTTGTGTCGTCCGCAAACTTACTGATCACCCCAGTTACTCCTTCTTCCAGATCATTTATATAAATCACAAACAGCAGAGGTCCCAATACAGAGCCCTGCGGTACACCACTAGTCACAGGCCTCCAGCCGGAAAAAGACCCTTCCACTACCACCCTCTGTCTTCTATGACCAAGCCAGTTCTCCACCCATCTAGCCACCTCCCCCTTTATCCCATGGGATCCAACCTTTTTCACTAGCCTACCATGAGGGACTTTGTCAAACGCTTTACTAAAGTCCATATAGACAACATCCACGGCCCTTCCTTCGTCAACCATTTTGGTCACTTCTTCAAAAAACACCACCAGGTTAGTGAGGCATGACCTCCCTCTCACAAAACCATGTTGACTATCGTTAATGAGTTTATTCCTTTCTAAATGCGCATACATCCTATCTTTAAGAATCTTCTCCAACAACTTCCCCACCACTGACGTCAAGCTCACCGGCCTATAATTACCCGGGTTATCCTTCCTACCCTTCTTAAATAACGGGACCACATTGGCTATCCTCCAATCCTCTGGGACCTCACCTGTGTCCAGTGACGAGACAAAGATTTGCGTCAGAGGCCCAACGATTTCACCTCTCGTCTCCCTGAGCAGCCTTGGATAGATTCCATCAGGCCCTGGGGATTTGTCAGTCTTTATATTCTCTAACAAACCTAACACTTCCTCCTTTGTAATGGAGATTTTCTCCAACGGTTCAACACTCCCCTCCGAGACACTCCCAGTCAACACATCCCTCTCCTTTGTGAATACCGACGCAAAGTATTCATTTAGGATCTCCCCTACCTCTTTGGGCTCCAAGCATAATTCCCCACTTTTGTCCCTGAGAGGTCCGATTTTTTCCCTAACAACCCTTTTGTTCCTAACGTATGAATAAAATGCCTTGGGATTCTCCTTAATCCTGTCTGCCAAGAACATTTCGTGACCCCTTTTTGCTCTTCTAATTCCCCGTTTGAGTATTTTCCTACTTTCATTGTACTCCTCCAGAGCTCCCTCCGTTTTTAGCTGCTTGGACCTAACATACGCCTCTCTTTTCTTTTTGACCAGTCCCTCAATTTCCCTGGTTATCCACGGTTCTCTAATCCTACCCTTCCTATCCTTCTTTTTTACAGGCACATGCTTGTCCTGTAGCCCTAACAACCGTTCCTTAAAAGACTGCCACATACCAGATGTGGATTTACCCTCAAACAGCCTCTCCCAATCAAGAGCTGCCAATTTCTGCCTGATCCCAATAAAGTTAGCCTTCCCCCAATCCAACACCTTACCCTTGGGACACCACTTATCCTTTTCCATCACTATCCTAAAGCTAACAGAATTGTGGTCACTATTTGCCACATGTTCCCCAACCAAAACTTTGAAGACCTGACCGGGCTCATTCCCCAGTACCAGGTCCAGTATAGCCCCCTCTCTAGTTGGGCTGTCCACATATTGTTCCAACGAACCCTCCTGTACACATTTTACAAATTCCTCCCCATCCAGAGTCCCTGCCCTCAGCGATTTCCAGTCTATACCAGGGAAATTGAAGTCTCCCACTACAACAACCCTATATTTCCTGCACCTATCCAGTATCTCCTGACATATCCATTCTTCCACTTCCCTTGGGCTGTTGGGGGGCCTGTAGTACACCCCCAACATAGTGACTGCACCTTTCCTGTTTCTAAGCTCCACCCAGAGTGACTCGCTACACGACTCCTCCGAATTGTCCTCTCTCTGCACCGCTGTAATATGCTCTCCAACCAATACCGCTACTCCCCCACCTCTTTTGGCCCCTCCTCTATCTCGCCTAAAACACTTGTACCCTGGAATATTCAGCTGCCAGTCCTGTCCCTCTTTCAACCAAGTCTCTGTCACCGCAACCACATCCAAATTCCTCGTGCGCATTAAGGCCCCAAGTTCGTCTGTTTTACCTGCTACGCTCCTTGCATTGAAGTATAAGCACTCCAGACCCCCAGGCTCAGTGAGGTCGTCCTCCCCCAGAGTGCTCCTCTTTTTGCCAGCCTTGTCCCAGCCCCAAGCTCGTCCCCAGCCACCACACTTATAGACCTAATAGTTTGATCCCCACCCCCCTGCCATACTAGTTTAAACCCCCCCGAACTGCATTAGCAAAGCTCCCAGCCAGGATATTTGTGCCCTTCCAACTTAGTTGTGACCCCTCCCTCTTGTACAGGTGCCATCCTCTCCTGAAAACCTCCCATGTCTGGAGACAATACACATCTTTTTAGCCTGTCTTGATGCTCTCTCCACTCCCATTGTTTTGTTTCTTAAAGACTGGATTAGTTGTAAGTATTCGCATTCCAACCATTATTCATGTAAATTGAGTCTGTGTCTTTATAAGTTCTGTTTGTGAACAGAATTCCCACTCACCTGAAGAAGGGGCTTAGAGCCTCGAAAGCTTGTGTGGCTTTTGCTACCAAATAAACCTGTTGGACTTTAACCTGGTGTTGTTAAACTTCTTACTGTGAAAAACAAGCACAGCACTCTTTAAATGAGAGGAAACAAGGAATAAAAAAATATTCAAGCAGGCACTGTCTTCATAGTTGAAAATGTTGAGCAATGTTTTCTCCTCATTTATTTGGAAAACTATGTGGCTTAAGTGTTCAGTGAACTTGCATAGGAAAGTTTGTGGATGGGATTTTCCACCTTTTCCTGCTGGTGGGATCTTTCGGTCATGTCAAAGGTGGTCCCCATTACGGATTCCCCAGAGCGGGGGCATGGAAGCCATACTAAACAGTATAAACTTCGGCAGGACTGGAAGATCCTACCGGAGGCCAGTGATGAGTTGCCTCTGCGGCTGCAGAGGGGGAGGGAGGTGTGGAACCCCCGGCCTATCATTGAAGTCCAAACCTGAGAGTTTTCCAGTTGAATCTTTGGAACGGATACAATGATACTTTAAATAATAGAATCGTGCGGTAAAGACCATTTGGTACATTGTGCCTGTGCTGGCTCATTAAGTTGATCTTTCTCTATACCCTTGCTATGACTGTAACATTACATTTTGCACTCTCCTTTCCTTCCCTATGTATGGTATGCCTTGTCTGTATAGCGCACAAGAAACAATACTTTTCACTTATACTAATACATGTGACAATAATAAATCAAATCAAATGAATGAATGACCCAATCAGACCCTTTCCCCTGTTCAATCTCTGTAGCCAGCTGGAATTTTTCTTTTCAAGAATTTATTAATTTTCTATTGAAAGTTACAGCTGAATCTGGTTCCACCTTTCAGGCACTGCATTCCATAAGTTGTTGGAAAAATCATAATGGGTAGAGTGTTTAATTAGTTTTAGAGGCATCTTTAATTCAATCCGGATAAATGTGAGGCGATGGGCTTGAGCAGGACAAACATGACAAGGGAATACATGGCGAACGACAGGACCCAACACCAAGGATCAGAAGGACCTTGGTCCCTTAAGATAGCAGGGTGGGTGGATACAGTGGTTAAGAGGGCATTTGGTCTACTTGACTTTATTAGCTGAGGCACTGAGTTTAAAGCAGGAAGGTTATGCTGGAACTATATAAAACACTGGTTCGGCCACAGCTAGAGCATTGTGTGCAGTTCTGGTAAACACATTATAGGAGGGATGTGATAACACTGGAAAGGATGCAGAGGAGATTTACCAGGATGTTGGAGAGTTTTAGTTATGAAGAGAGATTGGATAGACTAGGTTTAGAATCGTAGAATCCCTACAGTGCAGAAGGAGTTCATTCTGCTCATTGAGTCTGCACCTATTCTCCGACTGATACCTTACCAATCCCCAGCCCTATCCCCATAACCCCACATATTTACCCTGTTGTTTTCCTTGGAGCAGAGGAGATTGAGCAGGGACATGAATGAAATGTATAAAATTATGAGGATCATAGATAGAGTTGGCAGGAAGGAACTTTTCCCCTTGGTGGAGGGATCTTTGACTAAGGAAAATAGATTTAGGGTAAGGGGCAGGAGGTTTAGAGTGGGTGTGAGGAATAACTTTTTCACCCAGAGAGTGGTGCGAGTCTGGAACTCGCTGCCTGAAAGGGTGTTGGAGGCAGAGAAGCATTCAAATGTGCACTTGCGATGCCAAGACATACGAGGCTATGGGCCGAGTGCTGGAAAATGGGGTGAGAATATTTGGGTGGTTTGTCTTTGACCGATGAAGAAGCAATGGACCAAAGGGCCTTTTTCTCTATGTAGACCTCTATTACTCTATTTTCAAAGCAACACTGTTCAAAACTGCCTTGAGGAACCTGCCCTGCCTTATAGCCTGCTCATTGTATATCTCAGTGCAAATTCACTTCGCAAAAAGATAAGAATTTTCCAGGTGAGATAGGGGGATAAAATCTGCAATGGCACTCCAATTAAATTACTAGATCACCAAAGTGCATCATTGTGCCCATCCCTGCTGTTGTTTATGGAAAACATTGTGTTCAGAGTTGCTGGGGCTAAAATTGATATGTCTGTTTTTTGCACAAAGTGCAATTTAATAAAGTGACAACTTGCGCCCAATCTGAGCAGAGCTAACTCCAGGTCAGTTGAACAAAAAAACTGTTTCAAAAAATTCTACTCCTGACACTGAAATATGCAGTAAAAATATGTTTTGCTTCAATTGGAAAAATAAAATGATGCAGAAGGTGAACCATTCTTCCAAGAAAAATGATAATAAAATATTCACAGCCTCCCACACAGCACTCAGTTTGAATGGTGCCTTCTCCAAGTGACCAGATAGAGCAGCAGATGGGTTATTAGTAGTTGATGCTGGAGGCTGTCTGTCTGCAACCTGCTGAGGCCACACTTCACTTCACCTGTCGTTCTTATCTCTCCTGACTTAACCTCAGCGGTGGAACCAAAGCTTTGCATTGGGCTTAGTGGCAAAGGTGCCACTGAAAGTCCTCCAGCCTCAGATCACATTGGAATTTTCAACCATCAAAATTAAGGGGAAAAGATCTTGCACAAAATGTGTCAACCCTTGACCATTTTACAGCTTCAATTAAGAAACTGAGAGAAATTTTGTGCAAGTTAGAGATTTAGAAATACGTTTTGTCAGCTTGTACGGCCAAATGTAATGGTATATTGACACCTGTAAGGGATGAAGTGTCTTGAAACTCCAAATACTTGACTCCTGACAAAGCGGCACACTTGACTTTTGGGGCCAGCTTTCACACAGACTTGTTCACTGCATCAAAACTGACCTTTTATCACTCTCTTGGTCCCAGGCATCCCAATTTAAAAAAAATATCCCTTTGGGAACAGCTTCAGAGTTATTGTGCACACCAGAGTTCTAAGTACTCAGTGCACCTTAAAGTGAAAAATAAAGAAGAAACTTGCATTAAGCAGCATTTTTTGTGACCTCAGATTGTCCCAAAGCCCTTTACAAACAATTAAGAATTTTTCAAAAAGCGCCATCACTGTTGAAGTAACAACACAAACTTGCAATTATATAGCTCCTTTATTGTAATCAAACATATCCAGGCACATCTTTACAAGAGCATTAGAGCACAACATTCAACACCAAGTCACACTAGGAGGAATAAACTCAGTCAAAGAGGTAGGTTTTAAGGAGTGTCTGAAAGTAGGAATGAGAAGTATAGAGTTGGAGAGGTATAGGGAGGGAATTGAGGTTTTTGTGACCAAGTCAACTGAAGGCACAGTCACTTTTCGACGGAGATAGCAGAATCTTGAGCAACTAAATTTGGGAATGCTCAAGAGATGAGAATTGGTAGAACACAGATACAATTGTAGAGCAATAGACAAGGGAGAGGCCAGGGAGGGAGTTAAAATCAAGGATGAGTATTTTAAACTGTGATACTGCTTGACTGGGAGCCAGTGCAGATTAGCAAACACAAGGACATTGGGTGAGTGGGAGTTGATTCAAATTAGGACATGGGCAGCAGAATCTTGAATAGCCTGAAGTTTACAAAAGAGGAGGAGTCAGCTAGGAGTGCATTGAGATAGTCAAGTCCAGAAGTAATGAAGGCAGGGCTGAGAGTTTCAGCAGCAGATGAGCTGGGGCATGGGTGGAGTCGGGCATTGTTATGGAAGTGGAAATAGTGATGGTGCAGATGTGTGATAAGAAGCTTGTGTTGGAGCCAAGTAAAAACACCTAAATTGCAAGAATTCTGGTTCATTCAGTTGCCAGGGAGAAAGGTGGAGTCAGTGCCAGTTAGGGAACAGAGTTTGTGGCAGAGACTGGAAACAATGTCTTCAGTCTTCCCAATGTTTAATTGGAGGAAATGTCTCCATATCCCATACTGGATGTTGGGTAAGCAGTCAGTTAGAGGAGGGGTCAGGAGAGATGGGGAAGAGGTAGAGCAGGGTCTGGTCAACATGCATGTGGAAATAAGCACTGTGAATTTGGATGATGTCTTTGAGCAGGTAGATGAGAGGAAGGGGACTAAGGATTGGTCCTTGGAGGGAGCACCAGAGGTAGCGGCATGGGAAAGGAAGGGAAGCCATTGCAGGTGCTCTGCTAGCTCTGGCTGGATGGAACGAGGTATGTACAGTCCCATCCAGCTCGATGACAGAGCCAAATTTATTGATCATCCTGTCAAAGATGGCAGAGGACAAGGAGGGATAGTTTATCATTGTCACACTCGTTTACCATTGGTGATTATAGTACTCTGACAGGGGCAGAAACCTGATTCGAGGGATTCAAACATGAAATTCAGGGAGAAGAAACAAGGAGGGTCAGAGGACAAGGGGGTTTGAAATGAGACAGAAATTTGCAAGGACAAAGGAGTCAAGGGTTGCTTTTTGAGGAGGATGATGATGGCAGATTTTAAAGAGTGAGTCAAGAAGAGAAGTTGGGTGGTCAACATAAGATCGTAAGAAATAGAAACAGGAGTGGACCATTCAGCCCTTCGAGCCTGCTTGCCATTTAATAAGATCGTGGCTGATCTAACACTCACTAAGTCCACTTTCCAGCCTTCTCTCCGTAACCTTTAATTCCCCTACTGATTAAAAACCTATCGATGTCAGCCTTGAAAATCATCAAGGACTCTACCTTCACAGCTTCTTGGGTCAAATAATTCCAAAGATTCACCACCCTTTGAGAGAAGAAACAGTTTAGTTGGAATAGAGTCTACAGGGAAAGAGCTCAGTGTCTACATGGACGATGAGCTCAGAAAGGGTATGAGAGGAGGGAACTAGGAGAGAAACTAGAGAAAGTTAAAGATTCAGGTTTTGGGTGGGAAGGGGGATACCCTAGAGAACGTTAGGCACAGTGGGTTAGAGAAGCAGCAGGAGCAGCTGAATCCACACTCCCTCACTATTGCACAGGATGGTCACCCTAGTGTCTGGGGTGGGACTTGAACCTACAACCTTCTGACTAAACATGAGAAGGCTGCCACTGAATCATGGCTGATCTTTACAGAAATACACAGGCATTTGAGGTGTCCTTCAGTCAGGCAGTCAGAGCAGGTGAGAAACTTTTAGGGATCTGGGGACCACCTGGGGAATTGAGTGCAGCTGCAATCTCTGGTACTAGAGAAAAGACTCGTCTTGCCAACTTCACTGAGACATCAGCATCAAACAATCAATAATGCCATCATCAAAGATCAAAAGGTGTCCGTACAAGGTTGCAACAAGTACAGGGGCTGCATTTGCTATGCCTCAGGGTCTGTAGCATGGCAGGGAGACTGAGCAGAGGCGATGAAGAGGATAAGCTCTGCACAGTGCCCTTGGTCAGGTTGGAGCCAGACTCTTCCATGTTCCTTAACAGTGAACAGAAGGTTGTCTGTTCATGTATCCAGCATATCGATCTTATCAGCATTTTCCTGTATGCCGCTCCTATCAAAGTCCTCATCCGAGTCCCTGTAGCAGAATTTGTTTTTGACCTCACCCTCTGTTGAGCTGACACTCGAACTATCCTTTCCAGCCCATGTGTCAGTGATTTTGTGTGTGCAGATTCTGATTCTGTGGCTGGTATTTTCAGGCCATTCATACCGGCGGGATCTTCTGATCCCACCAATAGTGCACCCCCTGCTGCGAATTTCCCAGCAGCAAAGTGTGCATTCAACGGGATACCCCCTTGGCAACAGCAGGACCAGAAGATCCCGCCGCTGGCCGATGGTGAGTCAGCCTCCGCCCCCGCGGAATGCATGCAGGTTGCAGAGAAAATCCTCCCCTATATGAGCTGTTTAAGATATGTGCAGTGCTGGATCTGAGTTGCTGGATTGAAGTGTAAGGAAAGTGACAGCCCCTCATCCTCCCCCACCCCCTCCTCAGGCTCCTTTAGCTGGGCAGGTGGCAATACTTGGGTGTCTGAAAGCAGACAATCAGATAGAAGAAGATTGGAGCAAGGGAATTAGTGAATAGTTATTTGGAAAGCAAGAGACCCATGGTGTCACCATCTGTAGGTTGCTCATCGTGCCAGATAGCAGGGTGAGAGTCAGCTGGGAGTTGAGAAGAGGCGCACAGCAAGAACATACTATCATCCCGATGCTCTCAGCAAATGCCACAAATTTTGTTGAAGGAGTTCACATTTTGCAGAGAGCTATCTCCTTAGTGGGGCTTTACAAGATCCTTGTCCCTGGCCGATTTTGCTCCTCTCCTGTTTATGGGCACTGCTGTCCAAGAGAGAGGGAAGAGTGTCAGTGATTGTTCTGCACTGTGCTTGGGTGATGTGCCTGCCACAACTGAATAGGTCGAGATATGTGGAGAAAGTGGGAGCTGGGTTTGAGGCTGGCATCATTGGAATGTGTGTGAGGGTGAAGTGAAGTGTCTGGATGAAAGTCCTGAGTGTTAGGGACTGCTAAGGGGTGAGCGATGCATGTGACGTGCATTGAACAGCCTGAGATGCTGGTGGTTAGGGTATGAATGAGAGGAGATCTGGGGATGAATCCAATGATCTTGGGCACCTATGTGAGACCATTGAACTTCTTGTGTCGCTGCTGCAAGTTGGTTTGGGGCTAAACTCCAGAAGTGACCTCCCCTTGTCACCTATTCCCCATTCCATTCTGTAGATTTGCCTTACAGCTCTCCTGGCCCATGCCAGAAACATGACCTCTCCCTTCCTGTCGACCTCCACTAAGTCCTCCAGCAGCAGACCCGTGAACCCGACGCCCTGTTGCTTCCCTCCTACGTTGTTTGCGCAGCTCCGACATGCAGCTAATGTTTGTACAGGCAGTCTGCTGCAGCTTCCTTCCACTGGGTGCAGCTCCCCTTTAAGAGGGGTGGACTGCCTTACAGAGGAGCAGGCTGACAGCACCCTGTGCTGCAGGGCACTAAGCCCCCCCTTGTGGCTCCACCAGAATCAACAGTACAATGAAGTGAAGGATGAGGTAAATTTGTGCGCTGCCTACCTCGATGGGAATTAGTGAATGGTTATTTGGAAAGCAAGAGACCCATGGTGTCACCATCTGTAGCTTGCTCATCGTGCCAGATAGCAGGGTGAGAGTCAGCTGGGAGTTGAGAAGAGGCGCACAGCAAGAACATACTATCATCCCAATGCTCTCAGCAAATGCCACAAATTCTGTTGAAGGAGTTCACATTTTGCAGAGAGCTATCTCCTTAGTGGGGCTTTACAAGATCCTTGTCCCCGGCCGATTTTGCTCCTCTCCTGTTTATGGGCACTGCTGCCCAAGAGAGAGAGAAGAGTGTCAGTGATTGTTCTGCACTGTGCTTGGGTGATGTGCCTGTCACAACAGATCATGAATCAGGAACCCTGCACCTGAAGACAGATCTCAACAAATTTTTAGCACAGGATACTGGTCCTCTGCTCTTTGTGATTTTTATTAATGACTTAGAGGAGGGGGCTGGAGGGTGGATCAGTAAATTTGCTGATGACACCAAGATTGGTGGAGTAATGGATGAGGTGGAGGGCTGTTGTAGGCTGCAAAGAGACATAGATAGGATGCAAAGCTGGGCTGAAAAATGGCAAATGGAGTTTAACCCTGATAAATGTGAGGTGATTCATTTTGGTAGGACTAATTTAAATGTGGATTACAGGGTCAAAGATAGGGTTCTGAAGACTGTGGAGGAACAGAGAGATCTTGGGGTCCATATCCACAGATCTCTAAAGGTTGCCACTCAAGTGGATAGAGCTGTGAAAAGAAGGCCTATAGTGTGTTAGCTTTTATTAACAGGGGGTTGGAGTTTGAGAGCCGTGGGGTTATGCTGCAACTGTACAGGACCTTGGTGAGACCACATTTGGAATATTGTGTGCAGTTCTGGTCACCTCACTATAAGAAGGATGTGGAAGCACTGGAAAGAGTGCAGAGGAGATTTACCAGGATGCTGCCTGGTTTGGAGTGTCGGTCTTATGAGGAAAGGTTGAGTGAGCTGGGGCTGTTCTCTCTGGAGCGGAGGAGGCTGAGGGAGACTTAATAGAGGTTTATAAAATGATGAAGGGGATAGATAGAGTGAACGTTCAAAGACTATTTCCTCGGGTGGATGGAGCTATTACAAGGGGGCATAACTATAGCGTTCATGGTGGGAGATATAGGAAGGATATCAGAGGTAGGTTCTTTACGCAAATAGTGGTTGGGGTGTGGAATGGACTGCCTGAAGTGATAGTGGAGTCAGACACTTTAGGAACATTTAAGCGGTTATTGGATAGGCACATGGAGCACACCAGGATGATAGGGAGTGGGATAGCTTGATCTTGGTTTCAGATAAAGCTCGGCACAATATCGTGGGCCGAAGGGCCTGTTCTGTGCTGTACTGTTCTATGTTCTATGATACCTAAGTAATTATTGTTTTGCCAATTTGGCTGTACAATGCATTAAAATGTGAAAGTTCACTCACATCTGGCATTTCAAAAGAGTAAACAAGCCAACACTTGTGATTGTGGTAATAGCTGACAGAATTGTTGGGGGAAAAAAATTCTAGGCCAACCATGACATAAATAATCTTTAAGGGTTCCATTTTGATTTTTAAAAAAAAGGTTCCTTTGCCCTTTTTACCCTCCTTAAAACATATAAAAATGCCCAGCACCATAATGCCTCTTTAACAGTGAGAAGCGACAAACTAGTGTGTGGGCTGAATTGATTCATAATGGCTCAGTCACGACTGTGTTTCAGTGCTGTTCCTGAATGGTGACTATAGAATCTGATGAACTGCAGTTAACCCACAAAGAATTCTGCGTAATGGGTTTGACCTCATCACAGTTGTGTCAGGGTGATTACATGCGGTGAGGGCTTGATAAGTTGATCACACGTGGGCAGGGGGTGGGAAGAAAAGGTGATGGGAGCATGGCAAGAGTTGAGAACTAATCCATGAAATTTTAATCAAAGGTAGTGAGATCATCTCACAAATAGATGGTTTTCTTAATTATTCCCTCTGCAATCTACCTGGCAGCAACATGTCAGAGATCAAGAAAAGATTCCTGCTCACTCTTTCCCCTCACTTGTACAAGGGTAGAATCAAGATGGAACTTAATGTTCTCCACTTGGAAAGCAGTTCATTACATTTTCAACGCAGTGTTAGTTCTGGTGACACATTACAGATTGTGGAATTAATTGAACACGGATTATAAGTAAGGAGCCAGGGGAATGGCCCTTCTGAGAATTCCACTGTGTTGGGTCAGGGAACGTGAGCCACGGCTTTTGACTTCTAATTCCTCAAGAGATTGATTCCCAATGTTCAGCCAGACTGGCTGGTAAAGTGTCGAGGTCATTTTTCATAGGAGGTGGCAGGCTGAAGATGAATAATCCCAAATGGCTTGCTCACAGGCAGCATTATCAGAAGGCTGGGAGAGAAATTGAATGATTACTTAATCACAGAATATTGGGTGATACTGGAAAGACAAAGTGGAATATATAATTTATATATAAAAGGAACAATTGTTTAACTATTTTCAAATGCAAAACAAAGGTAGTAATGTGTGCATGAACTTTGGAAAATAAGAAACAGAAGGTGACCATTCAGCCCCTCAGGCCTGCTCTGCCATTCAATTCGATCCACACCTCAAAGCCACAGGGACGCAGTTTGCCCATGAACCTTCTGGTATTAAAATAAAGCCACCATTTGAATGCATAGCAAGAACTTGCATTTATCTTACCTGCACTGTATCCTCAGGATTTCCGAATGCACATTTGCAGCTATTGAGCTATTTGCAAATGTAATCACTGCTGTGGATCAGGCGAACGTAGCCCAGGGTCCTCAAATAGTAAGTGAAGTAAGTGACCTGTTAGTAGCAATAGATGTTGGCCAGGATGCTGGATGAATTCTCAGGTCTTATTTAAGCGGTACAGTCGCATTGTGATTCTGTTATTGGATTCATAATCCAGAGACCAAAGGTGGGATCTTCTGGTCCTGCCAAGATTGACCCCTGCCACAGGTTCCCTGGCAATGGTCCTGGCCAGCCAGGCAAACTGCTGTGGACTTCAGCACGTATAGAAGATCCCGCTGACCCCCAAAGGGAAGCTGCAGGAAAACCTACCATGTGGGGGGAGGGACTAGAAAATTCTGAGCCAGAACTAGTGATCCAGAGGCACAAACTCAAATGCAACCATGGCAGCTGGGGAATTTAAATTCAATTGGTTAAGTAAATGTGGACTAAAAGTTAGTATTCGTAAGGTGACCATGAAACAATTGGATTGTCATAAAGAATGGTTTACCAATGTCCTTGAGGGAAGGAGATGACCATTTCTTTCTTGATCTGACCAGCAATCTGACTCGTAACTACACTCCGAAATAGCCCAGGAGACACTCAGTTGTATTCAAGAATGTGCTCACCACCACCTTCCCGAGTGTATTTAGGGATGGGCAATAAATGGTGGCCTTGCCAGTGATGCCCATATTGCATGAATTAATTTTAAGAAAAGGAATAATTTTGCATCCACTTGACAGGCAAATAGGGCATAGGGCTTAACATATCATGTGGCACCTACTTTGCAGGAACCCCTCAATCATCTCTATCTGCTTGAGCCTTCAGGTGGGGCTTGAACCCACAACCTTGAGATGCCAGAAATGACCACTGGACCAAGCTGCTGAGTATATTGTTTCCAACCATATACTCAGCAGCTTGGCCCAATTTATCGTGAACTATTTCAGCTTCTGACTTCAGCATTACTTTCTTTGGTCAAATTTACCAATAACAGGGATTATAAACAGGTAGAGACAAATTTTAATTAGTTAATGACCAAGAAAAGAAATGTTAATTTGAAAGTAAACCATCTTCCCAATCTAGGGTTAATTTCACACCCCCTCTCTCATTATGGAAAGATAATTTTATAGCTGAAAGTACCAATGATAGAGGAGAGGGTCATAATAAATGTCTGGAATCTCGATCGAGGTAGTAGCAGCCACAAGCTTGCATTATGGAATGAGTCCTGTGGACAACATGTGATTCCAGGCCATTGGTGTATTATCAAATGATCTATGAGAGCAAATGTGATGCAACATTAACTTACGGAATTAACAGTTTATATTCTATTCAATCAAACACTGGGAGGCAATGGCCTCATGCTATTATCACTAGACTCTTAATCCAGAAGCTCAGTTAATGTTTTGGGGGCCCAGGTTCAAATCCTGCCATGGCAGATGGCGAATTTGAATTCAATAAAAAAGAAATCTGGAATTAAGAATCTACTGATGAGCATGATACCGTTGTTGATTGTTGGAAAGAACTATTTGTTTCACTAATATCCTTTAGGGAAGGAAATCTGCCAACCTTATCTGGTCTGGTCTGGCCTACACATGACTCCAGAGCCACAGCAATGTGGTTGCCTCTCAAATGCCCTCAGGCAGTTAGGGATGCACAATAAATGCTGGCCAGCCATCAAGCCCACGTCCCATAAATGAATTTTTTAAAAAAAGTGTCTACTTATCTCTATTTTAGATTATTTAGTTCTCTCTCTCTCTCTCTCTCTTTAAATTTGCACTGGCGCTGAAGGATTAATGATTGTGATATATATTTTATGTTTGTCAAGGGAAAAAGATGATCAGCCAAAAAGAAAATTTGCAGTCAGCAAAATACATTTTTTTTCACACTTGCCAGAGATAGTTGAGTTGCTGCTGTGTGAACATGGACAGTGCTTTAGCCTACTGATCACGTTATTAAAAATAAACAATGAAGGCGAGCAGTAGGAAACTATCTGCAGTAACCAGGGAAACCGTGTGAGAAAAAACAAGAATGTTCCTTTGACTCTGCAAAACATATCCTAATATGTTACTGTACAAACTGGGCAGCAGTCACTGATATTTCAAACAATCTCATGTATTCAAAAGGACAAAGTCACTCTACTTATTAAAGTAATTGTAGTTATCAGGTATGTTGATTTTCCTGTGATCACATGTCAAGCTAATGGTGGACCATTAGATAATAGTAAATTAATAATATGTTATTCCTCATCCTTAATGGTCTTATACCTCTGTGACACCACACTTAAGGAAACTGGATACAGAAAATAAATATAAGCTGAACTTCTGAAAATTATCCTAAACTGCAGTATAAATTATGAAAATGATATGAAAAGTTTGATACATACTCAAAGTTACACCATGAACCAGTGTTTGACAAATACCATTATGATGAAGAGAAGGTCATTGATGAAGCAGCTAAAGATATTTGAGCTTGGGACATTACCTAAGGAACTGCAGCAGCGATGTCCTGGGTTTGAGATGATTGGCCTCCAACAATAATCTTTTTCCACTGTGCTAGACAAAGCTTCGGCCAGTGGAGATTTTTTTTTCAATCCCCATTGACTTCAGTTTTGCTAGGGCTCCTTGATGTCGCACTCGGTGAAATGCTGCCTTGATTTCAAGGCAGTCACTCTTGTCTCACCTCTGGAATTCAGTTCTGTGTCCATATTCGGACCATGGCTATAATGAGGACTGGAGCCAAGTGATCTTGGCAAACCCCAAACTGCATTGGCAAGTAGCTATGTAAATGCTACCTGATAGCACTTGTCAGTGACACTTTCCAATGCTTTACTGATTATTGAAGGCTACTGCAATATTCAGTTCCTAGTTTTAACATTTTGCAATCTTTTGACTGTTAGAAACTTAAAATATCCAGCGTGGCATTCTGAATGAATGTTGCTTAGCAATGACCTAGGTTTCATAACCTAAGATGTATGACGTCAAAATATATTTGGGTTATTGTAAATAAGAAAATTGGCAAAACAATATTGTTTATAATAACTCAGCATATCCACATTAACACAACACTTTGGAATTTCTTTTATTATCATGTATGTATTTCCAGTACACACTAACATACTTTGTTGTAGCCTAGGTGACTAAATATTTGTGCTGAGTTAACAGAAGCCCGTAGATTCGAGGCTTGGTTCATCTCTTCATGAGACTACAAGATGTTGCTACTAAAAATATAGAACCTAAGTATGAGTTCTGAGTGAAGCAATGAGAAAAAAGGTCTATTTCTGTATTTATTCTTGAAATTGCAACTTTACCAATCACTCTTAATTCTAAATGGGACATTTTTCTAACAAGAGATTTAAAACTGTGCAATCAGCAGTAAAACAATTTTCAAATATGTAATGATTTTAATTTCTGTAGATTGACTGTTCATTAGACTGTTGTCTCCAACAAGTGAAACTTTAGAAATTATTAGTGTGGGTGTATGGGTTCATCTGGACCATGTGGTCCTTCAGTAAAGGGCTCCCATGTGAGAATTACCTCCTGAGTAACAGAGGGAATCTGCATATTACCAATTCTGACTGCTACATATCCCTTGACCTTTCACCCCCATCTTTCCACCATATTTCCAGAGCACGCCCAAGAAGACCATGGGTTACAGACCTTCCAACATCCCACAATGGGCAGCTGCTCAGCTCTGAAAGGCCTTTCACAGTGTAGGCATTGTCCTTGATATCTGCCTGCACCTTGCCAAATCCCAGGGACTGTGAAGTCATCCTGACCCTCAAACCCTACTTCTTGGACCCTATGATGGTATGAGAACATGCACAACTCCAAATTTCCTCTATTCTCCTTCAAGTGATTTGTGACAAAAAAAATGCCCAGTGACTCCACAAAATCTATTTATTTATCTACTTAAAGACATTTTCTTTAAATAAAAGTACACTGTTAGGTCTCAAGTCATGGGACAACAGTTAGCACAGTGGTTAGCACTGCTGCCTCACAGTACCAAGGACCCAGATTCGATTCCGGCTTTGGGCGACCGTGTGGAGTTTCTCCTCGTGTCTGCCTGAGTTTCCTGCGGATGCTCCGGTTTCCTCCCACAGTCCAAAGATGTGTAGGTTAGGAAGATTAGCCATGGTAAATGTGGGGAGGGGGGCGGGGGGGGGGGGGGGGGCGGGGGGTGGGCGGGGGGCAGTTGGTTACAGGGATAGGGCAGGGGAGTGAGCCTGAGTAAGATGCTCTTTCAGAGATTCAGTGCAGACTTGGTGAGCCGAATGACCTCCTTTTGAACTGTAGGGGTTCTATGGTTCTAACAGGTCACTGAAACCACAAAGCCAGGCTGTACACCGTATTACTGCCATGGTTCAGAGTTCCACTTCATTTTGCACATGGACAACTCAACAAAGCTCAGGCAATGACTTAATATTTTGCCAGACAAATTAAAAAAGATAAAAAGAAATGTAAATACTGGAAACAAAAACAAAGGAGTCAATGACAGTGACAGACTTCCTGACCTGGGTGTCCTCACTTCTGTCTTGGATGAGACTGCTGTGGATACAGGCTCCTCATGCATGACCAAGGATGTATCATTCACCTGGATGCATTGACTGGGTGGACTTCAGGAAAAAAATCCTGGAGGGATCAATGATTAGCAGGCCATACAGAAAGAACTCTGGCCAGACTGGACAACTGGCCTCATCTACCCTGCCTCAGCTAGAAGTTCTGTAATAGTGCCTACAATTGATTCATCTCTGTGTGCCTATTTCATCTTGTGAAGTCAACACCACCAGAAAAGTCAATCTTACGCCACCAGTTTTCAGTCCGCCGACCTCTGTAAAGGAATTCCTCATGCATGGGTCTTTGAATCTGGACTTTGGACCTCATGTAAACCAATATTTATTTACTCTATGGTCTCTGTACTGCAAAACCTTATTTTCTCTATCTCACTCCTTACTCTCAGTGTGCCAAAGGGGACATTGTGACCCTCCATTTCACGATTTTTAAATGTGTGCAATAAACTAACCCTTTGAGTTCATCCTACTTCAGATTTGCTGGGTGGTTATCGGTAGGAATTGGATCACTCAAAAACCATGCAGTTGGGAAATACGCCACCGCTTATTACAAAGGAAACAAATCAAACTACCTCTCCATTTACAGACAGGTGGTGAGAGGAAACATTAGTGTTGTTTAAACAGACAGTCATCAACAACAGAATGAAAGGCTTGCATTAGTTGGAGCCAATTTTCCTGATGACACAAAGTAGGAAAGCATGTTCTGAGGAGGATACAGAGAGTCTGCAAGGGAAAATCGATACATTAAGTGAGTGGGCAAAAATTGGCAGATGGAGTATAATGCGGGAAAATGTGAGATTGTCCAGTTTGGCAGCAAGAAAAGAAAAGCAGAATATTGTTTAAATGTGGAGAGAGTGCTCAATGCTACAGCACAGAGGGATCTGGTTGTTCTTGTAATGACCCACTTCTTATGATTTTATGTTGTGGCACCTTTCGCACCTTTCACAACAAGATGTCCCAAAGCACCTTACAATGAATACTTTTGAAGTATAGTCACAGTTACAATGTAGGAGACACAGAAGCTAATTTGCCCACACAAAGAGCAATGTGATAATGACCAGATAATTTGTGTTTAGTATGCTGACTATGTAATAAATATTCACCAGAACGATGGGAGTAACTCCCCTGCATGTTTTCAAAATAGTATCAAGGGAGCTTTTACACCCACCCAAGAGAGCTTCAGTTTAATAGTTCATCCAAAAGGCTGCACCTATGACAGGGCAGCACTCCCTCGGTCCTGCACTGGAATGTCAGGCTAGATTTTTGTGCTCAAGTCTTGGAGTGGGACCTTCAGACTCCAGGCGAGACTGCTCCCACCTGAGCCATGGCTAACATAAAAATTTAAATAATGAAAATAAAGGTTACTATTTGTGTACAATCCTTTATAAAGGGCAATATTCTCTTCATAGAAACTGTATGTTTCCAGTATATTCTATTCTTGTTCCTGTTTTGCTGCTATGATCTTCACAGAGAAGTCTGTGTGTTTGACAATATGGCTCCCAGAAGTCACAGGATGTAATTGCATGACTATCTTTACACAGATGCTACCACTAGAGAAACCTTATTAAGCAAACACTGCTGCTGAAGCAGGTCATGAAGCATGAACAAAATTGTATTGGTTAATTGTCTATCACCGAGCTCAGAATGTGCTTTTTTTGCACAAGATAATGTTTCCAAAATAGAATTCGCCAGTCTGCAATTATTCGTTGAGTGTTCAAGGTGATTTAAAGTCAGATTCAGCACTAATGGTTCTCAAATTCAAGCAAAAATGTAAATTGTGGTGGTGTGTTACACAAAGCAAGAAGTGACTGGAGGGCAGCAGCTCCACCTACACCAAGGATGTAGTTAAAAATAAATGGCCACAATTGCATCAAATATTTATGCCCAATAAACTGTTGAAACTCCAATCAGATGTTATGAAGTAACATTCCTCACGAACATGGAGCTAGTGGGCCAAATGCCATATGGGGCACCTCATGCACACCTGAGTAATTGGTTCAAAACAGTGCAGGCTGCACACCGAGCTTGGAATTCACTGCTGAGACCCATATACACCCTCGTAGAGAGTGCTATATCTCAGTGCAACACTGCCATATTCTTCAGCTACTCCCCCCCCCCCCAACCTCCCCGTGGCGGGTTTCCCCCGCAGTGGAGGTGGTTCGCTGTCAGCTGCACTGTTGCGAGGATCTTCCATTCCCACCAAAGTTGATGGTGATTTACATTCCTTGTCCATGCCGCCGTAGGGGAACCCATGGTGGCAGTCGGCTTTGGCAGGACCAGATGATCTCGCTGATGGGGAAGACTGGAGAAATCTGCCCATAGAATCGTCATGCAAGGCCAGTAGTGGGAACAGCTGGATCAACGATTCTCTGCCACTGGCAACATATTAATCCCATCATTAGCCTTGTTTGAGGGGATGGAAATCTGACACGTTTGATTCAAATGCATTTCTCAATTGCAGGGCAAACCATCAACCTTTGGTGATGTGTAACACCCTCATAGCCACATGTTTAGGGAGTTGGGTAATGTGACGAGCACTCATAGGACAGAATTTTCATTCCTGGGTACCAGTTGTGCCATTGGGATGGAATGGGGGGGGCGGAAATCCAGATATGCTGGTGTGGCGGGAACTTAAGGGAGATTTTGGAGGAGTTACCCAATTGAGTGACCATCTCCTGGAGCTCCAATTAAGGATGATGGGTGGGCTCCCAAGAGTGGAAGGTCAGTAGGAGGCCAGCCAGATCGTAATGATTGGTAGCTCCACCGTTATCAACACCTCTATTCCTAGTCACTGGCCACAAACGGGTAAAATAAGAAAGGTCATAAGGGCTAGTGCCATTGACAAGAGGGAGAAAGCTTCCCATTGTAATGGGCATTGCCATGTTTGCAGCTGTTTATTAGCAGTGGAACCTTTCCCTCTGGCTCCAATGGTTACCTAGCCTTCTGCTGAGACCAGATCACTGACAACTCTCTGGCTTGCCAGGTATGCCCTACACTAGCTGAAAAATGCAGGTAATGCTCAGGGAGTGCCGTCAATTACACCCTCAAATGTCTTAATTGGCCAGTATCCACTGCAACGGGGTTGGTAGCCAGTGCCAATATCATCCTGCCTCCTGCAAAACCCCATATAGGTGGGAATGTGTCATATAGCTGGACCAATAAGATTTTCCCCTCATTTTTGGGACTACTGCCTCTAGACTTGCCTCCGAGGACCCTTGAAAATTTGACTCATCGTGTTTCTCAAAAAACTCCAAAACGATGGTCACAAAAATGTTACGTGCAGTGGCAACAGGAATGTTCTTGTCTACGTATGCTGCTCCAAACTAACTTCAGGCCTACGAGCCTCTGCAAGAGCTACATTCCTCTAACTTTGGCCTACTCTACATGACTCACTTCATTTCCCCCACCACCGGCAGCTGTGTGTTTGGTCACATGGGCTCTAAGCTCTGGAATTCCCTTTCCACGGCTCTTCAACTTTCCATCTCTGTCACTTGCTTCATGACTCAGTTTAAAGTCCACTACTTTGACCAAACAGGTGATCTTTTTCCATAGATGTCAAAGAGTCATAGACGTCATAGAGATATACAGCACGGAGACAGGCCCTTCGGTCCAACTCGTCCATGCTGACCAGGTGACCTATACTAGACTAATCCCATTTTCCTGCATTTGGCCCATATCCCTCTAAACCTTTCCATCCATGTACCTGTCCAAGTGTATTTTAAATGTTGTAATTGTACCTACCTCTACCACCTCCTCTGGCAACTCATTCCATATACACACCATCCTGTGTGAAAAGATTGCCCCTCAGGTCCCTTTTAAATCTTTTCCCTCTCATCTCTCAACTATGCCCTCTAGTTTTGGATTCCCCTACCGTAGGAAAAATACCTTGACTATTCACCTTATCTATGCCCTTCATGATTTTATAAATCTTTATAGGTCACCCCTCATCCTCCTATGCTCCAGGGAAAAGTCCCCGCCTATCCAGCCTCTCCTTGTAATTCCAGTCCCGGTAACATCCTTCTAAATCTTTTTCACACCCTTTCCAGTTTAATAATGTCCTTCCTATAGGAGGGTGACCAGAATTGTACGCAGTATTCCAGATGTGGCCTTATCAATGTCTTGTACAGTTGTAACATAATGTCCCTTCAATTTGATGTCAAATATTTTTGTCTGATCACAGTCGTGGGATGTAGCTTGGGATGTTCTATTACATTAAAGATGCTCTAAAATACATGTTTTTAATGTTCTTTGTTGATTATAGGAAAGTAAGTTGTCTTGTTTTTATTCATATTGTAGTCATCAATGATGGCGCACCAGATAAGACTGCATTTGCTGATGAAGCAGGAAGTGAGGAGGATTTGTATGAGGACTATCGGAGTGGAAATCACCGGTATGGGCATCAAGGAGGAGGTGGAGAGCAGCTGGCCATCAATGAGGTATTGGGCATTGGGGAACTGAGTGGAATATTGTACAAGTTGAGTATTCTTTATCTGTAAATCCAAAAATCGAACACAGCCACAAACTGCACAATGTTTGCAACTTCAGCATGGAAGTCTAATTGTTTGTCTGCACTATTTTTTGTGCTGACATTGTCTAAAAAAGACTTACTACAGGCTGCTACAATGTGAGTTTATATGCAGTATCCGCAAAGAAATGATCTGAAATCCAACATGCAATCAGCCCCGAAGGTTTTGGATAAAGGATACTCAACCTATATGCTCAGAAGACTTAGATTAGTGCGATCTTGCTTTCTTCTCTTTTTATTTATTTGTTCATTCATGGAATGTGAGCATCACTGGCGAGGCCAGCATTTATTGCCCATCCCTAATTGCCCTTCAAGAGGGTGTTAGTTGAGCGACTGCAGTCCATCAATTAATCAATCAGTCAAGAGTTGCATTATCATCTCTAAAATAAGGCAAAATTATTGACATTTGTAGAATTATAAATTATATTTTGCTCACTAAATATTAAGCAGGTTACAGAGCCAAATCTTGATGAATTCATAGCCAGTTTGCCAATAACCTACATTCTTTATATTTATATAACTTGGAAGACACTGAGAAATCTGTCATAGCTCATTTAATCATTCCATCTTCAATTCAATTTAAATGACAGCAACAAATATTTGCGTTTGCTGCAAAACTTCATTTTACCCAGGGGTGCTTACATGTCTAAAATGTACAATAGTCTCCAGGTGACCTTGTCAAGTGATTTATTGTATTTACTCCAATGGGATTTAAAAATATACTGGCCTTTACACTGATGCTGCCTTCCCAGTGGGAAGGAGGGTTTGAAGAAAGCATCAGTTGGTAAATGGCTGCCTGAGGAGTGTAGCAATATCTGCGCCATGTGTTCCCCTCCAGAATGGTACATTGTCAAAACTGTAGGACCACTGAATTTACCCTGCAGTGTCAAAAACGTTTTATATTTGGATAAGCATTTTTCGGTGCAATGTGATGCTGAAATTAATAGTTCTATGCAATGGGAATGGATGGAAAATGGTTGACTCCATTGGAAATTCTATATGATTGGGAATGAATTAGAAATTTCTCGATGGAGCAGGATTCTGTGCAATAGGTGTAAATGGGAATTGATTTTGTACATTAGAACTCTGTTGGATGAATGCAAATGGGAAATGGTTTGGCGCACTGGAATTTCATTATGGAAATTATCAGTATGTGCTGGATTGTAATTCTAGTCTCTTTTTGGGAGAATCCCAATTCAGACATAGCTTTTAGATGATTCCTTTCAACTTAAGGCTGAGAAAGAGCAAAGAACAATACAGCACAGGAACAGGCCCTTTGACCCACCAAGCCTGTGCTGATTCCTAATCCTTATTTAAACTTATGACTTATTGCCCATACGCTGTTTCTATCCCTCTGTTCGCCACTTTTTACTCCCTTCCTCCTAAATGACCCCCTACTGGAACCTCATATGCTACCTACAACAGCTCCTTTCTGTAACCCACTGGTAATACAACTTGACAAACTTCAGCCTATTTTTTATTCGCCTGAATATATATATAAAAGTCTCCACTTCCTCATTAAGACATTTTTTCTAATGTAATAACAGTCCGGTGTGTATTCAGATTCTCCTTTTGTGTATGCTTTCTGATACAGCTGCTTTATTTCTGCATCTTGATGCTATAATTTTGCCAAGATTTTCTTAAACAAAAGATATCCACCTCTTCTTTACCTGTCCTTGTTCTTTATCAATCATCTGGTCAAAGATTGTTTTGGATAACTGAGCCCCAGCTTCAGTTATCCAACTGAAGTGATCTTTACTCTTTGATTTCTCCTCCTCCTGTGGCTTTGTGATTTTGTTACCACACAGTTGGGAAACATCCTAGGATATGCTTTCTGCAACAATGAACTGTTTGATTTTCCACTGGATTTTCAACTGCAGTGGGCATTACTCCCATCTGTGGTCCAGCTATACCCTTAGCCAGGATAAACTCTACCACTGAAAAAGGTAATTTCTCTTTTACACCCACCACCATTTCACCACTCTTCACTGGACCCTCCAACCTTACCTTACACAATGGAACACGACTGCCTTCACCACTAACTCCACACAAACATATATATATATACATATAATATATACATTTATATCAGTAACATACTATCATCACAAACACAGATCCTAAAGACGCTAAATGGATCTGAAAAACTGATTAGTATCACTCTAAAGGAAATAAGTCAATGGAGAGTCCTGCCACCCTCCAGATATATCAGCTTATAATATCCTGGATATTCTTTGGGTCCGGGTGTAACTCCTCAGTATAATGTATCCCCCACCAGAGGGGGAACCGAGTTGGATTCACGAGTTAATGATACAGAAAACAATAGAACATAGAACATAGAACAGTACAGCACAGAACAGGCCCTTCGGCCCACGATGTTGTGCCGAGCTTTATCTGAAACCAAGATCAAGCTATCCCACTCCTTATCATCCTGGTGTGCTCCATGTGCCTATCCAATAACCGCTTAAATGTTCCTAAAGTGTCTGACTCCAATGTTGAAACAATGTAAGTTCTAAACTATATAGATGTATATAAAATAACCAAACATGCAATTCACAGTGAAGTGAAAACCGTCAATGTAACATTAAAATTCTAGGATAAGAGAGAAAATAAAATGTTATTTCTTGTAGACAATGCAGTTTTACATTCAATTATTGTTACAGTAAAAATCTTGATCCCTGAGTAGAAAACTACAAAGTTAAAGAGATTACTCAACCCTGGGAGAATCATCATCATCTTACCCAATAGTTTTACCTTTACCTTGAGAGGTGCTGAAGCAAGTTAACAGAACAAAGAACAAAGAACAGTACAGCACAGGAAACAGGCCCTTCGGCCCTCCAAGCCTGTGCCGCTCCTTGGTCCAATCTACCTAAAAAAGTCCCAATATGTGCTATGATTTTTTTTTGTGTTTTCAAGGCTGCAAAGCTAATATCTTAGATATAAGGGCAGTATAGAAACATAGTAGATAGGAACAGGAGGAGGCCATTTGGCCCTTCGAGCCTGCTCCATCATTCATCACGATCATGCCTGATCATCAACTCAATAGCCTAATCCTGCTTTTTCCCCATAATCTTTGATCCCACTCGCCCCAAGTGCTATATCTAGCCGCCTCTTGAATACATTCAATGTTTCGGCATCGACTATTTTCTGTGGTAATGAAGTCCACAGGCTCACCACTCTTTGGATGAAGAAATGTCTCCTTATCTCCATCCTAAATGGTCTACCCCGAATCCTCAGACTGTGAACCCTGGTTCTGGACTCCCCCCACCATCGGGAAGATCCTTCTTGCATCTACCCTGTCTAGACCTGTTAGAATTTTATAAGTCTCTATGAGATCCCCCCTCATTCATCTGAACTCCAGCGAAAACAATCCTAACCTAGTCAATCTCTCCCCATACATCAGTTCTGCCATCCCCGGAATCAGCCTGGTAAACCTTCGCTGTACTCCCTTGAGCGCAAGAACATCCTTCCTCAGAAAAGGAGGCCAAAACTGCACACAATACTCTAGGTGTGGCCTCACCAAGGCCTTGTATAATTGCAACAACACATCCCTGCTCCTGTACTCGAAACCTCTCGCAATGAAAGCCAACATACCATTTGCCGCCTTTACCACTTGCTGCACCTGCATGCTTATCTTCAGCGACTGGTGCACAAGGATACCCAGATCCCGCTGCACACTCCCCTCTCCCAATTTACAGCCATTAGGATGGTAATCTTCCTTCTTGTTTTTGCTTTCAAAATGAATAACCTCACATTTATCCAAATTATACTGCCATTGATTTGCCCACTGTACAGATCATGCTGAAGGATCCTCTGCATCCCCGTCACAGTTCACCCTCCCACCCAACTTGGGATCATCTGCAAACTTTGAGATGTTACATTTTGTTCCCTCATCCAAATCATTAATATATATTGTGAATAGCTGGGGTCCCAGCACCAATCCCTGTGGCACCCCACTAGTTTCTACCTGCCAATTTGAAAAGGACATTTAATTCCTACTCTTTGTTTCCTCTCTGCCAACCAGTTTTCTATCCATCTCAATACACTTTCCCCAATCCCATGTGCTTTATTATAGATTAATTAGGTTCAGCCCCTTTATGTTCCAAATATGGTTTTGATTACTGTTAATTTCTAATTAAGGATGCTCCACTTTGATTCTAAAGAAGTTCATGTAATTGTTACTTTCCACATAATGGTGTGGGTCTCATTGATTCAACGGAAACCAGCTAGAAGGGCTCACGGTGGTTAAAATGTCATGAGTCTATGTTTTAAGATTATGGCTGTAATTCTCTGGTCTCACGTACCCCACTACGACAGCCGAAACTTCATTCCCTGCAGCGGGACCGGAGAATCCCACCTGTGGACGAGGTCAGAGTATTCCGGCCTATATATTAGGTTTGGCTAAAATTCCTGTTGGCTGTGGTCTAGGATTATCAGTATAATTCATTCTGTCAAATCCCACATCAAGGGTGGGCTTTTTGACAATTTGCAAAAAAAAAGTTACTCTCCAAGTTTCTTTTCAGGGTTTCACATCTCTTATTAGAACATAGAACATAGAACATTACAGCGCAGAACAGGCCCTTCGGCCCACGATGTTGCACCGACCAGTTAAAAAAAAACTGTGACCCTCCAACCTAAACCAATTTCTTTTCGTCCATGAACCTATCTACGGATCTCTTAAACGCCCCCAAACTAGGCGCATTTACAACTGATGCTGGCAGGGCATTCCAATCCCTCACCACCCTCTGGGTAAAGAACCTACCCCTGACATCGGTTCTATAACTACCCCCCCTCAATTTAAAGCCATGCCCCCTCGTGCTGGATTTCTCCATCAGAGGAAAAAGACAAATCCCGACACGGAGAGTCTTGTGGTTGGACAAGAATTTTCCTTTCTAAAATAAATGAATCCTTTCAATTTTTTAAGCATTCATTGATGGGAAAATAACTCCTTTAACCTATAACTCCTCATAATGGCTGGACTTCTTCACATGGATTCCTTTCCAAGGGTTTATAATATGCTATGCTTGGTGGGTGTAACAGTGGACCACTGAATATAATTTCAGTAACTGGCACAAGTAACAATTGGAGTCCAGTTTATCAATGGTTACATTGGGTTAAATACTTTTGGAGTTCAGTAAATTTTATTTCTGCTACAACTGTAATATAGAGATTATACTATTGATTTTAAAGCACATTCCTATTATTATTTTCTTTCATGGAGCCAAAGTTATACAGGGACTACTCGGTCTTGTCATTGGAATCAGGCTGTTGGAAAATGTTTGTCGCCTTAATTATTGTTAATAGCAATTAGTCTAATAGCAGGAAGCAGTATGATGGTACAAGTATAGGATAATATATTATGGTGAATAATATGGAGATTGCTGAGCAGCAATAGAACATAATGGGAGAAATCCCAAGGCAGTAATTTCACTGATTCACAGACCTCCTCAACAATGGAGGTAATGCTTCCCTTCACTAGCTGGCTAGTATCTCGATGATACAGATCATTCACCTGATTTGGATCAATGGGTCCAAATCCTTGCGAATGTGAGGCTGGGCAGATGATCCAATCAGATAGATTACCAGCCAGGAGGTGAAGGTGAAAATGATCTCTTGTGTGGCTTTTCTTTATAATAACATATGTACCATAGAGCTAAGTGGCATACTTGTGTACCATTTCTGGTTAGTTTGATTTCTCTTGTCAACAATCTCTTGCCAAATATAAATGGGTATGCTCCTTAAATTTGATATGTGGCAATTGTTACAACCATATGAAGAGGGGTAAAATGTAATTCCCCAACCGTATCTCTCCAAGTCTAACAGATTTTAAGGATTTAAAAGGATGAAGGAATTTTACTCATGGCCTATGTTTAACTATTCATATGCTGATTTCATAGGAGCCAGTCTGGCAGGCTTTCCTAATTTTAGAACAAAAAGAGATGAACTTGAATTGAGTTCAAAACTCATCCAGATTAAGAGAGTAAATTATTTAAAAATGTAATCCCATATATCTTGACCTTTTGCAACCCACATTCACACAAGCATGCAAAATTTACAAATTATACTGTAGGTAGCTCCTTTCCTAGCCAAAATAAAGTTGAATGCTGGAAGGTCAAAAAAGAGAGTTGATAGTTTGAGTCTTTTGCTGATCACAAAGGCAGCTGCAGAATTTTTTCCCAAGTTAAACTTTAGATTCCAGGGGTTGAGTTGCAATCCATGCAACTGCAATTGACGAAGGCATTTTCCTTTTAAAAACATCATCCATCTCTTCCACAAAGTTGATTATTCCTGCACCCCAGGTTACTTTTAATGAAAACTCACTATCTCTGTGCTGGACTTAAAGTTGCAAAGGATAGGACCTTGACTTGAGAGAGGAGAGAAGAGGAAGATTATTACTGCTTCATTGGTAGATTTTCCAGACTGCTTCTGTCTTTAGCAGGTTGTGTGCTGTGCTAAAGAGATTTCAAAATGGTTACCTAAGTCACCTGACCTCTCCAAAATGATTTCTGAAGAAGTTTGTTTACCTAATGTTTGAACCAATGGTTGCTTTTGTTTCATGGCCATGTGCAGGGTAGGTGTTTTTTTAGGGAGGAGAGTGAGTAGATTCTGTAATGCCGTAGCCATTAACCCCTGAATGAGTCATTATTCATCTCGATGAGATAGGAAGACACAACTCCATATAAGCATTGTTCCAGTAGACTTCCAGTCTGGAGAGGTAGTTATGGAAGTGCAAATATTATGCCCAGTACATTTCAGTCAATCCCTTTGAAGTGGTTGTTGATATCCTCATGTGTGAAATCCAAGAGAATGATGTTATGGTGTGTCTAAATTGGAATGACCAGAAAGCTGGTCAACTTGCAATACAAGATATCAGGTGACTTGTGACAGTCATCTATAGTCAGTGTCTTTTCTTGTCTTTAATAAATTCTTTTTAAACAGTTGAATATATATTTGGTCAGCTGATGAAATTATAGATTGAAATCAGTCCTGCACAAGTCATATCATTAAGATACAATATGTACACTGAACATTGCAGATCAATGACTACAATAAAAAAATATATTTTTATTTAGTAATATATTATGAGACAATAATTGTAACAATTTTGATAAATTACAAATGCAAAGGTCAACTGGTATTCTCAACTCCATCAATTTTATGGAAGGAGGCCATTCAGCCCATCGAGTCTGCACCAACTTTCCGAAAGAGCATCTTACCTAGGCTCACCCCCTGCCATACTCCCGTAACTCCACATGTTTTACCATGGCTAACCTCCTTAGTTTGCACATCTTTGGACACTAAGGGACAATTTAACATGGCCAGGGCATCTAACCTGCATATCTTTGGACTGTGGGAGGAAACTGGAACACCCGGAGGAAACTCCCACAGACGTGGTGAGAACACACAGACAGTCACCCAAGACTGAAATTAAACCAGGGTCCATAGACACAGTTAGCAGTGTTAACCATTGTGCCACCATGCCGCCCCACCATGGGAAAAGAAAATAAATAACTTGCATTTGATAGTGCCTTCCATGACCTCAGAACATCTCAAAGTGCATTATTACCAATGAAATATTTGCAAAGTGCAGGCTTTGTTGTTTTGCAGGGAAACAGATAAGTTGCATATAGCAATATCCCAAAAGCAGCAATGAGAATAATGAGCAGATAATTTGTTTTTAAGTGTTATTAGTTGAAGAATAAATATTGACCAGGACACTGAGCGAAATTCCTTGCTCTCCTTTGAAAAGAACTTGGGGATTTCTCATTTATATCTAAATGAGAAAATAGAGCTGGGCTTTGCTTTAACATCTCGTTGAAAAAACAGTAACTCCTACAGTGCAGCACTCCTTCAGTATTGCAGAGACATGGTGACCTAGATAATGTACTCAGGTCTTTGGCTGGATCTTGAACCCATGACTGTCTAACTGAGAGGTGAGAGTTCTAATTCCGAGCCAAGACTTGCGACAGAACTGATTTTACCCAAATAGGAGCAATGCCACAATGCAAGCATCCACCACTGCTTCATTATTGAGGTTGGAATTCATATAATTATGTCAAGCGCACACTGTCAGGTAAATAAAATAGTGTAATTTCTGTTGTTATCAAAAGAAATAAAAAAAGAGGAGACATGATAAATGTCAAACTCACCATCATCTGTCTTACTCTATCACATTAAGTTAAGATCTACGCCTACTTTCCAACGGTGCTTTGATAGCAGACTCTCAAACGTTCCCCTCTCTCTGAATTCAGCCTCACCACTGCGCTTTTGACCTGGTCCCACTGTTCACTGCCTCCATTAGATTGAGTGGTGTAATTACCTATCTGAAAGGTAATTAGAGGAGGCACATTTAAATGTTAATCATGAGTTACACTCAAATTTACACCCTTAAGTTCAGAATCCATTTGCACCACCAGAGTTGGCAAGTCGCCCACCTCTTTATGAAACTAAAAAAATTGCAACCTGGTGATTCATCTGGAAAAAGAAAATATAACTGCCCTTTTGTTTTGAATAAATGCCCTTGAAGTTTCTGAGAGGCTTAACCAGGCTCTAGCTGTTTTGAGAAAAATAATGGAAGTAAAATGAGAACATCCTAGAAGTCCGGTTATGAAATTAAGCAGCACTCATTCAAGAAGCTTTCAGTCCAGCTGCCTAGCCCCTTACCGATCTGAAATACAGTGTTAACTGAGACCGTTACTCCTGTTCATTTATAGACACCAGAACATTACCTTCAAATCAAATCACATCTTTATTAGGAAAATATAACAAAACTTTAAATACTTATGACTGCTACAAGACTGACTCTCTTACAATATATCACAATTAAATGCTTCTATCCCCCTATAAATCTACTATAATAAGTTTACAAACATAGATTTTAACTACTTATACGTATTTGCTGGACCTGTAGGGCTGTCTTTATCCACTAGTGCTGGGCAGGCATGGAGAGGGATCAGACTTCATCAAGCTCATAGCTTGAGGTTCCTTTCTTCTTCTATGGTTCTTCTTTCCTGAGTCTGTTCTTCAAACTCCAATATTTATTCTTTTGAGCGGACTTAAACACATACACATAGTCATTTACCATAGGTATATCATCCAAATTGGTTTATTGCAGACTGCCTGACCATAGGGCAGCATCCTAAGTTATCTTAGCACTTAAAATCAGTCTTCTGGTCCCATCTGTATTTGTTTCCTGTCAATTTGATCGATTGGAATGATTTTATCACCCATCATTAAACCAACGTTACAAGTAAACAGAACAGTCTACATACCCAACCGGGAGTTAAACCTACTATTCTGAAGTTAGTCATATTTCCCATCAGGCCATTGTAGTATCCTTTTCTTTCCTTGGCCATTTTTGTATTAGACTGTAGGCTGCGGGCTACAGTAGAAGTTCTGTACAGCCCTCAATGTGTTAAATTTGCCTCCCCCAAAGTCCTATTCACCCATCACCCTGTCGAGTTGCAGTGGAAAAGATTCCTTAAACAAAATCAAGGCCACGAAACAGTTAACAAAAATATGCATATATAATTTCTTTTAAAAAAAAGTAGCGAGACATGGGAAACTCCCCTAAAAAATGAAGAGACCTAGATTCCTTTTCAGTGCAGCATTATAATAACGATAAGTGGTGTATCTAGTTAGAAGAACAGCTGTAAGCAGCAGTTGCCTTTGGTACCGTGTTGTAATGAGCACCATTGTTTCCCTAAGCCCTTGTGGGCAGTGTTCCAAACCCTGACCCTCAGGGTATCAAGGCAGGAACCATCCATCTTAGTGGCTGCTCTCCCATTTACCAGAATTGGCATTTTACTGATGGACTGGGCACCCGTGAGCCATTTGTAAGCAAAGCTGTACTTTCTAGAAGGATAAAGACCATCACCAGTTTCTGTTGAAGCAAACAGGAGACAGCTCGAGACATTTACTGTAAGTGGGCACACATGAATTATACAATTTGCCATGACAGCTTCAAGCACTGTTTTTTTTTCTCCTTGCAGTGCTGCATTGTACTGTGTTTTCCAGTAAAATTCAGTCGTAGCTTCAAGCTTGTGAATGGAAAATATTGTTGAACCGCTCATGGCTGCAGTCTTTCACTTTGTTGATTTATTGGAGCTATATTTCCAATCCGTTCATCATACATTGCAGTTGTTAATATTTTGGAAATTTTATTCCTTCTCTTTTTTTTTCCTGAATTTTATGTTCATCCATGTGAAAGGTGTTATGGAAAAAAACACATTTTATTTCAGGCTTTTGAATGTTCCGCTCCGTAAGATTAGCTGCAAAGTGGATAGACAGCAATAGTGTACTCACCAATGTAACTGCTGCAGACTTAGCAGTATCGACTCCTTCATAAATGTGAGGTTATCAAAAGCTTGGCTGCTCCTATTCTACATGCACCAAGTCCCATTCGCCCATCACCCCTGTGCTCACTGACCTATATTGGCTCCCAGTTGAACAACATCTTGATGTTAAAATTCTTATTCTTGTTTTCTAATGTCTCACCCCTCCCTCATCTCCTTCAGTCCAGTACACATCGGAGCTCTTCCAATCCTGGCTTCTTGAGCATCCATGACTTTAACCGCTTCACCATTTGTGTCCTTCAGCTGCCTAGGCACTAAACTCTGTAAATCCCTCCCTAAACCTCCCTACATAAGTTTTCTTCTTTAAAACATTCCTTAAAACTAATTATTCAACAGTCTACTGTAATGTCTCGTTACGTGGCTTAGTGTCACCTTTTTTTAAAATGCCTTTGGATGTTTACTTCCATTAATAATGCTAGATAAACACAAGTTGTTGACAGAGTTTAAAGGAAAATGCATTCATATAGTGAGAAAAATAATTATTTGGTAGTACAAAACTTGAGCATTGCTGTCAAAGCTTTTTGTCTTGTACTCATCAGGACAGATTCCAACTGTAAAGAGAACAACAATTTGTACTGCATGAGAAAATAGTGCTGATTGGTTTTGTTTAAATCCAAGCCAGACTGGTGAACTCTGATTGGTCAAGGAATTGTGATGTAGAATGAATGAGGGAATGGCTATCCCCTAAGCTTTTGTTTAGTACGAATAAGATGCAATGTGCAGATGTAGTCCTTCTGTCTGCAAAGGATAGTGCCCTGTATGTGAATATATGTAACTTAAAATGCATGTCAGTGAGCCACATTGCAAGGCTGGTGAATAATTTTAAATTGGATGTCAGTATAATTCTTACCACAATCTGAATTGGTTTCAAATGCTGTCCAATCACAGAATCACATCTAATGTTGGACACGAGGTTTTAAGTTTTGCAAGCATGGACTTGTTGGATACGGTCAGCACTTTGCCAACAAGTGCAAACAGCTACATATATTCACAAACAGGGCCTTAACCTTTGCAGACAAGAGGATCATGTCCACACATTACACTTTTTCAACTAAACAAAGCTTGTTAGACAGCCATTCCCTTATTCATTCCTCATGGCAATGCCTTGACCAATCTGATTTGACCTGCCTGGTTTGAATTTGAACGAAAGCTTGGCGGTTAACCGTGCCTGCTGCCATTCTCCATGGCAACGCCTCGATGAGTCTACTTGCTAACCAATCAGCCCTCTTCTCATGCAGTATAAATTGTTCTTCCCTTTACGATTGTATTCTTGAAAATCTGTCCTGATGAGTGAAAGACAAAAAGCTTTGACAGCATGTTTAATTTATATGGTGCCTGTCAGGGTATCATGAAGTGTTCAGCAAGCTGGTGAAGTACTTTTGAAGTGTACGCACTGTTGTAATGTAGGAAACAGAGCAGCCAATTTCTGTACAGCATGTTCCCACAAACAGTGATTGGTGAACAAATGTTCACCGGGTCACAGGGAGAAATTCCCTGCGCTTCTTTGAATAGTGCCATGAGATCGTTTACATCCAATTAAGAACAAAGAAAATTATAGCTCAGGAACAGGCCCTTCGGCCCTCCAAGCCTGCACCGACCATGCTGCCCGACTTAACTAAAATCCCCTACCATTCTGGGGACCATATCCCTCTATTCCCATCCTATTCATGTATTTGTCAAGACGCCCCTTAAAAGCCACTATCGTATCCGCTTCCACTACCACACCCGGCAGCGAGTTCCAGGCACCCACCACCCTCTGTGTAAAAAATCTGCCTCGTACATCTCCTTTAAACCTTGCCCCTCGCACCTTATACCTAGTAATTGACTTTTCCAGCCTGGGAAAAAGCTTCTGACTATCCACTCTGTCCATGCCTCTCTTAATCTTGTAGACTTCTTTCAGGTCTCCCCTCAACCTCCGTCGTTCCAGTGAGAACAAACCAAATTTATCCAACCTCTCCTTATAGCTAATGCCTCCATGCCAGGCAACATCCTGGTAAATCTTTTCTGTACCCTCTCTGAAGCCTCCACATCCTTCTGGTAGTACGACGACCAGAATTGGACACTATATTCCAAGTGCGGCCTAACTAAGGTTCTATAAAGCTGCAACATGACTTGCCAATTTTTAAACTCAATGCCCCGGCCGATGAAGGCAAGCATGCTGTATGCCTTCTTGACTACCTTCTCCACCTGCATTGCCACTTTCAGTGATCTGTGTATCTGTACATCCATACCCTTTTGCCTATCATTACTCTTAAGGGTTCTGCCGTTTACTGTATATTTCCTATCTGTATTAGACCTTCCAAAATGCATTACCTCACATTTGTCCAGATTAAACTCCATCTGCCATCTCTCCGCCCAAGTCTCCAACCGATCTATATCCTGCTGTATCCTCTGATGGTCCTCATCGCTATCTGCAAATCTACCAACCTTTGTGTCGTCCGCAAACTTACTAATCAAACCAGTTACATATTCCTCCAAATCATATATATTACAAACAGCAAAGTTCCCAGCACTGATCCCTGAGGAATGCCACTCGTCTTCTGTCTTCTTTGACCGAGCCAGTTTTGTATCCATCTTGTCAGCTCACCTCTGATCCCATGCGACCTCACCTTCTGCAACAGTCTGCCATGAGGGACCGAAGAGGGTAGATGAGGCCTTGGTTTAAAGACTCATCGAAAAAGCAACACCCCCAATAGTGCTGTACTCCCTCAGTTCCGCACTGAAGTGTCAGCTTCGCCTATTTGTTTTGGTGTGGTCAGAATCCACAACTTCCGGACTCAGGTATGGGACTGCTACCACTGAACCAGGGCTAACACTTAAAAATATTCATGGCAGGTGCGCATCATTAGTAAGGCAAACATTTATTACCTTAACCTAATTGCCCTTGAGAAGATGATGGTGAGTCACCGACTTGAACTGCTGCAGTCTGGATGGAAAGGTACAACAGCACTGTTAGAAAGGGAGCTCCAGGATTTTTGACCCAGCAGTATTTTAGGGGTTGTGATATATCTTCAGGTCAGAGTGTGTGAATGGGAGAGGAGTTTGAAGGTTCCTTTGCACCTGCTGCCCTTGTTTTTTTCAAGATGGTAGAAGTCACAGGTTTGGAAAGTGCTGTTGAAAGAGCCTTGGCAAGTTGTTGTAGAGCATCTTCTTGCCAGGACACACTGCAGCCACATTTCATCACTGTGGAAGGTGTGAGTGTTTAGGGTGACAAAAAGGATGACATTATTATAAATGACCAACACATGATGGAAAAAAATCCTCTCATCATGGTATAAATAGCAGAAATGCCTGAATGTCCAGCCTCCAAACAGAGCACTTCCCATTTTCACAAGAGCATATTTCATGCATACACAGTTTATGGAGGTGGCCAGCCACCTATATCATCAGCAACTTTCACTGAAGTAGGATTTTGATAGGCCTGGAGTGTGAAACCTGGCATGTGCAGATTAGACCAGATAAGAGCAGGTCTGAACCCCATGCATTATTTTGGATAGCCAGACTTTGTAGACGTAAGGTACCCTTTTGGACCTGGTCCAGAGACACTTTCAGGGGACATCAAGTGACTTTGTTGGAGGTAAGATGCCCTTTGGGGTACATCAAATGCCTTTTGGAATTAAAAGTAGGCACAAATGTATGTAAAATGTGCATAAACTCATTACTGCCAAACTCATTGGAATTGTCAAAATTGTCTGTAGAAACAGTCATGAGCAGCTGTTAAAGGAGCTGTTAGAAGCACATATCTAAAATGGTTGTCAATATGTCAAGGATTTGATTTGATTTGATTTATTATTGTCACATGTTTTAACATACAGTGAAAAGTATTGTTTCTTGCGTGCTATGCAGACAAAACATACCGTTCATAGAGAAGGAAACAAGAGAGTGCAGAATGTAGTGTTACAGTCATAGCTGGGGTGTAGAGAATGATCGACTTAATGCAAGGTAAGTCCATTCAAAAGTCTGACAGCAGGAGGGAAAAAGCTATTCTTGAGTCGGTTGGTATGTGACCTCAGACTTTTGTATCTTTTTCCCGAAGGAAGAAGGTGGAAGAGAGAATGTTCGGGGTGCGTGGGATCCTTAATTATGCTGGCTGCTTTGCTGAGGCAGCAGGAAGTGTAGACAGAGTCAATGGATGGGAGGCTGGTTTGCGTGATGGATTGGACTACATTCACGACCCTTTGTAGTTCCTTGCGGTCTTGGGCAGAGCAGGAGCCATACCAAACTGTGATACAACCAGAAAGAATGCTTTCTATAGCGCACCTGTCAAGGTTGGTGAAAGTCGTAGCTACAATGCCAAATTTCCTTAGTCTTCTGAGAAAATAGAGGCATTGGTGGGCTTTCTTAACTATAGTGTCAGCATGGGGGGACCAGGACAGGTTGTTGGTGATCTGGATACCTAAAAACTTGAAGCTCTCGACCCTTCCTAGTTCGTCCCCATTGATGTGGATAGAGGCATTTTCTCCTTTATGCTTCCTGAAGTCGATGACAATCTCCTTTGTTTTGTTGACATTGAGGGAGAGATTATTGTTGCTGCACCAGTTCACCAGATTCTCTATCTCATTCCTGTACTCTGTCTCGTCATTGTTTGAGATCCGACCCACTACAGTGGTGTCGTCAGGAAACTTGAAAATCGAATTGGAGGGGAATTTGGCCGCACAGTCATGACTGTATAAGGAGTATAGTAGGGGGCTGAGAACACAGCCTTGTCGGGCACCGGTGTTGAGATGATCGTGGAGGAGGTGTTGTTGCCTATCCTTACTGATTGTGGTCTGTGAGTTAGGAAGTTCAGGATCCAGTCGCAGAGGGAGGTGCCGAGGCCCAGGCCATGGAGTTTGGAGATGAGTTTTGTGGGAATAATAGTGTTGAAGGCTGAGCTGTAGTCAATAAATAGGAGTCTGACATCGGTGTCCTTGTTATCTAGGTCTTCATCCAGGTCTTCATATGTCTTGCACTTTAAATCTCTGAAAACATGTCCGAAGTGTTAAAAAATGATTGTTTGCTATTTCATTCTGTCTATTGCCATAAACCTGAGGATTTCTATTATTGGATAAGTGCTGCAGACTGATTTCATAATCATCTGTTATCTTGGTATAGTGCCTGCTATTTCATAGTTTGACTGACAGCTGCAAGTGGCCATAGACTCTTCACTGTGGAAATATGAATTCCAATGCTTATTATTATAAGGGATTGTGCACCTAAGAACATAAGAAATAGGAGCAGGAGTAGGCCATCTAGCCCCTCGAGCCTGCCCCGCCATTCAATAAGATCATGGCTGATCTGAAGTGGATCAGTTCCACTTACCCGCCTGATCCCTATAACCCCTAATTCCCTTACCGATCAGGAATCCATCTGTCCGTGATTTAAACATATTCAATGAGGTAGCCTCCACCACTTCAGTGGGCAGAGAATTCCAGAGATTCACCACCCTCTGAGAGAAGAAGTTCCTCCTCAACTCTGTCCTAAACTGACCCCCCTCTATTTTGAGGCTGTGCCCTCTAGTTCTAGTTTCCTTTCTAAGTGGAAAGAATCTCTCCATCTCTACCCCCTTCATTATCTTATAGGTCTGTATAAGATCCTCCCTCAGCCTTCTAAATTCCAACGAATACAAACCCAATCTGCTCAGTCTCTCCTCATAATCAACACCCCTCATCTCTGGTATCAACCTGGTGAACCTTCTCTGCACTCCCTCCAAGACCAATATATCCTTCCGCAAATAAGGGGACCAATACTGCACACAGTATTCCAGCTGCGGCCTCACCAATGCCCTGTACAGATGCAGCAAGACATCTCTGCTTTTATATTCTATCCCCCTTGCGATATAGGCCAACATCCCATTTGCCTTCTTGATCACCTGTTGCACCTGCAGATTGGGTTTTTGCGTCTCATGCACAAGGACCCCCCAGGTCCCTCTGCACAGCAGCATGTTGTAATTTCTTTCCATTTAGATAAGAATCCAATTTGCTATTATTTCTTCCAAAGTGAAGAACCTCGCATTTGTTAACGTTATACTCCATCTGCCAGATCCTCGCCCACTCACTCAGCCTGTCCAAATCTCTCTGCAGACCTTCTTCTCCCTCCACACAATTCACTTTTCCACTTATCTTTGTGTCGTCTGCAAACTTTGTTACCCTACACTCAGTCCCCTCCTCCAGATTGTCTATATAAATGGTAAATAGTTGAGGCCCCAGTACCGATCCCTGCGGCACGCCACTAGTTACCATCTGCCAACCAGAAAAGCACCCATTTATTCCGACTCTCTGCTTCCTGTCGGATAGCCAATCCCCAATCCACGCTAATACCCTACCCCCAACTCCATGTGACCCAATCTTCTTCAGCAACCTTTTGTGAGGCACCTTATCAAACGCCTTTTGGAAATCCAAAAACACCGCATCCACCGGTTCCCCTCCGTCAACCGCACTAGTCACATCTTCATAAAAATCCAACAAGTTCGTCAAGCATGACTTTCCCCTCATGAATCCATGCTGCGTCTGCTTAATCGAACCATTCTTATCCAGATGGCCTGCTATTTCTTCTTTAATGATGGATTCCAGCATTTTCCCAACTACAGACATTAAGCTAACCGGCCTGTAGTTACCCGCCTTTTGTCTATTTCCTTTTTTAAACAGCGACTTGAATGAACTGTTTGTCCCAAGACATATAGTTGAAGCAATATAAATTCAGCAAATTGATTTTTTGACCTAGTGTTTCCTTTCAATATAATGAAATCTGCAATAGACACTTAAAACTTTATTTTAGCTCATTTAGCTCATAGGGAGGATGTACTGGCAGTTTTGAATAAACTGAAGGTCAATAAGTCCCCTGGGCCTGATGAAATATATCTCAGGATCCTTTGCGAGGCAAGGGATGAGATTGCAGAGCCTTTCGCTTTGATCTTTGGGTCCTCACTGTCCACGGGGATGGTGCCAGAGGACTGGAGAGTGGCGAATGTTGTTCCTTTGTTTAAGAAAGGGAATAGAAATGACCCTGGTAATTATAGACCGGTTAGTCTTACTTCGGTGGTTGGTAAATTGATGGAAAAGGTCCTTAGGGATGGGATTTACGACCATTTAGAAAGATGCAGATTAATCCGGGATAGTCAGCACGGATTCGTGAAGGGCAAGTCGTGCCTCACAAATTTGATTGAATTTTTTGAGGAGGTAACTAAGTGTGTTGATGAAGGTAGGGCAGTTGATGTCATATACATGGATTTTAGTAAGGCGTTTGATAAGGTCCCCCATGGTCGGCTTATGATGAAAGTAAGGAGGTGTGGGATAGAGGGAAAGTTGGCAGATCGGATAGGTAACTGGCTATCTGATCGAAGACAGAGGGTGGGGGTGGATGGAAATTTTTTGGACTGGAGGCAGTGTGCTAGCGGAGTGCCACAGGGATCAGTGCTTGGTCCTCTGCTCTTTGTGATTTTTATTAATGACTTAGAGGAGGGGGCTGAAGGGTGGATCAGTAAATTTGCTGATGACACCAAGATTGGTGGAGTAGTGGATGAGGTGGAGGGTTGTTGTAGGCTGCAAAGAGACATAGATAGGATGCAAAGCTGGGCTGAAAAACGGCAAATGGAGTTTAACCCTGATAAATGTGAGGTGATTCATTTTGGTAGGACTAATTTAAATGTGGATTACAGGGTCAACGGTAGGGTTCCGAAGACTGTGGAGGAACAGAGAGATCTTGGGGTCCATATCCACAGATCTCTAAAGGTTGCCACTGAAGTGGATAGAGCTGTGAAGAAGGCCTATAGTGTGTTAGCTTTTATTAACAGGGGGGTTGGAGTTTAAGAGCAGTAGGGTTATGCTGCAACTGTACAGGACCTTGGTGAGACCACATTTGGAATATTGTGTGCAGTTCTGGTCACCTCACTATAAGAAGGATGTGGAAGCGCTGGAAAGAGTGCAGAGGAGATTTACCAGGATGCTGCCTGGTTTGGAGGGTAGGTCTTATGAGGAAAGGTTGAGGGAGCTAGGGCTGTTCTCTCTGGAGCAGAGGAGGCTGAGGGGAGACTTAATAGAGGTTTATAAAATGATGAAGGGGATAGATAGAGTGAACGTTCAAAGACTATTTCCTCGGGTGGATGGAGCTATTACAAGGGGGCATAACTATAGGGTTCATGGTGGGAGATATAGGAAGGATATCAGAGGTGGGTTCTTTATGCAGAGAGTGGTTGGGGTGTGGAATGGACTGCCTGCAGTGATAGTGGAGTCAGACACTTTAGGAACATTTAAGCGGTTATTGGATAGGCACATGGAGCACACCAGGATGATAGGGAGTGGGATAGGTTGATCTTGGTTTCGGATAAAGCTCGGCACAACATCGTGGGCCGAAGGGCCTGTTCTGTGCTGTACTGTTTTATGTTCTATATTTCTACATGGGTCTTGATGTCTTCCTATGATGGATACTAAGTTCATTGTAGATAGAAGGGAAAAGGATGGTGGATGGGGAGGGGGGAGCAGAGATTGACATGAGTTGGCACAGATACTTTAAAAAGCATGGGGTGGCAGAGCTGGGGCATAGGTTGGTATGGAGGGTATGAGGGGATTATGGGGAATGGATGAAGTGATGGATTTGCACGGGTTGGCACAGATGGGCATGGGGAGTGTGTTTGAGAGGGGGATGCAGGGTAAGGGATAGAAGGATGTTTCATGTTTTAATAATTATTTTTAAATGTTGGACACAGTGCTGGTGCCCAAATGCAGCCCTTCCATCCAACCCACCTCCACATCCAGCAACCTCTTCGGTTCATGTTGGGTGGCCTGTCCCAAATTCGAATCCAGTCCACACCCCTAGACCGAAAATCCAATGTCCGGGCAGCCATTTTTAAAGGCCATGTTCGCAGAGTCAGGAATTCTCCTGCCATTGTGCACCTGACCCAGGAGTGGAAATCTGGGCCAAGTTAGTCTCTGTTGCCCTCCATTGTTTGGGAGAGATTGAGAACAGTTCTAACAGCCCAAATACAGGGCATCCATAAGGTGCAGGCCATGAACAGCGGCAGTACTGCAGAACAAAACAATCGCTAAACTCATAGCCCAAGACATCTCTCAGTCTTTGGTCTTTTTTAAGTCAGAAAATCAGCTCTTAGTAAACACAGGATGTAGAAGGGAGAGCTAACCCAGAAGGAAAAACAGTTTGGACCGGTATTCTTATTTCCCAGCTTTTACTGATGTTCCATTTTAAAGTATACAAGACCAGTTTGGTATTCTTATTTCCCCATTTGTACTGTTTTTTTCCCCTTCTGCAAAGAGCAGCATTGGATATACTTCAGTATCAACCGATGAAGCTACCACACAGGACCATCAACATGCTGAGTACCAAAACTAATGTGCTGTAGACAGAGATAAGCAGCACTGCATCCAGTACATAAGAGCAAAGCTCTGTAGCTGCACCTAACCCAGTTGACAATGGAGATGGAGGGTGGAATTTTACCGGCACGTCCGCCGAAGGTTCGTACGATCCTGCCCGAGGCCAACGGAGAATGCTGTTCTCCGAGCCTCATCCCACCCTGAGAATTGGGCAGGCATGCCGGTAAAATTCTGGCCAGACAGTCAGAAAGCAAACAGGAGGTGGCTACTCCATTAGCACCCAATCAGAGTGCACAGCGGACAGGCAGGAGTCAAGGCTGATTAAATTACAGTCACTGACCATATCTAACAACCTTTCAAAGCACCCACCCTTGTTGATGTCAGTGCCATGGCAATTCAGTTCACTCCACATGATACAAAGAAATGATTGGGTACAATTAACACAGCAAAAGCTAAGGGTCCTTTAGCAATGCCAGCGGTTCCCCTAGACAAACTGTCCCAGGTCACCTGTAACACTGCTAACTACCTAATAATACTGAATACGGCACAGACATGTCCTGCCCACAAGTAAACAAAATCTACTCTGGCCAATTGTAACTCTCCCAGGCTGTTCTCATTCAAAGTAAAGTCATGAGAGGAGTCAATCTTCAATGGTGCCTCAAACAATATCTGCTAAGCAAGAAACCGCTCACCAATGCTCTGTTTGGATTCCATCAGAACCACTTTGCTTCAGACCTCTGAACATCTTTGATCCAGACATGGACACAAATGATGAATACCTGAAGAGAGGCGAGAGTAGCTGAACTCAATATCAAGCCAATGTTTGACAGATTATTGCATCAAAAAGCCCTCGCGAAATCCAGGTCAAAAATGGGTCAGATTGGGTGGTGAAGGTTGAGGAAAGTCAAAAGAATAAATTTTCAGTGGCCGTGATTATACCTGAAACACATACTGATGTTACTGAAGGCCAGGTCTCATAGCTCAGAACGCCATTTCATCAGAACTCTTTAATCTTTTCAAGAATACACTTCTGTTAAAAGCACAGCTGAAAAACATATTGACATATTCACAGATCAACATTTTTGTCCTAATGTCCATAGTCTTTGGGAAATTAAAAACTTATAAATCAATCCTTAGCAGTATTTAGATTTCTGCTCTGGGGGAGTTTGTAGCTATTTGTTTTCGTGTAAGCTGATTAGGAGCAGACAGGCCATTTTGACTGGGAAATTAATATGAACTTTAGCCTTTTTGTCATGCCATCATTCACTTGTATCTCATTTTGATCCGTGACATAACCGACAAGAACGGCACTACAACCATCACATCCTCTCAAACTCAAGAGAAACCACTCTTCTATGCTAATGCAGTATTTTTATCCTTCACATCACTTACATTTAAGGTCTGTCTGACTATTATTGTTTTGTTAGTGTTACATTAACGGCTGTGCTGCATTGTGCACTCAATCTATAGGGAATTGGATTTCTTTGCAAGTTACTTCACCTCATACATTTTTAACAGATGCTACAAAGGCAAGGTTTTCCTTGCTTTTCTGCCATTTTGATTCAAATTCTTGTAACACAGTTAGAAGAACTGTGACAGACATTAAAAGTGTGTTGTGGTCATTAAAAATTCAAGTGGCATAGTCTTGGACGTTAAGTAGAAGCTTCTGCTTGTTGTTGAAGGTGGCCGACTTATCAAGTTTAAGGTCCAAAGGCCTACATAAAGTGGGACCAGCATTGGGTCCTGTTTTCTAAATAAGGAATGGTTTATCTCATGTAGGTGTCTGGAAAGAGACACATGGGCCCAATTAGATGCTCCTGTCAATTGCTCATATAAAGAAACAGGTTGAATGACCAGATATTTATAGCAGTTGATTAAACACTGGTCTTTGTAATGTGCATTGTATCTCACTAAGAAGGATTTGTTTGCTCATGACACCCCTCTTATGCAATCTCCTTTGTTGGTCTTGTTACATTAAGCAGCCAATTCACCAGCAGCAAAAGAGGCTTAAAAGTTGGAAAACTGGCCTTTTGCTGTAACCTTCCAGTCCATTCTGAAATCTGGGATTGAGTCAGATAGATGAATTCTCCAGCATGAAAGCTGGCATTATGTGGACCATTGGGTCAAATTCCATTCAGAGGGGACACTACAAGGAGTCAGAGTAGACAAAATTAGGCAGGGTTTGCCAATAGAATTGTTATTTTCAAAAGACGTTCTCAGAACTATGGGCGACATTTTCCCAATGTCTAATTAACCCCATAACAGCATTTCTCATTGTACCAGCATACAATTATTGCTTATTTTACCATTGCAAAACTTGTAAAGCTTTGTCTTTTTCATGTAATTGTAAATAGATACTTTCATTACTTCAGTGTATAAAATCACTGGTATTGGTTTGATATTTCAGGAACAATAGCAATTGGAGGATGCCTTCACCCACACTCCTCCCATCCCCCCTCCTCCCCCAACCCCCCCCCCCCCCCCCCCAACCCCCTCACCCTACTGTCCATGGGTTTAACATATATTTTGTGGATTTGCAAAGATCTGCTACATATATTATGGATACTTGTTATATTTACCCCATGTTTGTACCAAAGACACGAGTATTCATGAGGGGGTGAGAGAATAAAGTCAAACTTATTATGACCTCTGCTTTAAAACAGAAACTTCAGGAGTTGTTCTTTTATGCCCGATATTCAACAGCATGACAATCCATAATGCTGTAAATATACTGAGCATGAAATTTGCTTTAAGCCAGCACGGTATTCTGCACTTGTTGAGAATTGGCAATCAATTGTTCACCTTGCCTCATCATCTTCCCACTGAAGTTCACAGAATGACGGTTCAAACTTCGTTTGGAGAATGGTTTCCCAGTCTGTCAGTTTTTCTTAGTTTGAAATTTAAAATCTTGGCAATATCTTTTTCCGTCAATGGGAAACAAAAGACATGTATGGGCTGCTGATTTGTTGCAAGCCTGTTTTGAGCTGCTATTACAGTGCAATTTTACCTTCGACTATCTGTATTGTGGTATCATGGGCCATCAATACACATTTTCCTTCACTTGGGTTTTGACAGTGTGTCAGTTCCACTCCCACAGGGTTGCACATTTGCTGTTCTCTCCTCATCCTGCTGTTGCTGTGGAGGCGTCTGGAATAGGAAATTGCAAAGTGTGAAAAACTGATGAGCAGAGCAAGTTAAAGAGAAATGATAACTTAACCATTCCAACTTGGATGGCTAGAAGTTTCACAGTGACATTTCCGGTTTCTCAAACAAAAAATCAGACCTAATTTTAGTACAGCATTATCATACTCAGTGATTCACAGTCCTCAGAGAATAGATTTTAAACTCAGCCCAGGAAGGTTGGCTGAAGATGCTTCCCTACTTTTCTCCCAGCGATGTCAATATTGTTGAACTGTTGGGAGTGAGATTGATAAATTATATTAGTTGATCTATATGCAGGAAATCAAGAATGTAGCCTTCAGATGAAATTCAGTTAGAAGCTGGGAGATAAATGGACCAGAATGTAATTCAGTTTCCATTTTGAAGTCATTCTATTCCGCTTTGTTCATAATACAATAGTTTCACGTTAGTGCCAGTTGATCTTTCGCTGCTGTTGCCTGTGGCTGCCTGGGGAAGATAGCTCTTGTTTAATTTTATCTTTCTGTTGCTGCATGACTGTTTCTCTTCTCTCCATCTTCTGTCCAAATCTCTTTCCCGAACCTTTTTTTGCCTCCTCTGCCCTCTGCTGCTCCTTATTCTGTCTTTTCAGGTGGGTAGTGTACGGTATATGGGTGCCACGCAATGGAGTATTTCACAAGCATAATTATCTTTTCTAAGTGACAGCAAAACAAAGATAAAATGATTGATTGGCTTCAAAGTTCAACCAGTGCTTGTTTTGAAATAAGTAAATTAACATTTTTCTTCAAGACTCTGGCTCTTTGCTTTTGTATTTCAGCACTCATCAGAACTCCGTTTTCTGCACACTGATTTGGCAGAAAATCATGAACTTGCGAGTGAGAGGAGCATTGAGACAGGAAATCCTGTCTCAATGCTCCTCTCTCTCTCTCCTTCCACTTTCTTTCTATCCCATTAGCAAAATAAACAATAAATGAGAGAAATAATAAAGCATTTTGAATGCTTTTTGGGAATCCAGTGACCAAGAGATGAAACTGTGGATGAAGTGTATATACATACTGTTATTACTTCAAAATTGATATAGGAACTTATAATGCTAAAACAAGACTATGTCTAAACTGTGACAATGGGAAGTAAGGTTCAGTAGACTGGAAGTACATTTAAGCTTAACGTCATTTAGGATAGAGCATCACAAAGCATGCTCAGACCATAAGGTTTTGTAGATTAAAAGTAAAATTCTTAATGTATTTATCATACAAACCTTCATGTTGTCACAATTTTTGTTTGCATCTTTCCCCTGTATTGACTTCAACGAGGTCCATGAGTTGAACCTATTGGAATATGAGCTCCCTAATTGAGGCCTAGTTTCCTCAAAAACATTTTACTGAAGTTTTGTTTGCACTTCAGTCCCACGCTCCTGATCTACGGGCACTGGTGTGGAGGGGGCGGGGAAGGAGGAGGACCTCCTCATGAAACTGCTCCTGGGCCTGGCAAAGCCTGTAATCTACAGTTCCAGGCAGCGGGCAATCAAGGGGGTCGTCCAACCCGACTGTCTGCCTCCCTACCGTGGCTATATTCGCGGCCGGGTGTCCCTGGAAAGGGAGCATGTGGTGTCTGAGGTCACCATTGATGCTTTCTGTGCCCGCTGGGCACCCCAGGGATGGGGGTGTATTATTGACCCCTTTTATCCCATTTTAATTTGATGTTTTAAGTTTCCTTTCCGCTTTGTTTTTTGTTTCGGGCGGTCCCTCTCCTTTTAGGGAGCTGCCTCTTTTGAGTTGTCCCTAAGTTAATTTGATTTTGTTTATTTGGTTGGGGAAAAAAAAGAGTTCCCTATTGAAGCCTGTTAAGGCTGCCCAATCAGGGAGCTCTACAGAGACATGTCTGGGTCACTGGCACTCAGGGTGTACTGGGAAGTACCTGCCAGAGTATTACAAATCATTGTAAATAAATACGTTTTGGTGGTGGGATCCCAGCCTCTCAGAAGTTAATTAATTCCCCCACTATAATTTTCTATGCCCAGTTTTGCAATTACATTATCAGCTATTACCTGTCACAATGCAATGATAGATTATAGCAACTAGATGGTGCAAGATTATCTTTGCTCTACAAACCAGACAAAATGATTACCAAAAAAAACCTACCAACCATTTTTTTTCCTGAATAACTAAAAATTCTAAATAAACTAAATATTCAAAATAAGATTGAGGACATAATATTTTAAAAATGGAAAAGTACATATTTCTCAAATTTCTTGTTATCCGTTGAACTGCCTTAAGTATTTCGATGCCTTCTTCAACATTTTTATCTAAAGGCCTCAGCTGTCTCCTAGCTGCCCGGGCTTGACATTTTTCCCCAAAGCTTCAAATCTATGAGCTAAATGCAGATTTTGCAGTCTGAGAGTGTTGCCTAATGTTATGCTCTAAATGCATAAACACCCCTATTGTTATAAACAGTGAATTCTTTGACTGACTCTGAGCAATGCTGTGAAAGATCTACTAGTGATTAGAAAAAGAATGAGGCTGATTGTAAGCCTGTTTAAATATATGAAGTTACAGGTCCTGCTTTTGCCCAATAACTTCTTAGTAATGAAACAACTTTACCCGATGAGTCCTGAGGGTTCCTCAATATATCGAATTATAAAACATAGCAGCATGCTAATTGGCTAAATTTGAATAACCTATAAGAGATCCCTTGCGATCTCCACAAACAACTTTGTTTATTGACTATATTTGGATTTTAATTACTAATGGTTGTAACAAGGCCTGGAGCTGAGTGGTCCTAGCTAAACCCGAACTAAGCTTTGATGAATAGGCTATTGCTGAGTAAGTGCTGTTTGACAACACTGTTGACAACATCTTCCACCACTTTGCTGATGATTTGGCAGAAGATTGATAGGGTAGCAATTGGCTGGATTGAATTTGTATTGGTTTCGTGGACAAGATATATCAAGGCAGTTTTTTGCTTTGTGGGGTAGAAGCCAGTGTTGTAGTTGTACAGGAATGGTTGCAACTAATTCTGGAGTGCAAGTCTTCAGTAATACTGCTGGATATTACCAAGGCCGATAGACTTCATGCTGCTGTGTGCTCATCCATTTCTTGACATCACATGGAGTGAATTGAATTGGCTGATGATTGGTTGCTGTGATGGTGGAACAAAGTACAAACAAAGAACAGTACGGCACAGAAACAGGCCCTTTGGTCCACCAAGTCTGCGTCAATCACGTTGTCCTACCTAGATTTCTATACCCCACCTGTTCTTGTGCCTATCCAGATAAGTCTTAAATGTTGCTAACATATTTGCCTCAACCACCTCACTTGACAGTGCATTCCAGGCTTCCACCACCCTCTGAGTAAAAAACTTCCCACTGAACCTTTCCCCCCTTACCTTGAACTTGTGCCCCCTTGTGATTGTCTTTTCTGCCCTGGGAAAAAGCTTCCAACTGTTCACCTTATCTGTGCCCCTCATAATTTTATAAACTTCTATCAGGCCACCCCTCAGCCTCTGTCTTTACAGGGAGAGCAATCCCAGTTTATTCAATCTCTCCTCATAGCTAATACCCTCCATACCAGGCAACATCCTGATAAGCCTTTTCTGTACTCCCTCCAAAGCCACCACGTCCTTCTGGTAGTGTGGCGACCGTAATTGGACCTCAGGATGAGACAAGTGGATTATCCATCTGGCGCATCTAGCTGAAGATGGTTGCAAATGCTTCAGCCTTGTCATTCCGCTAGAAATAGACTCTGCTGTTATTGAAGATGGGGATTATTATGGAGCTTCCTCCCCTGATTAGTTGTTTAAATGTCAATCATCATTCGCAACTGGATGTGGCAGCAGCATAGCAGTTTGATGTGATCTGTTAGTTGTCAAATTGCATAGCTCTGTCTCTGCTTCTGCTGTAAAGCATTTTGTTGCATAAGCAGTGTGGCAACACATTTTACATACATTTGGTGCTGTTACATTGAACCAGAGTTGGTTCTCTGGTTTATTAGTATTGATAGAGTGAAGGATATGTTGGGTATAAGGTTATGTAATGGGGTGGAATACAATTTTGCTACTCCTCATGGCCCACAGAACCTTACGGGTGTCCAATTTTGAGCTGCTGGATGTGTTCTCAATTGATCCCATTTAGGACAGTGAGTAACTTCATGCAACACAATGTAGGGTGCCCTTTGCCGATGTAATATTAATCACAGTGTATGGCAATTACCTTGTTAAGGGAATTGCTAGTTAAATATGTGACATTAGTTGTCTTATAAATAGAGACAACTGGAACACTTTGGGGGAGAACTTCGTGTGGTTAGTGGGACTGAGGAAGTGTTTTGCAATAAACCGGCTTGAACCTAAAAGACCAGTCTGGATTGATTCTTCCACCAGAGCCACTTGTTGTGAGTAACATCCTCAGCATGGAAATAGCTCCTTCTGTACATGGGGATTGTGCGTTTCACTCTCACCGAGAATTCCATTGACAGATGTACCTCAGACAGCGTTATTGAGAACCAGGGAAAATAAGTTTTGTCCTCGTGTTGATTCTTTCAACACCTGTCACAGGCAGAGTCTGGTGGCTACATCCTTCAGGACTCTGCTAGCTTGGTCAGTGATGGTGCTACCAAGACAGTCTTGGTGATGGACATTGAAGTTCCACCACCTAGATTGCATTTATCAGCCCTTGCTACTCTCAGTGCCTCTTTCAATTGGTGTTCAGCATGGAGGAGTACCAATTCATCAGTTGACGGAGGGTGGTATGTAGTAATTAGAGATTCCACGTCCATATTAGATATAATACTTCATGCATCCAGTGTCAACCTTGAGGAATGTAGGGCCACTTCCACTGTGCTGTCGCCTTTTGTTGATCTGCCCTGCTTGTGGGGCGGAATATAACCAGGAAAGGCAATGGACCTTGATTTGATTTGATTTGATTTATTATTGTCACTGTATTAACATACAGTGAAAAGTATTGTTTCTTGTGCACTGTACAAACAAAGCATACCGTTCATAGAGAAGAAAACAAGAGAGTGCAGAATGTAGTGTTATAGTCATAGCTAGGATGTAGAGAAAGATCAACTTAATGCAAGGTAAGTCCATTCAAAAGTCTGACAGCAGCAGGGAAGAAGCTGTTCTTGAGTTGGTTGGTATGTGACCTCAGACTTTTGTATCTTTTTCCCGACGGAAGAAGGTGGAAGAGAGAATGTCCGGGGTACGTGGGGTCTTTAATTATGCTGGCTGCTTTGCCGAGGCAGCGGCAAGTGTAGACAGAGCCAATGGCTGGGAGAGTGGTTTGCATGATGGATTTGAGACAATTATCTGGGATCGAAGTATTATTCTGAGTATGACTATGTTAGATTGTGGCCTAACTATTCTTTTGGACAGCTCCCCAGTTTTGGCACAAGTTTGTATGTCAAAATAATTCTGACAATATTAACAGAGAACTTTTGGATGTGAGCAATTCAGACTGTTCACGAAGCACTTCCATCTTCAATCACTGTCTTTGATGCTGTGTGGGAAAGAAGGAATGTGCTTTCATGTCTCAGCTTTTATTAAATCCAGTGGGTTTTCAATTTACTTCACAGTTGTTCTCATGAAATCTCATTGTTTGTAATGTTGTGACCCTGGTTATTGTGACATTTGAAAGCTTAATGCAGAATGAAAGCTTCTGTGAGAGATGGTAGTTCTGAATTAAAGCCCAGATAGGTCTCTGGATATTAGCAACAACTGGCACTAGTTCCTTTACCATTGTGAAATGACCCATAGGGCTTCATAAAAATGTAATCAGAAAGCAAAACTGACACTGAGCCCAAGAAGGAGCCCATAGAACAGGTGAGCACAAATACATAGGCCTTAAAGAGGAGATGGAGAGGCAGAATGATGTAGAGAGAGAAGATATTGCGTCTGAAGGCATGGCTGTCAATGGTAATGCCAAGTGGGAGCTGGATGAGAGGGCAAAGTTGGAGGAATGCAGAATTCTCAAGATGGATGAAGGAGATCACTGAGATAAGAAGGGGCAAGGGAGAATTAATCATGAGGGTGAGGATTTTAAATTCAAGACATTGGTGGATTGGGAGCTAGGGTAGATTGGCAAGCACATGATGGGTGAACTGGACTTGTGGGCGTTAGTATGTGGACAGCTGAAATCAAATGTTAACCATTTTGTTTATTTGAAAGGAGTATGCACAATAAACAACAGTCTATATGGTAGCCTGGGCTTCAAACTTAATGACACATTCAAGCCCTGACAACTGCATTGCAAGACTATTCCAACTGGCATATATTCACTTTAAATATTGTCACTTCTGCTGTGGGCACTGTTGTGCTGTAATTGGTTTTTGACCGGGGTACCAAAAGAAACCTAAATGGAGCATGCTGTTCTGTTTTGTTTCGGAAGTGAAGAGACTGTGTGTTAACGCTAATTGTCGTAGTGTTGAATAGAACCTGTCTGTCAATAATGCAAGTCTCTGATAGATATAATTCACTGAGAAGACTCCAAATATGATTTTCTAATTAAACGTTGGCTATTCAATCTTCAGTTCAAGGAAGAGATGTGCCGTGCTGCATATTTTTGCTCACCCTCCACGTTGCTAAGATCTGTAGGTTGCTGTGCAGCTTAGATACTGGTGCTGATCACCTGATTCATCTTAGCCTCTCAGATAACCACAGCAAGTTGCCTGGACGCAACGTTCGAGTTGATTCGTACCTGCTGTGTGAAACAGAATGTGAGTGAAAGCCTATCGGGGCCCACTAAGGGACTGAGGGTAAAAGCACGGCAGAATAGAAGAACATTGCCAAGTGACTTCACTGCAGTAATGAGAGAAGTGTGATAGGTACTGAAGATTATAAATATAGTCAATGTAAATGCTGTAGTTCCATGAAACCGCTCTTCTCTCAACCCGATAGCAGCACTGCAAAACTCGTGGAATTAGCTGAGAGCTGCTGCCGGGCTGATTCGTGACTCAGAGAATTTGCATCATGGTGAAGACCGAGGAATTATGAGCCTTTGAGCTGCTCCCCGGAATCTGAGGCACTGCAGGTTAATGAGCTACTGATGTTCGTGCTGTCCTTTTGCTAATTGGCATGGCCAAACATCATTGTTGCTTTGCTAGGTGGTTGTCTAGCATGGTCTTTCATCATCGGCATTAGTTGGTGTAAGCATTAAAGGGTAATGAGAGGTTAACCCTTTCAAAGCTGAATATAATGATCAGGACATGTAACATCCATGAGAATTATACAGGAGAATTATTTTAACCACTGTTTTCATTTCGGACATCGAATGAGTGTTATTATGAATTATAAACAAGTTTTCAACGTAATAATCATAAAATATTTGAGTTGATTTTGAGGGCATTCCCAATAGCTCTGCTAAGATCATTGAAAGAAATCTAACAACACCAGGTTAACGTCCAACAGGTTTATTTGGTAGCAAAAGCCACTAGCTTTCAGAACAGCCTGTTCCAAAAGCTAGTGGCTTTTGCTACCAAATAAACCTGTTGGACTTTAACCTGGTGTTGTCAGACTTCTTACTGTGTTTACCCCAGTCCAACACCGGCATCTCCACATCATGAAGATCATTGAAACCAGCTAACTGGGAGATTAACCAAATAGTTACCTTGCACATTCTTCTAGAAGTTGGATATTGGTGTATCAATTCTTCAAGACTCTACGCCCACCATCAGACCTTAAATTTCAAATGTTGACTTCCATGTTCTCTGTACAGCCACCCTTCCCTTATCCCTGCTGCAACAAATCACTACTCCTCTGACTTGTACTCTCTTGCTGCCATCACATGGTTGAATTCCTGTAGATGAGCTCATATCTCCATGCTGTGCTTCTCAGAACTCTCTGAAGAGCCCGTCATTAATTCCTTTTGAATGTCAACTGTCACTATCCTACCACCTTACTCACCATACTTGCTGGAGTTAATCTCGCTACTGTCTTTCCTTGTCTGCTCACTCCATCCATCAATTCTCCCTTGAATTCACCAACTATTCAACAATACCTACCTCTTCACATTTACCACTCGTGAACAAAGCCTTGTCATTAATTGCATTGATTTCATGATTTTGACTGAAAATTTGGTCATATGGGTGACACCATTCCCCTTACAGAATCCTCTCCAACTGGCAATACTTTCAACCACCTTCTATACCATCTGGTGGTTAATGGTGTGTTCCTTATCCCTAAATATATACCTTAGACACTCCCTCGACTCTCCTGGTACCTATCCCAGCATCCCACTTTGTTCCACCCCTCTCACCGTCTTTGGTCTCTGCCTCTACTTCAAGCATCAATCTGAGTTTCCACAAAGATTTCCTCTCTTCTTTCTCCTTCAGCCTCTTCATCTTTTCCCAACTTCTCTCACATCTTCCCCTGTGCCCTTGCCCATCTTGTTCAAGAGATCCATTTCCTGTTTGCTTGACCCCCGTTTACAGGTGTAGTAGTATAGTGGTCATGTTTGTGGACTAGCAATCCAGAGGCCTGGACAAATGATCCAGAGAATGGGTTCAAATCCCACCTTAGCAGCCAGGAAACTTATATTTAGTTAATTAAATAAATCTGGAATAAAAAACTAGTTTCAGTAATGGTGAAACTATTGGATTGTTGTTCTTTGTCTTTACTGGTCTGCTCTATATATGTCTTCAGAGCCACATCAATGTGGTTGACTCTTAGTTGTTGTCTGAAATGGCTGAGCTGGCCACATAGTTGTCCCAAAAGCAGTTAGGGATGGACAATAAATGCTGGCTTTGACAATGATGCCCACATTTTGTGAATGATTAAAAATTTCCACTAAAGTGCTTGCCCCCAACTTCCCTTTCTGGCTTCCATACTAGCCAATATTATAAATCTTTCTCCCATCTCAAAAATAAAACATTCACAGCATCTGGCTTTGCAAACTGCCATTCCATCCCTTTCTGAAGTCCTTGCATATGTTGTCATCTCCCAAATCAATGCTCACTTTACCGACACCATGCTCTCTCCAGTCCAGTTTCTACCTCTGCCATAGCATTAAATATCTCTGTGGCTGCAACCATGTTACATTTCTCCATCTCATCCTCCAGGACTTCTGCAGCCTTTAATATGTTCAACCACAATGCCTTTCCTTTCATGCCAGTTTGGTGGCAATGCCCTGAATTGATTTCACATTTACCCATTTGAAGTAGGCCGCAGATCTTCAGCAATGTCATCTCTTTCCATTACCTCTGGAATCCCATAAGACATAGGAGCAGAATTAGGCCAATCGGCCCATCAAGTCTGCTCCGCCCTTCAATCATGGTTAATTTTTTTTCATCCCCATTCTCCTGCTTTTCCCCATAACCCCTGATCCCCTTATTAATCAAGAACCTATCTATCTCTGTCTTAAAGACACTCAATGACCTGGCCTCCACAGCCTTCTGCGGCAAAGAGTTCCACAGATTCACCACTCTCTGACTGAAGAAATTCCTCCTAGTGTCAAAACTTGAATCCCTTTTCTTCCTCATTTACATGCTGTCCTTTGGTGGTATCATATGTCGACCTCCACACTAAAGCCTGCTTGTTCTCTCCAGGACTTATCTCTAGTCTGTCAGACTGCAATCAATATCCAGCTAGACAACCCACAACTTCCTGCAGTTGAGCCTTGAAAATACTGGAGCCACTGTCTTCTGTCCCTACCACAAACTCCAAACCTTGCCATTGATTTCAACCCCCTTTGCACCCTTGGTCTGGATTTTCACAACCAATGGATCCCTACTCAACCCGAAGGTGAACTTCTGACCCATATCCGTGACAAAACTAGCTTTTTTTCCTCGATTTATTTAATTAACTGAATTTAAGTTTCCCAGCTGCCAAGGTGGGATTTGAACCCATGTCTCTTGATGTGGTGTGAGGTGATTCATTTTGGTAGGACAAATTTAAATGTGGATTACAGGGTCAAAGGTAGGGTTCTGAAGACTGTGGAGGAACAGAGAGATCTTGGGGTCCATATCCACAGATCTCTAAAGGTTGCCAGTCAAGTGGATAGAGCTGTGAAGAAGGCCTATAGTGTGTTAGCTTTTATTAACAGGGGGTTGGAGTTTAAGAGCCGTGGGGCTATGCTGCAACTGTACAGGACCTTGGTGAGACCACATTTGGAATATTGTGTGCAGTTCTGGTCACCTCACTATAAGAAGGATGTGGAAGCGCTGGAAAGAGTGCAGAGGAGATTTACCAGGATGCTGCCTGGTTTGGAGGGTAGGTCATATGAGGAAAGGTTGAGGGAGCTAGGGCTGTTCTCTCTGGAGCGGAGGAGGCTGAGGGGAGACTTAATAGAGGTGTATAAAATGATGAAGGGGATAGATAGAGTGAACGTTCAAAGGCTATTTCCTCGGGTGGATGGAGCTATTACAAGGGGGCATAACTATAGGGTTCGTGGTGGGAGATACAGGACGGATATCAGAGGTAGGTTCTTTATGCAGAGAGTGGTTGGGGTGTGGAATGGACTGCCTGCAGTGATAGTGGAGTCAGACACTTTAGAAACATTTAAGCGGTTATTGGATAGGCACATGGAGCACACCAGGATGATAGGGAGTGGGATAGCTTGATCTTGGTTTCAGATAAAGCTCGGCACAACATCGTGGGCCGAAGGGCCTGTTCTGTGCTGTACTGTTCTATGTTCTATGTTCTATCATTCATCCAGGCCTCTGGATTGCTAGTCCACAATCTTAACCTCTATGCTACCGCACCTGTCAGTGCCTATTAAAAAAAAGCCTACTTTCACCTCCAGAACCTTGCTCATTCCAACTCAGACTCAACCTGTTTGCTGCAATCTCCTCCATATCTTTGCCACCTCTAAACCTGACTGCTGTTCTGTACACTCCTCCTCCATGCATTATACATTTAATCATATTCTGCTGCCTGCATCAAGGATGCACTCAGCCATCAGCCCGGTGTTTCCTGACCTATATTGGCTTGTTCCTTGTCCCTCTGCACCTGAAACATATAATGTTCATCATTATAAATAATAATCTGCATTATATGATTCAATTGAATGTTGTGAAACAAATTCTTACTGAATTTGACATGTCTTAAATGGACCTTAAGCCTTTGAAAAAAATCAAAAAATGCAGCAAGGTACAGATATTGGAACATACCCTGTGTTGAAGTGAAAGGTCGATGCTGCTTCACAGAATTTGCGTGTACACATTATTTATGCTAAATAATTAGTTTACATCTGTCACAAACCAAAGTGGTACTGCTTTAAACAGCAAATAGCTCATTCCTTTAACAGTCTCTGAATGTTGCCCATAATTGATGCAAACACATGTAATTAATAACATTCCTGTAATTCCATCAGATCTTAATTCTTAAAACATGCTAAATAAGATCAGTCGGCTTTTATTCCCTCTTTCAACAAAAATAATCAAGAGAGAAAGACACATTTATATTGTGTGGTAAACCACTGTTAGCTTATTACCTGTATATGAGACATGCCTGGACACATCCCTGCCGGCCCTACCCGAGACTCCTCCCCCCCCGGTCCAGGTATAAAGGCGACTGTTCCCCGCCCTCCTGCCTCAGTCTGGACCAGTTCATCAGCATGGGTGTGCTCCAAGTCTTTTGCGAATAAAAGCCTATTTGTTTTTGCATACAAACTAGTCTTTGCTCGATTGATGGTGCATCATATTGCACCTTCATAATTCACAGAGGTCCGAGAAGTGCTTTGCAGCCAAATTTATGCACAGCAAGCTCCCACGAACAGCAGCGTGACAAAGACTGGATAATCTATTTTTAGTAATATTGGTTGAGGGATGAATGTTGGCCAAGGCACCAGGGGAACCCTCCTGCTTTTCTTTGAATAGTGCCCTGTGATCTTTTGCATGCACACGAGAGGTTGGTTGTGGCCTCAGTTTTAACACCTCATCAGGAAGTTGGTACCTCAGCTCATTCTGTAATGCTGGGCCAGCCTGGATTTTTGTGTTCAAGCTTCTGGAATAGGACTTGACCACGGCACAGGAGCCTAAGTAGTTGACCTTTAACAATATGTGAATGGGACTCCACTTAGTATATTTTTGACAGTCGCTTCGGCCAGAAATGCTTCAAGTAGTTTGTTTCTTTTTGATGCCCTTTCAAGCGTTAACCTTTCCTTTCTTGAACCAGTGCCATGTACTTAATTTCTGATTATGCCAAATGATTTTATACTAAAAGAATGTCAAATCATTGTCACTGTGCTCAATGGTTTCTCTGTTTGGAATCCTGTAAGGCAGACAGGGATATTGCCAGTGAACATATTTTCCACGGTATTTTCCATCCTTTAAAATTTTCCTCAAACAAAAACCAGAATATCTCAGAATGCATTTTGAACAATTTGCAGATGCATGAAACATCTCTGACCAGCCCTCGCTGAAGAAAACAGCCACCCTATTTTTACATTGCTTTGGATATAAAACAGAGATCCTACTGCAGTGCTAAACAGATGAAAATGAGTAAGAATCTTATTTTCCTGTCCTTCAGTTTTCAAACTGCTCAGGCTTGTAGAGCTTTGTGCAGGATCAGTGCCATAAATCCTTGCTTTGTGCCTCTAATGATTCCACTGCCATTTCTGCGCTTGATTTCGTTGAAATTCTGTTTCGCCCAGTTCTATTTCTTGGTGGTGGGCTGTTTTGTACAAATCTGTATTTACAGCAGTCAAGTCAATCCAAAAATTAGCATTGGGCCGATTAAAGAGCCATTGATTGTTTACTTGCAGAGAATGTAACTCCTTCGGGCATAAATTATGCATTCTTGAGGGATGACTCGGAGTTTGGGGTCAGATCTATCTCCCAGGTTTCCAAAGTTCTATGGCCACAACAACAGTGGTGCTGGGGTGGTTACTTTTGTCTCAATTCCTCTTCTCAAAGCAGATCCTGGCACCCCCAGATATCCGATGTTAAAGATGGTAATACTCTTGGCTACAGGAGGCGGTGTTCATAGAATCCCTACAGTGCAGAAGGAGGCCATTCGGCCCATTGAGTCTGCACCGACCACAATCCCACCCAGGCCCTATCCCCGTAATCCCCCATCTTTACCCTGCTAATCCCCTGACACTAGGGTCAATTTACCATGGCCAATCAACCTAACCCGCACATCTTTGGACTGTGGGAGGAAACCGGAGCCCCTGGAGGAAACCTTCACAATACGGGGAGAAAGTGCAAACTCCACACAGCTAGTGACCCAAGGCCCGAATTGAACCTGGGTCCCTGGCATTGTGAGGCAGCAGTACTAACCACTGTGCCACCATGCCGCCCCAGTGTTCTCCATTGCAGTGCGAGTGGGATCGATTGCTATTTGACTGTGGGCTCAATATTGAGTGGGTGGTATCTGAGAATAAGTGGAACTCCTAAGGACATCTCAGAAATAAATACATTATGCAACACAATATTTTTTGCTCACTCCATGCCAGCAATGTTTGAATGTGGATTTTCATCTTGGTTGATAGATCAGGAAGAAGCATCTTCCACCACCTTTACATTGCCTTGGATTTTACAGAGCTGTCTCAGAAGGACAGAATTGAACCTGCACTCACAGTGGCTGCAGATTGACTGTAAGGATGTTGATGAACCAAGGGAGTAAGGGCACAGTCCTGACCTCACTTTGCTTCCCAGCATGTTGGTCCATTGACCACCTATTTGGCGGGATGTCCAAGTTGAAGAAGAAGAAACTCTGGAAGAAGTTCGAAGATATAGCAGGAGAGGTAGATTGTTTTAGTTTGACGCCACCCTCCTGCCAATTTAATCTTCAAGCCTAAGGCCTCTGATTGTTACCCTGCAGGGCAAAACATGAAACATTCATGGCTGATTCCTTGGTACCTTTCACAAGAATGCTTCACAGCCAATGAATCACTTTTTCAAAGCATAATGACTGTTATATTGGTAATCTGGCAGAAGATTTGCATACAGCAAGACTCCGTGAATAGCAACAATTAAGAGCAATTGAAGTGGTATGGTTAGCCTTGATTGAAAAGTAAATGGTGACATTGGCATTGGAAGAACTCTGCAGCTCTTCAGATAGTCCTGTGGAACTTTTTTATTCCTACCTGAGATTGTAGACGAGGCCTCATTTTGATGTCTTATAATCTGATGTAACAGAAATGCCATTAACATTGTTCAGGAGCAGCTCTGGCACAAACTTGCCAGCTGGCATTGCCAAGTGCCAGTGATAGGAGTCAGGAAAGTGATATGGTGTCTGTGCATCAAGCCTTTGAGGGTGCTGCATGTTAGGCCTCAGGCTTCTGGTTGCCATATACTAGGAGCAGAGAATAACATCAGGGCCTGCACTCCCTGGGTTTACACAATCTAGGCTACCTAACTAACTTTCCTTATTCTCTAATACCCAGGTAGACAGCAGTTTCACTGGTATCTGCATTTGCAGTCCTATAGTGACATGTCAGGCACTACTGTGATGATACTGTGCTACTTTGATGTATTTTGTGTTTAAGTGGGCCTGCTTTAAGAGGCAGTGTTTTGTTACAGGTGTTGATTTGTTTGGGTAAACATGCTGCAAGTGCTAAAAATGCAGCATAACAACTGATTTTAGCTAGGGATGTTTTTCCTTGTAGAGGTTAAGGACCTTTTGTTTATTTAAATTCTCCTAGAATTTCAGACTCGGTAAACAGAGTCATGTGATTAATGGGAGGAGCTAAACTTGCAGGGAAGAAATACTGGTTGTTTAATTTTAAAATAAAAGGGAATTGCTGCCTGGGCTGCCAGACGAAAGCACTGTCACTCTGTGTCTCTCTCCAGAGGTGTTCTGAAAGCTCAGAGACTGTTAACCTCAGTCATAAGCCAAATATACTAACTAATTTTAAAGAGGGGTTTTAAGTCTATAAGAGGAATATTGCTTGAACTGGAACTCATAGCGAAAGATCAGCAGTTAAGAATTATATCTTGTCATGTTTATGTATTGTTCAGTTGTTGAAAGTTAAACCAATTCATTTGTTATGTTAAGCTGTGTGTTAAATAAAGTTTGTTTTGATAAAAGATCTCTAGTTTCTCTGTAGAATCATGCCTGGAGTGAAACATCCTGTCCTCACACTAATGCCAAAATAGAAAAACTGTTGGGGTTGAGTCTGGTTTCATAACATACCTTGGGGTTTCTGATCTGGTACCCTAAAACTACTACCTTGAAACTTTTAAATTTTCTTTTTCATTAACTGACTTATTATATGGGAGAAATAGGCCACAGAATGAAAACAACAGAAATGACATGCAAACCAGCACGCTTTGTTACTTCAAAAAAGGATTTTTTGGCCCTCAGTTAACCCTTTCAAGAGACATCAGCAACAATTTGTGGGCTATAAAGGTATCAATTAGAAAATTCACACAAGCAATGTCAACTGGTTTCATTCATTCTTTAAAGTAGTGACTTGTGTTGGAATTCAGGTGCAATCTCCCTACTGGCCTTCACCCAAACCATCTTTGTTCCTGTGAGCTCAGACTGTGGCAGTAAGGCTACTGTTTACTCTTGAGGTGGGTTCACAATGCCGCGGAAGGTATTGGGGAGGGGGTCTGTTGATCTTGTCCTCAGCTGTCCAAAGGGTACACTTTGAGCAGGAGTGACTGAACAGTGAACAGGAACCTGATTTATTTTCCCATCACTACTGCGGGAGTGGCTATAATCAATGGTGCCATCTTTACTTCAAATCTAAGTAAAATGGAATAACACCACTCAGAACCACTACTGTCTGTGATTCGCACAGGGACATGAATTACCAACTGAACCACTAGATCCACAACATGATGAATGTTTCTTGGCCTTTGTACTCCAGTCACTCTTTGACAATTCCTATAGTCATTACCTATAATGCCTCCTGCTTTGGTTTGATCCAACTTGCTCATTTGAAGCAGTTTGGAGCCCACATTCCAGATATCAGCATAGCACCTGGTTGCTTTGGTAAACAATGCACACCAGTTCCTAGAAATGCAAGATCACAATCAATTATGGTCTGACCATTTTTAATGTTAAAATTAGGCGCTTTATAACATTCCAAACTTACTGTTGGCAGAAGGAGATGATAAAGGAACATGTAGAGAAAAGAAAGACAAGCCTAGAAGAGCTGTAAATAGCAACAACAGAACCATTAGCAATGCCTGAAATGGGAGTAGTGGTTAAGATCTAAAATTGCTGTACTCAACTGTTGATTGCAAATTTTCAACATGCGCAGTATTTTGCTTTGTGTTGTGTACCAGTGGGTTGAGCATTACTGAAAGAACTGTGGAAAGTGATTTCATATTCATGCACTGAACTACACTGGAAAAAATGTTTCAGACTCATTTAACTCCAGTCTTGCTATGCTCATCATATCCCGATTGTATTTCTGAATGACTCATTAAATGTCACGGAGTTGCCTTCAAGGTGAATAGATTATTGCAAGTCTTAAGAAATTATCACACCCATCCTTTTTGTAGTTCAATCATTAAACCTCTGTCAAGCCCTTCGTGACTATCTGTCATCGATCGTACTTTTTCTGAGCTGCTTGTGAAATTTTGCGTGACCAACCCACACCAGTAGTCACAACTTTTGAAGGAAGTCACACAAATGAAGTTGTGTGCTCAACTATATCTTTGATTTTGTTTATTAGTGTCATCAGAGAGATGTTCACGCTACTGATACATCAACGTGTGTACTAAGGTGCACACTTTATACTGCATACTTTAAAGATATTCATTTTCAATTTTAAAAAAAAATTCATTCATGGGACATGGGTGTCACTGGCTAGGCCAGCATTTATTGCCCGTCCCTAATTGTCCTTGAACTGAGTGGCTTGTTTGGCCATTTCAGAGGGCAGTTGAGAATCAACCCATTGCTGTGGCTCTGGAGTCAGATGTACGCCAGACCGGGTAAGGATGGCAGATTTCCTTCCCTAAAGGACATTAGTGGACCAGATGGGTTTTTCCGACAATCGACAATAGTTTCATGATCATCTATAGATTCTTAATTCCAGATATTTTTTATTGAATTCAAATTCCACCATCTGCCGTGGCGGGATTCGAACTTATGTTCCCCAGACCATTATCTGAATTTCTGGATTAATAGTCTAGCGATAATACCACTGGGCCATTGCCTTCCCTTGATGAATAGATCATTGATAGATAATGATAGATTTTTTTAATGGAGTTTACAATCAGATGTGCTTGGATGTGTGATTATGCCATTGATTTATGTGGGCTCTGTCCAAAGGCAGGTCCTTTCCTCATTGTCTGCTGATGCTTCACCCTGAGCTATTTTTACAGTTTCTTTTCAGTGGTGGTTTGTCATCACCTTCCACATGATTGGGTCGGGTGAGGAGACGGGTCCCAAATCTACCTCAGCCTGAACGGAAATTGAACCAATGCCGTTGATATTCTGAACCACACATTAGCTTTCTAAGTTAACCGGCTTGCTGGTATTGTTCAATATCCTCATCACTTCGTATCAACCACACCCCAGCTATATTAATCAGACTACTTGCCTAAAAGCATTTTTATTGGGACAAGATAGACCATGTGAGGAGGGATTAAGTGGCTCCCCTCTTTAGCCTTTTATTTGACTGGAACAATTATTTAGAAAAGATATACTTTCCAATTCACTGAGTATTTAACTGTTTACACACCATGATCATAAAAGAGCCAATAGAATAGGTTTTTTAAGTTTAACAGTTTAATAAGCTTTATTAAACTGAAACGAATCTAATTAAAATAATAAAATATACACCAACTTTCACATACACTTGAAGTTCACACATACACAAATACAGATTACATAATGTGGAGTGATAGGTTGACCAAATTAGAATCCATAAAAAAAGATAAGAATGTGCAGTCTGTAGTTTGGTGACTTGGCTGTCTTCAAGCTGAATTTGATGCTTCTGATTTAAAGATATGAATGACTGCGTTGGTTGTTCTTCAGGGGACTATAGTGCTGGTTTGGATTCTTTTAAGAAATTTCTGTCTGCAGCAAAGAATGCCTGGATGATCAGCAGCAGCCAACAGGCCTTGCGGCTTACCAGGTCTGTTGGAGGGAAAAAGGAGGTGGGAGAGAATTATGTCTTCTCCCTAAACTGCTTGTTCTCAGCTCTGCTGAGAAAATATGCTTAAAACATACAAAAGGTTAGCTTGTCATGTGTCCTTCCTTCTGCAATTCCCAAAGGGATTTAAAAAAAGAGTACTACAAAGGCTTATTATTTCATGTCTGGAAGCTAACCTAGCCAAGGTCCCATTGTCAAAGTGATTATTCATAATGACCCATCTCCAACAGTTGAATACCTCGAGTGATTGCCATAGATATTTTGCTAATGAGATGGGAAATGTGAGTCTTCCACACTCCTCTGAAGTTAATATCTTTGGATTTTGCAGACAGACCAACTTCATTCCAATGAATTGGAATGTGAAATATATAGTAATGTACATTGGGGTTAGCCGTCTTGAGTTGTGAGTTCAAATCACTTTAGTCTCTTTCATATTGAAATTATGGAAATTCAGATTTCCAACCAGTGGACCAAAAATCATTATTTGGCATAAAGCACGTCTTCATGATTCATGACAATACATTTTCAATTTATTTGTCACTCAACCCTGTAAAAATTGGTCAATATATTTCCAAATGTTATTTGTAACTTTCCATAAAGCACAATGTTCATCCCTCATTCATTCTGAATAACGACAGGTTGTCAGATGGTTGCTATCAAAATCTGTAACTTCTCTTTCCAAAGTTCACATTTCTCAATATCTTGACTGGGTGTTAATTGAGACGCCACTTTCATGAGCTGCTACATACCAGCTATCCAACTCCAGGCTGCGTTAACAGGGTAAGAAGCACATAACACAATATCAATCGTTAGGTGGAGGATATTGTGCAGCGACTTGTTGGCTGATAGTCATTGGAAAAACTTGGTTGGTGGATCAGTCTTTCTATTCCAAGGTGATTCATTCACCAATCGCATTGATTTTTCAGTATTGCAGAGAAATAAAATAGGAGGAATCCTGTGGTAGTTTGATGCTGCTGCCCTGATCAGGCTCATGACACAGCATCATTACCAATGCATGCTTTCATTCAAAATATATATTTTCTGCTTGATTGAGATAATTCCCTCATTTGAGGAAAATTGCACAAAATTGATTTGGGTTTTTAATCTGTCATGTTTATTTGTATGTTGAAGTGTTCTGTTTTGGAATATTTTAAAGAATAATTGGTATTATGTAACAGTTCTTTTACAATTATGCAGTGCCTTTTTCCTCTTATGGTTACCTAGCATTAAGAGCCTACGTGCATTGCCCGTCACTGCCTGTTCATGCTCAGTTACCTAGCAGCACTTATTTCATTCTTTTAACTACCGAGCCTCACAGGAAGCTTGTTGCACTAAGATCTGGTGAATAACAGTTAAAAGTGGTATCTGATCCAGAGGGCTGACGGTGCTGCTCCACGTAGGTACGGGCCATCTTGTGGCATCTTCCTTGAAATGGGGCACATGGCACCTGACTTTTAAAAAGAAAACTGCCACAGACCCACTGAGCACTTCCAATCAAATCTGGACAATTTAATTCAGAGTGGCAATGAGCTGATGCGAAGAGTTGTTTTTAAATATTTTAAGACAGAAGCTGAAATTTGTATTGGAAGCGTAATCCAAATAAGATTTTTCTGATTCCTTGCAGCTCATCAGCGATGGCAGTGTGGTGTACGCAGAGGCCCTCTGGGACCATGTCACTATGGATGACCAGGAACTGGGCTTCAAAGCTGGTGATGTCATTGAAGTAGTGGATGCTACCAACAAAGAGTGGTGGTGGGGGAGAATCGCAGACAGTGAAGGCTGGTTTCCTGCTAGTTTTGTGCGGGTGAGGACCATTCCATGTAGGAAGTAACTGGATGGCAGGGGCAAGGGGAGGCCTGGAGTGGCGGGGTTGGTAACAGTGCACAAACTATAAAATTGAGCAGTTCTGCTGGCATCGCAAACTGAGAGTGAAGCACAAGCAGCCCATGACTGCCAAGTGGACTGCAATGCTGAATCTCTGCCTCGATTATGTTCCTTAACTACATTGAATAGTCCAACACTTAATTCCATTTTCTTAACAATATAGTTAGTACAATGCAAATTAAACTGGAATAAGTGAAACCCTAATGGACACGGTATTGCACAATTGTTGCTAGTGCAAAAAGTTGGTTAAAAAGTTAATCATTGAGAAAATATCAGTAATCTTTTGAGTAGGCAGACATTTAGTATAAACACAAAATAAAAAAGGGTAAATTCACTGATGCTGCATTCTGACAGGGAATGTGAATCAGTATTATTGCTCTGTCCAAATCGAGTGGAGTTCTCTATTCAGTTCAGTGAATTTACCATTAAATGCCATTTCTTGAAATGTTGCCAAATGTACAATAGGTTTCAGCTTTACTCAGTACCTGATATTAACACACAAGTCTTCAATGAGTGACCCTCAACAGCACTTTGTGTAATTTCTGGTGTTGAAGAAGACCAGATTAATCTGAAATTCCAATGTGTCATAAATTGACAGGAGTACATTAATATTGCTGTTTTCTATGCTTTAAACGTGCTGGTTACAGTGAGCAGACATTTTGTTAAACACTCTACCCAATACGAGATCATGAATGTAAGCGTTTTGCTCAGTGGTCCTTGCAATTCATGCCCATTAAGTCAAACATCATTCTATTGTTTGAAAAATAGAATCTAATTATCCAGTAATTTGAACTAAGAAGTTTCAGTCAAATTATACAGGTGTTAGATTTTAGCCATGATTTTAATTTGAATTTAGCAACCTCTGATTACGATTTGAACTGTATTTGCTCGAGCGATTTCCCAGGAACAGGGCATTGTGATGTCACATGGAAACTGCTTCACACGAATCACAGGAAAAACACAGATGACTGGAAGGTCCCGAGTACAAATTCATAAATGGTTTCAAGTAACTAGGTAAATGACAACTTTGATGATGGTTTACAGTGAGGATGGCTGGCAGAGTTATTCTCTCCTTCAGGTTGTTGCTAATTGATGGTCATCATACAAGAAATGGAAATGGAACTTAGATTCACAGAGCATCCTTATATGTAGGAAAAGCAGCGCCTTGCTGAGGCACATGGTTACAAAAAGGAGGCTGCGCCAAAGAAATCAATGTTAGGAAAGATGGTCAAAGAGGTGGGTTTTAAAAAGGGATCTTAAAAACGGAGAAGCAGTATAAAGATTTAAGGAGGGAATTTTAGCAAATAATCTAGTTGGCTGAAAGAATATCTGCAATGGTGGGGTGAAGGGAAAGTGACTGGTGTACAAGAGGCTCGACAAACTCAGGACTGGGAGCTGAAGGAAGTTTTAAGAGGTGATGAAATGACTAAGGCCAGCATTCTGGGGCAACCCTCCATCACCCACACACAAACATTTCAGATCTTGCTATGAACACAGCTCCAGCTGGAAAGACTGTAAATTAGATATAAAATTACCTTTCCTTTTTGCTCCTAAAGTTGTGGGTCAACCAGGATGAACCCATGGAAGAATATCCGCTCAAGGTCGAGGATGGAAAACCCGATGATGCCAACAGTGCCAACCGCCGCCTTGCTACAGGTCAATCAAAGAAAGACCAGATGCGGACCAATGTCATCAGTGAGATCATGAGCACAGAGAATGATTATATCAAACATTTAAAAGATATCTGTGAGGTAAGGGTTGCGATAGCACATTACAAATGTACCATTCATTTGCGGGCTTCAGAGAAAATGGTTTCTGCTCAAGTACCAGTCATTTTATATTTCCCATTACAAAGCATAATATTAGGAATATGGAAATACTGCTTCATAGATTTTCAGGTTCCAGATTCTTCAGAGGGGTCGGCATAATTTCAGCCTCATCCTACATTAAGTCTAAACTCTTAATCTAAGAGACTGGCAGTCTGGCCAATGCACATAGCATTTTCAGTGAGCAAATACTGATTGCCTGAGGTTGGAGGCTTTGGAATGTCCTTCACCAACCTGTGCAAAACCAGACGTGGATGAGACTGATACCAATATCGCATAAAAGAGGAGCAAAGTTTTTCTTTGTGTGCTGACATTCATCATTCTGGATGTGCACACACGTGAGAAGCGCAAGTTAAGAAAAAAAGTAGTTTTTTTTGGGTGAAGCTTCTTAGAAACAGTGTTGCTTCAATATTAATTACATAGGAAACCGGTTAAAAAATATTTTCATAGCCTGGATGTTGTACCCTTTTATTTGGACACTTTAGCTTTGAGAATTGAATAAAAGATTTTCATTCTGAACTGAGGATAATTGGGTATTTTGTTCAGTTGCAGGTAAAGTCCTTAAACAATCTTTAAAGTTCATATCTGACCTTGATATAAGTCTCCCCAACCCCATGTTTGTATAAGTTTATCATCTTGAGTTGATCCAGAAAACAATTTCTTTCCTCAGCTGACTGAGATGAGGTGAGGAGAAATTTCTTCACTCAAAGGGTTATGAACCTTTGGGATTCTTTACTGCAGAGGATTTTTTTTATTATTATTAATTCTTGGGACATGGGCATTGCTGGCTGGCCAGCATTTATTGCCCATCTCTAGTTGCCCTTGGAGTGCAGTTGAGAGTCAACCACATTGCTGTGGCACTGGAGTCAAATAGGCCACACCAGGTAAGGACGGCAGATTTCCTTCCTTAAAGGTTCTTTAGTGAACCAGGTGGGTTTTTCCGACCATCAACAATGGTTTCAGGATCATCAGCAGATTCTTAATTCCAGATATTTTTTATTGAATTCAAATTCCATCATCTGCCATGGTGGGATTCAAACCTAGGTCCCCAGAACATTAGCTGAGTTTCTGGATTAATAGTCGAGCAATAATACCACTAGGCCATCGCCTCCCTCCTAAAGGATTGTGGATGCTCCACGGTTGAATACATCTGAGGCTGGGATAGAAAGATCTTTGGTTTCTCAGGAAATTAAACGGTATGGGGAGTGGATGGAAAAATTGAGTGAAAATCCAAAATCAGCCATAACCATATTGAAGGACAAAGCAAGTTCAGTGGGCCATATAGTCTCTTCCTGTCCCTATTTCTTGTGTTCCTTTTTCCGGGTGTCGTTTCCCTCCTTTTAAGGCATGTGTTCCAAGTGGTCCTGTTATCTCTGATATCTTGCCCAATTGGCCATTGCTCATATTGACCAGGATGAACCTATGTCCAACTATTCTGTGGAATGACTTGTTTCAGTATCAGGGGAAGAACTTTAATAGTACAATATTAACTGGCATGGATGGCTCTACAAATTTAAGGTGGCCATGAACTTGGGGCTGAGCACTATATTGTGGCTGGAACAAATATGAGGGAGTTATCCATTAAGCTGTAAGTGCAGGACTCATTCTGCCACACCTCACCCTGGGATTTTCTTTGTTCGACAGGGTTATGTTAAGCAGTGCCGAAAAAGAACAGACATGTTCACAGAGGAGCAGTTACGCACCATCTTTGGAAACATTGAAGACATTTACAAATTCCAGAAGAAATTCCAGAAAGGTCTGGAGAAGAAGTTCAACAAAGATCAGCCCCATCTGAGTGAGATCGGTTCCTGCTTTCTTGAATATGTGAGCAGTTTTGGCCATTCTTCTAATTGCAGATGACATTTGTGATTTGCTTTTGTAAATTTGATTGATTAATAACCATTTCACCATAAGTGTTTGAATCAGAGGCACTGAGATATTGCAACAATTCAAGAAACAACTTGCATTTACACAGTGCCTTTTGCGGCCTTACAACAGTTTCGTAGGCAATGACGTTCTTTTGAATGGAGCAATAACAACTTCCATTTGGATAGCACCTTTAATATAGTAAAATGCCTCAAGGTACTTCATTAAAGTTTGCTACTGAGCCACGTATATTTGAACAGGTAGCCAAAAATTTGGCCAAGGAGATGGCTGTTAGTGAGAATCTTGAAGGAGGAGCGAGGGAAGTAGAGAGACAGAGATCTGTGGTTGGGGTGGGGAGGTAGGTTCCAGAGCAGGGAACGGAAGGCATGGCCAACTGCTGCGAAGGGGAGAAAATCAGGGATGCACAACTGGAGGCATGTTGGCTGGAATTTTCCAGCGCCTCCCCCAAGCGATGGGCTGACCAGCCATTGAAATCTCTGTTCACGTTGGCGACACCAGAATACCCCGCTGGCGTGAAAGGCTGGAAAATTCTGGCCGTAGATGTTGGTAGGACTGATGAAGAATGGGTGGATTTAAAAATAAGAATGGGAATTTTCAAATTGAGGTGTTGCCATTGCCAGTCAGTGAGCATTGACCTAATGGGTGACTAGGACTTGGGGCAAGTTAGATAAATAAGGCAGCAAAGTTTTGGATGGCCTCAAGTTGACAGAGAGTCAACTTGAGGCCATCCAAAAAAGTATCATAATTGTCGACTCTAGTAGTAATAAAGGCAAGGATGAGGCTTTCAGGAGCAACTGAGCTGAAATGGATGCAGATCCGGGCAATGTTGCTGAATTAAAAATCTGCACTTTTGGTGATGGAGAGAGTATGTTCAACTCAAAGGCAGAAACAGAAGCTAAGGAGAGCGATAGTGGTGGGTGGGCAACAGATATTTTGGTATCCTTAAAACTGTTTCAATAAAGGACACACGGTAGCCAATTTGCACTGCCAACAGCAATAAAGTGAATGGCCAGATGTTGGCCTGAGTCTTCTGAGCAGCGGCAATGCTGGGTGTGAAGTTTCACCCGACCCAACGCTTCTGCATATTTCCTCCAGGATGTCACCTGTCAAAGAATTGCACTGCACAGCATTCCCGATGGAACTCCATTGGAGCGGAGTAGCCTCGAAGGAGAAATGACATCCCCCACCCCCTCTTTTAGAGCACTGGCTGCCGTATTCTGCCTTTGAGTGTACATTAGTGAATGGGTGAGTGGATTAATGAGTGGATGGATGAGTGGGTAGGTGAGTAAGATGGAGAGGTGGTGAGTAGGTAGTTGAGTGGTAGCTGGGTCAGATCTGGGTAGTAGTCAGATGATCAGGGTGGGGAGGGTAGTCAGGTCAGGAGGTGGTCGGGGCAATCAGGGGTTGGGTCAGGGAGGGAGGGATATTTGAGCCAACATGGAGCAGTGGTCGGGGGGATGTTTAGAATGTGATCGGGAGTGGGGGGTGTAGTCCAGTCTGGGGAGGGGTATTTGCTTGGGTGGGAGGGGCATAGTTTGGTAGACAGAACTGTCAGGTGGCCGGGGGTTAGTCAGATAGCTGAGGGTTAGTCAGATTGGATTTGGAGGATAGTTAGGTTGAGGGGGGCGGGAGGAGTGCGGTCTGGTCAGTGTGTCGCCAGCTGGTCTGAGTTGTGTTTAGGTGGTTAGTAGTAGTCAGTTTGAGGGGGTATCCTCGGGCTTGGGGGATGGTTGGGTTGGGAGTGTAGTCAGGTTGACAGAGCACCATTCACTCTATGAGATTGTGTAAACATGTTGTGCGTTCATTTATTTAGACTAGTGTTAGGAAAAATTTCCTAAATTGGGAGTTCAGGCACTGCAGGTCCTGGGAGGCCTTCGGACTAACGTATATGCACCAGCTGGGGATGGGTCACACATGTGTGATTGGCATCTTTCATGTCTTCGTGTTGGGAACTGGCCCTGCGCACATGTGCAGAAGGAAGAAAAGAGAAAAGAAGTAAAACAGCATGAAACTGAAGATCAGGTGACCTGAAGCAGGGTGCAGTTCGAGAAACAATGTCCTGGAGAACAGGATATAGTGAGGAGGACAGGGAGTGGTTCTCAACACTTAAGGCCCTAAACCAGACAGGGTCAAAGACAGTGATTGATCTCATTGAGTCAAGGTAAACAATAGGAGCAGCGAAAAAGAATTAGAGAGACAGCTGCAGGGAGTAGATTTGAAGCAAAATGAGCTCAAGAGAAGTCCTAAAGGTCTGAAAGAGCAGCCAAAGGTTGGTGACTCTGTACTTTAAGCCGTAAGGGCAAAGATACCATTTTTGGAGCAGTGGTGTTCTGCTTGGCACAGCCAAAGATCTGAAAGCGTGCTTGGAAGGTGAAGTGTCAATGTACGTGAAGACCAAAAGGAAAGGAACCATTTACATGGATGATCTGGAGGAGGGGACTGAGTGTAGGGTATCAAAGTTTGCTGATGACATGAAGATGAGTGGAGGACGCGGAAAGTCTGCAGAGAGATTTGGATAGGCTGAGCGAGTGAGCGAGGATCTGGCAGATGGAGTATAACGTTGGCAAATGTGAGGTTATCCACTTTGGAAGAAATAATAGTAAATTGGAATATTATTTAAATGGAGAAAAATTACATCATTGCTACTGTGCAGAGGGACCTGGGGGTCCTTGTGCACGAATCGCAAAAACTCAGTCTGCAGGTGCAGCAGGTAATCAAGAAGGCGAATGGAATGTTGTCCTTTATCGCGAGGGGGATAGAATATAAAAGCAGGGAGGTCTTGCTGCAACTGTACAAGGCACTGGTGAGGCCGCAACTGGAGTACTGTGTGCAGTTTTGGTCCCCTTATTTGTGAAAGGATATATTGGCCTTGGAGGGAGTGCAGAGAAGGTTCACCAGGTTGACACCGGAGATGAGGGGTGTAGCTTATGAGGAGAGATTGAACAGATTGGGTCTGTATTCGTTGGAGTTTAGAAGGCTGAGGGGTGATCTTATAGAGACATATAAGATAATGAAGGGGCTGGATAGGGTAGAGGTAGAGAGATTCTTTCCACTTAGAAGGGAAACCAGAACTAGAGGGCACAGCCTCAAAATAAGTGGGGGCCGGTTCAGAACAGAGTTGAGGGGGAACTTCTTCTCTCAGAGGGTAGTGAATCTCTGGAATTCTCTGCCCATTGAAGTGGTGGAGGCTACCTCGTTGAATATGTTTAAATCACGGGTAGATAGATTTCTGATCGATAAGGGAATTAAGGGATATGGGGAGCAGGCAGGTAAGTGGGACTGATTCGCTTCAGATCAGCCATGATCTTGTTGAATGGCGGGGCAGGCTCGAGGGGCTAGATGGCCTGCTCCTGCTCCTACTTCTTATGTTCTTATGACAAGATTGAAACCATAGAGGGGAACCTTCTGGAAGCCATCTGAGTGGGAACAATGTTTGAAGAGAATTCTAAAGAAAGTTCTTCAAATGTGGAGATTCGAAACCCTTGTGAGAAAGACTGAGCTGCAATGACACTGGTTGGCTCAGATTGTGACAAGCACCTGGGTGGGTTGTTGAAAAATCCATCAAATCTGCTTTGGTCACATCTGTCAGTTACATTGGAGTGTGGTATGCCTGACCACAGTTTGTAAGTGAATTCACATGTGCTGCACACTTACTCTGAATGTTAGAGTATAAGACACATGATTAATTACTTTACCTTTCCAAATTTGTATGTGTTTGTAAAGTTCTCGCTGAGGTGAAGGAATAGTGGATATTTGAATAATTTCCTTGTGTTTGAATTGAAATCTTGCCAACCATTTTGTCTGGTGTAATATAGTTCATTTTTCTTGTTCAATAAATGTTTTATTCTTTGTGTTAAAAGTTAATCTGCAAATTCCTATGAATTTGTTCAGTAACTTACCGTCATGGTTTATTAAAAATAAATAAAATCTATCAAGCTAGGTTTTGCTCTGGGATCTGGCTTGTCCAGTGGTAGCATCAGTTGGAATTGTAACACTGGGCATCTAAGAACAGCTAAATATACCAGGGCTAAAGACATCAGAGGCAGGATCGTGCACTGCATTCTGTTTATGGGCCAAAGTGAAACTGAGACTGGGTCAAAAGATGCTGCTATTTGTTAAAGGCACATTACAACAGCAACAGCAATCCCAACACATTTGCAGGACCCCAAATCCAGTATTATCAATGTCTTCACACGTGTGGGACTGTTATTTTACACCTCACACTCCTGAGATCATTGATGGATTCAACAGTGTTTCCCCTCACTTACCAAGTGGTATTTAAAACAAAAAAATATCCTTTTTAGCTATTTAAATGTAAGGAGAGAAAATAAGGATAATGTAATTTGAATGTGATTGAGTTATTTTCATGAGAAAAATAAAATCGAAGATGTATGGTGCAAAAAGCAATGGTACCTTCCTGGAGTATGTCATGACATAAAAGAGCTGGTATCTTATATATGACAGTAACAAACAACTTTGACCTCAAGATTTGAATATCGTGGGTGGAAATTTATGTCGCCAAAGTCAGTTGAATGACTCACCGCATTTTACAACCTTGTTCCTGCTGTGATAGGGCTGTAAAATTCCACCCCATGGTGATTACAGGTTATGTCATGATGTTTCCTATTTATGATGTGGAGATGCTGGCGTTGGACTGGGATAAGTACAGTAAGAAGTCTCACAACATTAGGTTAAATTCCAACAGGTTTATTTGACAGCACTAGCTTTCGGAGCCTCAAGCTCCTTCTTCAGGTGAGTGAGGACTTGTGTTCACAAACAGGGCATATAAAGACACAAACTCAATTTACAAGATAATGGTTGGAATGCGCGTCTTTACAAGTAATCAAGTCTTTAAAGGTACAGACAATGTGAGTGGAGAGAGGGTTAAGCACAGGTTAAAGAGATGTGTATTGTCTCCTGCCAGGACAGGTTGTGAGATTTTGCAAGCCCAGGCAAGTCGTGGGGGTTACAGATAGTGTGACATGAACCCAAGATCCCGGTTGAGGCCATCCTCATGTGTGCGGAACTTGACTATCAGTTTCTGCTCAGCGATTCTGCGTTGTCGTGTGTTGTGAAGACCGCCTTGGAGAATGCTTACCCGAAGATCAGAGGCTGAATGCCCGTGACTGCTGAAGTGTTCCCCGACTGGAAGGGAACACTCCTGCCTTGTTGAGCGGTGTTCATTCATTCGTTGTCGTAGCGTCTGCATGGTTTCCCCAATGTACCATGCCTCGGGACATCCTTTCCTGCAGCGTATCAGGTAGACAACGTTGGCCGAGTCGCAAGAGTATGTACTGTGTACCTGATGGATGATGTTCTCACTTGAGATGATGGCATCCGTGTCGATGATCTGGCACGTCTTGCAGAGGTTGTGTGGTGTCGGGGTCACTGTTCTCCTGAAGACTGGGTAGTTTGATGCAGACAATGGTCTGTTTGAGGTTGTGCGGTTGTTTGAAGGCAAGAAGTGGGGGTGTGGGGATGGCCTGGCCGAGATGTTCGTCTTCATCAATGACATGTTGAAGGCTCCGGAGAAGACGTCGTCGCCTCTCCGCTCCGGGGAAGTACTGGACGACGAAGGATACTCTGTCCGCCGTGTCCCGTGTTTGTCTTCTGAGGAGGTCAGTGCAGTTTTGTGGCCCATCAGAACTGTTGATCGATGAGTCGAACGCCATATCCTGTTCTTATGAGGGCATCTTTCAGCGTCTGGAGGTGTCTGTTGCGATCCTCCTCATCTGAGCAGATCCTGTGTATACGGAGGGCTTGTCCGTAGGGAATGGCTTCTTTAACGTGTTTAGGGTGGAAGCTGGAGAAGTGGAGCATCGTGAGGTTATCCGTGGGCTTGCAGTAAAGTGAAGTGCTGAGGTGACCGTCCTTGATGGAGATGCCTGTGTCCAAGAATGCAACTGATTCCGGAGAGTAGTCCATGGTGAATCTGATGGTGGCATGGAACTTGTTGATGTTATTATATTGAGGTGCGAATTTGGTCCCCATGGCTGTTCCGTGTGTCTGGTGTGTCCAATATGCCAACATCTTTATGCACAGGTTCGAACAAGACCTCTTCACTGCACAGGATCTTCAACCGATGCTATACACTAGATACATCGATGGCATTTTTTTCCTTTGGACTCATGGCGAACAATCATTGAAACAACTATATGATGACATCAACAAGTTCCATGCCACCCTCAGACTCACCATGGACTACTCTCCGGAATCAGTTGCATTCTTGGACACAACCTTCAGGAGAACAGTGACCACGACATCACACAATCCTGCCACAGCAACCTCTGCAAGACGTGCCGGATCATCGACACGGATGCCATCATCTCACGTGAGAACAACATCCACCAGGTACACGGTACATACTCTTGCAACTCGGCCAACGTTGTCTACCTGATACGCTGCAGGAAAGGATGTCCCGAGGCATGGTACATTGGGGAGACCATGCAGACGCTACGACAATGAATGATTGAGCACCGCTCAACAATCACCAGGCAGAAGTGTTCCCTTCCAGTCGGGGAATACTTCAGCAGTCACGGGCATTCAGCCTCTGATCTTCAGGTAAGCATTCACGACACACGACAATGCATAATCGCTGAGCAGAGACTGATAGCCAAGTTCCGCACACATGAGGACGGCCTCAACTGGGATCTTGGGTTCATGTCACACTATCTGTAACCCCCACGACTTGTCTGGGCTGGCAAAATCTCACTAACTGTCCTGTCTGGAGACAATACACATCTCTTTAACCTGTGCTTAACCCTCTCTCCACTAACATTGTCTGTACCTTTAAGACTTGATTACCTGTAAAGACTCACATTCCAACCATTATTTTGTAAATTGCGTTTGTGTCTTTATATGTCCTGTTTGTGAACACAAGTCGTCACTCACCTGAAGATGGAGCCTGAGGCTCCGAAAGCTAGTGCTGCCTAATAAACCTGTTGGACTTTAACCTGGTGTTGTGAGACTTCTTACTGTTTCCTATTTACCCAGTAGTGCTGTAATAATTATTACATAAGAAATAGGAGCAGAAATAGGCTATTAGGCCCTTCGCGTCTGCTGTGCCACTCAGTAAGATCATGGCTGAGACTGACCATTTATCTCCGCTACACATTCCTTCCCACACTATCTCCATATTCCCTGGTTTCCATAGTATCAAAAACTTTATTGATCTCTGAATTGAATATAATTCATGACTGAGCATTCACAACTTCCTGTGGTAGTGAATTAGAGTGTGAGCTATAAGGGCTTTGGCTCACAGGGCTTAGGCTGAAAGGGCGAGGCAAGGAAAGTTATTTTTATCCAAACCTATATAGGATAAGGGTAACTATGAGTGATAGGCCAGTTCGGTGCTTCCGGTGTGGGATGTGGGAGTTCCTGGAAACACCTAGCCTCCCAGAGGTTCACATTTGTGCCAGGTGCGTGGAACTGCAGCTCCTGAGGGACCGCGTCACGGAACTGGAGCTGCAGATTGCTGACCTTGGTCTAGTCAGGGAGAATGAGAGAATAATTGACATGAGTTATAGGCAACTAGTTACACCGGGGCATCGGGAGGAAGGTCACAGTTAGGAGGAGTAAAGGTCAGAAGGGTAACGTACCAGAGAGTATTCCAGTGGCTGTCTCTCATAATAGGAAGGGCTCGGCGACAGGTGTGAGAGGGGAGGGGAGTGAGCAATTAGAGGAGGGGTCACCTGTGGTTGTCCCACTCCAAAACAAGTATATTGTTTTGGATAGTGTGGGGGAGGATGACTCTCCAGGGCAAGCCACAGTGACCAGGTCACTGGCACACAGTTAGGCTCTGTGGCCCGGAAAGGAAAGAGAGGGGTTAGGAGAGCAATAGTGGTGGGGGATGCGTCGGTTAGAGGCACAGACAGGCGATTCTGTGGGTGCGAACGGGACTCCAGGATGGTAGTCTGCCTACCTGGTGCTGGGGTCATAAATGTCTCCGAGCGGATAGGAGGCATATTAAAAGGGGAAGATAAAGAAACGGATGTCATTGTACACATTGGTGCAAATGACGTAGATAGGAAGAGCAGGGGGATCCTACGAGAGCAATTCAGGGAGTTGGGAAATAGGCTAAAAAGTAGGGCCTCCAGGGTGGCCATCTCTGGGCTGCTCCCAATGCCTCGTGCCAGTGAGGCTAAGAATAGGGAGTTAGTACAATTGAATGCTTGGCTAAAGGACTGGTCCAGGAGGGAGGGCTTCATTTTCCTAGATCAATGGGAAGTTTTCAGGAGAGGATGGCACCTGTACAAGAAGGAAGGGTCACAACTAAGTTGGAAGGGCACGAATATCCTGGCTGGGGGTTTTGCTAGTGCAGTTCGGGGGGGTTTAAACTAGTATGGCAGGGGGGTGGGGATCAAAATATTAGGTCTACAAGTGTAGAGGCTGGGGACGAGCTTGGGGCTGGGACAAGGCTGGCAAAGAAGAAGAGCACTCTGGGGGAGGATGACCTCACTGGGCCTGGAGGTCTGGAGTGCTTATACTTCAATGCAAGGAGCGTAGCAGGTAAGACAGACGAACTTAGGGCCTTAATGCTCACGAGGAATTTGGATGTGGTTGCGGTGACGGAGACTTGGTTGAAAGAGGGACAGGACTGGCAGCTGAATATTCCGGGGTACAAGTGTTTTAGGCGAGACAGAGGAGGGGCCAAAAGAGGTGGGGGAGTAGCAGTATTAGTTGGAGAGCATATTACAGCGGTGCAGAGGGAGGACAATTCAGAGGGGTGGTGTAACGAGTCACTCTGGGTGGAGCTTAGAAACAGGAAGGGCGCAGTCACTATGTTGGGGGTGTACTACAGGCCCCCCAACAGCCCAAGGGAAGTGGAAGAACGGATATGTCAGGAGATACTGGATAGGTGCAGGAAAAATAGGGTTGTTGTAGTGGGAGACTTCAATTTCCCTGGTATAGACTGGAAATCGCTGAGAGCAGGGACTCTGAATGGGGAGGAATTTGTAAAATGCGTACAGGAGGGTTCTTTGGAACAATATGTAGATAGCCTGACTAGAGAGGGGGCTATACTGGACCTGGTACTGGGGAATGAGCCCGGTCAGGTCTTCAAAGTTTCGGTAGGGGAACATGTGGCAAATAGTGACCACAATTCTGTTAGCTTTAGGATAGTGATGGAAAAGGATGAGTGGTGTCCCAAGGGTAAGGTGTTGGATTGGGGGAAGGCTAACTTTAGTGGGATTAGGCAGAAATTGGCAGCTCTTGATTGGGAGAGGCTGTTTGAGGGTAAATCCACATCCGGCATGTGGGAGTCTTTTAAGGAACAGTTGTTAGGGCTGCAGGGCAGGCATGTGCCTGTAAAAAAGAAGGATAGGAAGGGTAGGATTCGAGAACCGTGGATAACCAGGGAAATTGAGGGACTGGTCAAAAAGAAAAGAGAGGCGTATGTTAGGTCCAGGCAGCTAAAAACGGAGGGAGCTCTGGAGGAGTACAAAGAAAGTAGGAAAGAACTCAAACGGGGAATTAGAAGAGCAAAAGGGGGTCACGAAATGTTCTTGGCAGACAGGATTAAGGAGAATCCCAAGGCATTTTATTCATACATTAGGAACAAAAGGGTTGTCAGGGAAAAAATCGGACCTCTCAGGGACAAAAGTGGGGAATTATGCTTGGAGTCCAAAGAAGTAGGGGAGATCCTAAATGAATACTTTGCGTCGGTATTCACAAAGGAGAGGGATGTGTTGACTGGGAGTGTCTCGGAGGGGAGTGCTGAACCGTTGGAGAAAATCTCCATTACAAAGGAGGAAGTGTTAGGTTTGTTAGAGAATATAAAGACTGACAAATCCCCAGGGCCTGATGGAATCTATCCAAGGCTGCTCAGGGAGACGAGAGATGAAATCGCTGGGCCTTTGACGCAAATCTTTGTCTCGTCACTGGACACAGGTGAGGTCCCAGAGGATTGGAGGATAGCTAATGTGGTCCCGTTATTTAAGAAGGGTAGGAAGGATAACCTGGGTAACTATAGGTCGGTGAGCTTGACGTCCGTGGTGGGGAAGTTGTTGGAGAAGATCCTTAGAGATAGGATGTATGCGCATTTAGAAAGGAATAAACTCATTAACAATAGTCAGCATGGTTTTGTGAGAGGGAGGTCATGCCTCACTAACCTGGTGGAGTTTTTTGAAGAAGTGACCAAAATGGTTGACGAGGGAAGGGCCGTGGATGTCGTCTATATGGACTTGAGTAAAGCGTTTGACAAAGTCCCTCATGGTAGGCTGGTGAAAAAGGTTGGATCTCATGGGATAAAGGGGGAGGTGGCTAGATGGGTGGAGAACTGGCTTGGTCACAGAAGACAGAGGGTGGTAGTGGAAGGGTCTTTTTCCGGCTGGAGGCCTGTGACTAGTGGTGTTCCGCAGGGCTCTGTACTGGGACCTCTGCTGTTTGTGATTTATATAAATGATCTGGAAGAAGGTGTAACTGGGGTGATCAGTAAGTTTGCGGACGACACAAAATTGGCAGGACTTGCAGATAGTGAGGAGCATTGTCAGAAGCTACAGAAGGATATCGATAGGCTGGAAATTTGGGCAAAGAAATGGCAGATGGAGTTCAATCCTGATAAATGCGAAGTGATGCATTTTGGTAGAAATAATGTAGGGAGGAGCTATACGATAAATGGCAGAACTATAAAGGGTGTAGATACGCAGAGGGACCTGGGTGTGCAAGTCCACAGATCCTTGAAAGTGACGTCACAGGTGGAGAAGGTGGTGAAGAAGGCATATGGCATGCTTGCCTTTATAGGACGGGGTATAGAGTATAAAAGTTGGGGTCTGATGTTGCAGATGTATAGAACGTTGGTTCGGCCGCATTTGGAATACTGCGTCCAGTTCTGGTTGCCACACTACCAGAAGGACGTGGAGGCTTTGGAGAGAGTACAGAGGAGGTTTACCAGGATGTTGCCTGGTATGGAGGGGCTTAGTTATGAGGAGAGATTGGGTAAACTGGGGTTGTTCTCCCTGGAAAGACAGAGGATGAGGGGAGACTTGATAGAGGTGTATAAAATTATGAAAGGCATAGATAGGGTGAACGGTGGGAAGCTTTTCCCCAGGTCGGTGGTGACGTTCACGAGGGGTCATAGGTTCAAGGTGAAGGGGGGGGAGGTTTAACACAGATATCAGAAGGACATATTTTACACAGAGGGGAGTGGGGGCCTGGAATGCGCTGCCAGGCAAGGTGGTGGAGGCGGACATACTGGGAACATTTAAGACTTATCTAGACAGCCATATGAACGGAGTGGGAATGGGGGGATACAAAAGAATGGTCTAGTTTGGACCAGGGAGTGGCGCGGGCTTGGAGGGCCGAAGGGCCTGTTCCTGTGCTGTATTGTTCTTTGTTCTTTGAATTCTGAAAATTCATAGAAATCATAGAAATCATAGAAACCCTACAGTGCAGAAGGAGGCCATTCGGCCCATCGAGTCCGCACCGACCACAATCCCACCCAGGCCCTACCCCCACATATTTTACCCGCTAATCCCTCTAACCTACACATCCCAGGACTCTAAGGGGCAATTTTTTAACCTGGCCAATCAACCTAACCCGCACATCTTTGGACTGTGGGAGGAAACCGGAGCACCCGGAGGAAACCCACGCAAATTCACAACCTTTTTAAATGAAGAAATTTCTCCTCATAGGATGGAGGTTATAGATAGGCCTAAAAGGTAGGAATATGTTCGGCACAACTTGTGGGGCCGAAAGGCCTGTTTTGTGCTGTAGTTTTCTATGTTTCTATCTTATTTCTTAATGGCCAGCCCCTCACTCTGAGACCATGAACCTTTGTTTTAGATTCTCCAGCCAGGGGATATACTCTTCCAGCATCTACCCTGTCAAATAACTCCAGAATTTTAAAAGTTTCATTGAGAGAACCTCTTTTCTCAATTCACGGGAACATAGGAACATTCTACTCAATTGTCCCTTATGGAAAAAAAAATCCCCCCCCACCCCAGGAGTCAACCTAATGAATCCTCATGTCTGTAAAACAAGTCTGTCCTTCCTTGGGTAAACACAGTAAGAGTTTTAACAACACCAGGTTAAAGTCCAACAGGTTTATTGGACTTCAACCTGGTGTTGTTAAAACTCTTACTGTGTTTACCCCAGTCCAACGCCGGCATCTCCACATCATGACTCCCTTGGGTAAGACAGACACAACAACAATCTAACAGAAAGGGGAACGAAGGGGCTAGCAAAAGTGAGGAACTTAAGAATATTAGTATTGTAAATAAATTGTGCTGGAGAAATTAATGGGATCGAAAGCCTACAAATCTGCTGGATATGATGGCCTACATGGGGGTTTTAAATAGGTGACTGGAGAGATAATGGAAGCATTGGTCTTGATCTTCCGCAGTACCCTGGATTTTACCCCTGTTTGGAAGGTGGCAAATGTAACCTTAATAAAGGAGGGAGAGAGAAAATAGGAAATCATCGATCAATTAGCTTGATATCAGTAGTTGAGAAAACGCAAGAATCTGTTATGAGGAACGCGATAACAGAGCACTTAGAAAATCATCATCTTATTGGTCAGAGTCACTTAGATTCATGGAAGGGAAATGGAATATTTTTTGAGAATGTAACTGATAGGATGGATAAAGGGGAACCAGTGGAGGTACTGTATTTGGATCTTGAAAAAGCATTTGATAAGCCATCACACAAGATTATTTTTCTGAAAAATATTTACAGGGAGGGGACTCACATTGTTAAGAAGTTTTCATGTCAGTTCTGTTTTTTGGAAGTGTGGAGGGGACTGTCTGTTGCCACGGAGGGAGAGGCAGGGTCGGAATGGCAGAACAGGAGAATTCAAGGATTGCGCATCGTGATGGCTCCCTGTACTGTTGCGTCTCGAGACGTATTTCCCAGGGTCAGGCTGCCACAGTAGTCAGCAGCCTCCTGAATGGAAATGGGCATCCAATTGGGTCAATTAAAACCCCATTCAGGAGGAATTTTCAGACAGTGGCATTTTCCAGGCATCAGCCTGTTTTTCCTCATTCCATTGAGTATGGAGGATGGCAGCAACGTGGTGGTGCTTTCTGGTGCCAGAGAGCCATTGGTGTGCCTCTTAACACTGGCCCAATGATTGAGCTTCAAGTATGAAAAAGCCATGGCAGTAGTAACAGTCAAAGCCATTCCTGTGGAGAAGTTTTTGCTCCATACTGATGGCCCGAACAATTGGTAGTCTTCTTTCATTTAAAATTTTTAGCCGGCAAATAATTAATTTTATCCTTCTGCCTTGGTATTGCTCACTTCTCTAGGTAGGACTGCTGGTTATCCATCGTTGCAGTTGCTCTCATTTAGCCTCCCACCTTGGGGTGCAAACCACTATCGTGCACACCCCAAACCCCTATCCTCGTCATTGGGCTGTGAATGTGGAGGCAGTCAAATCAGAGCACCAGGCAAATCTACCCGCCCAACCACTAAATATCCACACTTGGGAGCTTCCCCAATCAAGCTAGCAAAAATGTCAACTAGGATTACCCCATCAACCCAGGGTCTGAATAGAATGTACCTTTGGGTCCAGTTGGCATCGGTTAACCCTGCAGAGTGCAGCCTTTCTAACAAGAGAGCTCAATAATTAATAAGCTGAGGAGTGGATGGGGTGACGGGGCAAGAAATTGGGGCCTGTAATCAAACTCCACCCAGTGTAAGCAGTTGGTTTTCCCCAGGTCATCCATCGGCTGCTGATGTTTCCATGCTCTTCTTTCATTCCAGCAGACAGATTTCCAGATATACTCTGAATACTGCAACAACCATCCCAATGCTTATGCTGAGCTCTCCAAACTCATGAAGATCAACAAGTACGTGTACTTTTTTGAAGCATGCCGGCTGCTTCAGAAGATGATTGACATCTCGCTGGATGGCTTTCTGCTCACACCAGTCCAGAAGATCTGCAAATACCCACTCCAGCTGGCAGAACTGCTCAAGTACACCAATCCTGAGCACAGGTAAGGAGCAAGAGAATTAAACTGTGCAATAGATGCTCAGACAGGGAGCAGCATCCAAGCACACTAGAACATTCACTGGGATAATCAAATTGAAGAGAGATTGGGCAGTTTAGGCCTATTCTCCCTGAAATTTAGGAGAATGAGGAGAGATCTAATTGAGGTGTACAAAATGGTAAGGGGGGGATTGACAAAGTAGACATGGAGAGGATGTTTCCTCTTGTAGGGAAATCTAGAACAAGAGGTCACAGTTTTAGGATAAGAAGTGGCAGACTTAAAACAGAGATGAGGAGAAATTACTTCTCCCAAAGGGCCCTGAGTCCGTGGAATTCACTGCCCCAGAGCGTGGTGAATGCCGGGACTTCGAGTAAATTCAAGGAAGAGGTAGACGGATTTTTAATTAATAATGGGTTTGAAGGGCTATGATGAACAGGCAGGAAAGTGGAGTTGAGGCTGAGATGAGATCAGCCATGATCATAGTTCTTAAGATTCTTATTGTTATTACCTGGTCATATCTTTGAATGAAGAAATCTGTATTGACAACTAGTATCCTTAGCCCAATTTGCATCAAGGAACTAAAAAAGCCAAATAATTACTGGGAACAAGAGAAGGCCATTCAGCCCTTCCTGTTATACCCTTTAAGACCCTGGAATGTTGGCCATCAGGCCCTGGAGACTTGCCTGCCTTCAATCCCAATAGTTTGCTCAGCACTTTGGCCCTGGTGATGATAGTTCTAAGTTCCTCCCTTTCCATAACATCTGCATTTTCTGGTACTACTGGGATGGTACTTGTGTTCTCCACTGTGAAAACTGAGTTGCCCTTACACACAGGATTTAACTTCAGACTGGGAGAGGTGTGCATAAATCGAACAACAGTTTGAATCTTTTCTCTATGTCCACAACCAGCTCGTGCAATAATTAAGCTAATTGTGCTTGTAGTTGATAATGGGGTAAGAAAACGTTCGATTCCTCAACATGGACATCCTCATTTTGACTGGTACAAAAATTGAACTGTATATCTAGGGAATAGCTCAGAGGGACCATCATTGAAAGAGGCTTTATCGGAAAGCAAGCTCATCATTCCTCAGCCTAAAGGCTGAAAATGGTTGTGCGTCATGCTTATTTAGTTGGCAAAGCAATTGCAATCAGTTTAGATTAAAAATTGTTTTGCACGATTTAGGAAGTTACATTAACCTGGTACGTACAATTCGTAGGTTGCCACAGCTGAGTTGGGGCGGGGGGCGGGGGGGGGGAGCGGTGTGTGGGGTGGACTCGCACCCATGGGGGCAAATTTTCCCATTCCACTGCTACGGGAATCAGAGTGGGCGAAGGGTGGACTATGGAAAGGTCTGTTGACCTTGGACAAGATTTTCCGGTTTCACAGCGAGTACGGCGGAAAATCCTGCCCATAGTGTATTTACTAACATGTCAACTAGGCAGCAGTTTTCCTTTGAAATTCATTCAGGTTGTATTTACAGAGGGTTTGCTTATTTTATTGTGCATCTATTTTCATCTGGTGTGTATCATAATTGACATTTTTCACCCAGAGATTACAATGATGTTGAGGCTGCGCTGAATGCCATGAAGAATGTCGCCAAGTTGATCAATGAGCGCAAGAGGAGACTGGAAAACCTCGACAAAATTGCTCAGTGGCAAAGTTCAATCGAAAATTGGGAGGTAGGAGACTGAACACTGTGAACTGTCATCTCCCATCACAGCTAATGCTTATAGAGTTAGCTGCATTTTCTTTTCAACAAAGTATATATTGTATCTTTCTTATTTTCATTTGAGCATGTGCCCACTTGTTTTGTTAGTTATTTGGTCTATCCTAAGTGTGCCAGTCCCAGTTCTTCAGCTAAAGCTGTCTACTCTAACCTATCTGTCTTTTCCTTGTGACATTTTATATTATTTTTCCTGTGTCATTTTATATTATGCCTTGTTATTTATTGAATTTCCTTTCACATAATGTTGTAATTTCTGCCTTAGTTATCCTATGTGGTAAAGCACTCCATGTTCCACTCACCCTCACAGTGTTTGCAATATGTTTCTTTATTGCCTCAGTAATAATCCTGAGTCTATGGGATTATAGATTCCCCAGTGCAATCCTCCCCACACTGGGGCAGAATAGCAACAGGAAATACGTTAAATTTTGGTGGTGAGGCCTGGTGCCGTCTCACCAACCCTATCTCAATTTTCCTTTCTCCACTCAACAATGCTAATGAGGGAGTGGAGGTGGGGAGTTCAGCGGATGGTGGAGGAGAACAGGACAGGGCGTAGCCCCATCACTCTGCATTGCAAAGGCTGCAATTAATTAATGCAAGGCCTTGGCCATTACTGAGGCCTACAGGCTCAGGTTCTGTTGATCTGCTGAGATCTTCTGCCCTCGCAAGTTTTCAGCCACCTTGTTTGGCTGGGATGGTAAAGTTTACTCACCATATGGGGGCTCCTGACATGATCCCAGTGTGAATATATCCAGTGGCCAGGGAAATGATTCAAAGTTGTGTTGCAGTTGAAAAGTTCTATGGAAGTCTGCTACTCTAACGAAGGAGAAACATTCCACCCGTATCTTACTATTGATTTATTTACTAGTGGAAGCAATTTCTCATTATTGCCATTATTGTAAAATCTTTCAAAAATTACTACGTCTCTGCAATTGACTTTTTATAAAAGTTTCAAGTTTTTTTTCTCATAACTGTGAACTAAACATAAATGCAAATTCCATTTCTCTGCAGTGGAATGAGCAGTCTCTTTTATAACACTACACTTACAAGTAATATTGGGCACTGCCTGGCTTTGAATTAGACAGTTCATTTTTTCCAGTGAGCTGCCTGGAACCTCTCACCTGGATATCTGAAATCTGACTGTCAAGATAGGAACTAATTTTTCCTTCAATTAGTTAACATGACTAATGTTAAGGAGACATTACTTATTCAAGGTTTTCAGTGAATTTGCATCAAAAACCCAGCTATGGTCTATCTGACTGCGTAGGTCAGGCAAAAGGCAAAACAACCTATTTGCCACTCTCCAAGAATTGGACATCCAATTTCTTAAAGTCAGCAATGCTATCATTTTCTGCCATCTGCTGACACTTTCAGTGAAATTCTTCTTGACTGTAATCATAGAATCCCTAAAGTGCAAAAGGAGGCCATTTGGCCCATCGAGTCTGCACCAACCACAATCCCACCCAGGCCCTATTCTCCTAACCCATATATTTACCCTGTTAATCTCCCTGACACTAGGGTCAATTTAGCATGGCCAATCAACCTAACCCGCACATCTTTGGACTGTGGGTGGAAACTGGAGCACCCGGAGGAAATCCATGCAGACACGAGAGAATGTGCAAACTCCACAAAGACAGTGACCTGAGGCCAGAATTGAACCCGGGTCGCTGGCGCTGTGAGGCAGCAGTGCTAACCATTGTGCCGCTGGGACTACCCTCACCTGTGGGTTCAGATTAAATCATAAGAAAAGCTAATTTATCCAATTTGACAATGGCCCATCTACAACGATAGGTAACCCAGGAAACGAGAAGCTTTCCAAAACGTCTTCCCTGATGAAAATGATTGTAGTCTGCACTTGGTTGGGTGTAGTTGCCTTGGCTGCTAAATCTTTAACCTGTATGTTCTGATAAACTTTCTGACGCAAAGATGAGAGTGAAACTCTATGGTGTCATGTTAAGGAATTCAGCTTTGTTGCTGAAAATAGCCAGGACTTGGTGTGATGCAACATTTCTTATCCTGTTTTGTGCGATGCTCTATTTTAAGGAGAGTCCTCATGGCCATTTTCAAAATTATTGTTCAAACCATGAATCTGTTGTTAGATTTGATTTGATTTATTGTTGTCACATGTATTAGTATACAGTGAAAAGTATTGTTTCTTGGGTGCTATACAGACAAAGCATATTGTACAAAGAAAAGGGAAGAGTGCAGAATGTAGTGTTACCATGATAGCTTGGGTGCAGAGAAAGTTCAATTTAATGCGAGGTAGGTCCATTCAAAAGTCTGATGACAGCAGGGAAGAAGCTCTTCTTCAGTAATTTTGTATCTTTTTCCCAGTGGAAGAAGGTGGAAGAGAGTATGTCCGGGGTGCATAAGGTCCTTGATTGTGCTGACTGCTTTTCCGAGGCAGTAGGAAGTGTAGACAGAGTCAATGGGTGGGAGGCTGGTTAGCATGATGGACTGGGCTTTGTTCACAACCCTTTGTAGTTTATTGCGGTCTTGGACAGAGCAGGAGCCATACCAAGCTGTGATACAACCAGAAAGAATGCTTTCTGTAGTGCATCCGTAGAAGTTGATGAGAGTTGTAGTGGACATACCAAATTTCCTTAGAGAAAGTAGAGGAGTTGCTGGGCTTTCTTAACTATAGCATCCGCATGGAGGGACCAGTTCAGGTTGCTGATTATCTGGACACCTAAAAACCTCAAGCTCTCGACCATTTCTACTTTGTCCCCATTGATGTAGACAGGGGCATGTTCTCCACTACATTTCCTGAAGTCGATGACTATCTCCTTCATTTTGTTGATATTGAGGGAGAGATTATTGTCATCGGGCCAGTTCACCAGATTCTCTATCTCTTTCCTGTACTCTGTCACATCATTGTTTGAGATTCGACCCACAACGGTGGTGTCGTTAACAAACGTGAAAATCGAGTTGGAGGAGAATTTGGCCATACAGTCAGAGGTGTGTAAGGAGTATAGTAAGGGGCTGAGGACGCAGCCTTGTGGGATACCGGTGTTGAGGATGATCATGGAGGAGATGTTGTTGCCTATCCTTACTGACTGCTGTCTGTGGGTTAGGAAATGTAGGGTCCAGTTGCAGAGGGAGGAGCTGAGCCCCAGGCCACGAAGTTTGGCGATGAGTTTTGTCGGAATAATGGTGTTAAAGACTGAGCTGTAGTCTATGAATAGGAGTCTGAGATAGGTGTCTTTGTTATCTAAGTGTTCCAGGGTTGAGTATAGGGCCAGGGAGATGTCGTCTGCTGTGGACCTGTTGCGGCTATAGGCCGCAAGCCTGTCACTTTGGTTCAGGGTGCAGAAAATCGATCACAAGAGAAAAATCATTGCTCTGATTTGTAAAGCTGATAAATCACATCCTGTCACAGACACATGACATTAATTCCAGATGAGTTAGTATATCTTTCTAGTATTTTTAATATGGTGCAGGTGATTTCAGTTTTATATCATAACATCAGTAATGTGCCAACGTGTAAGCAAACTGCCAATTTTAACAGCAACTGAAAAAATAGCCATTCAACAATTGTGGCTGTCAAAAATAAGTAATTCAGTCAGTTGGCAAAACCAATACCATAAGAGATTTACTGCGAAAACCATAACATTTGAAAAACAAGCCTGCACTCTTAAGATATAACAATTGAAAACTTGGTTTGTATTCACAGCATGGGCTGTGATATGATCATTGGCAAAATACTGGGGATGTTGGAATCTGAAACAAAAACAGAAAATGCTGGAAAATCTCAGCAGTCCTGACAGCATCTATGGAGAACGAACCAAGCTAACATTACAACTTGGGAATAGAGCCAATGTTTCGAGTCAGGAATCGAGCCAATGTTTTGGGGCTCTGACGAAGTTTCATTTATTTATTAGTGTCACAAGTAGGCTTACATTAACACTGCAATGACTGACTGACTTGAAACATTGGTTCAGTTCTCTCTCCACAGATGCTGTCAGACCTATTAGATTTTCCAGCATTTTCTGTTTTTGCTGTGATATGATCAGTTAGTTGCATAATACTCTAGATTGAATATGGGCTGCTACTGCACCTCTTCTCCCATCCCCCAAATCAGTTTTAAGGTATAGCAGCACAACAAAGTACTTCCTTTCCAATGGACAGGGGACATTTGTGTATCATTGCTGGAATTATGCAATTCCCAATCATATGATATCCATTCCAGTATTTTGTATGTAGGAGACTCGACAGGCTAAGTGATATATTCCTTTCTATTTTGGGTTCTTTCTCAAGAGCTCCCAGTTTGCAACCCATTAGTAGTCTAACCATGTCGAGCTGCTTTCTACCAGATCTTCCTTTATTTCCTCAGGGTGAAGATGTCTTGGCGCGAAGCTCTGAGCTTATCCATTCTGGTGAATTAACAAAGGTCTCCCAGCCTCAAGCCAAGAGCAAACAGCGAATCTTTTTCCTCTTTGACCACCAGGTGGTCTTTTGCAAGAAGGTAAAAGTGCCATCTGAAGCTACATTTGACTTCCTTACTTATAGAGAACATCTCAGCAACTTAGAAACAGTTTCTAATGAAATAAGACCAAAATGCATCTAGTTCTCCTGCCACCATAGTCATACAGTGCAGAAAAGGCCCTTCAGCCCATCGAGTCTGCACTGACAAGAACTACCACTAAAAATACACTAATCCCATTTTCCTGGTAATCACAAGATATAATAATTAATAGAATTGTTAGCTAATTAATCAATAGCAATTAATCCCTATAGTCTACTGTAGGTTCTGACATGATGCAAAGAAAACTCCAATGAGAACTGGGAGCCAAAGGTCCAAAGTCACTTGTTCTTTCATGCTGCAATAAGGAATATTGAACATTCAATGATAAAGCTCGAAGAGCTGAATGGCCCACTCCTGATTCTGTTTTTTATGTAAAGTCGTTTTCATGCCCTCAGGATCATCCAAAATGCTTCACAGCCACTTAACTCTTAGAAGAATGGGCCTGGATTTTCACTCCTGGGTCAAGAGTGCAGTCGGGATGATTCCCCGCTCCCCAAGCTTGTGTCTTGAAAAACAGCTCTGGAAGTTCTGATTTTCATTCCAGGGGGTTGTGGGGTGAAGTGGGTCAGGCCCACCATCCGGGAAACCGTTCAGATGCAGGAAAGAGGTCTGCAGGGTGCAGAGGCGAGTTGGTGAAAGTTCGGCTGCAGTAATCTAGCACTTTGTCCCAGCTGTAGATAAACCAGTGGGCTTCTGTGTCTGCTGAGACCACTAACATGTCCTAACATGTGGACCTCATTGCTCCATCATTCTTCAATGGGACTGTTTTTGAGAGTTAGTGTACTGCCATCGGTGTTCCTGAGGATTCACTTGGAGATGGAGCTTAATGCAGTCTGCAGAGCCGTCATCTCTTAACAGTATTGAGTATGAAGGTTGTTATCTGTAAGAAGTCACTTGGCTCTTCATATGACTGAGCATTCTGTACTTTATATCAGACCCTGTAAACTTGGAGTCAGAATGCTATTTAACAAGACAAATGGCAGCTGTCACCCAAACTCTTCATACTTATAAGTGACCCACCTAATGTTTGGTGATGAAACTGACTGCTGTGATAAAGCTTGTTGCTAAACATTAAACATTCCTTACCCTGGATACATTCTCCATGCCAACCTATGCCCCTATAAATATCCCTAATGGCTCTTATACCCTCTATGTCAGTCTATGCTCCTGTACCCACCCCATGCCACCCCCTCTACTCGCCATCATTTGCCCTTACACACTTGATGCCAATTCTGCCAGTATCCACCATGGACCTTTGCTGAGAGGAAGTAAAATAATGTTTTAAGTGTCTATTAATGAGTTCACTATATTAAAAAAGTCTAATTGATAAAAATCCATTCAATGCATTGGAATTTGTTCAATGATTTAATCCCTTTCTACAACAGTCATTCTTATTTACAAACTCACACCAAAGATTTTATAGCCACTTGGAGTTGTCAATCAAACTGTGAAGTGATAAACAGTTATGCAGTACAAATCCTATAATGACAACCTTCAGACTTATGCGAGCAAATGGAATGAAATAGCAAACACTATTTTTCAAGCTAGAGTTTTTTTTAATTTAAAGGCCAGGAGCTTTACATGCCTTGACAGTTTGACATTCCAAATAAGCTTGACAGTTCCATCGAGTACATCCACATTTTACACACATTAATGTCTATGTTTAACAATCCAACAGAACAATATGCTTCTCCCAAAGGGCACTTTGCCTTTCCCTAAAGTGTTCCTGAACTATCCAAAAGGGTACCCTCCCTCTCCAAAGCACTCTGCTAAATTCAGACTTTCTATTGGTTGATCTAATGTGCCGATGCCATGTTTCAGATATCCCACTGACCAAAATTAGATCTGATGGAAGGGAGCTACACTTTAACCTGTGCAGCTGCCTCCTTGAACTACGGATGTGCAAGTACAATTCCGCCTCTTCCAATATGCCTGATAGCACATGGCAAGTTTGTTGGTCAGATATAAAATGGAAATGGAAATTTCACCACTGTCCCAAAGGCTGCTCTCCCCTTTGAGAATTGACTGGTGGTGATTTAACCTGAGGGTCACCACACCTCAGGCGAGGGGAAGGTTGAAAGGGTGGGCCTTCATGAATAACCTCAACTGATATTGGAATTGAACCTGTGCTGTTGGCGTCGCTCTGCATCACAAACCAGTCATCCAGCTAACTGACCCCCTACTGCAGAAGGCAATGGCAAATCATGGCATTATCTTGCCAAGCATAATCATGGACCACTCTAATGGAAGTCCATGGTCACCAATGCCTTTTTAGGACATAGTAACTGGAGGAGGAGGAGTAAGTGCCTTGGGACATTTTCTATATTCGAGGTACTATATAAAATGAAAGTTACTGTTGTTATTTGTAGTACAATATAGTGCACTGATGTCGTGGTGGTCAGACGTGTTGGAAAAGCATTTTAATTCTGTGGGAGCCCAATGCGTGTGGCAGTAGCAACCTGGTGGTTGGTATAACCTGACTTGTGGCACATTTTACAGGACCTCCTGCGACGTGACATCCTGTACTACAAAAGCAGGATAGACACGGACAGCATGGAAGTGGTGGATGTGGAAGACGGGAAGGACAAGGACTTCAACATTAGTGTCAAGAATGCTTTCAAACTTCAAAACAAGTTCACAAATGAGGTCCATTTGTTCTGCGCAAAAAAGTCATCCGTGAAGCAACGCTGGCTTCAAGCCTTTGAAAATGAAAGAAAACAGGTTCAACTCGACATAGAGACGGGTAAAAGTCATGACTGTGAAATAATTTGGCAGGGTGAAGCAATACTCAGGTGGCTATTGGTGTCAAAAAATTCAGCTTATATTCGCCTTGAATATAAATTCCATACATGAGGTCTCTTCCATGTAGATATAAGTTTGCAACTATAATTGTGTCAGGCAGTGCCCTGCCTTCATTGAGGACGTGTGATCTCGCCAAGGCCCAGTATTGTGTTCCACACATATAGAGGGCTAATGTACAGTATTCCCTACTGCCTCGCACCTTCCCTCTCTTGGAGTTGCTGTTATTTAAGTTGCAACATGCAGTGACCCTTAGCATTGCTGTGAGCTTTTCAAAATATTTAATTGCTAAAGGTGCTTTGAAAAATAGGCAGAGTTCTCAGTAGAACAGATTCAACCTCATCTGTCCTTGCTATTGTTGATCACATGTAAAACCTAGTTTCACCAGAAAATTGCTTCAGGGAGTAAATACACACAGATTTGAACGTATAGATAGCACAAGTCAATACTTGCCCAAATAGGATCTTTGGATAATATCTGCTGCTAAAATTAGCCAGAAAATTCCCATGTTCCTGCTATATTGGTACAGCAGCAGAAATGATGGAAAATTTGGGTGGCAGTGAATGGTTCAATGGTATCAGAATTGGAGTGAGTGAGCCTGCAATGGGTAGCGCTCCCTCCCTCCCAGCTCCAAACACTGGACCTTGGCTCCTTAAAGTTTCTCTGACATCTTTGATGCTCTTCTGCCCCTTTTAATTCAGTGTCCTGTGATTGCAGTAGCACCATGCTGCCCTCCTCGTCTACACACCAAGAATTCATCTCATCCAATTAATGAGGCCCAGGAAAGAAACTAGGCCCAAATAATGGGTGGAATTGAGTCTGATCGTTCAGCTGAACTTGTTGAGAAAGATTTAGGGCAAAATCAGCCCAGCGTCTCAGCATGCTTCCTCTTTGAAAAGTCACGCATCTCTAATCAAGTTTTGACATCATTTGCAATTTTAAGAAAAAGCCAAGTCCTTTGTAAGTCATTTTGTTTCATCTTTAAAGTCTGCTGACAACATGAAAAGGATGAAGCTGAACCAGCGCAGATTTGAAATGACACAAATGTTGAAATGCCCAAATTAACAACTGGTATAGATCAGCCCTTTAAAATTATTCAGTCAGATTGCAGTTACAGAAAGATTTAATGAAGAAAGTAAGGAGGGAAAGAGTCCAGTTCACAGCAAAGGGAGAGGAGACAACATTTTGGAGGCTAGAACTGGGCTGATTGACTATTAATAGATAGCACCTTCCAAACCCATGACCATTACCATCTGGAAGGACAAAGGCAGCATATACCTGTGAGCACCACCTGGAGGTTCCTCTCCAAGTCACTCACCATCCTGACTTGGAAATATATTGCTGTTCCTTCATTGTTGCTGTGTCGAATTCCCTCCCAAATAGCACTGAGTGTACCTAAACCTTAGGAACTGCAGAAGTTTAAGAAAGCAGCTCAGCACCACTTTCCCAAGAGCAATTAGGGATGGGCATTTAAAGCTGGCTGAGCCAATGAAACCCATGTCCCACAAATTCATTTAAAAATACAGATGCTGGATTATAAAGTTGTGCGCCTTTTGATCCGGGTGCAAATTATAGGCACAGTTCTCAGTAGAACAGATTCAACCTAATCCACCCTTACTATTGTGAACAACATGCAAGATGTGGCTTCACCAGAAACTGATTTCATGGAGTAAGTGCATATAGATTTAAAAGTATAGATAGCATGAGTCAATACTTTCCCAAATAGGATCTTTGGATAATATCTGCTGTTAAAATTAGCCAGAAAGCTCTTATGTTCCTGCTATGTTGTTACAGCAGCAGAAATGATGGGAAAATTGGGTGGCAGTGAGTGGTCCCAATGGTATCAATATTGAAGTGAGTGTGCCTGCAGTGGGTAGTGCCCCCTCACTAGAGGGCATCGGTTAAAGGTCAGTGGGGAAAGATTTAAAAGGGACCTGAGGGGCAACTTCCTAATGCAGAGGATAGTGCGTATATAGAATGAGCTGCCAGAGAAAATGGTTGAGGCAGGTTCAAGAGCAACATTTAAAAGGCATTTGGCTATGTATATGGATGGGAAAGGATTGGAGGGAGATGGGCCAAACGCAGGAAATTGGGACTAGCTGGGAGGGCACCCTGGTCAGCATGGACCGGATGGGCTGAAGGGCCTGTTTCCGTGCTGTATTGCTCTAGGCCTCTAATTCAATCACCGCCAGAAGAGACTCAGGAACAGATTTCAAAGCTTCATTCCAATCATACGAAGGGAGAAACAATCTTAGGCAATCCAAGACTGGCTCGGCCGATTTACACCAAAGTCATCTTTTTATACAGTTAGTCATGTACACGTACCATTCTCCACTTCTAATCTTGACACTCACAATGATGTGCGAAATGCATGTCTCAGACTTAGACCAAGTAGGTAATAATCTCCAGAGCCATGAGCTGATTGGCACAGGGTCAATAAGATTAAAGAGGTAAATAGGTGGGAAAGTAAGTTGCAATGAGGAAGTAAGAAATTTACAAATGGATATAGATAAGTTAGGTGAGTGGGCAAAAATGTGGCCAATGGAGTTTAACGCGGATAAGGTGAAGTTATCTACTTTAGTCAGAAAAATGGAAATGTATTATCTAAATGGAGAGAGAATTCTGGATGCTTTGGTGCAGAGGGATCTGGGTGTCCTCATGCATGAGTCGCAGAAAACTGGTATGCAGATACAGCAGGTAATAAGAAAATCAAATGAAATTTTGGCCTTTGTAGCTAAAGGAATAGAGTATAAAAGTAAAGAAGTGTTGCTGCGAATATACAAGGCATTGGTGAGACTGCACCTGGAGTAGTGTATAGTTTTATTCCCCTTATTTGCAGAAGGATGTAGTGGCATTAGGGGCAGTTCAGAGGAGGTTCCAAAAGAGAAAATGCTGGAAAATCTCAGCAGGTCTGGCAGCATCTGTAAGGAGAGAAAAGAGCTGATGTTTCGAGTCCAGATGACCCTTTGTCAAAGCTCAGAGGAGGTTCACTAGATTGATTCCAGAGATGAGGTGTTGGTCTTATGAAGAAAAATTGAACAGTTTAAGCCCACACTCTCGAGAGTTTAGAAGAATGAGAGGAGATCCAATTGAGGTACATAGGATGATAAAAGGTATTGATAAAGTTGATGTGGAGCGGATGCTTCCTCTTGTGGGGCAATCTCAAAGAAGAGGTGATAGTTTTAGGATAAGGGATTGCAGATTTAAAACAGAAATGAGGAGAAACTACTTTTCTTAAAGAGTCATGAATCTGTGGAATTCCTTACTCCGGAATGTGGTGGATGCCGGGACATTGAGTAAATTTAAGGAAGAGATAGACAGATTTTGAATTCGTAACGGGTTGAAGGATTATGGAGACCGGTCAGGAAAGTGGAGTTGAGGCCAAGACAAGATCAGCCATGATCGTATTAAATGGCGGAGCAGGCTCAAGGCTCTGAATTACCTACATAGCCGGTAGTTTGTTTGTCTCACTTATGTTGACCAGAGCACATTGGCTACCCACCCGTTCTTCTTTCCCAGGCTGGTGGCTTATTTTGCTAACAGACACTTTTCAGTTAATTTCTTATCCTGACTGGAGCACACCAACTACTCATCCGTCTTGCTTTTCCTCGATTGGTGTTTTATTTTGCAAAAGGATACCTTTCAACTAAAATCGTTTAACTCTTTCAAATGCAAATGATGTCAAAATCGTTGGGTAGGGATTGGTCCAGCTACACTGTATATACACTATTGTTGACTGCACTGACCATAGGGATCAGGGAAAGATGGTAGGAGCCCTGGGTAGCATTGGAAGACCAGCTGGGTAAGATACTCTGTCAGAGGTTCAGTGCAGACCCGATGGGCCAAATGGCAGCCTTCTGCAATGTAGGGATTCTATTTTAGGAAAGAGATATTCACTTATGATTTAGGCTTCACACTGGCTGGATGTAACTGTAACTTGTGTGAAGTCAATTTATAAAAGGATTTCAAGGAATTCACTGAACAGTCCTTTAGTTTAAATAAAAGCAAATTACAGCAGATGCTGGAATCTGAAATAAATGCTGGAAAATTTCAGCAGGTCTGACAGCATCTGTGGAGAGAGAAATGAGCTCATGGTCAGAATTCTCCAGCCATTCACGTCGGTGGGGTTCTCTGGTCCTGCCGGCAGAGCACCTGCTCCCATGAGTTCCCTGACGGCATGGGTGGCTTCAATGGGAAATCCCATTGACAGCAGTGGGACTAGAAAATTCCACCACCAGCGAATGGAGCCCCACCTCCTGCCACCGAGAATCACACAGCTGGGAGCCAGAGAATACCTGCCCAATGTTTGAAGTCTGGATGACTCTTCATCAGAATCTTTAGTTTGTTTGTTGTTCAGATGCTTATAGAACAGTTTGTGCAGCACAGAGGGTGGCACAGTGGTTAGTAATGTTGCCTCACAAAACCAAGGACTGGGTTCGATTCCGACCTTGGGTGACTGCCTGTGTGAGGTTTGCATGTTCTCCCCAAGTCTGCGTGCATTTCCTTTGGGTGCTCTGGTTTGCCCCCACAATCCAAAGATATGCTGGTTAGGTGGATTTGGCCTCAGTGTCCAAAGATTTGTAGATTAGGGGGATTAGTGAGGTAACTGCGTGGGGTGGGCCTGGGTAAGATGCTCTGCCGAAGAGTCGGTACAGACCTGATGGGCCAAATGGCCTCCTTCTGCACCATTGGGCTTCTATGATTCTATGACATGACTTTAAGCATGCAAGACCTCCAGTTTTCCAATGAACAGAGGCAGAGAGCAGCAGAATAACTTGGTATTACCCGTTTGCCCCATTCTAAAGTGGGCATAAGAGTACATAGCATCCAAAATTCTGTAATGTAAATGTTTCCACAACTGAGGCCAACCATGAACCATTGAGATTGCCTCCAATTATTCCCCACAGAGTTGTTACACTTCATCACAGATGAATCATTCTCCAATCTGTTACTCGCCTATTAACAGAAAAATATGACCAAATCAGACTTCCCAGTTAATACAATTACACTGTAAATAATAAGACTTTTTGCTCCATTGGTGATAGGTCAATTTTTCTCCAGATTTGACAATCAGATGCCTATTTCACAAACTCCAGTATTGTTGAGTGGGAAATGTTTGATCTTAACACTGTGCTCATCTGTAATGCTGTGTTCTTTCTCAAGGCTTTGCTATCACAGAAGTTCAAAAGAAGCAAGCCATGATGAATGCAAAGAAATCGCACCCAACTGGGAAGCCTAAAGGTGAATTTTCTACTTTAATAAAATATCACTGATCCGTCAAGCATGAACCAGGCATTGCAATTTCAATTGCTGGCTCTAGAAATTCATTATAAATGCCATATATGGTACCATTCGTATTTTAATAAAGAAATTCCTCTAGATATAATAGAAGCACAAGTCAATCAAATACATTTTATTGAGAAAAAAAGTTAAAATGCAAATAAATGTATTTTTGAGTTAGGGAAGATTATTTGGCACTGTTAGAGGAGACTAACATGTGATGCCACTTTGTGACTTCCCAATGAGAAATGAAGAAAATCAACTTGACAACTATTTGTCCCTTCTTGTGATGGGGTGACAGAAAAGTGCTGACAAAAGTCTGAAAATAGGGTTACGTGCCTGTTTGGAAAATGCTGAAGAGCACTGATTGACCAAGCGAGAGTGGGGCAAAAACAATAAAAATACTGGTGAGGCAAAATACGGAAATATACAGATTAAAAAGCTGCTCAAGTGGTGTATCCTGAAAAGCAAAACTGTAGTATGATCTTGTGGCTTAGTGATAGCACATTTGCTATTGAACCAGAGTTTGCAGGTTCAGTTCCCACTCCAGTGATTTGAACACTTGGGCAAATGTGGGTTAATTAAGGAAAGGCAGCATGAACATGTCAAGGGTAAATTATTTAGAATAATTTTTTCTGATGTTTTTTTCAGAGGTAACAAAGAGGGTTGATGAAAGTCATGTTGTTGATGTATACGCAGACATCCAACAGGCATTTGATAAAGTCCTGTACAACATGCATGTGAGCAAAGTTAGAACTCAGAATAAAAAGGGAAGTAGCAACGTGGATGTGAAATTGGCTGTGTGACAGGAAAAACAGGGTAGTGGTTAATGGTTGTCTTTCAGACTGGAGGAAGGTTTTTGGGGGGTTTCCAAGTCTAGGATCCCTGTTCTTCCTGATACATATAAATGACCCGGACAGGGCAATTTCAAAATTTGAGAATGATACAAAATGTGGATGTGTTGTGAACTGTGAGAGGTTAGTGAAAGACTTCAAATTGGCATAGACAGGTGGTGGAATATTGTGCCCTATTCGGGCCCCACACTTGTGGAAGTCATTAGAGAGGGTGCAAAAAAGATCCATGAGAGTGGTTCTAGGGATGCGGAACTACAGTTACACAGATAGATTGGAGATGTTGGAACCGTCCTCCTTGGAGAAGAAAAGGCTGTGAGGAGATTTGGTAAAGTTATTCAAATTTTTGAGGTCTCTGGACAGAATAGAAAAGGATTAAACTATTCCATTGGTGAAATAATCGAGAACCAGAGGACAACAGGTGCTGGTGTTGCTGGTGATGCCCACATCCCATGGAAGAATACATTTTAAAAATTGCTTGTATAAACCTACATAACTCACTGTAGAGTAACCCAACAGCAGCAACTAACAGTCATGCAGTTAGACTTCTGCTTCTAATCATTTGTTTGACTCTAAACTATTCAAAAGACTCACTTACTGCCTGGGGAAAGATCCAGCAGTTTGTGGTCAATTTAAACAAATGAAATCATATTTAATAATCGACAAAAGTTAAAAATTCATTCATTCACTTATCATAAAATATAAAAAAGTGAATGATTGAGGCGTCTAATCCTGGGTAAACCAATGACAAAAATAGAACATGGAATCCAGGCATCAAAATACATTTTAAAACCAGTATTTTTCTTTATTTTGTCCCACCCTCCATTAATGTAAATGTATAGACAGTTCCTTTGCTAGCAATGAAGGTGAAAATCGAAGTTCATGAAATAACCTACAGATAGGTTTAATTCAGTTCAGTTGCACTGCATACTGGCAATTTAATTGCATTTGGCTGTTCATAGCTGTTGTGCTATATTTCTAATTGAGCAGGATGTAGACTGCACTGCAGTAGTTCAATTGCAGATGGTGTAATCAGTATTCACATCTTAAATTTCAGGTAAGTGAATCACATGCACAAATGGCATCCACCTGAATTAGAGATGGTATATTATTATTCCCTGTAAAAAAAAGGCTCCATTTTCATTTCCGATGTGGTGTATGCTTAATATATTCACTCTTACACAATGCACATTTAGTTTAATTTGTTTTTTAAATGCTAGCGGATACTCCTTTACCACTCTTTCATCTTGTCATATTTCGTGCACTTTTCAAAAAAGAATGTTGCCGAGCATGACTGTAACTTTATTTGTATGTTCTGTCTCTTTTTTCTCCTTCCTTTCTTTCACTCGCTCTTTTCTATCCCCGCTTCTTGAACAAGATCTCCAGCAGCTGCTGAATGTGACCTCATCTCTGTCTCAGTCCACCACATGTCTGCACGAACCTTCTCCCCAGCATCCAAAACCCCCTCCAGCAACCAAACTCCTCGAGACCCCACGGATGTCGCAGGCTCGTCTTCTGCTGCAGAAAGGGGGGGATGTGACTCCCAGCATTTTACGTAGGGCTATGTCCTGGATGTCCACTCACAGCCGAGACCTGTTTCAGTAATGCCAGATTAAGGTGATCAGCCTATTGCCCTTTGACTCTAACTAGCATAACCAATACGAGCTTGTAGTTGCTTGAGAGCTGTTAATCCAGTGAAACCTGGCCTTCTGGTCACCATGACTTTTTATCTCATTATTCATACTTAGCTTTACTCAGAACCTGGCAGATTCTATAAATACTTTAAGTAGTTCATTCACCAATAAAATCCTCTGCTCAACATTTGAGGTCCAATATACAATCCTAACTGGAGTTTTCAAGGTTTTCATCACAGTCCAAACATTGCACATGACAATCATAGGATGATACGGCACAGAAGGAGGATATTCAGCCCATCAAGCATGTGCCAACTTTTTGAAATGAGGCCCGCCCCCCCCCCCCGCTTCTCCCTGTGTTATCCTGTAAATTTATCCATTCCAAGTAAGCATTCCATTCCCTTGTAAAAGTTATCATTCAACCAGCTGCCACCAACTTTTTAGGGAATGCATTCCTGGTGACACTTATAATTTTTTTAAAAAATTGTCTAGTTTTAATTCATTTAGAAAATGAGGACCAAAGACAGCCCTTTCTTACAGTCTTTTATGATCTTGTGATGATATACCTTCTGCCCAAATTGTGGGGCCAGGTTTTCATCGACGGAGACACCATGGAGCTTTAAAAGTGATGGCCAAGTCCCTGATTTGGAAGTCCCGTCCCCATTTTGAACAGATTCCATTTTCACCTGGAGGGGAATTGGAGCAGGGCACATCTCTGAGTACTGAGTTCAAACTGACCCCATCTTCACTGTAGCAAGAACCTTATTCCCACAGTGAGGGACTAACAAATTTAGATAGGAGGTGTATGAAGGATGGATGTATTCTATAGAACTGTCAAGCTGTGATGCTATTTAAATCCCCAAAAAATGATTTGCCTGTGTCAATGAGCGTTTAAAACACTCAAGTTATGTTATTTAAATCAAGCTCTACAAAGAAATTAAAGAACAACCTGCCTGTGTCCAGTCAGTGAGAGTTAAAAACATTTGTTCTAGCAGTTACAATAGTTGTTTGTTGACATTACCCCAAGGGCTATCATCATAATTTATTTGTGCTTGGCTGCTTTCCATAATCTACAATTATTCCAGCAGTGCAGTTCTAAGGTCACAGTTTGCTTGACAGCTCAAAGTATTTATCAAAGTATTAGCTGTTCTTGGTGGGGGGCTTTGAATACAAGCTTGTTTGTTTTTTTATAAAGGGTTAAGTACGTCAGGATATTTTAGAAATGTGAATGCGCTTTCATGAATGGGGTGTTTTGCTATAATAAAGTGTTGAATAGATATTTAGATTTGTATTTTCTTTCATCTCAACATGGCTCCTGAAGTCTTCCCATGGTGGATATTGATTCAGTTGGCATGGAAGATGGAAGAGCAAAGGGCATTTGTTGGGGCTATGGGGTGGCAGTAAGTTGACATGGAGGCCATTGTGCTGTGTAGTGGGCATAGGTTGGCATGGAGGGGCATTGGGAGTGGATAGTGGGGGGGGGGGGGCGGGTTGATGGAATGCAACTGGTGAGGTCTGGAGGGTCTATTATTTAACAACTGAGACAAAGTCCCAGAGCACCAAGGTGAATGATGAGAACAGCCCCTCGGCACTCAGCTGCTCCTGCGCTTGCTTGTGATCTATGTCAGAGAGAAAACTGGGTCATTTTTCGGGGTGGATGCGGTGAGCGTGGAAATTTTCCAACATACTATTTGCCTCAGAAGCGAAAATTATGTAGTCAAGTAAAGTTGAGTAATTTCCAATCCAGAAGAACTTCCAGCAAGAACAATAATTGAACCCAAAATAACCTCTTGATCGATGGGAATAACTTAACTCAATAAGTGAGCCTTCTAAGGAGAAGGTTAGCAGCTGAATATGACATTCAAACTTCAAATCTAAGAATTCCCATGAGTGATGCAGAAGAAATCCATTATTAAACAAAGCAAATCATCCACCGTCTTTTGTTAATTCCTGACTAGTGCAGGCTTTCACTGCAGTAATGGAGAAGTCAGTTTTACTCAGTAACTGAACACCTACATGAACCGATTTCTAGTTGGTTTAATGTCCTGTCTGTCATGTGTCATAAAATCATGAATTTGTGCTCTAAGAAAGGCTTTATTATCATATTACATACGCTTTGTAGAATACATTTTCTATCACACTACTTATTAATCCCAGATCCATTCCCCATCTGCCTGAACAATGTTCACAGTGCCTTCCCATCATTCCCTTTTCACCCTCCACCCCTCTCCCACCCCATTTTCTGACAGACGTCAGATCTCAGTCACTTAAGGACACTTGTGCACACCATTGATGTGGCCCACTGATTGTATCTTTCTGGAGTTGACTCTGAGCAAAGCAGAACAGTTAAATGTTATCAGAGCCACTCTTTGTTCATTTCTCGTTAAAAAAAATTCCCAATGGGGTGTTGTCAAAATTTCTTTTCAATTATTTAAGTGAATGCATCTTTGTTCTTGGAATAGGGGTGTTGCAGGCAAAGCTGGTATTTATTTTCCATTCCTGGTTGGCCTGAGAAGGTGGTGATGCAATTGAATAGAGATATGGCAAGTCACTTCAGGTTAAGGATTGTATTTTATGGCAGATCTGGGGATCTTGCCTGCTGGCTGGAGGACTGGCAGTGAAGAAACCGTGTTCCTCCTCCAAGATGGCCTTCACCCAAATTAAGTGCTACTCAGGCACTTAAGTAGCCAGCAGCAGGCCTTCCCCAGGGGCGGTGGTCCCACTTACCAAGAGCTGTTGAAAAATCAGTGGCCAGCAACCTAAGCCACAGGTAAGTAATAGCAGCAGAGATTTTGCAGGGTGTGAATCCCTGCGAGAGGGATGTGGCGGGCTTAGCAGTGTGGGCGGTGTTGTGCCTCTCATTAGTCCCCGAAACCCTTTCCCAATGTCATGTCCCTCAGTCACTGAGTGTCTGAAGAAGAGACCCTCCCCCATCCCCCAGGAGACCACCAACTGGTTGCACAGTTTCACATGTTGTGCACATTGTATGTCAACAGGCCTGCCCACCACTGGGTTATCAGCAGTGGCACGATGATACTCTTACATGGTCGTTAGTTGCCCACATACGGGCATCAATTCATGGTTGGGGCGGGGGGGGGGGGGGGGGGGGGAGTCTGACTACAGGCCTTCCCACCCTGACTTAATTCTGGTGGAGGGGCTCAGACATAGAAACTAGAAGCAGGAGTAGGCCATTTGGCCCTTCGAGCCTGCTCCGCCTTTCATTTTGGTCAGGCCTTTCTCAATTTACACTCATTCATACAATAATCTGTCTTCCTATTTTTGCTATCAAAGTGGATGACCTCACATTTATCCACATTGTACTCCATCTGCCATGCATATGCCCACTCTCACAGCCTGTCTAAATCACGCTGAAGCATTTCTGCATCCTCCTCACAGCTCACTCTCCCACCCGACTTTGTATTATCTGCAAATCTGGAGACAATACATTTAGTTCCCGCGTCCAAATCTTTAACATATAATGTGAACAGTTGGGGTTCCTGTGATACCCCACTAGTCCCTGCCTGCCAATCGGAAAAATACCCATTTATGCCAACTCTTTGCTTCCTATCTGCTAACCAGCTTTTTATCCATCTCAAGACACTACCCGCAATCCCATGCGCTTTAACTTTACATAGTAGTCTGCTATGTGAGACCTAGTCGAAAGCCTTCTGAAACTCTAAATAAACCACATTCACAGGTTCTCCTCAGTCAACTCTACTAGTTACATCCTCAAAAATTCCAATAGATTCATCAAGCATGATTTCCCCTTTGCAAATCCATGTTGACTTTGTCTGATTATACCACTGCTTTCCAAATGCTGAGCTATGAAATCCCTGATCATGGAGTCTGGCAACTTCCCCGGTACCAATGTTAAGCTCACTGGTGTCTAGTTTCCTGTTTTCACTCTATTTCCTTTTTTGAATAGCTGGCTTACGTAAGCTATCCTCCAATCTGTAAGAACCTGTCCAAAGTCCAAAGAATTTTGGAAAATGACCAGCACTGGATCTACTATTTCCAGGGCCACTTCCTTCATTACTTTGGTGCGAAAATTATTAGGCACGTGAGATTTATCCATCTTCAATCCCATCAATTTTCCTCAAACCATTTCTCTACTAATACTGCTGCTAATCAGCTCATCATTAAAAGTTGTTTGTCTCAGAACTTCTGGTACATTATTCATGTCTTCCTTTGTGAAGACAGAAGCAAAGTACGAATTTAGTTCCTCGGCCATTTCTTTGTTTCCTGTTATGAATTCTCCCATTGCTGACTGTAAGGGGTCTATGTTAGTTTTTGTCAATCTTCTCTTTACATACCTATAGAAACGTCTACAGTCAGTTTTTTATGTTCCCTGCTAGCTTATTTTCATACTTTATTTTCCCTTCTTAAATCAATTCCTTGTCCTTCTTTGCTGAAGTTTAAACTGCTCCCAATCCTCAAGTCTATTGCTTTTTCTTGCCAATTTGTATGCTTCATCTTTGAATCTAATCCTATCTCTGATTTCCCTTGTAATCCCTGGTTTGGCCACAGTTCCCTTTCCACTGTTGCACCAAAGAGGAATAAATTACTTCTGGAGTTCACCTATTCATTCCTTAAATGCCTGTGATTGCCTGTGCATTGTCCTTCCTTTCAGTAAAGTTTCCCAGTCCATCATAGACAATTCCTGGGGACGATTCTCCTACAACAATTCTAACTGCCGAATTCACGTGAAAACTGGAATAACTCCCACCAATTTTTTTTTTGTGTGATTTTCAGAATGAACCTCCCACACTCTCAGCAATGTAGAGTGCCCTAGCGAGATTCACTCTAAAAATCAGAAGGTGGGGTCTATTCCTGCTGGAGAAGCTGGCAGCATAGTGCTGAGTGGGCCACTGCACATGCGCCGATCTGTCAGAGCGGAGATTGGCGCATGAACAGTGGCCCCACACTGCTGGCCTCCTGATTGCTGGCCAGTCTCGCAACCCCGCATCGCTGCCCCTCTGACCCACCCCGTGATCACTGGCCTCCCGGACCTTTCCGGGCAAGCCCTGATGTTTCCTCCACCCCCCCCCCCCCCCCCAAAAAACCCGGATGGTCAGCTCTGATCACTGTCCTCCCTCTCTGTCACCAATTCCGAATGCAGAGTGGCAGCGGGACCCCCCCAACCCCCACTGATTGCCCTCATATAGGCCTTGTCCCCCCTGGGGTCCTGCCTCCTTGGCACTGCCCAATGCTTGGTGGGCAGTGTCAAGGTGTCCCTTGGGCAGTGCCAGGGGACCAGGCTGGCACTGCTCATGGGATACACCCTCCCTTACTCCAGACCTCCTGTGGGGACCTCAATGGCCTCTGTTCCCTCTGGCGGGGTCAGGCTGCTTGTTCCCTGTTAGTGGGGAGGTGTTGTAAACCCCACTGGAGGGAACCACTCCTGGCAGCGGGGGGGAGACGCTAGCGGGCCTGGAGACTTCAGCCCCGGGCCCGCTAATGATATTTAAATGCGGATTATAATATGGAAATCAGCTCTGCGCCGATTTCCAGTGCGGAGCTGATTATTCCAAAAACCTTGGAGCCGGAGAGGCGCGGAGGCTGTGATGCATTGAAGATCAGAACTGCATTGACCATACAGTCAATGCACTAAAAGCTGTGGAACAGCCTTGAGTTATCTCACCCTAGTTTCTTCAACATGCTCCGTAATCACTCTGCCTTACTACATCTGTCCTCACTCTCAAAAGCCTCCTTTTCTTTAACAGTGCCTTTGCTACTTCAGCTGACTGCTCTGACCACAAGTCTGGAATACCTTGCTACATTTGCTGAGTTAAAGGCACTGTACACATTGTTTATTTAAAGCTGGTCAAAGCCACAGGAAGACACTGCAATGTGACATGGTGCTTTGCCTTATAGGCACTTTATCAGCTGTATCTTTCTGTGCTTGTTCAGATACATTCACTTACAAGGCAGCTAGCTTCTGTTCTATGTAGTTTGGCAGTGACCATGTGAAGTCCAGGATCTGAAGCACACTACTGATGATAAACTGTAGGCTTTCCCCTTTAAAGCCAATGCTGAAATGCTGATAAGTGGGGAAGTGGTATAAATAATCAGATCAAGCAGCGGATAACTGTTTATAAATTATAGACAGTAACTCAAGTGCAATTAGCTGCTTGTAAGTTTCAGGTCAATGATTGGCATTCTTTTCACAATGTCTGGACTAGAGGAATGTTTGTTATGTGCAAAAAGAATATAGTCCTTATAATGTATGGACTTCCTGCACACTATTTGCTATGAAGTGATTTCTGAGTAAACTCTACATGTTGATCATATACTTATCTGGGTTGCTTTCTGCTATTTGTATGGAGTTTACATGGATTACATGTATAGTCATGTATAGTAAAGGTAACACTTGCTCGCCTGCATCTTTCTGATATATTCCCAGTATTGATAGTCCCAATCTTCACTCCATCACCACTTGCAAGAGGGCAGGATGGTCGGCTGGCATGGAGCACCTCCCTTTGTGTACATACCCACGCAAGTAAATTACCTCAACTGAGTTTTCTTCAACATTGCAAAATGACCTGCTATGACTGACAGTTGAGTTTGCTGAACTTCAGTCAATCGCAATACAGTTTAAATGACATTGCTGCTCATTTAAATGACAGTCACTGCACCCCGTGGGTATCCAGCGCACAGCCATTTGAGTTATTCAGCAGAAGTCTGAAAAAGGAAGGTTGTTGATTTGGTTAGAGCCAGTGCAAATTGAGTTCCAGGATGAATCTCGGTCATAATATTACATTCTGTAGGAAAGACCAAACAGGCTGAGGCTCCTTTCTCTCAAAAAGAGAATGCTGTGGGGCAACGTACCACCTATATTTTTTTGGACAGCAGAGGTGATTTGTTAAAGTATGCAGTCCCTTGCAGTTTTTTTTGTGTGACCATGCATATGTGTTAAAGGGGCCGTCTTATATAGAAACTTTTGGGTGTTTGCAAAACAGCCCAGCAGCTCAGAGGAACATTGCTGACGGGTGCTGTAATAGAGGTCATTAAGGTAAATGGAAAGATTTTGTGCACTTGTGGAAGAATCTAAAACTAGGGCTCATGAACATAAATAAATTCAGGAATGAAATCAGGAATAGTGGGGGGCAATTCTCCCATCCCACTTGAGCAGAGGCCATTTTGCGGGGTTCCCGCTGGGCGCCACTGCCTCCAGGTTTCTCCGGCAGTTGGATTTCCAGCGCCGTCAGCTTCGCAGAAGAAATCGGCGCAGAGCTGAATAAATTATTCAAATCCTCATCACCATTTCTTTTAAATATCATTAGCGGGCCCGGGACTGAAGTGTCCTCTTCGCCCTCCCCAACCAGGTGTGTTTCACTCCTGCGGGGTTTACCATAGCTCCACATCTGCGGGGAGCTGGCGGCCCAACCCCACTGGAGTGAAGGTTGACAATCGAGGCCCCTCAGAGGGTTGGGTGCTAGGAGGGGGTGCCCCTTGGGCATTGCCACCTTGGCAGTTCCAGCCTGGGCACCCTGGCACTGGCCAAGGGGCAAAATGCCAATGCTTTGGGCATTGGGCAGTGCTAAGGGGGTGGGGCCTATGGGGGCATTTGGTGGGGGTGGGGGGGGGGGGGTCCCACTGCCATTCTGCACCCGGGCTGAATGACAGAGGGAGAGAGGTCAGCGATTGAGGCTGGGCATTGTGGAGGGGGGGTTAAGGGAACTGGGGCAGGTCCGGGTGATTGGGGTGGGGTGGGGGTACAGCGAGGAGGGGAGGGTTGGGGTGGGGTGGGGGTCGAGGCTGGCCCGGGCATGTTCGGGCGCCAGCGATCGGGGAGGGGAGGGGCGCATGGCCGGCGATGCAGAGATCCCGGGGCACCCCTGGAATTGGGGGGGCGTGCCGGTAAAATTCCAGCCTTAAAATTTTTTGCCCCCAGTGTCTTTACTCAGAGAGTGGTTAGAATGTGAGGCTCAGCTTGCACATGGAGTAGATAGAGGATAGATGAGATGAATAACATGGATACATTTAAGGGCAAACTAGATAGGTACATAAGGGGTCAAAGAAAAGCAGGATATGCCAACAGGATTAGATGAAGCACGTAGGGAGAAGACTTTTGTGGAGCTTTAACACCAGCATAGACTATTGGGCTAAATGACCTGTTTCTGTGCAGTAAATTCTAGACAAAAACAAATTCTAATTCTTTACAATTTATACAAATGGCAACAGATCTTATGGTGCCGTTGTTATGGAGACAGCATCCATTAAATTCACAATGTCAAAGAAATGTTTGACCTTATATTACTTCGCTCATTTAAGAGAATTACAACTAAGTTTGGCTACAAATAATACAGAAAGAAACAAGTCAACTGCAGCCATGAACCATTTTCAACCTTGGACCAACAAATGTTAAAGACATAAGATGGAATAAGTTCAAACTTGAATTGAGGTTTAAAAACCAAAGCTGCATATATCCTCCTGTGTAAATTCTAACGACTGTTTCTCTTCTTTGTCTCAGCTGTCACCAGGCCTTACTACGACTTTCTGACATTACGGCAGAAACATCCAATGCTGCCCTCAACCATCCCCCAACAGCAGGTCTACATGCTCGCTGAGCCCAAACGCAAACCTTCTAATTTCTGGCAGAACATTGGGAGACTGACACCATTCAAGAAGTGAAGGGACAGCTTAGTGAACACGATTAAATACCTATCCAAGGGAGCACTTTAGCGACCAGTTGCAATCAGAATGAACGCCTGCTCTGTCACGCACACCAACATGAGCTGTATGTACCACTACATGATGGCAATCTCCTCACTGGGAGGTGATGGCATATCCTGCGTCCAGTAACCTTTACAGCCGGAGCACACTGCCCAAAGCTGACCATCAACAGTGCCAGCAGGAGAGTTGCCTAAATATATATTCACATCGATAACTACAGTCAAGTTCAATGTTCCCTCTGAATCCCGCAAAATAAACTTTTTGTTTTCTATTTCGATTGGAAAGCATCATGAGTTTTAAAAGAGGGAAGACGCATCCAACGTACGGAGACTAGATTTTTACTGAGTGGTTCGATGTATTTGTAAAACTGCAGGCATCAGGAAACAGCAAAACTACTGTAAACAAACAAGTTTCCGAAAGCTCCTCGATTACAGCAATTTGGCTTTCCTCTGTGTTTTCACTGGAATGAAACACTGTGTGCCTATGTGCAAGGGATGCAAACTATTTAAAATAGTCGATGAATTTGAATCGTGCTATTCAAAACCTTCTTGCCAATCTTTTAGTCAAGAAAATGCCAAATTAAATGTGCAAAACTAAAATATTTGGTGTTCCTAAGTTGCAAACAGTTGCTGGGCTACGGTTTAAGTTAGTGCCAGCAATGCCGAGGTAGAAGCAGCATCCACACTTAAACCATGGGTCTACAATCGTTCCTTTCATCTCTGGTGCTCAGGCTTTAACCCATTGCAGGTGGGTGGGGGTGAAGATCTCTCCCCTCTTACATCTGCACAGGGTCCCTGAGCAAAACTAGGTCATGCAGTGAAGTCAGCACTGCTCTCATATTTGACACTGAAATAAAGATAGTGTGTGGTCACCTCCTCAGATATTTACAGTATTACCTTTGTCACAAGAATAAAAGATAAGGTTGAGTTTAATCAGTGTATGGGAGGAGAGAGTGACACGCCAAATTGTTATGTGCTAATGTTTATAAATGAGTTGTGTAAATATTAACAAAATGATTTATTTATGTACATTGAATTTATTGTATTTGCTGTTTGGCTTCTCCACATTCTTTCCGGTACAAATGCCTTATTAAGGAATGCACTTACCCAATTGCTTGTTTCTTTTCCTCTGGTGTGGAAGCGATTTTACTTCAAAGTAATGCATTTCTATTTTTCTCCCAAGAAAACATTTAAAAGATTGTTTTGAGAAAGGTAATGATTTTAGTCATTTGTTTGGAGTGGCGGTAAGATTGGATAAGGCAGTTGCACAGTTCACTGCCCTGCCTTCTAGCGAGATTTCTGAGCTTAGGGCACAACTTCCTGTGAAGAAACATTGGTTTATTGGACAAATTTCTCAACTCAAATGCTGTAAATATAAATAGCAAATGAACACAATGGAACGAATTTGAGCACAGGACAATGAAAGCAGCAGTTGATCATAAGGCTCTGTTGTGAATGTTACCAAGATTTTCAGTGAAAACCATCCATTCAGCTGTAAAACACCACACACCCCGGACCAGAAATAATACAATAGATTACGAGTTCCACCAATATTTTGCATTATCCATTTAAAAGGCCAACAGAATAATTGTTCAGCCACTTTAATTAAAAATAACTCTGTAGCTGAAATGCATTGATGTAAATAAAATATCACTTGATAACCAAACAAATTCTAGTTAAAAGGGAAGGAAAATCAAGGGAAATAATCCTCCCCCTCCCCATGATAAATAGGAAAATAAAATATTCACATCCCCATTATTATTGTTTTTATTGTTGTAGCCCTACTCCCTTTCTGCAAGACCACTTGGCAGGTGTGGTCCACGGCGACTATGCACTTGTGGCCTGGGTTAGTCCCTTTTCCAATGGTGGGGTCTGCAATTTTAAAATGGATCAAAGCTTTGGAACCACGAATGCCAAAGCACAAGCTGAGAGGTTGACTTGCAGTTCCTATCATTTGCAATGGAGTAGCTCTGTGACCAGCATGAGCACTGCCATTGGTGATATGAATAGAGTAACTCAGCAGGGAGAGGGGCCAACTCAAGGGACTCCACATGCCCAGTAACATTGAGTGTGCTGCAAAAACAACAAATAAAATGCCAGTGTTATTTGTCTCTGCTTTTCCTTGAAAAACCATTTAGTGATTAATCCCCCCTCGCCCATTGGGGCTAAAATACTCCCAGATATATTTCACCAGGACCCAAACAACTGGCGATTATTGGATCCAAGTTTCCACTGCAGGCACAGTGCCAATGCAGTACAATTAATGAACTGTTTCAATTAACAATAAAAAGAGAAGGCAAGTTTACTGGGAGAACATCCTATTCTAACTTCTCAGTCTGTTCTGTTAAATGTTGGCATAGCTTTATCTGTGACTTTCTATCTTTTTGTTTTAAATCCCCTTAGAGATTAACCTTTGATATTTCTGCTTCCCTCCAAAGCTACTCCAGGAAGCGGCCCCATTAACTAAAATGGGAGCTAGCCTTTCAGAATGATGAGGGGCGGGTTAGAACTGCTGAGCTCTGACCGCAGCAGCGAGTGTTTGTTCCAGCCCCCCTCCACTCCTATCAATTTGGATTAGTCCCCAGTAACTCCATCCCAGGCCCTGGTTGCCCCTCAAGCCAATGGTATTCTTTGATGACACAGGAGAGCTGATAGCTGGTATTCAAAATTATAAGGAGCTTTTGTAAGGTAAATAAAGGAAAAATAATTTCCGCTTGTCAGAGAGCATCAATGTAATTAATTATTATCGCCTAAAGAGTGAAGAGGTTATGAGGGTTGCTTTTACATAGCTGGCTTGTTAGGACATGGGACGCCCTACTCAAAACAGCAGTGAAAGCAGAAATAATCACAATTTTTTATTAAAAAGTGGACGAAAATTTGAAAAAGGAAGGGATAACGAGCAAGTGCAGGGAAAGGACAGTGACGAGTTTTATCAAGGAGCCAGAATACAGACTGTGAGCACGATGGCCACCTTCTGTGCGATTACATTTAATAGTTCCAGGAGGGGTTATGAACAATACCAATTACTGAAGGGGAAAGTTGAAATGCTAAATATTGGCCTCCATATTAAACAGAGAGAAATTTACATATTTAAAGGGAAAGCGCTTTGTACCCCTTGAACTTCCCTCCCATTACAACTTATTCTAATACAATGGCGACACTCAATTCAGTCCTGCTCAAATGCAGACAAGCTCCTGATTCAGAGGTTTGTCCTCTCAGTCTGTTTCACACTCGGCTTTTCTCGTACCTTATATTCCCAGTGGATGAGCTTGCCCCACCACATCCCGCTTCTAATTTTTGACCATATTATCCAGTCTGGGGCCAAACTACCTGATGAAATGCCAATGGATAGATTTTCAACCTGACGCGCAGGCCATACATCATCCGATTGTTATAGAAGTCCCCCATTTTAACCTTCAGTGATTTGTAAGAAAAAATGGTAAGCTTTTTGATGACAGGCAGCCTATCCACAATGATAATTTTCCCACCCAGGTGTCGAATTGAAAGGATCTTTAAAAAAACTCCAAAAAGAATCTCATTCCTCAGAAGTTTTGGTCATATGCACAAAGTAAATATAAAATCTCAACCATTTGTAGTATAGTAATAGTCTCTGGCAGGAGACAAATTAATCAGAACATTTTCATATCGATGTGCAGCAGGTTCTGCATACACAGTGTGAATCCTCTACCTCCTCCCCCAACCCACTCCAAACAAACATCCCGTCCCATGTCCATCTTTAGATGGGACAAAATGTAGCTCGCCACCCAACTTCAAGTTTGGTCCCGAGGGAATACTTGAGGATATCTTGTGCTGTTTAAATAAATCAATTGTTTATCCAACATCACCACCAAACACCCTCAGATCTCACCTTAAGGACACATCATGCCCACACTACAAAGCTGAGACATGTCAGGATTTCATGTAAACCACTAGGTATTTGGCTCAGGTCAAAGTCCACCTACTATATTTCACAAGATTGCCTTGTGCATCTACCTTGGATGTGCAGCTTCTAGATTTTTTTTTTAAATGGTGGGAATAAATTACAAATTTTCACCACTATATCAATGCAAGTTCCTTCCTCCCTAAAGGCTGCTTTACATTCCCGACATTTGCCACAGTTAAAAGATACTCCTGTCATGCATCTGCTGAACTGTAAAAATCTACTTTCTTACTTGGGAATGAGTATCACTAACTGAAAACCTTTCAAAGACACAATACATTAGAATGAAACCTTTGATCTCACCTGTGTTTCACTAAAGGATAGTGCAGTGTAAACTGAGGTGCTGAATAATTTAAAGTGGTTTCCTCAGAATGTTAGACGCTTAAAGCTTTTAACCATTGGTGTTATGTTAAGCCATCACATGCTGAACCTTGGCCTATTGGGATGAGCAAGAATGCTCTAGCTCTCAGCAAAATGAAATGCATTTAGATACACATTTTTGAAACATTACACTAATTTGCCTCATGACTATGTTTTCGAATGGCAAATGTGATTGAATTTAAGAGCACAGAATGATCCTGCTTTATTTCTTTAAATTACATTAGTAAATTTATAATAGCTTTTCAAATACACCTTATTTAATTAATATTGCCAAGGATTAACAGGAATGACTCTTGAAAAATAAAATTGATTTAATATTGTTTGAAAACAATATGCACGGCGGCACAGTGGTTAGCACTGCTGCCTCATAGCACCAGGAACCCAGGTTCAATTCCCGGTTTGGGTCACTGTCTGTGTGGAGTCTGCACGTTCTCCCCATGTCTCTGCGTGGCTTTCCTCTGGGTGCTCCGGTTTCCTCCCATAGTCCGAAAGATGTACTGGTTAGGCCATGCAAAATTCTCCCTCAGTGTACCCAAACAGGCACCGGAGTGTGGCGACTAGGGGATTTTCACAGTAACTTCAATGCAGTGTTAATGCCTACTTGTGACACCAATAAATAAACTTTAAAACTTTAAAACTTTATTTCCTGTACAGCCTAATGGCAGATAGTTCAAACTATAGCTAACCCATTTATATATTTTTTGAATGTTGCAACTATAAGGTAGAACCACTTCTAATGAGATGAATTTCATGAAAAATCAACTCACTAACCTTGGTTAACAATTTGAAGGTGACAATTTGATTGATTACACTTTTGTGCTTTGATCTTTGATTCAAGTCCACATTCACAGGACACTCCAATATGGCAGGTGATGTTAACTAGCTAATCTCATCACTACTGACCAGCAAGCTGGACCGAAACACACACAAACCTTTCATCTCATTTCATCCAAAGTCCTCCCTCAGAAATAAATATTTTTTTAAAAACCCAACTTTTTAACTGGCCAAGTTTACAGTGCCATGAGCTTTTGGTACCACGGTGTACAGCACAACATACTCCATAGTTACAAGTACTGCCTTGTTTTTGTCTTTATCTCCTCATGGAAAGTGAGAGACAGAATTTCATTTTAGTTCCCTTTCTCACCAAAAGTCTGCTATCTAATTGCACTGTGATATAACAGTTGGCACCATCCTATAGAAGACATGATGGGGTACATCCAAACTTTGTATAAGAGATATAAAATGGATGATAGCAAGTCAACATTCCATTTGATAACTCTTCCTTTCTTTAGTTGCATTGAATCCAGAGAGAAATGAGACGAGCAGCTGATTCACTCAGCCATTGTACACTATTGCACAAAGTCAGGAGTTGGCTCATTTTCTTTTTTTCAGCAACATTTTATGGGGTTAATCCTCTGTTAGCTAAATGTAAGTTCATTCATTCAGATTGCCTGACTGAAGGCAATGTAGGATTTTACACTCTGACTCCCACAGTGGAACCTCCCTGTTGCAAGCAAAGCTGCAGAATCACTGAATACAAGGCTTTCAAAACTTTGCTTAATATTTCTAGCAACTGGGCTCTGAGCTCCTCAATAGGCCTGGTCCTTCACTGGTGTTGTCACAAGCGTTATTGTTCAAGGGCTTTTTTGGAAACAAAATGTATCCCACTGTCTTTTTATCCATTTTTGTGCAAGCATCTCTGTTCTTGATTTACAGCAGTGATATGTAGCCTGTTTTTGTATCCTGCATTTAAATACCAGATAAAACCACTGAACTTGGTTCAATGAAAAAGGGTTGTGCTTAAACCAATTCTATGTTAATGTACAAAAAGGTAAAGCACTTTAAGTTGAGCTGATTTACAATGATCTAGTTCGGATCAATGAATTACAATGAATTGACGTTCTACAGTCTGTACACTGCATACGAATGAGCCCACTGTTGTCATGAGACTGCTTTTTAAGTACAACCTGTGGAAGCTCAGGTGTTACGTGAGATGTGCCATGCCATGGCAAAAAGCATGTAGCACTGTGTTGTTTTATATGTGGTACCTATTTATACCGTTTGAGAATGATAGAAAAATCAAGAATGCCAAGCTTCCTAAAGGCCCTGCAATTGGAAGCAGTAAGAGTTGGCGATGACCTGTGAAGGTCAAAAGATACCAGTTTGTGTTCCTACACATGGGGGTAACCTTCTATTCTGCTGCCTGTGGCTCTGGAACAACCATCAGCATTATAATGTTTTAACAGTATTTTTGAAATCTATGGTGTAGCTTTCAAATTACTACAGTACTAATACGATCAGTCCATTCTCTGCCGCCAAGATTGGTTGTAATTTTTTTGTACATACTTCTCTCTTATGATTTGTCAACCAGTTTTGTAGTTCTTATGTTCCAGGAGGAACTGAGTTTTAGGGACCCAGTTTTTATTTCTTTTGATTTGTGTGCTAAACACTTGTGATATGCAAGTAGACTTTGCTGAACAATACATGACAGTGTTTGTATAAATTCTCTCTTTGTACGTGGATGGTTGTTTACATAAGCACTTCAAGCACGATATGGGGAATAAAATGTTTTCATTGTGTCAAAGAATTATTGCTTGGTATTTACAGCCCGAATCAGTGCATATAACTGCATTTTAATAATTTGCTGCTCATTCTAACATTCTCGCCAAAATGGCTCTGGAATTCACACCAATGTGCTTATCTTCATTACAACATATTTTGGAAATTTAGATGAATGACAGAAAATACTGGAATTGCATAGCAATCCAATCAGCACCCAAATGAGAAGTGAAGGTTTATCAAAGGAGAATCTCTGCAAAAACTGAAATATCAGTTTGGGGGCGGGGAGGCCCGATCGTTCTCTGGTGGGTGGGGAGCTAATTCTGTCCCATCACATTTCTAATTCTGATCATTCCTGTTATAAATGCTACTTAGATTATATTTCACTTGCCATGAATGTTTTTTTTTCCCCCTACACCAGCAAGTTCAGAAGAAGTAGAAATGATCTTATTACCTTTTCCCAAATTATCTTGGAAATGCAGCTCTTAGAATTTACTGCAAGTTGGCTGTTGCTAAACACAATTCCAAAGGTTGTTGAATCAAGCAACAGTTATTTGTACATGCACCTATATGTTTCATTACACAACTTCAATAAAGGCCTGGATGTGTACCTCGGTGGATCTTGCAAGTACAGGCAGCAGAGAGAAGGGATTCCACAGCTATAATAGTGCACGTGCACTTAATTAGTGAAACTGTCAAAATACTCGGCTGTGAGTACGTGAAATATACTGGGAGGGAGACCAGATGGATCTCTGGTTGGGGGAGCGGAGGGGCACAGAGGGGTCTGCTGCCACTCTGCAGGCGATCAGTGGGGGGAAAGGGGGCAGGGGTCACGATTGGTCTGGGTAGCGAGGGGGGGGGTGGATAAGGGGGGCAGTTATGTTCTGGGGGTGGGGTGATGTCTGTGGGGGTCATCGCTCCCGCTTTTTGCTCCTGAGCTGCTTTATTCGCTTTTTGCGGCCCGGAAGCAATGTGACAGGGGCACGTTTTTCAAATTTTTTTTCCTCACTGCCCATGCACAGTTCAAAGCTCCGATCGGAGCTGCAGTGATTCGGGCATGGTAAGCCCCGCCCACAGCGCGATTCAGACTCGCAATTTTATTTTCAGGCTAAGTGCCTATGGGGGCGCCTGAAAGCAGATTTCCAAGTCGGATCTGAATTGCGCCCAGGTTCAGCACTTAGAATGAAAATGGTAAAATCGGGTCCTGTGTCAGTTGTTTTATCCTCTCTAAATTTGACTAGTTTAACCTTATTTTCCCTTTATTATGTTACATACCTTGATATCTTTTTTCACCCTCTTCTAATAACATGTTCACTCTATCAGTCGTCTTTAACTGAGATTTCAGTCTGGGAGACATTGATTACTGAGAAACGGGTTGAGATCAACAACAAATACTGAGGCACGGCCATTATTCATGATTGTTGCTATTTTACTTCCATTACCTGAGAATATGAGGCAGGATTGAGTTCTGATGTAGGACAGTCTTTTGTTTTTCTCATTATTTTGTAAATTTGACAGTCAGAGTTTTCTCCCCCACCACCCCCACCCCCCTACCCTGCTCCACCACCCCACACACATGCTTCAATTGCTGCGTGTATTTAGTCTGGGTCACTGCACAAAACAAGTGTTTGTGTGACAACTCTTGCGCTAACACATGGATTGTCAGTTCCACTGCAAGGTGAGACATACATAAAAATAAATATCCCAAATCAAATAGCCACATATATATAGATCCACCATGCCCATAACAGTATTAAGGGGAGGTGATAACCTAGTGGTATTATCGCTAGTCTATTATTCCAGAAACTCAACTAATGTTCTGGAGACACTGGTTCAAATCCCATCACAGCAGAAAGTGGACTTTGAAATCAATAAAAAAAATCTGGAATTAAGAATCCACTGATGACCATGAAACCATTGTCAATCGTCGGAAAACTCCATCTGTTTCACTCATGTCCTTTCGGGAAGGAAATCTGCTGTTCTTACCTGGTCTGGCCTACATGTGACTCCAGAGCCACAGCAATGTGGTTGACTCTCAACTGCCCTCGGACAACTAGGGATGGGCAATAAATGCTGGCCAGCCAGTGACACCCATGTTCCACGAATCAATAAAAAAAATGAAATTCCCTGATATGACAAACAATAAAAAGATGGACTTCATTTGGCTTTCCATTGCTAGATCACTCGGAATCTCCTCATTTCTGTAACCCTGGAGCATTCTGTGGGTCTTGCAGGCCACACAAATGTGTCTGGTTATCATTGTGTTAAGCAGTGGAACCAGAGCAAATGGAACTCCTAGGATTAGAATGTGATGAAGGAATCCATTTACTACCCAGACAGATCATTCCAGTATTAAAAACAGAAAATTCTGGAAAGACTCAGCAGGTCTGGCAGTTATCTGCTGAGTATTTTCAGAGCTTTTTGTTTTTATTACAAGATTAACCAACATGCAGCATTTTGCTTTTACTGTGATCATCCCAGAATTTTGACTCTTACATCGCTCATCCAGGGGATGTACTCAGGATATACCAACAGATTAACATAAAACACCAGGAACTGGTGCTCAGTGCAGGAACTGTTCCCAGAACCATATTGATGCGCGACAATCAAGCACGTGGAACAAGGCTTCAGTTATTGAAGGCTTTTATTATCAAACAATGGAACTAACTAACACGAGTACACCAGTTCAGACTGAAGGGGTCCTGCCGGAGCAGAGGGTCTTATACCTCTCCTCCGGAGGCGGGGCCCCACCGGGATGTGCCATAATAACATTTACAACAGGTAAACACCCTAACCCAACAACATTATACAACCCCCACAGTGACAACACCCTAACCCAACAGTAACATAAGAACAACCCCCAGTGGTAACCAACGATGGTTCACCACATTCACCCCTCCTTTAAAAACAAAGGCCGGCGGGGTGCAAAAAACAGGTCATATATGTACAAAATTCACAAGTCCAGACGGTCTGGAGGACCGCACCGTCGCTGTGATCTCCTCAACACCGGTTGCGAAACCGGAGCAGGTGCTTGCGGTGGCGTTCTCTCCAAAACAGCGTCCGGCTGTCCCCTCAAGGACTCCCGGGCCGGTTGGCCCCGGTGAGGCGATGGTGCAGGGGATCCTGGAACCTTCGGTGGTGGCGCCGATCTCCGAGTCTCAGGCAAGCTGTACATGGGAGTATAACTGTTATGCACTGGTCCCGGTGCTGACCGCGCCACGTCTGGGGAAGAAATAAGTAGTAGGGGATTCGTGACAGGGGGTATGGGAGCGACAGGAGTTGCTACGTCTCCTGCGGGCGCCAGGTCTCGAATGGAGACAGTGTCCTCTCGCCCGTCAGGATATGCCACATAGGCATACTGAGGGTTGGCGTGGAGGAGTTGGACCGGTTCGACCAAGGGGTCGGACCTGCGAGCCCTCACATGTCGCCGCAGAAGGACGGGTCCTGGGTACGTCAACCAGGCTGGTAATGAGATCCCCGAGGACGACTTCCGAGGGAATGAGAACATCCTCTCGTGGGGAGTAGCATTGGTTGCCGTACACAGGAGGGAGCGGATAGAATGGAGCGCATTTGGAAGGACCTCCTGCCAACGGGAGACTGGAAGGCCCCTGGATTTCAGTGCCAGTAGGACAGCCTTCCAGACTGTAGCATTCTCCCTTTCCACCTGTCCGTTACCCCTAGGGTTGTAGCTCGTGGTTCTACTAGAGGCAATCCCGAATGAGAGCAGGAATTGCCTCAAGTCGTTGCTCATGAACGACGAGCCCCTGTCGCTATGAATGTAGCAGGGGTACCCGAACAGGGTAAAAAGCTCACTGAATGCCTTAATGACGGTGGCAGTCGACGTGTCCGCACAGGGGACAACAAACAGGAACCGGGAGTACTCATCTATTATATTGAGGAAATAGACGTTCCGGTCCGTTGAGGGAAGGGGGCCCTTAAAATCCACACTCAGCCTCTCGAAGGGGCGAGTGGCCTTGACCAATTGTGCCCGGTCTGGTCGATAAAAGTGCGGTTTGCATTCTGCGCAAATCCGACAGCTTCTCGTCACTGACCTGACATCCTCCACCGAGTAGGGCAGGTTGCGGGCTTTGACGAAGTGGTAGAGTCGGGTGACTCCAGGATGACACAGGTCATTGTGGAGGGCCTTCAAGCGGTCCTCCTGCATGATGGCGCATGTTCCGCGCGAGAGGGCATCCGAGGGCTCATTGAGCTTCCCTGGACGATACATAATATCGTAATTATAGGTGGAGAGCTCAATTCTCCACCGCAAGATCTTATCGTTCTTGATCTTGCCCCTCTGCGTGTTACTGAACATAAACGCCACGGATCGTTGATCCGTGATCAGAGTGAACCGCTTCCCCGCCAGGTAATGGCGCCAGTGTCTGACTGCCTCCACAATGGCCTGAGCCTCCTTCTCCACCGCTGAGTGCCAAATTTCGGGGCCTTGAAGGGTGCGGGAAAAGAACGCGACGGGCCTGCCTGCCTGGTTTAGTGTGGCGGCTAGGGTGAAATCAGATGCATCACTCTCCACCTGGAAAGGGATGGATTCATCCACCGCGTGCATCGTGGCTTTCGAAATGTCGCTTTTCAAAGCCTTGAAGGCCAATTGGGCCTCCGGCGTGAGTGGGAAGGTCGTGGACTTGATGAGCGGACGAGCTTTGTCCGCGTAGTTGGGGACCCACTGCGCATAATACGAAAAGAACCCGAGGCATCTCCTCAGTGCTTTCGTGCTAGCGGGCAAGGGAAGTTCAGTAAGGGGGCGCATACGGTCTGGATCAGGGCCAATGACCCCGTTTTCCACCACGTATCCAAGGATGGCTAACCTGCGCGTACGGAATACGCACTTCTCCCTGTTATAGGTCAGATTCAGGCGAGATGCAGTGCGCAGAAAGTGTTGGAGATTCGTGTCATGGTCCTGCTGGTCATGGCCGCAGATGGTGACGTTATCCAGGTACGGGAAGGTAGCCCGCAACCCGTTCTGGTCCACCATTCGGTCCATAGCACGCTGGAAGACCGAAACCCCATTGGTGACACCAAATGGAACCCTGAGAAAATGGTATAGACGACCATCCGCCTCAAAAGCCGTATATTGTCGGTCCTCTGGGCGGATGGGGAGTTGATGGTAGGCGGACTTAAGGTCTATGGTAGAGAACACTCGGTACTGCGCAATCTGATTGACCATATCAGAAATGCGCGGGAGAGGATACGCATCCAGCTGCGTATAACGGTTAATGGTCTGACTGTAGTCGATGACCATCCGAGGTTTGTTCCCACTTTTGACTACCACGACCTGCGCTCTCCACGGACTAGCACTGGCCTGTATGATCCCTTCCTTGAGGAGCCGCTGAACCTCAGATCTAATAAAGATCCGGTCTTCAGCGCTGTAACGCCTACTCTTAGTAGCGATGGGCTTGCAGCCTGGTACCAGATTCTTAAATAAGGATGGTGTAGTGATTTTCAGAGTGGAAAGATTGCATGCGGGGCGCTTTGGGCAATTTGGAGGCTGCGGCTGATTCCCTACTGCCAGTGAAGGGAGTGGCCCACCGTACTGTAGGATCACACTCTTCATGTGGACCATAAAATTTAGTCCGAGGAGAATTGGCGCACAAAGGTGAGGTAACACAAGGAGCCTGTATTGCTCGTAAATTGTGCCCTGTACCTCTAGAGTTACCATACATCGTCCTTGGATCGGTACAGACCGGGACCGTGATGCCATGGAAATTGTCTGCTTGGCAGGTAGAACCCGGAGTCCACACCTTTTAGCAGTGTCAGGGTGTATGAAACTCTCGGTGCTCCCACTGTCAAACAGACAATTCACAGTACGACCATTTACCTTGATATCCATCATTGAATTCTCAAGTCTGTGGTGCTTTGTCTGGTCCAGGGAGATCGACGCCACCGTTGGCCCCTGGGCGTCACTGCATGCCGCCGATGTTGATGCTGAGGACCCCTGCTGGTCGCTCCTAGTCGTCGTGGACCATGATGGCCGCCCCCATGAATCGCACGTGGGCGAGGGCGCCAAACGTAGCGACTCCTGGTGGTCTTCCTCCTCCTCCGTCAGCCACGATGGCGCCGTCCTGGATTCGCACGTGGTCGGACCTCGTGGGTACTGCGACGCCGAAGGAGATTGTCTCCGCTCTGGAGGGTTACAAGCTGCACTGCCGTTTTTGGACTTCGACCTGCAAACTTTACCATAGTGGCCTTTTTTACCGCACTGGCTGCAGATTGCCGTTTTTGCCGGACACTGTTGCCGTGGATGCTTGGCCCCACCGCAAAAGTAGCATCGCTGGCCGCCTGGAGCTGCCGCCGTCGTCGGATCGATATGGGAACGCGAGCCCGCGGGGCGAGGAGGGATTTGAGCTTGCTCTTGCCACGTTGTCTCCACGTGGTCCTCGGGGTACAGCGCCAAGCTTTTCGACGCCGCTTCCAGCATCTCAGCCATCTCCATCGCTTGGGTCAAGTTGAGGTTCCCTTTCTCCAGTAACTTAAGCCGGATGTACGAGGACCCTACCCCTGCTACGAACGCGTCTCGGGCGAGGTCGCACATGTATTGTTCGGCTGATACGTCTTTACAATCGCAACCCCTGGCAAGCTGCAGGAGCTCATTGGCGTAGTCCTCCATGGTTTCGCCCGACTGCCGACGTCGTGTAGCGAGGAGGTAACGAGCGTGTATCTCGTTGGGTGGTTTCGTGTATCGTTTCTTCAAGAGCTCGACGGCCCTCGGGTAAGTGGTGGCCGCACGAATCGCGAGATAAATCGTGTCACTTACCCTTGCGTGGAGGGCTTGGAGTTTGTCGCTGTCTGTAGTAATAGCTACAGAGGCTGCCAGGTAGTCTTCGAAACACTTCCACCAGTGGTCGAAGGTGTTAGCGGCACCGACCGCACGTGGGTCCAACGCCAGACGATCTGGTTTCAAAATCTGTTCCATACTCTCTTTTTACTGCTGAGAGTTTTCTGTTTGATAATAAAATTGATGCGCGACAATCAAGCACGTGGAACAAGGCTTCAGTTATTGAAGGCTTTTATTATCAAACAATGGAACTAACTAACACGAGTACACCAGTTCAGACTGAAGGGGTCCTGCCGGAGCAGAGGGTCTTATACCTCTCCTCCGGAGGCGGGGCCCCACCGGGATGTGCCATAATAACATTTACAACAGGTAAACACCCTAACCCAACAACATTATACAACCCCCACAGTGACAACACCCTAACCCAACAGTAACATAAGAACAACCCCCAGTGGTAACCAACGATGGTTCACCACACATATCCTCCTGTTTCTCATTGCAATTTCAGTTTACAGTTCCTGGCAATAAATAGCCACAATTCAACAAGAAAGGAAAGTGACAATAAACCAAACAAAATATTCTGTTGCTGCATGAAAGTGGATTGGCATGGATATGACACACAGCAATGTACTTCATCAAAATTAACTGTTTCTTTTATAAATAACTGGAATAAGCCTCAATCTCAGAACAATGAGAACAATTAGTAGATCCATCTCTGGAATGATAGCTAGTGATACATTAGAAAAGACCACACCTTCTCTGGAAAACGATCAAATTTACACTAAGTTAACTGCAAGGACGTGAAATATCTTTAAGCCCATATCTAAATCTAAGTTAAATTACTCTATGATTTAGAGGAGCGAATTTTCCCATTCCACCCGCCACGGGAATTGTAGCAGGCGAGGGATGGACCTTGGAAAGTTCCGTTGACCTCGGGCGGGATTTTCTGGTTTCAGGGTGAGCATGGCCGGAAAATCCTACCCATAATCTCTATACACAGCGATTCTCTTAAGTATGCTTACGAGGTAGCCAATACTTGCATTTAATGAACTTTTAAGGTGCTTTGTGATTGTGAATTTATCCATTCTTAACAAATAATTCTACATTGAACAAGCTGTTAACTTAAATTCCCACAAACAATTGATACAAATGACCAATTATTCAAATGTTCACTATATTAGTAAAGACGGGAATGAACACCCCAAGAAATTGTACCACCTTGAAGTTAATAGGACCTCGGGGTAACTTTCAGCCCATATAGGCAAGAGAGGTCATTTTCCCTGATTGGGGAATCTCGAACATGGGGGCTCCTCTTAGGAAAAGGGGTCATTCATTTAGTACTGAGATAACAAGGGTTGTGAATCTTTGGAATTTTCTACCCAAGATGATTATGAGGGCTCCATCATTGAGTATATTCAAAATTGAGATAGACAGATTTTTGAATCTCTTGGGGAATCAAGGGATATGAAGAGTTTTCAGGAAAGTGCAGTTGAGACAGAAGATCAGCCACAATTGTATTGAACACTGGAGCAGACTCAAGGAGTTGCATGGTCTACTCCTGCTTCTACTTCTAACTATGTTCTTAATTCCATTGTGGCAAGCTAACATCAATTCACTTCCATTGGAAGAATTTGCAATGTATCTACCAACCCACTTCATGGCAATGTTTTAGCATCTGCAAAAGATGGAACAACAGAGCATTATGTGACCACAGCATCAAAAAGATATAGTGTCAAGGGGGTCAATTTCTTCAGCCCAGGCTCTCAATGCAGAAACTTGCCTCCCAGAGGCATATCCTGGAAATTGAGGCGTTTCCATTCGTAAGAAAATCACAGGCCTGAATTTCTAATAGGTTCATCTGCTGGGCATGGCTCCATTTTGAGAATACCATCTTGATTTGATTTGATTTATTGTTGTCACATGTATTAGTATACAGTGAAAATATTGTTTCTTGCACGCTATAAAGACAAAGCATACCGTTCATAGAGAAGGAAACGAGAGAGTGCAGAATGTGGTGCTACAGTCATAGCTAGGGTGGAGAGAAAGATCAACTTAATGCGAGGTAGGTCCATTCAAAAGTCTGATGGCAGCAGGGAAGAAGCTGTTCTTGAGTCGGTCGGTATATAACCTCAAACCTTTATATCTTTTTCCCGACGGAAGAAGGTGGAAGAGAATATGTCCGATGTGGGTGGGGTACTTAATTATGCTAGCTGCTTTGCCGAGGCAGCGGGAAGTGTAGACAGAGTCAATGGACGGGAGGCTGGTTTGCGTGATGGATTGGGCTATATTCACGACCTTTAATAGTTTCTTGCGGTCTTGGGCAGAGCAGGAGCCATACCAAGCTGTGATACAACCAGAAAGAATGCTTTCTATGGTGCACCTTAAAAGCTGGTAAGAGTTGTAGCTGACATGCCAAATTTCCTTAATCTTCTGAGAAAGTAGAAGCATTGGTGGACTTTTCGTAACTATAGTTTCAGCATCAGGGGACCAGGACAGGTTATTGGTGATCTGGACACCTAAAAATTTGAAGTTTTCGAACATTTCTACTCCATCCCCATTGATGTCGACAGGGGCATGTTTTCCACTACGCCGCCTGACGTCGATGACAATCTCCTTCATTTTGTTGACATTGAGGGAGAGATTATTGTTGTTGCACCCCAGTTCACCCGATTCTCTATCTCATCTCATGACTCTGTCTCGTCATTGTTTGAGATCTGACCCACTACAGTGGTGTCATCAGCAAACTTGAAAATCGAGTTGGACAGAAATTTGGCCACACAGTTATAGGTGTATAAGGATTATAGTAGGGGGCTGAGAACACAGCCTTGGGTGCTGAGGATGATTGTGGATGATCTTGTAAAATGCCACATATTATGCGGCTAAATAAAACCAGATACAGTCAAAGCTCAAATGCGAACCGAAAGCTATTATGCAGCAAATTCCAATACTTACCTTAAGTTTAAATCAAGGGCAGAGTTTGGGAACTGCAGTTCCTGGAAGGCCTTCCCAGGTGCAGTTGTAAAGTTGCCACACGTAATCATATTGGCCATTTTCAGGGAACAGAACCTGCGCATTGCTGATCCTAACCATTCGCTGAATTAATTTTTTCCTCATGTTGCTGGTTATTTTGTTAATCATCTTAACTTGGTGTCCTCTGGCTCTCAACTCTTCCACTACAGGAAGAAATTATATCTTACCAACTCTTCAAGATTTTGAACACATTGATCAAATTTTCTCTTCACCTTCCCTTCTCTAAAGAGTTCAGCCCCAGTGTTGCTAATTTGTTCCTCGAATTGAAGACTCTCAATCCTAGAATCAAAGTCCAAAGATGTACAGGTTAGGTTGATTGGCCATGCTAAATTGACCCTAGCATAAGGGGAATTAGCAGGCTAAATCTGTGGCATTACGGGGATAAGGCCTAGGTGGGATTGTGGTCGCTATAGACTCGATGAGCTGAATGGCCTCCTTCTGTACTGTAGGGATTCTTGATTCTAACCATTTTTATAACTCTTTTCTGGACCCCAGCTAATGCCTTCACATCCTTCCTAAAGTGTGGTGCTCAGAATTGGACGCAATGCTCTAGTTGAGGCCGAACCCATGTTTAACACAATTTCCTTGCTTTTGTATTCTATCCCTCACTTTATAAAACCACAATCCCTTATGCCTTATGAACCAATTTCTCAACTTGTCCTGCTAACTTCAACAATTTGTGCACTAATACCCCAGGTCTTCTGTTTCTACCCTCTTTAGAATTGCATCCTTTATTTTAAATTGCTTTTCCTCACTCCTACTAAAATATATCACTTCAGTCATCTCTGCATTAAATTTCATCTGCCACATTTCTCCTATTCCACCAGCCTGTCTCTACCCTTTTGAAGTATATCACTATAATTTCACAATTCACAATCCTTCCAAGCTTTATCTCATCTGCAAATGGTGCCCTGCACATCTGAGTCTAAGTTATTAATATCGATCAAAACAAGCAATAGTTTTAATAGTGACTTCTGGTCTGTAAAACAGTCCACCATTACTCTGTTTCCTTACTTTATGTTCTCCCCTACACCACAGAACCAAAGAATCCCTACAATTCCTGCACTGACTCTCCAAAAGAGCATTTTACCCAGCCCCCACCCTTTCAAATATTAAATAACATTTGATGTGGCACCTTAACAAATACCATTTGGAAATCCAAGCACAGTGGCCACGATTTATGGCCACGTTAGCCACAGGCACAAATGGCTGCTGAGTCTTGAGAGAGGCCAAAAACGGGATTTGCGCCAACGAGATCTCAGAATGAAATCTTCCCCACCCTCCACCGATGATGTAATGAGATTCACACTAGGAAGGGCGTGAGCTGATTTTACATCTACAGGCTTCCCTTTATCCACAGCCCATGTTACCCCATCAAAGAACTCCAAAAAATTGGCCCCTTTCACAAAATCGTGCTTCCTGACTACCTTACGTTTTTCTAAGTGCCCAGCTATAATCTCCTTAATGATTAATGCTAGAACCTCCCTCCCATCTTGAATAGAGCGGTTATATTTGTTGCTTTCTAGTCTGTTGCCTTCTAGTCTGATGAAACCTTGCCAGAATCTAGCGCATTTTGGAAAATTAACACCAACGCATCTGCTATCTCAATAGCCACCTCTTTCAAGACCCAAGGACAAAGTCCATCAGGACCTGGAGACTTGTCAGCCCGCAGCTTCATCAGTTTGCTCAGTACCGCTTTGGAATTTCACTAAGTTCCCCTCTCTCTTTGAGCTCCTGATTAACTGCTATTAATGGAATGGTCTTTTATCTTCCATAGTGAAAACAGAAGCAAAATATTTGTTCATTTCACCTGCCATTTCCTTATTATTTACTATTAGCTCTTCACTGTCACTCTTGAGGACAAACGCTCATTTTCCTTACTCTTTTCCTTTTAAATACCTGTACACTTGTTATCAGTTTTTTTACATTTCTAGCGAGCTCTAACTTCTTTCTCCTGATTAACCTTTTAGCAATTCTGTCATTTTTTATATTCTGACCAATCATCTGACCTGCCACTCATCTTGGCGCAGTTATATGCTTTTTTCTTAAGTTTGATACTTTGCTTAACTTCTTTCGTTAACCATGGACGATGGTTCCGCCCCTTTGAATTTTTCTTCATAACAGGAATCATAGAATCAAGGAATCTCAAAAGTGCAGAAGGAGGCCATTCAGCTCATTGAGCCTGCACCGACCACAATCCCACCCAGGCCCTATCCCCATAACCCCACATATTTACCCTGCTTGTCCCCCTGACACAAAGGGGCAATTTAGCATGGTCAATCCACCTAACCTGCTCATCTTTGGACTATGGGAGGAAATTGGAGCACCCAGAGGAAACCCACACAGACATGTGGAGAACATGCAAACTCCAGACAGACAGTCACCCGAGGCCTGAATTAAACCTGGACCTCTGGCGTTGTGAGGCAGCAGTGCTAACCACTGTGCCACACTATATTGGAATATTGGAGAAAAGGGGGATATTTTAACCGAACCCATTGAGTGGGAAGCCCATGTGGTCAAATGGAACACTGATTTATAGTCTGCCCAACAAGGGTAATTTTAGTCTATCCCACCAGTCACGATACTGAAGTTTGGGTGCAATGCCTGTTTGACACCCCTCCAAATTTACTCTCCTTTGAACTTTACAAGTAATATGGGATGGGATGCCAAATTAGCATTCCACCTAACCCCATGGTTTTCTAATTTGGTTACTTAAGTTAAAATTGCCCACAATGGATGAAAACAAATTAGCAAAATGCTTTGAATACTGAAGAACTGGAGAATTGGCAAAGATCACTCTCAGGGTTTGTGACATCACTGGACCCTCAAGATGTAATGCTGAACTGTGGTGCTCTATTCTTAACATCCACTATTCGATATTTAATACACGTTGCGACTAAACATGAAGATAGTTTTAAGCACGTTTTAATGTCTGAAAATGTCAAGTGATTGCTTCTCTTCATTTCCCAACAAGGCAGAGGGGTAGCAGATGTCTCCCACTGGGGTGGGAATCCAAGAAAAAGATAAGTAAAAAAGAAAAAGATAGTGCTTTAAAAAGCAGTATGGTCCAAATGGGAAAGAAAGTAACTATGGCTGAAGTTTTTAGGTTGCAATTGGTAAACCATTGTACTACAAATTACAGAAGTGACCTCTACATCAGCCTCTGTGTGATGCATTATGACATCTTTTGCACATCTGTAACCTAAGTCAACAGCTGGCTGGTATAGCCCTAATGACGGTTCAAGTTTGTTTCTTACCAATGTAGACTAAGACTGATTTCCTGATCCCAACAATTTGGCCATCTAGATGTGCAGTTCAGAGCTTAATATGGAAAATTGGAATCTTTTTGACATCTTTTCTGACTACCACAGAGAATGAGCAGCCTTTTTAACTGTGTCAAGTTGATAATAAATGTATGGGTAAGTATATATTTGCTTTCCTTTGTAAAGAATTCATTTTGGTCTGTTATCAATAGAACAATATTTTGGGATTTATATCTGTGAAGAGATTCCTCCTTTGTCCGAGTGTGATGGGACGGCATGTGGCACAGTGGTTCTGCTGCCTCACAACACCAGAGACCCGGGTTCAATTCCAGCCTTGAGTGACTGACTGTTTGTGTGGAGCTTGCACATTCTCCCTGTGTATATGTGGGTTTCCTCTGGTTGCTCCGATTTCCTCCCACATTCCGAAGTTGCGCAGGTTAGGTGGATTAACCACACTAAATTGCTCCTTAGTGTCCCAAATATGTGTAGGCGAGGGGGATTAGCAGGGTGATAGGGCCTGGGTAAGATTTTCTGTTAGAGAGTCAGTGCAGACTCAATGGGCCTAGTGATCTTCTTCTGCACTGTAGGGATTCTATGCTTCTATGATGCATGGATGAATAATCCTTTACCTGCTTAAAATGGTAACCCAATGCTCGACACTGAAATATTTCCATATAAGTACAGTTAATACACAGTACATTGCAGATTATTGTTGGAAGACCTACTCAGGAGGAAGGAATTTTCTGATTTTTTTGGCTGTGTTGTTTTGGGCGGCCAGGTCAACACTGCGAGGCTGGCAGATGCCATGGGGAACTTGGTGGGAGACTTCTGTCCTTCAGTGGTGGAGGGCATGAACTCCATGGTGCATGATATGCACTCCTTGGCACAGGGCATGAACTCCATGGAGCAGGGCTTTAACTCCATGGTTCAGGAACTTGTGGGCATCCATGAGTGCTAACGCCAGAGGATGTTGGGAATTCTCAATCCCACTCCAGCTACCCCTCTATCCCAAAGAAGAATCCAGGGGTCCTCAAGCACCCATAGGGTGGAAGAGAAGCTGGTACACAACATCCCACCCAGGAGACTCTGAGAAGTGCCAGCACATCTGATTCCTCTCTTCCTATGACCGAATGACTCCAGTCCCTCAGGCCAAAGAGGGTGGCATCACCACCCTGCAGCAATCCGCACACTTCAGGTGTCAGCACTGCAGAGGACACCCGCCAAGGTCACGAGAGACAACAGGGCATGGCAGACAGCAGCCTGTGCTGTGGATTCCAGAGCAACACCGAGATGCAGTTGTCCGGTTAGAAAGGTTAACAGCATGGATGTTAGGCACTCATAGATAGCGGTGATCTATGTTCATCAGCACCCAATAAGTCTCACTTTCTGAAACCTCTCTGTGGCTCCCAGCTTTCATAAGATCTCTCCATGAAGTGCCACTGAGACCAATATGTCCATGCTCTCACTCCAGAGCATCCTCCATCTGCCCTCTGCAAGGCTGCCAGCTCATTGTTTGGCATTCCCTCACAATGGCAGAACACAGTCATGCCAGTTTCTCCTTGCCAATGGTTACATCCCCCACAATGTTCAGGGCCACCACTCAGCCCAATCATAGTGAAAGTCTGATTCAGCCCATGGATCCCAGCATCTAGAGTCTTCTGAAAAGTGTGCGCCTACCTCCAGTGACACTTAACTTCAGGGGCTCCCTGAACTAAGGAAGAGCCTAAATCAGGAGAGATTCAATTGTCGGCTGCTACATCGCCCTAAAAAGACTCTGGTCAGTGAGAGTAAGTGAGCTACTAACAACAAGACAGGAGTCAGACATTCGCAGTAGCTCTTTGAGGAACACTGCAAGTCATCATCCTCCTCCTCCAACATTGGGCAACTTTGCCCTTCCCATGACACGAGCCATATCAGTGAAGGTGTGCACTGCCAACAGTCAGACGGGAAGGGACATCAGCTTCAGTGGGTGTCATCACTGGCTCTAATCCTTATTATCTATGAAATAGGAGGCTGTGAAGGCATCCTAAGCTCTCCTGCCTCTTCTGGCAATCGCCACTGCCTGATGGCCTTCCTCTGCTCCCTCCAGGACCTCGTCTTTGTCACACACCTCGAGAGATGTGCCGATCCTCCACCTCTTCCTCAGACAACTCCTCGCCCTGTTGAAGTGCCAGATTATGGAGGGCAGACAACCACGATGCGTGGACACCCTCTGTGGGCTGTACTGCAGGTCTCTGTCAGACTGAAACGCATCTTCAGCATTCTGGTGATCTGCTCCTCCAAAGGTTGCAGCATCAGCCTCATTAAATCAGGTCTCCACTGCATTCTAGTGTCCTCCACACAGGCGTCATCAGCCATGTCCTCAGGGGACTCCTTGTCGCTAAAGAGCTAAGCCTGTAGCCACTGTGCTTCCTCAGAAACCCTAGGAACCTAGCATACACCTGGAGGATGCACTTTGTGTGGTCACAGACTAGCTGAACGTTAAGGGTGGAAGCTATGTATTTGATGAACTGCATGGGGATCGGAGAGTTGTGTGACTGCAGTCAATGACCCCATGCACTTGTGGAAAGCCTGCTATGTGGGTGAATCCCATGGTCTTGTGTTCGGGCTAGCCTGATCCTGGTCAAAAATTGATGTAATTGTGAGCCCTTGTGGAGAGTGCGTCAATCACCTCCTTGATGCATTTAGGAGCGGGGGCCTGTGAGATTCCACAAAGGTCATCATTGGAGCCCTGAAAGGAGCCAGTCACATAAATATTTAGGGCGGCTGTGACTTTCAAAGCCACAGGCAATGAATGCCCTCCAAGCCCCCAATGCAATGCCAACTGCTGGAGAAGGCGGTACAAGTGAGCCACCATGTCCCTGGAAAGGCAAAGTCGTCATCAACATTGGTTCCTGCTTATCTTTAGGACAGTCAGGTACTGTCTGTAGACCCTCAGCCGTGGAAGGCACCTTGGAGCAGCCACACTCTGGGCCTGTGCCAGTGGAGCAGGCCCTGCCATCCCTTCCTCCTCAGGGTTGTGCTCCTGTCTCTGGAGAGCCAGACATCTTCTCTCTTCTCAATGTGCTAAAAGAATGATAGCCAGTTCTATCGGCTCCATCTCTCTCTCTCTCTCTCACATTGATCATTGCAAGGGAAGAGAGAGAGAAAGAGTAAACATTGAGGAATTGTCTCCGTGGCTTTACCTTTTGCCGATCCACCTCGGGGAGCAGCGTCTCAATAGTCACTGACTACTGTGCTAGCCATCACATTGAAGACCTTTCCCTTACAGTCACCCAGAATGGACAAGACCCCACTGCACTCTTTCTCCAATCAGCCTGACCCAGTGGCCAAGTTTTTGAAACCCTCCTGTCTCCTGAACTCTCTCAAGTAATCATAGAATCATAGACTTGCTACGGTGGAGAAGGAGGCCATTTGGCCCTTTGAGTCTGCACTGACCCTCCGATAGAGCATCTTACCCAGGACCACCCCCCACCCTATCCTCGTAACCCCACACATTGATTCCACTAATCCCCTAACCTACACATCTTGGGACACTAAAGGACAATTTAGGCACCTTTGCCCTTTGTCGACAAGGGTGTATTTGTTCGCTCGCTCAGTGAGTGGTGAAGGGAAACCATGGAACTCTCAGAATGGGGAGGACAGCGTGCAAAGGGTTAACAACTGATCGGTTGTCAATGATACTCTCACACATCAGTGCTGAGTAAGTGGGCATAATTGGCTCAGCTGTTAAAGTAAAGGAATGTTAATAGGCTAGTCGCTCATTGAATCTG